>NC_092351.1:32068089-33268089 GCF_963676685.1 Mytilus edulis | reverse complement strand
ATTGCCCTTTATAGTCAATTTTTAACCATTTTTCGTAAATCTTAGTAATCTTTTACAAAAATCTTCTCCTCGGAAACTACTGGGCCAATTTAAACCAAACTTGGCCACAATCATCATTAGGGTATCTAGTTTAAAAAATGTGTCCAGTGACCCGGCCAGCCAACCAAGATGGCCGCAATGGCTAAAAATAGAACATAGGGGTAAAATGCAGTTTTTGGCTTTTACCTCAAAAACCAAAGTATTAAGAGCATATCTGACATGGGGGTAATATTGTTTATCAGGTCAAGATCTATCTGCCCTGAAATTTTCAGATGAATCGGACAACCTGTTGTAAGGTTGCTGCCCCTGAATTGGTAATTTTAAGGAATTTTTGCTGTTTTTGGTTATTCTCTTGAATATTATTATAGATAGAGATAAACTGTAAACAGCAATAATGTTCAGCAAAGTAAGATTAACAAATAAGTCACATGACCAAAATGGTCAGTTGACCCCTTAAGGAGTTATTGCCCTTTATAGTAAATTTTGAACCATTTTTCGTAAATCTTAGTAATCTTTTACAAAAATCTTCTCCTCTGAAACTGCTGGGCCAAATTAAACCAAACTTAGCCATAATCATCATTAAGGTATCTAGTTAAAAAAATGTGTCCGGTGACCCGGCCAACCAACCAAGATGGCTGCCATGGCTAAAAATAGAACATAGGGATAAAATGCAGTTTTTGGCGTATATCTCAAAAACCAAAGCATTTAGAGCAAATCTGACATTGGAAAATTGTTTATCAGGGCAAGATCTGTCTGCCCTGAAATTTTTAGAAGAATTGGACAACCTGTTGGTAGGTTGGTGCCCCTAAATTGGTAATTTTAAGGAAATTTTGCTGTTTTTGGTTGAATATTATTATAGATAGAGATAAACAGTAAACAGCAAAAATGTACAGCAAAGTACCTAAAAATAAGTCAACATGACCAAAATGGTCAATTGAACTCCTAAGGAGTTATTGCCCTTTATAGTCAATTTTTAACAATTTTCATAAAATTTGTAAATTTTTACTAACATTTTCCAATGTAACTACTGGGCCAAGTTCATTATAGATAGAGATAATTGTAAGCAGCAAGAATGTTCAGTAAAGTAAGATCTACAAACACATCACCATCACCAAAGCACAATTTTGTCATGAATCCATCTGTGTCCTTTGTTTGATAATCATATAGACCAAGGTGAGCGACACAGGCTCTTTTATAGAGCCTCTAGTACTAATTAGATATATAAAGTGGCACAATCCAATGAACCAACTACTTCTGAATGCTTTTGTTAGAATAGTTTATTTTGAATTTTTATTTTCAGTATTTTGTACATTTAGAACTTTTTGTATTTTTTTTTCCCCAGGGGTACCTTGAAATTCTCATCTGTGTTGGAAGCTGGTACCAGTAAACGTAAAGCAGAAATAATGGACCTTCAGAAAAGATTACAGTTTGATGACCCAATCAATATACAATTTACATCTGTAAGTTATCTTCGGTTTGTCAGAAAAAGAAAACCTGCATGTAGCCCACCTTTAGGACTTTTTTGGGACTCCTGTAATGGACCTTTATTTTTGTGGGAATTCAGTATGAATTAGGCCATTGTTTTGTTTGTCATGCGTTTTACTGGCTCGAAGGGTTTTCCATCTTAATTTTATTGACCGTTATACCTTTTTATGATGAAAATCAATTTAAAAGTGTAGATTGTCTGATATAGGAATGTAGGTATTTTCAATGAAGTAATTCACATTTTGTTTAGGGGCTTGCTGATAAGACTGCCTCTGAGTGCCTGGCAGTAGCACCACAGAAGAAGCAGTTCTGTTAAAATATGAACCTTTTCATTATCTTTCATTTTAATGGTTTTGAACAAGGAATGTTTGAATTGATTGTAATGTCAGGGTAGTTATACATGTATAAATGGAGATCTGAAACTTAGAAATATTATGATGATTTCTTAGTTGTTACCTGATAAGTGTGTATGCCTGCAACCAGGTCTATTTATAGAAACATTAATGTTTTAGATTTTATTTTTACCCTAGGGAACCACAGGATCACCTAAAGGAGCAACTCTTTCTCATCATAATATTTTAAACAACAGTTATTTCATTGGTCGAAGATTAGGATATCATGAGAAGGTTGGTATCTTTAATTTAAGAATCATCTTTTGAGAGAATATTTATACACAATAAGAAATAGCTTCTATATTGCTTGTGTAGAATTAGAGGGAGTACTGTGTTTGTATTTACTTTATGGCACATGTTTGTGTTGTTTAATTTTTAGATGAGGATTATTTTTTGAATGATAATAAATCTACATGTACTAAAATTATTTTTTGTTTTTGAAGGTTAAAAGTTCACAATTTATAATAATTTAAACTGATTATGTACATTTTATACATTGAAAAAAAAATCACATGAGTATTTCAAACCAATGAAATGAGAATTTAATAATTTGACTATTTGACATAAATACATACTGTACATGATGATTTTTGTAGGAAACTCGAATCTGCATTCCAGTACCTTTATACCATTGTTTTGGTATGGTAATAGGAAGTCTTACAATGGCATCACATGGTGCTACCTGTGTATTCCCATCACCTGCATTTGATGCTAAAGATACATTGGAAGCCATCAGTAAAGAAAGGTAGATTAAACGTTTTACATATACAGAGTTTAAAAGATTCTAATGTTTAGATTTTTTGCTTTTCAGTTCTAATGTCAGATTAGCAGTGGAATGTTTTTTTTTACTGAATGTTTAATTCTTATCAAATATATATTAATGTTATATACTAAACTCTTTAGTTTATATCAGTTCCTCTAAGCAACATTGTTAGAAAATATTGAATTTTCACAAATTAAATGCTATTAACATTCTATGATAATTTTAAGTTGTTTACTAATTGTATAAGAACAATATGAATAATTACAAACCATGGAGTGAATTGTGTCAGGATTCAAAAGATATATTTTAGAACTATATGCAGTGGGGGCATCATCTGTATCCCATGGATAATTTCTCAATTTATTTTACTTGAGTTGAAAAGTATGCTAGGAAAGTATAGCCCTAAAATAATGATACCACAATCAAAGGAATCGCAGAATAAGCCTATAGTCAGTTATTTTCATGGGGCACATATTTTCGCCTCTTATCGCGAATAGAACAAAATTGTGAATATAAAAACCGCCAATTTAAAATGGCACATGCGAAGGTGTTGATTAAAGTTTTGAATCTGCCAAAATAATAACGGCCAAAATATTATGTAAACCTTATTCAATGAAAAAATAACCTCTTATAAGGTATATTAACTTGGTACAAAACAAGGTGTCCAGTGTAGTTTAAAATTCCCATTTTATTTAAGGAATATGAGATTATTATACATGTATGTATTAATTTTAGATGTACATCTGTGTATGGAGTACCCACCATGTTTATAGATATAGTGAACCATCCAGATTTAAACAAGTATAATTTATCATCATTGTATACTGGTATCATGGCAGGTGCCCCCTGTCCTATTGAGACCATGAAGGAGGTGATCGGAAATATGGAAATGCCAGGTGTTACTGTAAGTAAATGATTGCACTGTAGTTTACTGTATTTCTGTCATTTCAATACATAATATTTTCATGAGGTTAAAATTAAATACATACATAGAATGAAGCAATTCTTTGATTACCTTTTAAGTTTAAATCTTGGATATAGTCAGAGTCCACAGTTATCGTCCTTTGATTTTCGTTGTCCATGAATATAGTCCTACGTGTGGACAGTGTGTTACTTGCCAATTATTTTTTTTACTCCTTCCAAATTTATTTCTCCATGTTTAATGCCTCGTATAGCAAGTAGGGGGGTGAAATGACAATGTAAAAAAATTTGGGTCATAAATTTTAGAGTAAGTAGTCCAGCTGAAAAAGGTTAGAAATTAGCACTTCAGAAGCCGTCAAAAGATTTCAAGACCCCCTTAATATAAAATGGTCCATATTTTGAGTTGGAGAATTTTTCTATAATTTTGATATGATTTGTCCCAAAAGTAGTACAACACACTGTAAAAATATGATTGAGAAATGCACTTCCAAATAACTGTGTTCTCAGACCTAGGATGACCAAATCTAACATTAATGTCTAATGCAAGCAAAAAATTAGCAGTGGTAAACAGTGTTTAATTTGATATTGCATATTAAACAGGTTTGCTATGGAACAACTGAGAACAGCCCTGTCACATTCCAGAACTTTAGAGATGACAATATAGAGAAAAAAGTAGGAACCATAGGTAAACCACACCCACATGTGGAGGTAATAATATTTGACAATATTGATGCCATGAGTATACAAGTATGGAATAATAAGTAACAAAACAGCCTTTCAGTTGATCTTATCTTGAAATTTGAATGAAAATAAATGTAACAGAACAAAAATTTAAACAAGGAGTCACATGTTCTGATTACAAAGCAGTTAAAGAGGATTTTCAGTATTGAAATGCATATTATATTTTGCTTACCGGTAATCATTCTCATTTGTCAGGAATTTTCATGATGATATCAAATTTGGTAAACAAAATCTGATAGTCTGAAACTGACATCATATAATGTTAGCTATTTATTTATATAAATCATATGCCAATGTACATTATTTACCTTGGCTATCTAGATATTTGTACGGAAATGACAAAATTATAAATTGTCTCAATATTTAATATAATAATAGGGAGATTTGGTATAAATGTGAATGATACAAATATCCAACAGAGGATGTAAGCAACTATAGGTTCTATACTGTTTTCAAAAATGAGCAATAGAAATGACCCATCATGGCTGAATGTGAAACAGAGAAAAAACAAAGGCCTGTTTATTCTTTCAGCAATTAGTCAAAATCAAATATGTTGGAGAGCAAATTGATTGTTTTAGTTGTTTTTGTAGCTTCATAGTTATTCTGGTTATATTTTATGTTTTAGGCCAAAGTTATAGATGAGTATGGTAATGTTGTACCATGTGATACTCCTGGGGAGTTATGTACACGTGGATACACAACAATGTTAGGATACTGGAATAATCCGGCTAGAACAGCTGATGTTATCAAGCTGGACAGATGGTACCATACAGGGTATATATGAAATATTTATATAACATTTTTTGATGCTTAAAAGTTAGCAAGACATTTTTAGTTTTTATACTGATTCCAATGTTCCATTTCAGGAATTGATATCATGCTCATATTTGATCCTTTGTCTTTGAATAGTAATTTTTTATGTTTACCAAACCAAAAAATACTGGTATAAAAAGGAATAAATTCATTGCAAGGTCACTTTTCAAATCATCTATACACTTCAACTTTATTTCCTAATGATAACCTTGCTACCTTTCATACATTTTTGTGCAGCATTTTAAGACAGAGTTGTTTAATATTGCACCAGAAACAATATGGCTTTATTTCATGGATTTTTTAATCAAAGATGGAATGATCAAAAATTAAACTTTCATGGACATTTGATTACATATTTTGGCACATTCAAAAAACAAGTCTTTATTAAGATTGAATTCGTCGAAACACTGAAATCTTTCTGGTTACGCCTGCATTTACATAATACACAAAAATAAGTATCCAATGAAATATAATGAATCCACAGTATATCAATTATTTACCATCCTCAATATCTTAGGTCTCAATTATGGCACGATACTTGTCAGTATTATTTGAGTAGCAATGACCTACATTTCAAACTTTAAATTTAATTAGGCTATGAAATTAGGGTCAATTTGTAGACATCTTTGGTAATAATATTAAGTTTCATCCCTACTATTCAGAAATTTAGGAGAAATATATTTTTTTTAAAAAGGCTTATATTTTGTCCTCAGAGAATTTTTAGTATGCTGTTAACATTGAATTTCTAATGGTTCATTTACAAATGTGTTTTATATTACAGAGATATTGCAACCATGGATGAGGATGGCTACTGTTCTGTCGTAGGGAGGATAACAGATATGATCATTAGAGGTGGTGAAAATGTGTATGCCTTTGAAATAGAACAGGTTATATATCATCACCCTTGTGTTAAAGATGTCCAGGTAATTCATTAAACAACTCTGTTAATAATATAACTAGTTACATCCATCTTTTATAAATAGATCATTTGATTAGCTTAAATCCTAGGTCTAATTGTAAATGCAAATTGATTGCATATTCTAATCAGTGGCGGATCCAGAACTTTTCATAAGGGGGACCCACTGACTGACCTAAGGGAAAAGGGGGGGCCCAGCCCCCCCCCCCCCCCCTGGATCCGCCTTTGCTAATATCACTTTGCCTCTATGGCTCACCGGTTCAAATGACTAAAAAAGTTGTTGTTTTACATTTTGTATCCTTTTATTTTCTTACATAATTTCCCCTGCACCAAAGTAGGGGTATCCTGATTTACCTCTCTGTCTGTGCAACCCTTGCTGTCGCAAATTATATCAAATTTCTTTCAGGAACTAAAACTTCAGCTTTCCTTAGCTGCAGCTTCATGATGAGTTAGAAAAAAAACTTGATTTCAAGACTTATTCATGTTGCTTTTTGACAAAATGGAAGAAAAAAAACCAGAAAAATACAAAATTTTAGTTAACACTAATGAGATGGAATAACATCAATTAACAGTAAGATAAGCTTGACATTACCACATGACCTTCAACAATAACAATGAGGAGGACCCTGGTTGGCCATTTATACAGTTTATACCTGTATAACATTTGTTCTATGTTAATAAACAGCTGCTACATAACTCCTAACCTTTAAATCGATATAAATGTTTAATAATATGTTGTCTGTTTTAGGTTGTGGGTGTTCCTGTAGAGAGATTAGGAGAAGAAATATATGCTTTCATAGAGTTTAAAGAAGGATATACATGTACTGAGGAAAACATTAAAGATTATTGCAAAACCAGGGTAAATATATTCTACTTTCAGTAAATTATGTCTGTTTCAGAAAAGATTATGAAATTTATTGAATCTCCATTTACTTTTGGAGCTAGAACCCCAATGTTTATAGCTAGATTAGCAGGGGTTTCATTATCTTTCATGTTGACTGGTACTTTCCAGGTTTCTAGGTGGTACTTTTCAATTTATTCCATGAATTAATCTTATATAAAATTTCCTATATTTAAGTGGTACTTGTCTATAGCATAGGAGGGTAAAAGTACCGTGTACCGCCTCCTAATGAATGGCCTGATTAGATGTTCTGTAAACACATCTTTTAATTGATAAGAGTCATAAAAGACACAGGCCTGATGTATTCAACAGTCCATGTCATTACTATAAAAAGTGAAATGAAAACTTCAATTTTTGTGCGATAAAAAAGACATTCAGAAGCTTAAATTTGAAACATTGTTTATGTTGTAAACATTGAAACCAATTTTCTTGACATTTATATCTTAATGGCCAACCAAAGTCCTGTTCATTGTTGAATTTTTTCTTGCCAAATGATGATGATCTTTGAAATTACATTTACTACTAAGTGAATACAATTAAGAACATTAGACAGGAGGAACAAATTTACAATTGTTAACATTACAAATTGTGTAAAGTTGAATATGATAGTAATGTTTATTACATATATTTCAGATGGCTAGATTTAAAGTACCTAGGTATGTGAAATTTGTTGAAGAATTTCCTCTCACAGCTACAGGGAAAGTCCAGAAGTTTAAACTGAAAGAAGAAGCAATGAGAGATCTCAATTTAATTGACTAAGCAAAATATTATTATTCAGAGGTTATATATTGATTAGAGGTGATATTTAATTGACTACGCAATTAATGGTGATATTTGATCGATTAAGCAATTAATGGTGATATTTAATTTCTACTTATTATACATGTTGGTTCTAACTATTTTCACAACAATAATTGTATCTATATATTTATGTTAGCTATTGACTTTATGTCCAAAATCGAAATCCCTAACATTTTATGTTTTATATGATGCCAAAGTAGCGTTTTTTTATAAAGTTTTTTGGTCATTTTTTTGGGTCCTAAACACTATTTAAAGGGGCACTAGATGTCAAATCCATGGTCACCAATTTGACTCAAATTCTCATATTTGATTGATAACAATGTAAAACATTTATCTAAACTACCAAAAGTCTAAAATAAACAGTTTACAGAGCATAGGGTAGATAATATGTAGGTTCGTTTCGTGTGTATTTTAGTCCAGATGCCATCTAATTAGCAATTGATTTGACCTCAGATGACCATATAAGCGATGTAAACATAAAAAAGATATGAATAGATTAACCTAACACATGCAATTGGATTTTTATAGGTCTGTTTGATTTTATTTTATAGATTAAAAATATATGCTTCTCTTTGTTTTTAGGCCGTATAAGAATGATTTCATATGGATCGAATCAGTAATCAAATGATTTACCGTAGTTTCACTTTCATTGTTGACATTATTTTTCTTTAAATAACCAGTACACGTACAATGCATGCGTTGTCAATCTCTAGCTAGGGGTTAAATTGAAGTTCACATGAATACAGATTTAATGAGGTCGAGTTATTCACTTGCAAGTGAATAAGTAATTATCAATGTTTCTTCGCTTACTTTGACAAAATTGAACCATTTTGGCTGCTAAAAGCGAATTATTATTTCACTATTTCACTTTCATTATTGATTGAACAAAAAAAATCTTACTTTAGATTTTTATATATCTCGTAGCTAGTGCCCCTTTAAGGGGGCTCGTGGGTCTAAATTGAATTTTTTTCTTTATATAGGATTTTGCTATATTTTTCTATAAATGGACTTTATCTTATACTAAACAGAAATATAAAATTAAAAAATGGGATGACCATTCATTTACGCTCACAATCTGCCTTCGAAAGAAGCATACATTTTTGTAAAGGTACTTTTTTTTCTGTTGAACTAATAGGAGAAATGGAGGTAATGAAATAAGAAAAAGAACTAAATTACAGAAATTGCTCAAATTTTACAATAGTTTAGTTTAAGTACATCTTTTTGAAAATAATGATAAAAATATAGGTCACTGATGAGTAAAAAAAGATATTTCAATTTTTATGCCAAAAAATGGCATTTTTGCACCTAAGGGAGATAATTTGGAGCTTTTTCAATGATATATACATTTTAAAAGTCATCTGGGGCCAAAACGAATCAATTTGTTTGAGTGATTTTTGTACCATATGATAAAGTAACAGATAATAAAGTAATAATTTAAAATAAAATTTGTAATGAAAGAAAAAATGTTTAATTTTTTTTCAGAAACTTTTATACCCGCGAGCCTCCTTTAATTTAAAATTGAAATGAAAAATTAGATTCAACAAAGACAGTTCTTCCAGTGCTCTCTATAGAAAATTTACAATAACATTTTGACGTGTCAGAACAGAGATCATTATCTTTATTTGTGCAATATGAAATCAGATGTATCAATCTTACATCATTTGTTAATGTTTTACTATTAAGAATAGACCTTATAGCTATTTCGAAATCTGAAAAATTTTGAACTATTTACATCATTTTTGTTTGCATTAATTGTTTTGTCTTCCAAATTTTGATGGAAGCATCTGTGAATGTCAGTAATTATAGACAGATAGGGATAACGGTGTATTTTAAATTTAAATTGGCATGTTTAAATCCTTGGTAAGAAATTATTGAAATATTCATGTAAAACAGATAAATTATTTTTTCTAGTTCTTGAAAAGCATGTTTGTAAGAAAATCCTGTTAAATCAGTACTGCTGTTTTTATAACTTATACAAGATAACTATCATACACTTGTTAAATATAAAGTTGCAAATATGACATATTTTTTTACAAAGAGGCTTTGTGTTTAATATAAAAAGGCAATGTCAGACATAAATTGTGTATGCATAATTATGAAGTTTATTTATTTGTATGAAGATTATTTCACGAACTTAATTATTATAAGACTTGAGTTTAAAAAAAATAAATATTGTTTGTGATAAACCAATACCAAAAAATTAAAGTAAAAACCATTGCATGACTAAAAGTTTATATTTCATTTTAACCTCATTTAACATGGAATAAATATATTACTTTTAATGATATTTTAATGGCTTTTTGGTGCAAATGTATAATAATATATTTTTTTAGTTATGTTTTTGATTTGTTTTGTTGAATTATCTACTATGTTCCAAGAGAACTGAAACTAGTTTGTGCCATATGTAAAATGTAAGCTTTTTTGTATATTTTTAAACAACTAAAAAGTTGTAATTTTACTTGCATTTTAAAAATGTGTAATTATGCCATAATATTATATCAGATTTTTAAAGGATTGATAATCTTTTTATTTGTTTATTCATATATTTTTACTGTTATGTAAAGTTTCAAATTGAATAAAATTTAATGTTGTTTTTTTCCAGCAATAATCATAATTCAGATAAAATTTTATTTCTAAACTTTTGTAACTTTTATTTTGCATTTTAAACTTTTTAATAAATATTACATGTATTTTAAAAGTATTTTATATTAACCAACGATAGTAATCCTTTATTTTTGATGCACTGGGATATTTAACATAGTATTCTGTGTATTGCTAGATCAGTTCTATAACTTTCAAAACTTATTTAAATGGAGACAATTTGTATGGCCTTAATGGAGGAAACTATGATTGAACTCATACATGAGTTTACTTTCAAAATATTTATAGGGGATGCCAGGAATAAACTGTATCAAGTGAAACAAGATTGTATTTATATGTAAAAATGAGAATGGAAATGGGGAATTTGTCAAAGAGACAACAATCCAACCATAGAACAAACTACAGCAGAATGTCACCAATAGGTCTTCAATGTATCGAGAAATTCCCACACCCGGAGGAGTCCTTCAGCTGGCCCCTAAACAAATTTATATACTAGTTCAGTGATAATGAACGCCATACTATACTCCAAATTATACACAACAAACTAAAATTAAAAATAATACAAGACTAACAAAGGCCAGAGGCTCCTGACTTGAGACAGGCCCAAAAATGCGGCAGGGTTAAACATGTTGATGAGATGTGTTTTCATATAATACATTTCTTTTACACAGACTTGTGCTGATTTCAAATGTAAAAATATATTTATACAGTCTTGATTAGAAATAAATTATTTTTAATGGATCTCAATCTTATTTATATGTCATTTATTAACATTTTGCAGTCTTACACTAAGGTTCATTCACTTAAAATTTATTTGGGGGTGTAGAAAGGAACTTGGTGGGCTTCGGCTGTTGTCTGCTCTATGATCGGGTTGTTGTCTCTTTGACACATTCCCCATTTCCATTCTCAATTTTATTTCAAGATAACCCTACAACCAAGAACCATATTTTAGATAATTTAGCATAATGTGAATAGATTACATACTGAGAAAAAAAAACAATGACCCACATTAAATAGTTGAACTCCCTTTCATACCCTCCCACATACATTTTAATGGAATAGCCCTAATTGGCAATGTTTCAAACCCTGGATTTATGATTGACTGATTGTTGCCTACTTACTGGTCAAGTTTTTGAAGTAGCCTGTACATTGTGATAGGTGATAGTCACTGTCGATTTGCCTATTCATCGTATGTTTAGCTCACCTGATCCTAACAGTCAAGTGGGATACTCTCATGCTTGGTGTCTGTTGTCCATTGTCTTCTACAAAAATCGTATCCTCTGAATCAACTGGACAAATTGGAACCAAACTTGGCCACATTAACATCATTGGGTTATCTGGTTAAAAACATGTGTCAAATGATCTGAACATAGAGGTAAAGTGCAAATTTTGTCTATATTTTTGAAACCCACTAAAGATGGAAATAAATCTGACAGGCATAAAATATTCTCATTGATAAGATCTATCTTCTGACCTATTTACATTAAAACTATCTGACAATTTCTATATGAATAATTGTTCTTAAATGAGGTCTATAACTAAATTAAGATGACTGAAGTTGTCAGTTAAACCCTTACAGGAGTTATTGCCCCTTAAAATGCTTTTTACCATGGTTGGTGAAAATTTTTGGGAAAAAAATACAGCAATAATGGTCAACACATATCTCACATATTCAGTTGACTCCTTTTAGCTGATATGAGTTTTCCCCTGAAATGACAATTTTTACATTTTTTTCTGTTTCAGACTTTCTGTCCGTCTGTCTTGGAACCAAACTCCATTCATTCCTTGTGTATCTATTTTTAGAAATGTTTCAAATGACCTTGACCTGACCTGACAAGCAACATATGGTCCCCAAAGCTTGAAATGGAACATGGTGTGAAACTAAATATTCAAAGTACAGTATAATTGATAAATATGTGCTATTATTACCCTTTGTGGCAATTTTTACCAATCTTAGAAATTTTCAAACTTTATCTTCAAAAGTTTAATAGATATTGTAAAACTATAAATGGTAGGACTAAATCAAGAAATAAGTCATCATATCATTGATCCAAATTTTCAGTCGATTCTATGTAGGAGTTATTTCCCTTGAAAGATTAATTTACTAATTTTCATGTTTTTGTTGGAGTTATAGAAGATAGAGACAAATTTGAAACATATAAATTGATCAGTTGGACAAGATCTACAAATAAAAAACACAGTAAAAATTGTAAGTCCACTTCTGATAGGAGTTTTTGTCCTTGAAAAGATTTTTATATGTTTTGGAGTTAAGAATTTCGTCCGGCAATGTAGGTCATCTGCTTCTGTACTGTGAATGATTAATTTAAGTTATCATCGAGTTTATCTATATTTTTAAATATTAAGGAACCTGTACAAAAGGAAACAAATTGGTTGATTTAATTTGGTGGCATGACACCTTATTTTTTCGAATCCCGTATTTGGTAAATGTCCGTAACCGTAAATGACTTAGAATTTTTTTCTTGTACTTCCGGTAAAGTTATGGAAATGGAAAGAATATTGTCAAGCTGTTTTCACTCGTAAGAGATAATAACGAACTCTTTCATTCACATATTTGTTCTAAAAAAAACATAATTTTAATGTCATATTTAACATACTAAAGTTAGAAAATGAAGTCCACCACAGAAGTCAAACATTCTGTCAAAATGACAATATGCGAAGTTGTTTTTGGTTTTCGACTTCATCCGTTTGTGTGGGTTCGTGGTCTAGTTGTTAAGAACGATGGCTACATTGCTGAAGGTTTCGAGTTCGATTCTAACTCGGGGTGTTAAATATATCAGTTCATCACAAGAGTGATTTTCACCCTCCCACACACATCTCTGTAGTCTTCTTCCTCTTTAATGTCAACAAGGCTTTAATACTGAATGTGCATATTGTTATGCGTTTACTTTTATACATTGGCTAGAGGTATAGGGAGAGGGTTGAGATCTCATAAACATGTTTAACCCCGCCGCATTTTTGCGCCTGTCTCAAGTCAGGAGCCTCTGGCCTTTGTAGTCTTGTATTATTTTTAATTTTAGTTTCTTGTGTACTATTTGGAGTTTAGTATGGCGTTCATTATCACTGAACTAGCATATATATTAGTTTAGGAGCCTGTTGAAGGATGCCTCCAGGTGAGGGAATTTCTCGCTGCATTGAAGACCTGTTGGTGACCTTCTGCTGTTGTCTGTTCTATGGTCGGGATGTTGTCTCTTTGACACATTCCCCATTTCCATTTTCAATTTTGTTGCTCATGTGTGATTGACAAAATTTATACGAATTTATAAAAAATATTTTATAACACTAAGTATGAGATTACTCTGTCTTCCAACGGCTGTTTTGCCAGACAAGCTGGGGATGTCAGAGCTTGTCCCATATTAAAAAGTCTAAATATGAGAAAATAAAGGGTGGTAGGTAGGTGAAACTTACATAAATGAAGAGATAAATGAAAATTGAACAAATTGGTGTCTGATTTATATAATTCCAAAGCGGTCAGTTGGCTCCAGAAGCAACGAAACAGCACATCTATTTAAGATGGGCAAATATCCACTTTTTCATGTGGAACGAGCTCTGAGGTACTACGGCCCAAGCTTGTCTGGCGAAACAGTCGTTGGACATCAGAGTAATCTCATACTAATCTCTGGTACCCAGACTTGAGTTGAAGAAACTAGAATGGGTACTTTGGAGGCCTTGGTTGGTCAAAGTTGTCCCTGACCTGGAGATCAATCTGCAGATATATCTCTTTGGTTTTTCTGTTCCGCTGAACTGCCAGGTGGTTCTCTCAAAGTACATTGGCTTCCTTCACCATAATTTAAGGCATAATACATGTAACAGACTCTGCACAACAACAACAATACTTTATTTTAATAGGGTTACACAGTTAGCTATATAACTAATCTTCCCTTAGGCCCTCATCATGAAAAATCAAACAAAATGCAAACATATACATTCCATACATTAGTATAAAAAGTCAAGTATGATAATAATGTTCAATACAACTTGATAAAATGTGATGAAAAAATAAACGTGATGACATAATCAGTTTTTAATATTATTTTTACAGCTAGGTTGATTTCAATAAATGATCTGTTATTTTGTATTTGAAAGAATTAACATTTGTAATATATTTCTTAACGGTATTGGCAAATTATTCCACAAGAATGGTCCAGAATACATAAAAGATTTTTTGAACAATTCTGTTTTTGGTTTGGGGAGTATGAGGTTTCCTTGAACAGCATTTCTCGAGGGGTATGGATTTCTGTCTGAAACATAATGAAACTTGTTAGTAAGATATGATGGGGCATCATTTTTAATGCACTTAAATGTCATCACAAACTTGTGGTATTATATTCTCTGTTCAACTGTCATCCAGTTTAAGTGTTTGAATAAGGGCGCAGAAGGAGCGAAAGGGTCTATTTCTAGTATTAATCTAGCAGCTCTCTTTTTTAATTTTAATATCCTTTTTAAACCCTCACTGCTACAACTACTCCACACTATACAACAATAATCAATTAGTGGCAAGATATAACCATTATTATAGAATAATTTTCTGCAGTCTAGTTTTAGAAATTTTTTAATCTTTAATAGTAGATATAGTCTAGATGAAATTTTTGAGCAGATCACATCAATTTTGTTTGTCCATGTGAGGGAAGGGTCAATTTTAATGCCTAAAAGACTTTCGCAAGTGGAAGATTGTACATACATGTATCACTTGATTGTTAATAGTTAAACAACTCTCATTGTAATGTTGCATTGCTCTTTGCTTTGTTCCAATAATCATATATTTTGTTTTATTTTTATAAAAGTGTCATACATGTAGCACTCCCTCAAGTTGGCATACATGTATAAGACACAAATTGTGCAATAGAATTGAGTTACTTTGTTTTGTGACACATCTCCAATTATCATGATAGGGAGTGTACATGGATTCCACTGTACATTTACAGCTCTCGTTTATTTTTATTTTCACCTTTCATTTATAGAAGGATTAGAACGGTAAGTCCATTACTACTGCTGATAAAAGGAATTGTGAAATTTATCTCAGTGATCATAGTTGAATGAGATAAAAATAGAAGTCTCCTGTAAAAGAAACAATCTGGAAAATAATATAATTATATACTGGGTGATATATATATAAATAATATGAGGCAGGTATAACCTGTGAATGGGGACGAAGTCTGTATGAATTATTTTTTTAATTCAAACATGTTATTAAAAGAAACAGAAATATCGTAACGTTTTCGATTTAGGTTCTGTTGTTAAAGATTTAGTTGTGACATAATTAAAGTAATAAAATTGAGAAAGGAAATGGTGAATATGTCAAAGCGACAACCACCCGACCATAGAGCAAACAACAGCCGAAGGCAACCAATGGGTCTTCAATGTAGCGAGAATTCCCGCACCCGTAGGTGTCCTTCAGCTGGCCCCTAAAATATGCATAATAGTACAGTGATAATGGACGTCATACTAAACTCCGAATTATACACAAGAAACTAAAATTTTAAAATCATACAAGACTAACAATGCGCATATATGACGTCATATTCAATGTAAACAAAGAAATGCTAACGTTTTTTTCATATCAAACAATTATTAAAAATGAATTGGTATTGAGTGCCAATCCTATATTTTACTAGACTGATAAATATATATTTTATTCAAACTCTCATCCAAACAAGACTGGAAAAGGAAGTAAATTTCTGCGCAAATGCGGGGATTTAAAAAAATCTGGAAAAAAAGTTAACAATTTTGAGTTCATCATGTTTATTAGTATATTGAAAAATTCCTGATTTTTTTATTTTTATAAAATTATTTTTCTACCGTAAAAGGGGACTTCGTCCCCATATAATTCATTGCAGTGTGGTATTAGAAAGTGCTAACCAACCAATAAACATTTTTTAAATGATAGTTTGTTCCTTCAAATGAGTCATAAATGGGAGAGGGGGCAATTTTGTTTACCTGATACAGATACATGTAAGTCTGACCCATAAAAGCATACCTGTCAAGTGACCCAAAATTTGCACCCCTCTGAGGAAACACCTGGGATACCCTCCGGGTCGTTAAATAAGCTTGCATTTCCAAAAAGTACCTGTTTTTTACCCAGATTTTTAGACTTCAGACTGATTGTATACACTTTAAGTGATTTTCCTCTATAATACGGCAAATTCAGTGTATGACTTCACTTGAAAGCTTTGGTGTCAAACACACAATTAACACCTATTACCTAATTAGCTTTAAGTCATAAATAGTTTGTGGAATTCAGTTGTTTCACAAACAAATTGAGTTACTTCCCCTTTTTTGTCACCTTTCAATATATACATTTTGTATACTCCTTTATGTTTATTTTTGTAAAAAAGATTAAATCTAAACAAATTGAATACATTTGTACATACATGTATCACAATATTACTTTTCATTATTTTTCAACCTTAGTCATGTTAGTACAATTAGAAAATAAATACCGGGTAGTTGAAAATAAACTTTTTCATCTCTACATGTACCTCCTTTACATGTTTAACTTTTTATTATTGTACTCTAATATCAACAAATTTTTGTATAGGCAGTCGAGGTCGTTAATATACTCTGTATGATTGATATTGAAACTTTGCAACCGAAACAAACTGTGCAAGATCTGTATATGTATAGCCAATAAAGGTGGATTAAAACTTCCATCATCAATTTTGAAATGATGTATTGACCTTTTTTGTTTTATACATTTGTATTTCACCATATCTCCTTTTATTAATATTTGTTTTATTTTTTTTCATTTTAGTGAGCCATGGTGACAGTAAAATGACTACCACAAAAGAGTGTTTAGAAACACTTCCAGCCATAGTTGCCTGTAAAATTTTGTCCTACCTAGACTGGAGGGAGAAGTTGTCCTTCTGTAAAAATGTTGTTCCAGACTGGACACAGCATCTGTATTCATCTAATTCATGGACAAACTTTATATTTAGAGAAAATATCTTAGGTCTGGAAAACAATGGCGGAATGGGAGTTGAAAATTATTACGAGGAAATACCCACATACAGTGATGAAAAAAATCTAATTTTAGAATTTGGAAAATATTTTCAAAGTTGTCTCATTGATTTTGAAACTAGTGGAGGTCTTCAAATTTTCAATGAAATTGGTGAACATGCAGTGAATTTAAAATACATTCAAATTTTTCATTCTCCTGTCTTGTTTTATTGTCCACCAGCAATATTAGAATATTATTACAGTTGTCTTGGAAAGTTGGTATCAAACTGTAAAAAGCTCCATCATTTGAGTATGTGCCGTCTAGATGAATTATCAGCAGATGAAGTGGAGATGAAAGGTTACTTTTTTAGCCGTATCATTGACATAGGGATAATAGAACAGATAACAGGTTTGGATTTTAGTATGGATTCTTCATACGTTACTCCAATTAATATATTGACTCACTTTAAAAATTTACAAACCCTGAAGACAACATTCTGTACAGTAACAACAGACATAATGAGATGTTTAGGAAAACAAAATCTGAAAGAACTGTACCTAGTTAAAGACAATCGTAAAGTTGGCAGAGATTTCCAAGAAATAGCATGGGAATCCCTTGCTGTACAAGACAATATAAAACTTGATGTACATTTCATATTTCAAGACACAAGAATTTATGTAAAAGATTTTCCACCAAACCCATTTGTGAAATCAATAGTTTTCAACAGAATGGTTGGGAGTGTGTCCAGAGACATTCTGCGAGCTATTGCAGCCTACTATGGCCAGACATTAGAAACATATGCTCACTTTTCAATGAAGTATGTGACACTCCACCCTTATGAAGATATGGAGAGTTTGCCTTGTGATTATTATTACTTTGCCAGTCAGTGTGTTAAACTTCAAACATTCATTTCAAGTGTGCCTTTGCCGTCAGAAGCTGTGTGGTGTTTAGCTATGAAAGGAAACTGTCTTAAATCTCTTTGTGTAACGGGAAATAATTTGTTATTCAATTATAATGTTTGTCTACCATTCCCTGCTTCCATGAAGAGAGGGGGTATGACAAAGGAGTTTTTGTCCTCGGAAGTATCATCGTTTCTTGGCCTTAACTGGACATTCCTATCGGAAGATGAGATGCTTGAAAAGAAAGCTTCTTTGCTACATGCATGTTAAAATGTCTGTGATTCTTTTGTGTATTATTATACAAATAAAAATATATCTAGTATTGTTATATCAGAGAAAATATACAAAAAAGGAGCTGCAAATGTTTTACTTATCCAACAAAGTTCAAATGAATTAACATGATTAATGATGTACTGAAGCAATTATAGGCAACGGTAATGCCTTAAGGATGTACTTAGGTGAGGTTTTGGAATTTGTGTCAAATGTTCGGACTCCTTGGTGTTTTTTCCATACCATACAATGTTAAATATTTTGCCCCATAACACCCATTTATTTTTTCATATAAGACTTGATAGCTCATGAAAGGTCATTTACCAAAATTTTAGAAGATTCTTGATTTTCTTTCTTTTGTTTTAAGACCCGAATAATACCAGTGCAAAGATAAGGTAAAAGTCCGAGTCAGCCTTTTCCCGCCATATTTTAAATTTCAAATATCTCGAAAAGGAGGTCCATGACCTATCAATATTTTTAGCTTAGCTTTATCCTTAATTGATGCTCTACCAGCTTATAGTATCAATTTTAATTTCTTAATTTCTTAATTTTTATCTAACCTCACCTAAGTACATCCTTAAACAATGAGTAATATATGCAATGTACAATATATTACTGCTTTCTTGGACAATCTTTTTCAAGTGTTGGTCATAATTTCCCTTCCTTATTCCAGGTACATGTAAAACTGTTTGTAGATTCTACATCCGGAATTACTAGTAGATTAATTCTCTTACTGAATATGCATGAAATATTTTCCACTGAACATTAAACACACAATCATGCACATGATGCATGGAAGTTACATCTTGCATCTTGACATGTAAAAATCCATAGCACCTTCAATAGCAGAACTTTCATACACAACTGTTTCATACATGTTGTGTTGCAGAATATTCATTTTCATATTTTTTATGCAGCCAGGGTTATTTATTTTTAGCTCTTACAATGCACCCCTCCTAGAAAATCCAATGGTCATTTCCAAGAATCAAGCTGTATATGCTACTGAGATTAAATATGTGAACACTGCATAAAAATAAATCCAGAAAGGTACTTCTGACGCACCAAATTCATAAATTAAAATTTACATATAAAACAAAAAGATGTGGTATTATTGCCAATGAGACAACTTTCCACGAGAGACCAAAATGACACAGAAATTAACAACTATAGGTCACTGTATGGCCTCTGACAAGAAACAAAGCCCATACTGCATAGCTGTAAAAGTCCCCTAAATCACAATGTAAAACAATTCAAATGAGAAAACAAACGGTCTTATTTATGTAAAAAAATGATTATTAACCAGTGGGACATTTGTGATACCAATTTTGATCCTCATAGCAAGTGTATGAAATAATATATATGGTAATGTTTATAAGTATTATAAAGCGATGTCATAAACTAGGTAGAATACCAGATATACATTGTGTAACAATACGTAGATATAGGAAGATGTGGTATGAGTGCCAATAAGACAACTCTCAATCCAAGTCACAAATTTATAAAAGTATTGGTTTATAACGCAGTGAATGACTATAGAAAAAACAACTTAATTCTTGAGGCTAGGACAAAAGTATCTATGAAAATGCTAAATTTTGAAAATTTTAAAGTTGGTGTAGTTCATAATATCCGGGAGAGTAGTGGGTCAGAACTGTTATCTGTTAAAAGAGCCTGTGTCAAAGCCAAAATAATAAGCTGAACTTACATTCTTCAAGCTGATCGCGCTAAATTTAATGGAAACAGAACAAGTTCTTTATGCCCTCTGTGTTTTAAACAATCTGAAGACTTAATGCACTTTCTAATAAAATGTAAATCATTGGAAGGAGTGAGAAGGAAATTCATTATACTACTAAGAAATCTAATAGATGATAAGATTAATGCTAGATACTAGTGGAAGAATTATTTAACTTCGAAGATAATCTATTACAATTAATAGTGGACTGTACAAAATTCCAGTTTTTAAAACAATTATGGATAAATATTGAGCGCCTGTCAAGCAGTTTATGTTTTGGTCTACATCAGAAGAGAACTAGTTTATTACTGTAAACATGATATAAAGACTGTTAGTTTTCCATGTTAAAAGAGACATATAGTGCAATATTTCATTTTTTTAGTGTGGTTTATATAATAATGGCATTTTGAGATTTAAACTGATTGTTAATTTTTAATTTTTTGAACAAATCAATTAGGTGGTCTTATTTAATGCTTATATAATAGGTGATAATTTAACACCTTCTTTTTAGATTTTAAATGTTTACTTGTCGCTAATTCATAAGTACAGTTTACAGTGAAATTATTCATTGCCTTAAGTTTAAGAATTAATAATTCTGTAAGAAGGCTCTCTTGATAGGGGTACAATGTATACTACATGTAAGAGCATGGGTTAGGACTTTCAGTTTGCATTGTATGGGCATGTTTAAGTATAAGAGGTTATAACAGTTAAAAACACCTCGATTTTGGCAAAAACAGTTAACAAAAGATGCAAAAATGCTGATAACAGTTAACAAAGTGGGTTGAAAACAGTTAACAGCTTAAATTGATCTCAGATAACAGTAAGTAACACTTTGAAAAGGGCCATAACAGGTTAACACAAAAAGATATTGCCCCCTCCCCTTGTATAAGGAAGGAGAAATAGACATTTGCTGACCTGAGCAAGTTTTACAGTCAATGTGCATTGTGGATACATGTATATATATTCTATTGATGAGGAAAGAGACACAAGTGAGATAAAGGACAAAATGACAGTTGATGAATCTATCAAGCTTTTAGATTTTAAAGGGATGTCCTCAACTTTAAAATTACGAATCCTTTTTCAACTGTTTTCTTATCAAGATAACAGCATTGCTGTTTTATAGAAATAACCATAAGAAATGAAAAACTGCATTTATAATCCTGGTGTTAGTGCAGCTATAATGTTCCTGCATAAGTGAAAAGGGAAAGTCGACGATGGTAAAACAAAAGCATCTATGTCGTACACTTCGACCCCACTTTCAATTTCTAGATGTAAACCAAGATGCATTGTACTGAGATTTAACTGTATCTACTATATAGAGATCTTTACATTATCGATTTCTCTGATTGGTCCTTTGTGGGAATTGCCAGGGCTGTGAGACATCAGACACAAGACACATGAGCAATTTCGGCTTAATATGAAAAATATCTATTATAATGAGATGCAATTAAAAAGGCCTGTCAATTCTAGCTATTCAGTATACGTAGGATATTATCTTTTTAGATAAATGTGAAGTTAAAGAATTGTGTTTTGTAGCCTTTCCAATCGTTTGAATTTTTTTTAGCGTTAGCAATAACAGCCAATCTTTTATGAATAATATAGAAAAAGCTACGATGAAAGATGAACCGTAGATTCGGAAAAACCCAAAACTGATCTATCGTCACACACATGTTGTCAATAAAATGAATTGAGCATCATCATGATGCCAGTTTAACAAATCTTCATTTAATCAAGAAGTATTAAAAAAAGAAGATGTGCATGGTATAATTGCCCATGAGACAACTCTCCACAAGAGACCATAATGACACAGAAATTAACAACTAAAGGTCACTGTACGGCCTTCAATAATGAACAAAGCCCATACATAAAACTCCCCGAAATGACAACGTAAAACAATTCCAACGGAAAAACTAACGGATGAGAAAGACTGTTTTTTTACAAAATATAAATTTTGTATGAATGAACTATTAAGATATGTGTATTTTCATTGTACGTTCAAATTGTTTTCATGTCCCTGCATCTGAAATTTGGGGAGCAAATTGTTTTTTGCCCTTCCGTCCAGCTGTGAGTATATATAGTTATTCCAGATAACTCCTACAGTTTTAATGCTAGAAAGTTTCGCTTTGCTGGCTGTACATGATTGGACAAATATATATCGAAGGTGGTCATGTTGTCAGGGTTTTGCGTTTCAGGATAACTCATCCTACAGTGAACTATATATAGACCTATGTGCTTCCATGCTTAACATTGTTTTTTTTATAATATCACTTTGCATCTGCTGCGGCATTAATTGTGTCCAAAAGACATTATAATATCCCAAAATAAGTCCTACATTGACTTTTACTTTGTTATAATACAGTTACTTAAAAGAGGAGCTAGAGCTGGGGCATCTCTTTGTCTAAATTTCCGATTGAAACAAAGTTTGGCTAATTCTTTCGGTAGTACTTGTACATACAGAGAATAGAAATAAAATCATGGAACCATCTTTATCTTGTACGCTTGAATAAAAATTGAAAATGTTATATTTCTACAACAATTTTGTTCTTTGTTAAAAAAAAAGAGGTATCTGGCCGGGGTCACTAGCTCAATGGAAGCCAATGAATGGTTGAAACACAAAATGTTGCTAGTTTCCATTTTCTTATTCTCAATTGAATTGTTTGATATTTTTCACCTCGGGTTAATTATAATGGCTGACTATACAGTGAGGGGGGTTTCTAATTGTTGAAGGCGGTACAGTTGCCAATAATTGCATACATCCACTTTATTTGAACTTGAATGAGTCGGCATACCATGTATGATATAGTCTAATTTGCAGTCATATTCCACATCTCCTTGTAGATTGAGTTGATCGAGCTGATTTTTGGTTCCTTCGTGTTACTGTGTATAAGAGTTTGTTATAGATAGAGTTCTCATTTCGTACTTATTAATTTTCTGCATTACTAAAAGCTACACAACTAACTTTATTACAAATAAATCATGTATAATATACGAATATATAACATTATTACTAGTATAAAGCTTACAATGCCACATATATAGCTTTAACTTGACTCTTTGATTGACTCTTAAGTTTAAAATTCTTGTGATCCATGATTTTATGTCAAAAGTAAATTGAGTCAAAGAAAACAACTACCCGGTAGTTTCTTATAAAATGCAACACTTTGGGATAAATCCAAAACTGGTATGCGTAGAGTGAGTTTCGATAATGAAAATGAATTTGAGCTGCACTACAAGTTCTTTTGCTAATTCTAACTCAACACACATATATATGAAATCAGTAATACATCGTCGATATATATTATATAAGTTCACAGCGTCATTTTGTTGGTAAACTGCTTCTACATTGTAACTACAGATCTGAGACTGAAAATACAAAAAGTGACATATTATAATGCTTAACAATGTCTAATGGAATGAAATTCGAAAAAACCCAGAGAAAACACATTGTAACAACGCTTCACATGCATTTTCAGTGATTTTTTTTTGTCTTGCTCGACTTGCGTTTTGTGTTGTTATTTGTAGACCTAACTTTGTTCTCGCTTTATCGAATCATCATTTGAAGTATGACTTGTGTCGAAATAGTGACATATTTAAAGCACATAAATTGTTCCATGCTGCGTTTTGTATTTGCTACAAAATATTTTTATTTCATTTTCGGGAAATGTTTTCAATTTGGTCCAATTATAATAAAGGTAAGCACATGTTGAAACATGAGTTTCATATAGCTTATTCAGTTATTGATATGGTTATAGCTGTAATGAGACTATGCAAAACTGTTCCAAAGCCTTGAATTATCACATTTTTAAGAATTTATTGTGTTTTGAGGAATATTTTAGACGAAAAAGATTTTTTGACATTATGTAAATTTAGAATATGTAACCATAAACTTCCAGTCGAACTTGGAAGATGGTACAATATAGAAAGGGAAAAATGAAAGTGTAATTTATGTAAGCTAGATATTGGAGATGAACTTCATTACATTATTAATTGTTCACATTTTAGAGAGGAGAGAAATAAATTTATAAATCGAAATTTTAGTACAAGGCCAAATATTATAGTATTTACTGAAATTATGTCGTCTACAAGTAGGACAGATCTCATTAATTTATGTAAGTTTATATGAATTATAAAACAAGCGAGTGTGTCCTCCTGAATAAGTTCTTTTTGTCTTTGTTGTTGTTGTATATATTGTATATTTATGTTTATGTTTATGTAGTTAATATATTGTATTATACATGTATGTCTGCTCTGTACCTATGTATTTGGTGATGAGAATAAAGATTACAAATGTATATATATATATATAAGCTTAAACCCTTCTATTTCTGTCTTGTTATCGAGCAAATTGAAAATTTAAAGTTTTTTAATTGGTACAAAAACAAAATGCCTGTTTCATGGTGAAATAATATGTTCATTTTGTAATACATGGTAATCTTCATTGCCAATTTATGGCAAGCCGTTTTACTATTTATTATAGCTTCAAGATATCTAATAAACTTTATAAGATATCTCATATAGTTTATAAGATATCTTATATAGTTTATAAGATATCTTATATAGTTTATAAGATATCTTATATAGTTTATAAGATATCTTATATAGTTTATAAGATATCTCATATAGTTTATAAGATATCTTTATAAGATAGTTTATCTTTATAAGATAGTTTATCTTTATAAGATATCTTATAAACTATCTTATAAAGATATCATACCAATTGCTTTTCCTTAGATGTTCTAGAGCACTTTTGAATTTAGATTGATTGATTTATTTTATGTTTTTTTTGAAAACATAAATTGATGCTTTACGACTTTAGTTGTGTAAAATGTTGTATAAAAAATTATGCAGACAACACCTCCTTATTTTATAAACAAAGGGTAGAAGTATATTTCCTTTCAAAATCGGAGTTTTCATTATCTGATCGTAAAGTTTTACCTCTTTCCGTCTCTCTGGAGGTCAAAAGCTTCATTTATTCTATCAAGAGGCATAGTGTGGGTAATAAACTCATCAATTAAGATTTCCCCTCTCATGTATTTGTTTACAAGCTCAGGGACTTGCTTTGCACGTCTGTGATCTATTAAAACATACATATTATTTCAAACTTTATATTGCAAACGTTAGCATAAGAAAAAAAGAAAAATGTTCTCACAGTTAACAGATGCTCTCCGATAAATATATCACAAGGATTTGTTTGGTTTTATTATTAACTCTTTTAACCCACTGTTATACATATTGATAGTACACGTTTTATTGCAGTGGTATTTCAAAGATTCTATTATACTACAGGAACCACTTTGCCGAGTTTACTTGAAAGAAAACGTATGCTGCAAGCAAAAAGATATACTAGTAGTTAATGTTATACAGGTTGCTCTCGCGATAAATGTCCTTCACTACTGGCGCTAGCGGGTGTACCCTATATTTTACGCCAACGAATACAAATTCTTACAGTTTCTGTTATTAAAAAGTTGTCAAAATAAATCAAAAGTTACCTCCATACAGTGCGCCAGTAATAGTCCTTCCATATAACAGTTCAAAAGGTGGTACTTTAATGGTATCTCCATCGGGGGCTAATCCGACGACTAACAGTTTACCCCAACCTTTATGCAAGGACATAAATGCTTGCTCCTAAAACACAATGATTTGGTCATAATTTAAAAAAATACTTCTAGCTATTCTTTAAATATATGGAATAACAAATGAGTAAATGAATGTGATATGATTGATTATGATAATAACGATGGTCAGATGTTCTCTATCAGGACACCAGGACCCTTTGTCCGCCTAAATCCACCTCTGATGGTGATTATACAAGAATGGCAAGTTGAGTACATATGTTTGTATGATATAAACCTGCTTTGTACTAGAACCACATACTAAAGTACTAGTTCGCCAGGTAACAGTCCACAAGGAGACCTGAAATCCGAATCACATTATTATGAGTACGAGTCGACCACGCTATCTTTGAACTTACTACTATAAAATGTAGCGCGATTAGAAGAAAAGCAGCAAATACCAAGTTTCAAAACTTTGATTTCTACCTCCTGCAAATTTGGCCGAGGATGCTACCACTTAGATGGAATATTGAAATTTTCTTTGGCTTTAAAAATTTAAATTATCATTACACAAATGTTTTAGTGGTCCCAACACATTCGAAGGCAAAGTCTAATTCACAATAAGTAAAATTGTCACACAACTAACCATTGTTTTAGTGGTCCCAACACATTCGAAGGCAAAGTCTAACCCTCCGTTGGTCTTTTCTTTGAGTACCTCGTTGATTGGTATATCGTAGTCCAAAGGATTGAGTGATTCTGTCACTCCAAACTTTTTAGCTGCGAAATAAATCGTGGCATTATATTGATATCAACATTATAAAAAGTTTGTTAAGTGTTTTTTTATTTCCCCGAAGTATTCAATATTTTAATATTTACATTTACAATAATGAATCTTAGAAATAACACCTAGTATTTGATTTTTTTTTGTATACAGCATTATTTTTCTGATGTTATGACATATCTAATTTCCGATTAATTTTTGTTCTCATACTTTAAAAACAGCATACATAATTCAAACTTATCTGCATTGATATCTATTCCGATGACACGGGCGGCGCCTGCAGCCTTACATCCCATAACAGCCGCCAATCCAATACACCCTAGTCCCCACACAGCACAGACGGATCCTTGTTTTACCTATTGTAAATAGACAAGATATAATTATGTTTAAGTGGATGATACGTCAGAACATTGATCTTTTTGTAGGTCATTTGTTATATCTGTGGGAATGATACCAGCCCACAACATTTTTTTTGAGTTAATTGATACCACAATTTTGAATGAACATACAACAAAACTCTCTAACGATAAGACATATTATTATTGTCAAGTATAATGCAAAACAATTTGCAAACACGATGTTATGTAGGTTACTCATTTGAATGACTGCAAAATAGGACCTATTCTAGATTATTTGAAAAAAAAAATGAATAGGTCTTTGTATATATTGTTTTAGTTATCACAATATGATAACAAAATATTCATACCATGCAACGCATCTTGTTGTATTGTCTGCTGTTTCTGTGCTTGCACACGATGCATAAGCCGCATTGACGTCCAACAGTACACAACATATCAAAACTGCAATACTTAATCGACTATTTGACTAATCCCCAAGCTTAACAATTTTGATTACAGCCGATTTCATTGAGTGTGTAGCCAAATGTAATATCATTGGTTAGCTTGCTTGTTAGCTGAACCGTGAAGTCATCGTTAGGTTAGGTAAACTACCCAACTGAAAAAATAGACAAGTCCGACAGAAAACCAATATATCTGTCTGTTGGACTATGCTACTTTGAAAAGAGGGTAGTATGCCTGTCCTAAAAATGACTTCACAGTTCAACTTAGACCCCGTTCACACTAGGACATTTTTATCGATTTAAACTAGACCGGTTCACTTTAGATCGATTTAAGGGCCAATGTGAACGCTTTGAATCGATCTTCAATCGGTCTAAACTAAAACACCAAAAAGAGGTAGTTTAGTTTGAATCGATCCAAAGTAAACCGATCTTACTTTAAATGTGAACGCAGAGATCGGTTTAAACTAGTACGATTGAATCGAAAATAACGTATGCGCATGTACAGCGCCAAAACTATCTCAGAGGTTCGTTGTTTAACCCATATTTTCTGTTTACAGACATTTAAAACAAACTGAAAACATTTTGTCTTCGCCATCGCATAGATTTGCGAAGTCTGTGTCTTCTTTTCTTATGATGATTTTTTCTTTCTTTTCAGGAACCAAAATATTTCGTCGTGTTGTAACTTCGTTACTACAGATATTTTTTTCAAAATTAAAGAAAACGGCAATAGCACGTGTACCAAAATGTTAACTTCTGATTCAGGAGAAACAATAACTTTATCCATTTTTTTTTCAAGAGTGTGTGTCAGAGTATCAATAGATGAATTTAATAGATCAGTACTATTTATACACAATGTTTACAGTTTTACGGGTAAAAAGGTTAGATCGATTGCGTTTTTAATTGTTGTGTGAACGCAGTGGATCGGTTTAGACCGATAGAGATCGTTATGATTAAAGATAACGTGAACACTAACTGGTTTTATTTAGATCGATTCAAATTAGATCAATTAAAAAAAATGCTAGTGTGAACGGGATCTAACAAGCAAGCTAACCAAAGATATTACCTTTGGCTACACACTCAATGCAATCGGCTGTAACAGTGTACGTAGATCTGCGTAAGTGTGTCTTTAATGCATAAAGTATTATATCAGTAAACAAATAAACTAAAAAAACAAAAAAATAATTAAACCAACAACCTTTTCCTTCATTCCAAATTCTAATGTTTACCAATTGAGTAAATAAATTAATTGATTTTTATTATACTTTTGTATAAATTTAAATGCATTTAGTTAAACAATGATATATTACCGGGGCTGTGTTAACAGCAGTACCATATCCAGTAGGTATGCCACAACTGAGTAAACATATTTTCTCCAGTGGTGCTACCGGGTCGACCTACAATAAAAAAAAAAGATCATTTCTACAAATCTTCGTTAATGGTAAAACACTATAATGATTTGATTTTAAAGTATAATGTTCAGGTATGAATCGGCCTAAGCTATCTATTTGTAATTGGTTTGTATTTTGATTTAGTAGTGTACCCTATCACCACCTGTTGGCAGCGGGGAAGGGCATACAATGGTGTGAGATGTATAAATCCGGTAAAGATAAAAAAAATGAAATTTTGTGTCGAAGTATGACAGGCTTAGTTTCCTGACGTACAAGATCCCTTGCAACATCTATTGTTGAGAGTTGTCTGTTTGTCTGCATTTGGTGAATAAAAACATTGTCAAATCAGATTGCTTGATTTCGTTATCTTTAAAAACTAATAAATTGAAACTTGAAAAATTTGTAATAAAAAGTTGAACTTGGTCCAACCTAACCCATTCATTCAGATACTATAACAGTCTTACACCAAGTGTCACGTCCCAACAAATATCATTTAACTACTTCCACAAAAATAAACTGATACGCTTAAGACAATTGCTGCAATTGTTTCTTTTTTATCAACACTTTTCCCTTTTATACAAACATTTAGATGGCATACCTTTACGAGGGAGATAGCTGGTAACACGGTATACTGACTGAAGGTACTGGTATCAAAGAAGTGGTAAACTGTCTCCCCTCTAATGCTGAACCTAGATGTCCCATCCATCAATAGACCATTGGCATAGTTCTTACTACAAAAAAGCAAGATTTCTTTGTTGTATAGATTTACATCATTTAAAGAAGAAATTTTCCAAATTTACTTCTTAGTCCCTAAAAAGTGGGTCAAAATGTATGAGGCATTCCTATATGTAAAGAATTATACATGTATATAACGAAGACCTTGAAAAAACGATGAATTAAACAGCTAAACATCATTTCAGGAAAGATATTTAGAGATTACCATTAGGTCTTCAACAATAGACTAGTGGCTGCAATATTTGTATATATCATTTCATTAAAAAGCAAGTACATTCAATTATAAATCCGTGTATTCAATTTCTCCCTCCCATTGCCACAAGTGTTTTAAGCATAATTCTTAGTTTAGTATGACTTTTATTTTCACTGTATTAGTACTCATTTTTATTAAGTGGCCAGCTGAGGCCCGTTCACATCCGGGTGCGATATTTTCTCGCTTTGTTGAACACCCATTGGTGGCCTTCCGCTGTTATCTGCTCTTTGGTCGGGTTGTTGTCTCTTTGACATATCCAAATTTCCATTCTCAATTTTATTCTTGACTATAAAATGGAAGAATTCTATTTTTTAAATAAAGATAGTCCCTTTTGTGCGATGTCCGTACTTAAGTTCGTATCAAATTTAAAAAAAAATCTTTTCATCGATACCAGTCTTTTTATTTGCCTGTTAATTAGTGTTTGTGCATCAGAAAAGTTTTATGGTTTTACAGCTTAAACATGCTCTATTCATCGTCCTGACGGTGCGCGTTATATTTGCAACTCGATGTAAGGCAAACAAAAAACATTCATAAATACTAGTAGATTACTTTAGCCGTATTTGGCAAACCATTTGGAATTTTTGGTCCTCAATGCTCTTCAACTTTGTACTTGTTTGGCTTTATAACTTTTTTTTATCTAAGCGTCACTGATGAGTCTCATGTAGACGAAACGCTCGTCTGACGTATTAAATTATATTCCTGGTACCTTTGATAACTTTTTTCATAATGTATATGTAGTATTAAAAACTTTGTTTGTATTTTACAATATCTAGTTCCTGTAGCTCCATTCTATGGGTTTGATAAACGGTTTGTGGATGACTGTTACCTCTTAGACTTGGTATTGTGTGTTCCTACATTTGTAATTTTGGTATATCTTATTTTTATTTGTTTTAATTGACTATATATCGCACTTATTTTTTATCAACTGTTCATATGAAGGGTTCGACAGTTGTTTGTAGGTTCATTTTTGTTTTTAAGACTTTTTTTTATGTCAAATAATGAACAGTCGAGTGATATAATTTTGGAAGATTTTGATAGTTCATATGCGATATATTGTTGTCTCCCGTGTATGCCCTAAAAGTGTTGCAAACTGTAGGTCATCAATTAATATGGAATGGCGCGCTTGAGTAAAGGCTTTTGCCTGTCCTGGTTTTACTGTATGATTGAAGTATTTAGTTCACGACAACAGACCTTTTATCAAAGTGTGAAGGCAAAAGGCCTTTAGATTAGTATTGTAATTGTTATTAAATACATCATATATCATAATTACAAACAAAATCTTGAGCTATATCTATATTTTTTTTAATTTACATGTGACGTCTAGTCGTGTGGCAGACAATGCGTGTTTTATTGTGCTGTTTTTATGTGCGGATCTAGGTTGTTTTATGTGTTCGTTTTTATTCTGTAATAAGTCACCACTTCGGTATTGACATAAACTCCAATTGTATGGTCATTTTTATAAATTTAGTGTTTGCAAAAGTATATGAATTATTCTAAATACTAAGGATTTTCTATGCCAAGCATAGATAACCTTAGCCGTATTTGGCACCACTTTTTGGAATGTTTGGTCATGAATGCTCTTCATCGTTGTTTGACTCTCTTTACTATTTTGACATGAGCGTCACTGGTGAGTCTTATGTATACGAAACATGTGCCTGGCGTTTTAAATTATAAGCTTGGTACCTTCGATAACTATTAGCATGTCGAAATGTTCTATTGTATTGTTTATTTGTGTATTTCTCTGTCCTGAATGTTCTTGCATTTATTTGTACTGTAGTCCTGTCATATCATTTTAATGTTATTTTTAACATTGACATTAAAGTGCGAGGTATGGCTAGACACAAAATCAGTTTCAACCCACCATTTTATCTTAAAATGTCATGTCAGGAAAATGGCAGTTGCCATCTTATAGCTCGTTTCTGTGTGTGTGTTGCATTGTCGTTTTTTTTTGCACTTCAGTGTTGCTGTTATTTCGTTATTTTACTCAGTTTTAGTTTGTAACCCGGATTTGTTTTCTCTCAATCGATTTATGACTTTCGAACAGCGGTATACTTCTGTTGTCTTTATCTATAAAGATAAAGTAGCAAAAAATACCGAACACTGAGGAAAATTTAAAAACGTAAATTCTCTTATCTATATCTATTTGTCAAAGTTACGTTTCGTCTCAATAAGACTCATAAAAACGCTCACACCAAAACAGTTGCAATCCCAAAACTGAATTATAAGTTGTATATCATTTAATAAAACAAAAGGTTTGCCTACCAAGTCAGGAGTATGACAGTTGTTGTCCGTTCGTTTGATGTGTTTTGTCATTTCTTTTTGCGATGTGATTAGGGACTTTTCGATTGATTTTTTGTATTAGTATTTAGTATTTTTGTGACTTTACTTTTTGAATGTTTAAATGTGTTTTATAACTCGGAGTAGAACATAGAAGTGTTTGCTTGTTTCCGTATTTAATTTCCTACAATGGTCCAAAATTACCACTTTTTTATATCACTACTTAAAGTTTCATTTTCTACGTAAGCCGTACAGTGACATATACAAATGTACTTTATAATTTCTGTGCTATTTTGGACGCTGGTGGAGAGTTGTCTTATTGGCAATCATACCACATCTTCTTTTTTATATTTGTCCTGTTAAAATGAAAACAAGTTTGATTAAATCGACATCTATTACATATTGATATATATATTAAAGTTTTGTTTTAAGTTACACAAATGATTGTGATATCTTACTCCATGAATACTTCACAAGTACCAGTTTTCCCACTAGTACAGCATCTACACTGGTTACATTCTGGGAGAAACATAGTAATGACATGGTCACCTGAAAAAAGTAAAATGTCAACTTAAGCATTAGCCATCAACATTGACTGATATATGGTAGTAATACAATTTAAACCTTCACTAACAACAGCAGTAGACTTTCAACTAGTTTCCCGTAAAACATTTAAAATCAGAGGTTACAGTATATTTTCTTTTACATCAGCAACTTTTTATTCAGATAGTCTATATAGACGATGACTTATGTCATAGGTTTTTCAGATTTGTAGGATGTAAATACAAAGGCATTCATTTTATTCTTGCTTATGTATTCTGTGTTAGCTTAATAACCTTATATCCTGACTCACTCTTCCAGGGTTTTGAGATTTACATTTTCAAATATTTTTTTTCTTACAGTTATCAATTTAAATTGCTTTTATCTTTAAATGCTGCATGTTTTCATACGGTTTCATAAAAAACGTTACTGTTAACTATTCAAGTTTCTAGTTTAAAGAAAACTTATCATCTAAAATTAACTTAATTTAACAGAAATTCTAAACGACAGCAGATTGCATTAACCTATTAAAACATAAATATTATTTACACTGATTAATGAGGTTATATAACCTCCTTGCACTGATATAGTTGCGTCGAAATTAAAATACTTGTGTTAGAAGTTGTACTCTCAAGTGCACAGGTACTAGTAAAAAATCAAATATAGGTCGAAAGAAACTTAATTGATATGTTGATTGTGTACGTCAAATATGTAACCTTGATCTTTCTCACAAAGGAGATGGTATGATATGACCATTTTTTTATCCCTTGAATTCGAAAATTAAAAACATTATTACAAATTTGCACAATTTAATCACACAGATCTTCATTGGAGACTAAGTTTGTCACATAACTCAATAATATATATTAAAGTGCTCAGTTATTTGATGTTCCTCTACAAATTTTGCATTTCTTTTTCAAACTTTTTCTTTTTATTTAAAAAGTAAGAAGGAAATTATGTTGAACATACCTCACAATTTATATTAGATATGAACCAAGGCCTTACCAAAAAATATTATTGTACGAGTTTCATATACAAAGATGTATATGCAGGTACACTATCTTCATTTGTAAAGACACAGATGAGACCTTAAATTTTGTGTAAAATGGTCATTTTAGGCGTAGTATGTCAAATTCGATATGTTTATCACATCCTGATTACCTCACAAGTTGCACTCGTTTTCTTTAATATCACACATATTCCTTCACATTTCAAATGTTTGAAGTTTATCTTTGCAATTGAGAAACATGATAGTGCAACTTAGAGTATTTATTCCTAAATCTTTTTTTAAGGCATATGAAATTGTATTCGTAAGTGGGATTCGTTTTGCTCGTCCTTTACTTTTCTATGTTGTGTTTTGTATGCTGTTACATTGTTGTATTTGTATTTTGATGTTTTCTCTTATCTTTGTATGGCATTGTCAGTTTGCGTTAGACTTTTGAGTTTCAATATCCCTTTAATATTTTGTATAGTTCATGTAGGCTTAATTTTGATTGTTTTAAAGGCATTGTATTTTAAATTAGTTTTCATTATATTTTACCCATGCCAGATATATTTGCATGGCTCCGGTAATCGACTTTCTCTAGACTTGTTCTTTGCAAACAGTCTTCCTGAACATGATAATCGGATCAAAAGTCTGCTTTCATGTGAAAGATTTCCCCTCCAAATCAAGACATTTATACAGCCGAAAGGAACAGAAAATTGATAATAAGGGCTCAATACTGTTATTAAGACAAGGGATAAGTGATTCAAAATACTGATTTAAGTTCATGTTTTGTAGATACTCAATGATATTCATAAGAGTTGAATGATAGTAAACGACAAACTCAAACATTATGAACTGTAATGTATGGAATCGAAGAGGTAGGGTGCATCAATGTATTTTTTAATATTATAATGTTTCCTTCCTTGGATTTTTTTTCTTACTTTACCAACCTTCTTCAAAATTGGTCACACCTTCACCAACACTTTCCACAACGCCCGAGGCTTCGTGACCAAGGATGACGGGTAATTTAGCTTCGATACATCCGTTCAAAATGTGAGCATCGCTGTGACAGATACCAGTGAACGCAATCTTAAATAGAATTTAGGTTATACTACTGGTAAACAAATAATTTTCAATCTTTTATGATGCCCCTTGCTCCCGTGTTTTATTAACCCTATTTGATTTACCATTTATGATAGAGAATTTTTTCCAAACCAAGAATTTTTCTATCAATATTTAGTGAATTTTGGATACATTTGATCATCATTGATTATCACTGATTTTTAATACTTACTGTGTACATAATTGTAATACAATGTACAATCAATTTAGTCATGATTTTGCTCTAAATATTGGCCATATTTTTGAGATATTGTTTGCTTTCCTTTACCCTTGTAATGTATTTGTAATTTTAGATCCCTACACTATGTTAATGATAATGCTTCAACTGTTTTTCCAAAACTCATATGCATGCATAAACATCATTTTGTTTGAAGAACTGCATTGATGAATAAAAACATAATCACATTGAGATATGTTATATTTACTTAACCTACACTCAAGTCGGTAGGTATATTGAATGATCGTTCATGCATTAACTCCTTAATATAAGATTTTATTATGTCTTTAAAAAAGATCTTAATAAAATTTCCAATTAAAAAATACTTCATTTTAAATTTTAACAACACCTTACTGAGCTATGGCACCGCGTATTATACATTCAGGTAATTGATGAAAAACACCTCCTTTATCGAAAGGTTTGTTTGCATTATCTAATTTAAAAGATATGTATAACACCCTTTCGGTGAACTAATTTCTTGTACATATTTGCTTTTTATAATGAGTTTCTGTAATTATAATTATGATAACTATCACAAGGTTTTTTTTAAAGAAAAATGTTCGACCTAATTCTTTGGAAACCAAATTGAAAAACAGCTGACAAGGCTTATTTTGAGTTAGCTATTATCATCAATGGAAAAGTCATATATTTTTTTTTAAATTGTTTTTTTTATTAAATATTGAAACACTTTTGTCTCTAACTTTTCAGCTTTTTTCATTTCCTGACCGGTGTGAGAAAAATATTCCTCATCACTAGTGAATTATCTGTGCTCAGCAAAATGATTGGTCGAAATTTAATTATAACGTTTAGTTTTCTTAATTTCTACTGAATTTCCTATTGTGACGTCATGAAAATATGCAACCTTGTCTGATGACGTCACATATACAGAACATAACTTTCTGCAAATGTTTGAAAAGGAAGAAGAAAAATCAGAAGAAAAACAAATTCAACCACTATAACTCGTATATTATGATATTTCTCCACTCTCAACACTTAAAATATGATTGTTTAAAAAGCTCGCCAAACCTCGCGTTTTTAATATTAAAATCTAACCATCTCGAGTGGAGAAGTATCGTAACACACTTGTTGTAGTTATAGAATTTATATTTCTCCAACAAATGCTGAATAAGATGATTGTACTTTTTTGCAAGTTATTCGAAAATTAACATTTCTTAATCCCTTTAGTAAAACAAAACATATGAACGAAGAAGCAATTGGGTTTGAAATGATGACAAAGCAACACCCAAGGTATATTAACGTCTACAAATTATTTTCTACATTGATAAACAAGTTGTTTTAACAAAAAGCATAAGCCTAAATCTTCATATCGACTCTTTTTAAGCTGTTAAAAATTATATTTTGAACGAAATTCTAATAGGAACACATTCACTTAGATAAACTAAAAGACACCAACAAACTAAGTTCCTAACATTTACACATTTGCATAGGACAAGATGATGCTAGCTAGGTATACTATTGTCATGTAGGACATAGTAGAACGTGCAATAAAATCTTCAAAGAGGTCGCTTGTCATGTTTTTTGGGGATTTTGGTCAGATTTTCGGAATCCTCTGGTTTTATCCATTCGAATTCCTTTAAAACATTAGCCCATTGACTCCCATTTTTCTTTTTATAAATCATTAATGATAAGCCATTTGTAAAAGTCTTTTAAAATCCAAATATTTTTAAATAGTTTTTTTTTTACTTGTCAATAATAAACCTATGAAAAGTCAAGAGAGAATATTTTCCCGCCAAAATTTCAATGGCTATACTATCGAAAACAAGCACATTGACCTAGATATGTTTTTTGCTCTTTTGATTTCTTTGTTAATCCCTATCAATATAAAATAGTGTTTTGAATAGTTAACAATACATCAAATTTATGCCAACAATGAATATGTGAGACGACAGAACCTGAAAAACAAACACCTCGTCTTCAACTGTGTCGCACCGTGATATTTGAGGAATCAGTGTTAGTTTAATAATCGATTATTTATGGTGGTACCCAACACTTTCACCAAAATTATTTTGGCTCGTTTAATTTTCATAAAATTTTGTCAAATTTTATGCTTTAACAAAAATATAAAAAATTCAAAAGTTTTGAACCAACTGTTTTGTCAGAAAAATTACACTGGTTATATAGCAGTTTGACAAACACCAATTTTGATCATTGAGAAGCTTAATATTCCTTTTACAACACAACTTTATTAAAACTTTAGCTGACTTTACAGAGATATCTCCCTGTAGTGTTAGGTACCACCTTAACAGCGGTGTACAATGTTGCCTTTATTTTGGACAGTTTTGGCGCCTTCGTTCCAAAACGTATAAATATTAAAATGTCCAGTGTAATTAAGATCTATTTTCAGAGAGCAGAACATTTGTTGTTTTAACCACTGAATCTAGACATAACTAATTATAGCGCGATTTGTATGGTCTGTGGGTGTTTCCTGTTAACAATTTATACTCTGTTAATTGCCAAACTCCAGATGACGGAAAGTTGGTTGAGTTACACTATGTACTTTATACAGCATTCAATAACAAAAAGTTTTAGCCAAAAATCGAAAGTCAAAGTGATTGCTCTTTGTTTACTTACGATTTAAAACAGGTTGCCATACTTCGAGAATATTTGATATAGAAGAGTCATAAACAGTACTAAAACAGAATCATATCCATTTAAACGATTATGTGACCAACACGTTTTATATACTTTATTTATCTATTTTCTTAAAGTCAAAATTTACGAAATGAGGGTTTAAGTTTCTATCAATATTGTGCAACCTGCGTTATACATAAGTCATGTAGATTCTTTTAAAATCTTAATATCTAAACAAAATCTGTGATGATCATTCCGAATATACAAAACAGCCAGACACAACAATTGCACATGTACATGACTAGTATAGTTCTAACATTTTTCAAATAGCCACTGTTTTAACAAACATAAGTCATCTTGCATTCAAAGTTTGAAATATTTTTACTTCATTGAACGCTTTTGTAGTACAAAGATTATTAAATTGTACATTTTGTAAGTAACCTACCCTAACACGAACTTCCCCTCCTCTTGGTGGTTCTACTTTAACTGTTTCTATAGAGAGAGGCTGTCTCGGCTCCCAGCAAACAGCAGCCTTGCACTCAATAGCCTATGTGTAAAGAAATTATAATCTATAACTCTTATATTTGGTGCGTTTCCCTCAGTTTTAGTTTTTAACCCAGATTTGTTTTGTTTTTTTTTTCTCAATCGATTTAGGAATTTCGAATAGCGGTATACTACGGTTGCCTTTATAATTCATTTTTTTTTATTTGATTGTTTGATTGATTGCTTGTTAGCACAAAAGTCTTAAACGGAAAGAGATATAAATAAAGCGGCATTTTAAAACTATTTATTCTCTCAAACATAAGAATTACTTTTATATCCATTTTTTTGAGAATAAAAAGGTAGCCTGAGAAATGTTGATAAACTGCTTTCTGTGGGAAATTACTTTAAATAGTGAAATAACAAAAATAAGAACTCAATGATCAATTCCAAATCGGGAAGTCACTGACCGAATAGTAAAACTAAAAGCTTCAACACACAAAAAAGGAAGAAAACAACTGTAATATTCCTGACTTGGTCACTCACATTTAACTTCGAACTTTTGTTGCAAATGAAATCAAATTACAATAGAAAATATATAAACTGTGCTTCATATTAATTTTTGTTTTCATACATAACGCTTTTTGTATAGATATTGTACTAAAAGACCAAGTAAGATACACCAAATATTGATTGAAAATTTAAATCTAAGTAAGTGATGAGTTCTTTATAAAACTATACATCAAATTAATTTTTAAACCTATTTAAAAAAAAATTAAAAAAAATATTGATTCTAAAAATATATTTTTTAAGAATTTGTATTTTTCTTACCTTTCCTCTTGTTTTAGACATGTCTGTTTTTCTCAAGTGAGCGCAATCGGTGATCAGCTGGTTTTTAAAGACATAATGTAAGTGTCGTGTGCACAAAGATATCCCAGTAAACTAAAAATGTATGTCTATTAGTTAAATTATGTATACTACTTTATATTCTGTTTTGTTTGTTTGATATTTATGATTTGTTGATTTTATTTACAATGCATATTCTATTTATACTTTTAAGGAAAATTAAAACAATAATTTTCTAAATTCGTTTAATTGAAAACTGCAGTGCACATCCATTTATAATTGTAGGAACTGTACAACAAAGTTTTCGACAATAATTATGTGTTGACGTTATTTGAATGGATATAACTCTAAAAGATACCAGGATTGAAATTTTGTATTAACGCCAAACGCGCATGTGGTCTACAAAAGATTCATCAATGATGCTCGAATAAAAAAAAAATTAAAAAGCCAAATGCAAATTTCCTGTTTACAAAAGTTTGAATTTTTGGAAAAACTAAGGATTTTCTTATTCCAGGCATAGATTACTTTAGCCGTATTTGGCACAACTTTTTGGAATTTTGGATCATCAATGCTCTTCAACTTTGTACTTGTTTGGCTTAACAAATATTTTGATATGAGCGTCACTGATGAGTCTTATGTAGACGAAACGCGCGTCTGGCGTACTAAATTATAATCCTGGTACCTTTGATAACTATTTTCCTGAATTCAACACATAAATTAATGTGGTAAATATTACTCAAATTTTTTTTTGGCTTGGTTTGATCATGTTGGCTATTGTTTGTCTTTGGCGGCTCTTACAAGGTCACGTTTTATTTTTTAGTTATTTTTTTTTAATTTTATTCACCCAACGAAGGTGTGACAGAAAGACTGCACATATTCCGTGTTAAACATTCACATTTCACCGAATAACATTTGTTGTTGCCCTTGACACAAGAGTGCTTACAATAAGTTTTAAATACGTTCTCTGAAGAGACATGAAATTGCACTGTAAGCTTAATTTTGTTTATGATAGTTTTCCTTGTACAAGTTATGTATTATGCAATTTTAATCAAGAAAGATATATTTTGAACTACTTTTTTATGCCCTTTATGCGGTTGTTTGTTATCATTTAATGATCTAGAGGCAGTTGAGACTAAACAAAGTTGAAAATTTAGACAACATTTTACAGATGTTAAAATCCCTTACATCTATCAGTCTATCAAGAAGACATTTCAAGGTATCAAACAAAACCTGAGAGTATCTCATAAACTCAAAAATGAGCGAGATCGGGTATGTTGACATGGTGATCATCTTCTGCTATGTATGCATCACCTGCTGTGCAAATCAACACTCAGAAAAATGTTACAATCTGAAAAAGGTCACAATTGGTATAAAAAATTCTGACTACTATTCTGATCTTTAAAGATCTAAGTAAAGGCAATAGTATTATACCGCTGTTCAATAGTCATTTTTTCTGAAATGTTTTAACATTTCACAGCGATAGATACTTTTACTTATATTATTCACCCCTTTTTAGCTCACCTGGCCCAAAGGGCCAAGTGAGCTTTTCTCATCACTTTGCGTCCGGCGTCCGGCGTCCGTCGTCCGTCGTCCGTCGTCCGTCGTCGTCCGGCGTTAGCTTTTACAAAAATCTTCTCCTCTGAAACTACTGGGCCAAATCAAACCAAACTTGGCAACAATCATCATTGGGGTATCTAGTTTAAAAAATGTGTGGCGTGACCCGGTGTATCAACCGCCATGGCTAAAAATAGAACATAGGGGTAAAATGCAGTTTTTGGCTTATAACTCAAAAACCAAAGCATTTAGAGCAAATCTGACAAGGAGTAAAAATGTTTATCAGGTCAAGATCTATCTGCCCTGAAATTTTCAGATGAATCGGTCAATCGGTTGTTGGGTTGCTGCCCCTGAATTGGTAATTTTGAAGAAATTTTGCTGTTTTTGGTTATTATTATTATAGATAGAGATAAACTGTAAACAGCAATAATGTTCAGCAAAGTAAGATCTACAAATAAGTCAACATGACCAAAATGGTCAGTTGATCCGTTTAGGAGATATTGCTCTTTATAGTCAATTTTTAACCATTTTTCGTTAATTAAAGTAATCTTTTACAAAAATCTTCTCCTCTGAAACTACTGGGCCAAATTAATCCAAACTTGGCCACAATCATCTTTGGGGTATCTAGTTAAAAAAAATGTGTGGCGTGACCTGGTCAACCAACAAAGATGGCCGCCACGGCTAAAAATAGAACAAAGGGGTAAAATGCAGTTTTTGGCTTATAACTCAAAAACCAAAGCATTTTGAGGAAATCTGACAGGGATAAAAATGTTTATCAGGTCAAGATCTATCTGCCCTGAAATTTTCAGATGAATCGGTCAATCGGTTGTTGGGTTGCTGCCCCTGAATTGGTAATTTTGAGGAAATTTTGCTGTTTTTGGTTATTATCTTGAATATTATTATAGATAGAGATAAATTGTAAACAGCAATAATGTTCAGCAAAGTAAGATCTACAAATAAGTCAACATGACCAAAATGGTCAGTTGACCCCTTTAGGAGTTATTGCCCTTTATAGTCAATCTTTAACCATTTTTCATAAATCTAAGTAATCTTTTACAAAATCTCCACTGAAACTACTAGGCCACAATCATCTTTGGGGTATCTAGTTTGAAAAATGTGTCCGATGACCTGGCCATTCAACCAAGATGGCCGCCACGGCTAAAAATAGAACATAGGGGTAAAATGCAGTTTTTGGCTTATAACTTTGAAACCAAAGCATCTAGAGCAAATCTGACAAGAAGTTAAATTGTTAATCAAGTCAATATCTATCTGCCCTGAATTTTTCAGATGAATTGGACAACTGGTTGCTGCCCTCCAATTGGTAATTTTTAAAGAAATTTTGCCGTTTTTGGTTATCTTGAATACTATTATAGATAGAGATAAACTGTAAACAGCAATAATGTTCAGCAAAGTAAGATCTACAAATAAGTCAACATGACCTAAATGGTCAATTGACCCCTTAAGGAGTTATTGCCCTTTATAGTCAATTTTTAACAATTTTCATTAATTTGGTAAATTTATGTAAATTTTTACCAAATATAGTTCTCTGTTACTAATGGGCAAAGTTCATTATAGATATAATTGTAAGAAGCAAAATCGTTCAGTAAAGTAAGAACTTCAAACTCATCACCATCACCAAAATACAATTTTGTCATGAAACCATTTGTGTCCTTTGTTTAATATGCACATAGACCAAGGTGAGCGACACAGGCTCTTTAGAGCCTCTAGTTATTATTAATTTTGTATTTATATTGTATCATAGATCAAATTTATTCGTTCTGTATATGTTCATTTGTGTTACTCATTTGACTGAGTTAAGCCATTTCAATTGATATTTTATAGTGTGTATTTCTATGTTGTGATGTTACATTATTGTTTCAGATAAGGGTGAAGGTTTGGTACCATTAAAACATGTAAACCCGCTGCATTTGTTTGCACTTGTTCTAAATTAGGTATCGAATGTTCAGTAGTTGTCGTTTGTTGATATAGTATATAAGTGTTTCTTGTTTCTCTTTTTTTTATATAAGACAATAACAATCAAAACCAAGGAGTAAACAAAGACTCACAAAACCAAAGGACATTTACATCAACGGTTATAAATAACAAATAAGAAACAACACGAACTTAATTTAGAACTTTGGTTTTCTCATTTGATTGTAATAACAGTAGTAATTGTTATGGGCCCTATTGCTGTTCGGTGTGAGCCAAGGCTCCGTGTTGCCGTAATTTGACCTATAACGGTTTACGTTTATAAATTGTCACCTTGATTGAGAGTTGTCTCGTTGGCACTTATACATCATCTTCTTATGTCTATATAAATTAATTTCACTGAAATAAATCCGAGTCACAAACGAAAACCGATGAAAACACATCATTCACAAGAGAAATACAACGGAAGACTACGAAAGCATGTCACTAGTGTGTCGAGATACATTCAAAGGGTATATAAAGTGCGAATCTAGTTCATTTTCACTGTACGATGTGAGTATGTCTATTGTAGAATAAAGGATGACGGGAAAATTGTGTTTGTTTACTTTTTGAAAATACAAAAAAATATACATGAAAGTATGTTTTAACATAATTTCATTAGAATATAACTTTTTAATGTATAATGACAGGATTATAGTCACAAAAAGTGTTATTATAACAGCTGAATTCATGATATTGATTACTGAATGCGATTCATTGTAACTTTAAATGCGATAATGCGATCATTTCTGATGTGGAACTTTTGGAGTTGCGACAAATTTTCATTGTTGTTTTATATGATAATTCGTCTTTTGCCTTGTATTTTTCCCTGATGCAATCATGACATACATCGCACTATACCAAATAAATATTGTGTTAGCTAGAGGATTTTGATGTTTCCAAATTCTCAAAAGTACCAGCTGATTTATGGGCAATGACTATATTGTTTTATTTCTTCTACATCACCATTTCAAGAATATTTACGCAATTTTAGGAATTTAATAGTAAAATCACATATTAAAGAAATTACTTTTTTGGACATTTGCTGTATAAAATTGATTTAAATACAATGCACGTTTTTATTGTCTTTTCTCTTGTATGTATCGTTCAAAGGCTATAATCACAAAATATATTTCCGTTTAAGTCGTTCAATCTTCACCAATAGTGTAATACAAATGTAGAATATGCGGTGTGAATTAGTAATATAGAATGGTCTGTCATTATCTATTACAGAAGTTTAAACCTATATTACATAACCTGAATTGAATTCTAAATTGTGTCATTGACCTTGTATCTTGCTTTTAGTGCTGTCAAATCGTACAGTTTTGCCTAACTGGTTCCTCGGATAATCGTTCGCCCGATTAACCGGTTAACTGGTACTTAACGTTGATGTTGACAGCCTTATCTGACTATAGTAGCCTTCAAATGTACGTCTTTATAATACGATGAATGTAGTGAAATTTGTACTTTGGCATTATAAGGCTTGTCGATGAGGATTCCTGGCAAAGTTTGACTTTTAATAATCCAATACACCGTATCTACTATTTCGTTTGTAATAACTTCAGATCGAAAATATTATAAATGCTCAAGCCTGTTACTTTCAGGTAGATTTTTGCATTTCATAATTTTTGAGTTATCATTTAGTTTAAGGTAGCACAATACAAAGATTTTTTTTACTTCCAATCACTAACCTTAAAAATGCTGTAACTTTTTTAGGAATGTATAAAAAATAATAAAAGAGGTATATATATATATATAGATAGATAAAAGAATAATCTTTAACATGAATGCATTATTTTTATTATGCAATCATTATGTAATCAATTATTATGTAATTAATTGCAAATTCGCGGTCACTTGAATGAATTTAGCTCTATCATCTCTTTAACTATACAGAAAATTTTAGCGAAATCTTAATCAACACATCATGGGCTTCAAATGTGTGTCTCAAATTGTCCCTATGGTATTCCATTCTCTCATAAATCTCTAATTAGTGTGAACATCCTAACCACATAAAAGAAGATAATGTTTAATTAGGTGTAAAATTTGTTCTATACATTCTATCTGAAATCTGAGACACCCTTTTGTAGATAATAGCCATAGGAACAACATATAATAAAATCAATTCTCTAGGAATACCTATGCAGAAGCTAATTTCAATTGAAGGGGAAATTTGAGGGAAAGTATTTTAGACACAGTTAACATTATAATTGGTTACATAATTGTTGCATAATACTTACATTACATTAATTTGAAAGAGTAATCTGTTAACTATCTATAACTACCACTTTTATAAATTTTCAAGCATTATTAAGAAAGTTATAGCATTTTAAAATTTGGGAGTTGGAGTTATAAAATCTTTGTATTGCGCTACCTTAAGTATGACAAAGTCTTGCACGTTGAGAAATTTAGATATATGTGTACGCAATATTAGATCAAAAATGAAATAATAAAGTAAATCGTAAAATTTAATCGGATTACTGATTTAAAGTTACAGTTTAAAAAAAACAGGTATACTAATTATGTTTACTTTAAGATCTTGCATCTAGCTGATAGACAAGACGTTGAAGTTGTCTAAGGTCTAATTAATTTTATATTTTTTTGGATTAACAATAGCAATCAATATACTGGACAATTGATCTGTCAAGTTAATCATCAAGCTGATAATTCTTAAATTGAACAAAACTATTTAATTATTTCGATATACATTTATATCAAATCTATTAAAATTGAAAAAAGTCCGGTTAACCGGTAAACCGTTGACAAAACAACTTGATTTGAAAATGTATATTATTTAAACCGACGGTACGTCCGTCTGAGAATGATATAAACACTTAAATGCATACATATACCATTGAACATGCTCAAGTAATATTAATATCTTAACATTCTAACATTTTAAACTTTTGCAGTATGCAGGCAATAATCAATGAAGATGATAAACAGTTTTTGCTTTTTACTGCATGTCTATTGTGTACAACCTTGAACCAATAAGAAAAAAAAAACTACTCTTGTTATACAGATATCGTACTTTAGTCAACGACTTCTCAATTCTGTAAAATATTGTGGGTAATGGTTTATCAAATAAAATATGTGTTTAATGTATAGTAGTGTAGTCTGATTTCAAAATGTTACTGATTTTTGTTTTTAAATAGGTTACATTCTTATCTTAATCATTCGTTTAAAACTGTATGCAGAGTCAGATATGACAACTTTATCATGATACATTTCCACAATATTCAATTGTAGGTAGACAGAAACATTTTGTATTGATGTTGACTGAGGAGTTTCTATTTGACAAAATGCATATGTTTATTAGAATGTTTATTTGTTTATTTATTTTGTCTGTGGGGATTCCACAGGAGCTATTACAGGGAGAATGTAGATGTTTGTCACTAAGTTTGCTTTCACTTACTACATGTACGTATTACATCAAGAGTGTTTGCTCATTAACTAGAGCATCAAATTTTGATGTGTGTGTGTGTGGAAAAGGGGGGGGGGGGGGTAGGACCACTGCTATTCTTCAGCCAAAATTTTGTCATCAATTGGTTAGTGCCTTGTTTCGATCTACGATGGCTTTGTTTACTCGTTGATCTTAATTGTTCATCTTTGTCCATTTATTAATCAGATGATTGCTGATGTATGTCGACGCCCTTACGTAAGTTTTTAATGAGTTCGTGTTATTCTGACTGTTTCCACTTTCAAGTTTGTCTGCATTTGGACTAATCTAAATTTGAAGGCTATCGTATATTATATGATAATGAACTATAATCAAATAATATATAGTTTTATAGTAAGAATTTGCAGGTTATCAAGTCTGGTGTCATATGGTTTTTAGTAAACTAAGAGGTCTTTTTTAACCTAGTTTTGGTAACCCTCATGTTTAAATTTTAAGATTCTGTAAACATGCAACAATTGCATCTCCTCATTTTGATAATAATCTTATAGTTTCAATTACTTAAACTGCATTTAATATCAACTATGTAGCCACACGTTAAACAATATATCTATGCAAAATATCTAGTTGTAAATAACTATATCCCTTAGAGTTTCATGCTGTATAAGGTATACATTTAAAACTCTACATGCTGCTAATGAATTATTCTTTGATTAGATTAAGGTTGTACATAACACCTTTGCTGAAATTGATTTGGCTTTAATTTTGATAAAATTTTGACAAAATGTTTACTTAGGTCCTTTGACAAAAATATAAAAAATCAAAAAACTTGATATATAGCCATATGCATTTCACAGACACATTTTATTTTTATAGTTGAGAAGCTCAATATTTTTTTGAACAATAGAATGTAAATAACACGTTCAGCTGATATTTACAGAGTTATCTCCATGTAAGGTAATGTACCACCTAAAATTCGAAAATATGTTAATGTCATTGTTGGAGAAGAGTCATCCAGGAATAACAAATGTATCCACATTGTCAATTCCAATCAACATTGTTAATTCTAATCAACATTTCTATACACATATCACGATCCCGTTAGACATCAAATGTTTGCGTTCATTGGTTTTTTTTTTTTTTTTTTTTGTTGCTTTGTTACATCTGAATCTAAAATTATTTATTTAGTTTTTATTGGAATAGTTACATTCTGATATTGATTTGCTTTGACTTTCATAATACATCTTTGGAATGATATTAAACAGACCATTATATGCAATGTATATCTATATTGAAACAATTGTGCTTCAATGTGTTTTATAACATTGTGTCAGGAGCTTAATTTTTATCGTAATTCTTCACACAAAAAAAATACTTTCATAGCTTCGTTCACATTTATTTTTTATTATTATATTGTCATCTTTTGCTCAAGTTTATTCCTTAGTTACAAAGCTCTATTAACAGAATTTATCTAACTTTGTGTGTTAAAATGTCAAAAGTAAATACAAATATTTGTTTTAGAAAGAGGCATACAATACATTCTAAAATGTATTCTGAAACTGACTATACTTGATGTTTGACAACACAGATTTCATGATTATGAAATATGATTTTTATAATAGAAAAACAAAAGATTGTGGTATCCATCCTAACACAAAATTATTTCATGCACAGCAAATTACATACACAGAGCAAAGAAACAGCGCTTTTATTGCTGTTCTTCATCTCAAAGTCACAGTGAGGTCTTCATAACGGAGGAAAAAACAACCAAAAAACATTTATTTGAAAATAAATCATTTAATTAAAAAAGAATTGCTACATTATTTGGGACCAAAATCCTTACTACCGAACACCATTCATAATAAAAAATTATTTATGAGTTTTATGTCGGTATGCACTCAGCTAATTCAGAATGACATTGTTTATTTCACTCTGTACATATCTTAATCGTTAGAATGGTCTGTCATTATCTATAACATAAGTTAAACCATTATTACATAACTTAAATCGAATTCGATTCTAAATTGTGTCATGGCCTTGTACCTTGATATACAAATGTATGTCATTCTAACAAAACTTCTTTATGTTTAAATGTACTGCATGACAGGTTCATACCTGCTATACGTATTACCAGATCTTTCACTCGGCTCAAAATACATCACGAAGAGCAAAATATTACGTAGCAGTGTTCGCTTTTAGTTCAATTCAGTGAGTATACAGGCGCCCTATCACGTAGCAGAATTTTCCTTAGTTTCCATGTGTTCGCTATTTTATACCATCGAGCATGCGCAAGTAATAATTTTAATGCAAGTATTTCATGTTTTACTTTGTAATTTATTCATGAGAGCTGGTTCTTGTCTGCTTATGCCATTCTCAAATCATCTCCTCTCTGTTTGTTCATATTAAATTTCAATTCAATGCTTTATTTACTTTGAGCCTCACGGCTCATCAGTGTATTCAAAAACAGTGTGTACATATATATGGCATAATACAAACAATATAAACAATATGCATAAATAACAATAGGTGACGTCAGAAGTTTCATAACTGCACATATCTTTACAATAACTGTTTCTTAATTAAATACTTAGTAGATGAATTTTGATATTACGTAGCAGCGTTCGTTTTAAGTACAATTCATTGAAAATACATGCTCCTTATCACGTAGAAGCATTTTCTATAGTTTTTCATTATTTAACCGTCAGTTCGTCCGTCTGAGACTGTGGTAACGTATTACGAGTTATCGCAGCTTCATGAGCTACTGTTTGCATTTGAAAACTTTAGAGTATGCAGACAACAATCAATGAATATGATAATCATTCTTTCTCGTTTATTTGAAATATGGCTATTGTTTGTCAAACGCTCCAGTCAAGTGTAAGATTTTGATTTCCTGCTAAAATATAATTTGGCTATTTACTGCATTTCTGTGTACAACCTTGAATCAATACCACAAAAACTGCACTTGTTTTACAGATATCTTACTTTAGTCAACGAGTTCTCAATTATGTAAAGATTGTGGGTAATGGGTTATCAAATGAGATATGCGTTCAAAGTATAGTAGTGTCGTCGACTTATTTTAACATATTACAGATTTTTGTTTCTGAAGCGTTGTTACATTCATATCTTAATCATTCATATATAACTGTATGTACAGTCAAATATGACAAATGACAAACTAACAACATGAGTATTATATATATATATATATATATATATATATATATATATATATATATATATATATATATATATATAGGGCACCATTACCTACAGAAACTGCTTCTATAAACAAAGTTGTATAATCGTATAATTCCAAGAAATTAAATTGTATAAACAAAGTTGTATAATCGTATAATTCCAAGAAATTAAATTGTTAGTTGACGAAATCATTTTTTTTTCTGTTTGAGAAAATGCATATGTTTGTGGATTGTTTGTTTAATTGCTTGTTTGTTTAATTGTTTTGTCATTGCGGATTCAACAGATGCTGTCGCGGGGAGGGTGTAGTGGGATCAAGCAGTTCCGTAAGGGGAAAAGGTGGATAATGTGGAAATGATAGGTCAAACATATTTGTGACCAAACAGGACACAGATATTTACGGAAGCCGATAAGGCCCATAGATTGTCGTAATTTCGACATAACCTGTCGTTAATACGACATCGCTATGTCGTAATTTCGACATAACATGTCGTTAATACGACATCGATTGGTCGTAATTTCGACATAACATGTCCTAATAACGACATCACTATGCCGTTATAACGACAAAGCTGTGTCGTAATAACGACATCGCTATATATATAAAAGAGACTAAATGACACAGAAATTAACAACTATAGGTCATCATAATGCCCTCAAAAATTAGAAAAGCCCCCGCATACTCAGCTGTAAAAGAGGGACGAAAGATACCAGAGGGAGAGTCCCCTAAATGCTATGTGGCAGACAGTGTTATTTATTAATTATAAGCTCCCTTGGTAAAACTCCAAATTTCATATTTAATGTATTTCAATGTTGAATAATTTACATGAAGCTTAATAAGTATATATTTGTTAATTGCATAGCTTTTGATATTTGAATTCATTAGTTAAAGATTTATATTTATATTGTAAAGTTAAGTATTTGCATCATCGCAAAATCTTTGGTTACCTTCTGTGAGAAACTTATAACTGGATCTTCCATTACTGTATTGGATACTTAAACTACATAAGGATGCTTACAAACAACGGTATATTGCTGAGTATTACAAGTGCTCCACGAAACCTCTTTCTAAATTATTAACATCTATTTTATCAACAATCAAAGACGGTCTTCACAATTATTGTCAAACTGTCTATTCTAGAGGGGGCGTGAATCAGATGTGGATATTTAAAAATTCCAAAGATCTTTTAGAGTACATACAATCTAACTCTCTTTCATCTTGTAACAGTATTAAAACATTTGACTTTTCTACTCTTTACACAAGTATTCTACATTCCAAACTAAGAGACAAATTGAAAGAGTTGGTATTGTTTTTCTTCATACAAAAGAATGGCCAACGTAGATACAAGTATCTTGTCTTAGGGAGGGATAAATCCTACTTTGTAAAGGATCACTCTGATACAAACGAAAAATTCTCTGAAACTGATACCATCAAGATGTTTGATTTCTTGATTGACAGCATATTTGTTACGTTTGGAGGACATGTTTTTTTCAACAGCCTGTCGGCATTCCAATGGGAACAAACTGTGCCCCTTTTCTTGCCGACTTTTTTCTTTAATATTATGAGGCTGACTTCATGCAGGAACTTCTTAGGGAGAAAGATTAGCAATATCCTTTAACTCTACTTTCCGCTATATAGATGATGTTCTTTCACTAAATAGTTCAAAATTTGGGGACTATATGGAACGCATCTATCCCATCGAGCTAGAGATAAAGGATACTACAGATACAGTTAAGTCGGTCTCATATCTTGACTGACATCTAGAAACTGACAATGAGGGTCGGTTGAAAACAAAACTTTACGACAAAAGAGATGATATCAGCTTTTCAATTGTGAACTCCATTTCTGAATAAAAAATCATGTGGCCCTGACAGTATTTCAAATGAAATGATTAAAACAGTCAAAATTTTCTAATTAAAAGTTTAAATCATGTTTTTAATAAAAAAAACTTTTTGATAAAATAATTTTAAAAAAATGAGGGAGGCTTGGCATGCCACAAAACCAGGTTCAACCCACCATTTGTTCCTTTAAAAATGTCCTGTACTAAGTCAGGAATATTGCTATTGTTATATGATAGTTCGTTTCTGTGTGTGTTACATTTTAACGTTGTGTTTCCGTTGTGTCGTTTGTTTTCTTATTTTTGAACGTGAATTCTCACTACCATAAGACGTTTCACGGTACTTATCTATCCCAAATTCATGTATTTGGTTTTGATGTTATATTTGTTATTCTCATAGGATTTTGTCTAATGCTTAGTCCGTTTCTGTGTGTATGTGTTACATTTTAATGTTGTGTCGTTGTTCTCCTCTTATATTTAATGCGTTTCCCTCAGTTTTAATTTATTACCCTGATTTTGTTTTTTGTGGAAACAATCCTCAGATATGGGTTAATGGTTTTATAACTGCCCTATTTAAAAATGGTTCAAACGAAAGGATGATCCATCAAATTATCGTGGACTAACTGTGACTAGTTGTCTCAGTAAAGTATTTACAAAAATTCTTACTAAAAGATTAGAAAAAATTTGTATTGAAAGAAATATCATTTGTTCTGAGCAAATTGGTTTCTGCAAAGGCAAGCGTACTTCAGATCATATGTTTGTCATGAAATGTCTTATTGATAAATATACTCAAACAGGTTTAAAACATTTGTATACCTGCTTTATTGATTTCAAAAAAGCCTTTGATAAAGTTTGGCATGAAGGCTTATTTTTATAAATTAAGAAAACTTGGTGTTAGTGATCTGTTTTATAATGTTGTTAAAGATATATAAAACTTTATTGTCAGTGAAAATTGACCCTAATCATGTAACTGACACTTTTTCATCTTTTATAAGAGTGAGACATTGAGATGATACTCATGATATATTTGATGAGGATTGCTTTCCAGTTAAACTAAATAATACAAAACTTAATAGGCTGTGTATGCAGATGATCTAATTTTGCTTTCTGAAACTCCTAGGGGTATACAAGAATGCCACTCGTGATAAACTACAGATCTATTGCAATAATGGGGAACTGGAAGTAAATATTACTATATCCAAAGTCATGATTTTTAACAATTCTGGTAGACTTCTTTCTACTCAATTTCATTTAAATAATACCCCCAAACGAACACAAAAAATTATACCTACTTTGGTGTCAAATTTAGTATTAATGGCAAATTTACAGATGCCCAACATGAAATGTATAATAAAGGGCTAAAGGCTTTATTTGAACTAAAAAAATGTTTCTCAGGTCATAAACCAAAAATAAAAACTCTACTTCATGTTTTTGACCATACAGTTAAATCAGTCTTGATGTATGGCAGTGAAATATGGGGTGACATGATAAACTTTAACAAACTAAACACTCAAGAGGATAACTTTTTCAAAAAAAAAAACTATATGGAGACCTGGTAGTAGAGAAGGCTCATTTAAGCTTTTGTAAATTTATACTTGGAGAAAGTAAAAAGGCAACAAATATTGAAGTTATGGGTGAACTGGGCAGATATCCTCTATTTTTGGAGGTTTTATGAAATATGTTTAAATACTATATACGTTTTAAAAAATCCGATGATTTATTATCAAAAGAGGCTTCCAACCTCTCAAAATCTCTACCTGATTAGTAGAAAAAGAGCTGGCATACCAGTATTCAAACTTTATTTAAATACTATAGCATCAATGAAAATTATTCACTTAATTTAAAGACGAAGTTAAAAAAACTATTTAGGCAAACAGATGCAATCAAAATATGATTTTATATGGCAAACTGAGCTTAATAATGATTTCAGGGGCAATAAACTATATGGTAACAAGCTTAGAACTTATAGACTTTTTAAAAGCAGATTTTGCTTAGAAAATTACCTTTTGCAGACAATTTTTAGATATAGACATTGCTTAAGCCCCAGTCCCACTAGACCACGATCGCACCACGCTCACCGCAATCTAAAATAAATTTAGATCGTGGTGAGGTCGCGGTATGAGCGGCATGAAAATGTTAATTTTCGTTGCTTTCACGATGCTACTACGTCCGAATTACGCTTCTACAACGATCCCGCTGCGATTAAACCACGTTCTCACCGGGCTTATTCTGCGACCTCACTACGCTTATAAAGATTTTTCTACGCTCTTCACGTTCTCACTACGACCATACCAAGAGTTATCCGATTGCAACACGATCTTACTGCGATTATAGCACGTTCTTACCACGATTATACTACGTTCATACCGCGATCTTGCTACTTTCTCAGCAATATCGTGTTTCATGTCAATATAGTTCCATTCCTTCTATTTCTGATTAAAACGGAAATTTCTCGGAAACAATACATACTAACAGTGATGCCACCAAAATTTACTAGAATACGTTGGCGTGGTGGTAGGGGTTGGTGTAGAGGCAGAGGGAGCAAAGTATGAACGCCATACTAAACTCCAAATAGTACACAAGAAACTAAAATTAATATAGTACAAGACTAACAAAGGCCAGAGGCTCCTGACTTGAGACAGGCGCAAAAATAGTGGGGTTACACATGTTTGTGAGATCTCAACCCTCCCCTATACCTCTAGCCAATGAAGAAAAGTAAACGCATAACAATACGCACATTAAAATTCAGTTCAAGAGAAGTCCGAGTCTGATGTCAGAAGATGTGACTAAAGAAAATAATCAAAATGACAGTAATACATAAATAACAACAGACTACTAGCAGTTAACTGACATGCCAGCTCCAGACTTCAATTAAACTGATACTATACACATAAGTAGTGTAATACTTGTCATCAAGAGATGTCGGAACGACCAATCAAACCTAAATTACAACCTATTGCTGGTCCATAATGCTCAAATGACGATATTTTAGTGAACGATAGCAGAGATGACACAGTTATATGCCAAGGTACGGCCATCAATACGAAGCCGTGGCTCACACCGAACAGCACGCTATAAAGGGCACAAAAAATAATAATGTTAAACCATTTAAACGGGAAAAACCAACGGTCTAATCTATATAAAAACGAAAAGCATGGTTGAGCCGTCAGAGCAAATGGATAAAATAAATACATTCAGACAAACAAAATCTAGGGATTTTTTTTTTATATATTTAATTTGAAAATGACAATAAAAATGATGGTCGTAGTGTGAACGTAATCAGGTCGTGAGAAGAGCGTGATGAGGACGACAAGGGCGTGCTAGAATCATACTATGGTCGTGATCAACGTGGTAAAGTCGTAGTGGAAGCGTAGTTGGGTCGCGTTGAGAACGTGATGGTCGTAGTAAGGTCTTGATAACGTCGCTGTGAGATCATAGCGCAATCTCTCCGAATAGAATCACGCTTTCGCTACGCTCTCGCTACGATTGTACAGTGACGTTTGCGATCTTACTACGATCTTAGTGCGCTCTCACTACGCTTCTACTATGACCTAATTTCGCCACGACCGCACCACGATTGTTTTGAACATGTTCAAAGTTGGCCACGCTCTTCACGATCTTGAAGACCTCACCACGACCGTGGTACGACCTTACTGCGACCTACACGATCGTACCACGATCATCAAAATTTGCATTATTTTCACAGATCGTAGTGCGATCGTGGCCACTAGGCCACGATCGCACTACGATCTGTGAAAATAATGCAAATTAATACCCCAGTCCCACTAGGCCACGATCGCACTACGATCTGTGAAAATAATGCAAATTTTGATGATCGTGGTACGATCGTGTAGGTCACAGTAAGGTCGTACCACGGTCGTGGTGATGTCTTCAAGATCGTGAAGAGCGTGGCCAACTTTGAACATGTTCAAAACAATCGTGGTGCGGTCGTGGCGAAATTAGGTCATAGTAGAAGCGTAGTGAGAGCGCACTAAGATCGTAGTAAGATCGCAAACGTCACTGTACAATCGTAGCGAGAGCGTAGCGAAAGCGTAGCGAAAGCGTAGCGAAAGCGTAGCGAAAGCGTGATTCTATTCGGAGAGACTGCGCTACGATCTCACAGCGACGTTATCACGACCTTACTACGACCATCACGTTTTCAACGCGACCCAACTACGCTTCCACTACGACTTTACCACGCTGATCACGACCATAGTACGATTCTAGCACGCCCTTGTCGTCCTAATCACGCTTTTCTCACGACCTTACTACGTTCACACTACGACCATCATTTTTATTGTCATTTTCACATTAAATATAGAAAAAAACTCCCTAGATTGTATTTGTCTGAATGTATTTATATTATCCATTTGTTCTAACGGCTCAACCATGCTTTTCGTTTTTATATAGATTAGACCGTTGGTTTTTCCCGTTTAAATGGTTTAACATTATTATTTTTTGGGCCCTTTATAGCGTGCTGTTCGGTGTGAGCCAAGGCTTCGTATTGATGGCCGTACCTTGGCATATAATGGTTTACTTTTATAGATTTTTACGTTGATGGAGAGTTGTTTCATTGGCACTCATACCACATCTTCCTATATATATTGACACATCTGTGTCATCTCTGCTATCGTCATTTGAGCTTTATGGACCAGCAATAGGTTGTAATTTAGGTTTGATTGGTCGTTCCGACATCACTTGATGACAAGCATTACACTACTTATGTGTAAAGTATCAGTTTAATTGAAGTCTGGAGCTGGCATGTCAGTTAACTGCTAGTAGTCTGTTGTTATTTATGTATTACTGTCATTTTGTTTATTTTCTTTAGTCACATCTTCTGATATCAGACTCGGACTTTTCTTGAACTGAATTTTAATGTGCGTATTGTTATGCGTTTACTTTTCCTCGTATAGGGGGAGGGTTGAGATCTCACAAACATGTTTAACCCCACTATTTTTGCGCCTGTCCCAAGTCAGTAGCCTCTGGCCTTTGTTAGTCTTGTACTATTTTTAATTTTAGTTTCTTGTGTACTATTTGGAGTTTAGTATGGCGTTCATACTTTGCTCCCTCTGCCTCTACACCAACCCCTACCACCACACCCACGTGTTCTAGTAGATTTTGGTGGCATGACTGTATTGTTTCCGAGAAATTTCCGTTTTAATCAGAAATAGAAGTAATGGAATTATATTGATATGAAACACGATATTGCTGAGAAAGTAGTAAGATCGCGGTATGAACTTAGTATAATCGTGGTAAGAACGTGCTATAATCGCAGTAAGATCGTGTTGCAATCGGATCACTCGTGGTATGTTCGTAGTGAGAACGTGAAGAGCGTAGAAAGATCTTTATAAGCGTAGTGAGGTCGAAGAATAAGCGCGGTGAGAACGTTGTTTAATCGCAGCGGGATCGTTGTAGAAGCGTAATTAGGACGTAGTAGCATCGTGAAAGCAACGAAAATTAATATTTTCATGCCTCTCATACCGCGACCTCACCACGATCTAAATTTATTTTAGATTGCGGTGAGCGTGGTGCGATCGTTTTCTAGTGGGACTTGGGCTTAACGAAATTCCGTATCAGTGCTCACGATTTAGAGATTGAGAGGGGAAGATACAAAAATCTGACAGTATCAGAACGTATCTGTAAATTGTGTGGTACTGAGGTTGATGATAAAATTCATTTTCTTCTTCAGTGCCATTTTCAAATATTCATTTCAACTTTTTAAATGAAATAAAACAACGGTTTAAAAATTTTAGTGGTTTAGATATTAAATCACAATTTATTTGGCTAATGTTCTCTGAAGATATTTTCATACTCCAGAAACTCGGAGAATTATTGGAAAATTTATCCTCATATAGGAAAGTTTCCTTAAATGATATACAGATATAGTAATGTCCAGTGACCCCCTTTTTTTTTTTAACCTAGTTATATTATTAAACACTGTCTAGTATTCTTCTTCTTTTCTTAATATTTTTTGCATGAAATTCAATCGGAATCAAAGAAATATATACGAAATATATTCTGTATTTATGTTTCTGAAAAAAAACTAACAATGATTGAAATCAGAATATGGCAATATACTCTGCTTTGGTATTTTAAATATTCATTTGTAAAGGAAACATGAAAATTAAATCTAAATAAATTCTTGCATCCTACAAAAAAAATGTTTATAAAAAATAATTATTATATTTCTATGTTAATAATTTCATACCATTTTAGTATTTAACTTTTATGAGTAATTATTATTTTTTTTTTTTGTATTGTAATATATCCATAAAACAGAAAGTAAGGTAAATGTATTCAATATTTAATCTAAACGGTCGTGAATAAAAATACTTGTGTGTTTTCTAATCATAAAGCATGATTTTAAATCCTTGCAGCTCACAACAACCGTAAAATGATTAACAATAATCACAACAAAATTTAATTACAATTATATTAATGTTTCAATTATTTTATACTGTTTTAGTATGGATTTAGAAGTTTTTGCTTATAGTTTGTATAGTAATATCAGAGACATATAATACATATATATGTATATGTCTCTGGTAATATATTCACAAACTGGAATGTTAGAATTTAAAAATAGATTCATTCGATAAATAAAATGTCCATCCGTAAATACTTGACCTTCTTGTTTATTGATATTATATTTATTCAAAAGAATATCAAAAAAAATACTAACAGGAACGTTAGTTTATTATAAAATTTTAATTCAATTTTTGTTTGTTTGTTTTAATAGTTTAACCTTATAGCATCTACATATTTGTACTATGGTACTGTTTTGAAAATTGTATTCACTGTGTTGACCAACTATCCTTCACGTCTTGATTCATTCACATTATAATAGAATTTATAGATCACATTTCAAAAGCACACTATCGGTTTGCGTTCTAAAAAATTCCGGATAAAATGTCAATGAATCCCAAGTCAAAACCTTTAATGTAGGCCGTTTGACATTCAAATTCAACTATAAGTTTAAGATATGTGATGATGCAAATGCGTATTCTTTTCCTGAGTATCAGTTAGATGCTTTATATTTACTATTTCGTGCGCTATAATACTGCTTGCATGCAATCCTATTTTAAAACTCACTCCTGAAAGCTTATTTTCGTTTTTGTTATCTATAAATTCAGGACACGATAGAAAGAGCTTCACATGTGACTTTCAAGCACGGTCATCATTACTAACGGTATTCTAACCTCGAGTTGTATCTCTTTTGTTTCTTTTTTGAGTCACTGTTCTATCATAAACTTTGACCTTTTCGAAAAGCTAAGGATTGTCTACTCAAGGAACAGATTCCTTAACTTTGTAATGTATTAAGCCGCCCTTTAACTTTTTTCATTCGATCGTCACTGATGCTTTTTTTGTAGACTAAACTCGAGTCTGGCGTACATCATTTTAATTCTGGTATCTTTTTATATCTACATACCTTTTTATTTAAATTGGTTATTTTAAAAGTGTGTACAGGTATTCATAAACTTCTGAATTGATAAATTCTTCAAAACTAAGTTTCCCTGTAAAATCAGGAAACCTTAAAATTTGAGATGTTTTATGAGACCAAAATAAGTCTCTTCATTAGAGTTCCCAATCAATTGCATGCCACAGGTTTCAACGCATACAACATCTACCATGAGTAAAGACAGCTTCAAATACGAGTTGAGAACATATAGTTGGAAACAAAATATAAAGATATCATAGTTAAAATAAATACATCCAGAATTCCAGATTATAAAGCAAACTCAGTGCTGAATTTAAATTGCGATAGTTAAACTGTGCAATTTGCATAAGTCATCCGGTTAGTAGAAATCAGGATTTGCCAAAGGGTTATAATCGGAAAAATTATGTACATTCCGAAGTTATAAATGAAATAGTCGAGCTTTAAAATAACCATTCAAACAGAAGCTGTTAATATATACTTTCATCTGCCTTCTTCTATCCACAGTCAATTATTTCAATTCAAAAGCAAACACAAATTCAGCAACAATCTTTTGGTGACCCGGCAGTCAGCAGTCATAGGTTCATGTATTGCTTTTCTTTTTTGTCGAGCCTGCAACTTTTGTTGCAGAAAGCTCGACATAGGGATAGTGATCCGGCGGTGGCGGCTACGGCGGCGGCGTTAGCTAACTTCTTAAAAGCTTTATATTTTAGAAGGTGGAAGACCTGGATGCTTCATACTTTGTATATAGATGCCTCATGTTACGAAGTTTCCGTCAGTCAAATGTCCAATGTCCTTGACCTCATTTTCATTGTTCAGTGACCACTTGAAAAAAAAGTTTTTGTAATGTTGAATTCTCTCTTATTATAAGTAATAGGATAACTATATTTGATATGTGCGTACCTTGCAAGGTCCTCGTGTCTGTCAGACAGTTTTCACTTGACCTCGACCTCATTTCATGGATCAGTGAACAAGGTTAAGTTTTGGTGGTCAAGTCCATATCTCAGATACTATAAGCAATAGGGCTAGTATATTCGGTGTATGGAAGGACTGTAAGGTGTACATGTCCAACTGGCAGGTGTAATCTGACCTTGACCTCATTTTCATGGTTCAGTGGTTATAGTTGAATTTGTGTGTTTTGGTCTGTTGTTCTTATACTATATGCAATAGGTCTACTATATTTGTTGTATGGAATGATTGTAAGGTGTACATATCTAGCGGGCAGATGTCATGTGACCTTGACCTCATTTTCATGGTTAAGTGGTCAAAGTTAAGTTTTTGAGTTTTGGTCTTTTTATCTAATACTATATGCCATAGGTCAACTATATTTGGTGTATGGAAATATTTAATGATCTTTATGTCAGTCGCGCAGGTTTTATTTGACCGTGACCTCATTTCACGGTTCATTGCACAGTGTTAAGTTTTTGTGTTTTGGTCTATTTTTCTTAAACTATAAGTAATAGGTCAACTATATATGTTGTATAGAAGCATTGTTTGCTGTACATGTCTGCCTGGCATTGTTCATCTGACCTTGACCTCATTTTCAAGGTTCATTGGTCTTTGTTTAGTTATCTTGGTTAATGTTAAGTTTATGGTACAGTTGTTATAAAACTTAGCTTTTTACTTAGGACTATCAACATAATATCAATGATTAGTAGAGAAGGTGAGACATTTCAGCGTGTGCACTCTTGTTTAAAGAAAGCATCTTGTTTTATATAACATTGTGTCTTCATCATATTGAATCACTTGTAATCATTTGCATGTAATTAATGTGTTTTGTTCTGCTCCTTGTGGGCGCTTTGATTAGCTATACAATATATTTGAATTTGAACTTAAATTTATTCCTGACTTGGTAAAGGCATTTTCAAATGTAGAAAATGGTGGATTGAACCTGGTTTTATAGCGCTAAACATCTCACTTGCACGACAGTCTCATCAAATTCCGTTATATTTACAACGATGCGTGAACAAAATAGACATATAATAAATACAATAGTCAAAATAGAGGTACAGCAGTCATCACTGTGTTACAATCTTAAAACAAACAATTTAACAAAAACGCACAAAAGCATCTATCAAATCAAAAACACATTCATTGCTTCACGTGTCTGACGTCAGAAACTTAAATTAAATTTTCATTAACAGTGAACGTAGATCTGCGTAAGTGTGTCTTTAATGCATAAGTTGGTAAAAATGAACTTAAAAACGAAAAATAAACCAATATATACTTTTACTTCATTCCAAATTCTGATGTTTACCAAATGAGTAAATAAATTATTTGATTTTTATTATACTTTTGTATAGATTTGAATGCATTTACTAAAACAATTATAATATTACCGGGGCTGTGCTGTGTTAACAGCAGTACCGTATCCAGTAGGTATACCACAACTGAGTACACATATTTTCTCCAGTGGTGCTACCGGGTTGACCTACAATCAAAAAAAATAATGTTTCTATGTATTCTAAGAGCATACTAAGTCTTATTTCTATGAATCTTCGTTAATGGCAAAACACTATAATGATTTGATTTTAAAGTTGTATGCTCGGGTATGAATCGGCCTATCTATCTATTTGTAATTGGTTTGTATTTTGATGTAGTAGTGTTCCCTAACACCATCTGTTGGTAGTGAGGAAGGGCTTAAAATGGTGTGGCATGGATAAATCCGGTAAGATAAATAAAAAAAAATGGGGTCAAAACTCTAATTTGGCATCAAAATTAAAAAAGTTAATATCAAAGGTCACATGTGTACTATATATATCATAAGTTTAAAGTTGATTGGACTACAACTTCATCAACAACTAACTTGAACAAAAACTTTAACCTGAAGTGGGACAGATGGACGAACGAACGAACGAACAGACGAACGGACGCACAGACCAAGAAAACATAATGCCCCTCTTCTATCATAAAAATTAATTTATGTGTCGAAATATGACAGGCTCTGTTTTCTGACGTACAAGATCCCTTGCGACATCTATTGTTGAGAGTTGTCTGTTTGTTTGCATTTGGTGAATAAATACATAGTCAACTCGGATTGCTTGACTTCCATATCTTTAAAAACAAATTAATTGGAACTTGAAAAAAGTTGCAATAAAAAGTGACCTGAAACTTGGTCAAAACCGGTCAAACCCAACCCATTCATTCAAAAGTCAGGGACTATAACAGTCTTTCGCCAAGTGTCACGTCCCAACAACTATCATTTAATAACTTCTTAAAAAATAAGCTAATTACGCTAAGACATTAGAGTTTGCTACATTTGTAATTCCATATATGCACCATGTCATACGATTTTGTATATTTTTTTTCTTTTCAATCTAATTTAAAAATTAAGAACTCTGATTTCGTTATACTACAAATGAGCTCATATGTAGTATAAGGAAATCAGAGATCTATATTTTAATTAGATTTGTTTCGTTTTATCAATAATATTTCGTTTTATACCAACAATAAGATACCACACCTTTACGAGAAAGACAGCTGGAATCACAGTATACTGACTGAAGGCACTCGTATCTAAGAAATGATAAACTGTCTTCCCTCTGATGATAAATCTAGATGTACCATCCTTCAATAAACCATTGGCATAGTTTTTACTACACACACAAGATTTCTTTGTTGTATAGATTAACGTCATTAAAAGATTACACTCCCAAAAATACAACCTTTTTATGCGTTAAAAGATGAAATTTTATAAATTTACTTCTTAGTCCTTAAAAAGAATGTCAGAATGTATAAGGCATTCCTATATGTCAAGCTATATATATTTACTTCTTAGTCCTTAAAAAGTATGTCAGAATGTATAAGGCATTCCTATATGTCAAGCTATATATATAGAGTCTATAAGAATCTACCAACCAGTAAACTTAATAGGTATTGGATCATCAAAATTGACAATACTACACAAACAGGAAAAATTATATGAGTCTGAAAGATTGTGTAACAATACCGATAAATAGATGGAAAACAAAACACTAAAAAGTGTTGAATATCATTGCACAAAGATGGAAAAACTGAACAGATGATATATATATACAACTCGTCTAAACATCAACCCAACAATGTTAGATCTGAAAATTTGCTTTCGCAAGTTTTTGGTTCTTCCCTCGCCGGGATTCGAACCCATGCTATTGTGATATCGTGACACCAAATCGCCTGCACTGTAGCCGTCCCGCTATACCACACGACCACCTGGGCTCTCAAAAAAATAGCTTTCGCTGGCCGTGTGTTACCTTTCCTCGTCAGTTTTAATCTAGCGGCGTACTACAGTACATGATATATAAGACATGAAGATGTTATTGTTACAGATCAGCTAAATTATCTATAGTAAAGGATCCTACAAATTAATGTAATATACAGTCACAGAAAATAATTATATTTATAAGTACGTCTGAGTCAGTGACAACTCTACAACAGATGTATCCATCGGATAATTTGCAAAATCGATAAATTAAACAGCTAAACATTATTTTAGAAAAGGTATCTAGAAAGTACCGTAAGGTCTTCAACAATAGACTAGTTGCTGCAATATTTGTATATCAAAAGCAAGTACATTCAATTATAAAATTTATACATGTATTCAATTTCTTCCTTTCATTGTCACAATTTTTCAAGCATAATTCTTAGTTTAGTATGACGTTCATTTTCACTGAGTTAGTACGCATACCTACATGCGGTGCGATATTTTCTCGCTATGTTGAAGACCCATTGGTGGATTTGGCTGTTATCTGTTCTTTAGTCGGGTTTGTTTCTCTTAGATATATTCCCCATTTCCATTCTCAATCTTATTCTTGATTATAAAATGGAAAAATTCTATTTTTTATGTAACAATAGTCCCTTTTTGTGCGATGTCAATACTGTCAAGTTCGTATCAAATTATACAAATCCTGTTCATCGACACCAGTCTTTTTATCTGCCTGTAAATAAGTGTTTGTACATCAGATGGTTGTACAGCTTAACCATGCTCTATTCATCGTCCTGAAGATGCGTGCAACATTTGCTGCTCGATGTAAAGCAAACAAAAATCACTCATACTTTATCTGTAGTATTAAAAACTTTGTTTGTAGTTTACAACATCTTGTTTCTGTAGCTCCATTCTGTGGGTTTGATAAATGGTTTGTGGATGACTGTTGCCTCTAAAACTTGGTATTGCCTGTTCCTACATTTTTCATTTGTAATTTTGGTCTATCTTATTTTTTATTTGTTTTTATTGACTATTTCGCACTTACTTTTTTATCAACTCTTCATATGAGAAGGGTTCGATAGTTGGTTGTCCTGGTTTTACTGTATGATTGCAGTATTTAGTTCACGACAACATACCTTTCAGCAAAGTGTAAAGGCAAAAGGCCTATAGATTAGCATTGTTATTAAATAACCATATACCATAATTACAAACCAAATCTTGAGCTATATCTAATATTTTTTAATTACATGTACCTGGGACGTCAAGTCGTGTGGCAGACAATGCGTGGTTCTGTTTTGTGCTGTAATATGTGCTAATCTAGGTTGTTTTACGTGTTCTTTTTTACTCTGTGGTAAGTCACCACTTCGGTATTGACATAACTATCAATTGTATGGTCTTTTTTTTTTTTTATAAATTTAGTGTTTGCAAAAGTATGAATTATTATAAAGTATGCCAGGCATAGATAACCTTTGTCGTATTTGGCACAACTTTTTGGAATCTTTGGTCATCAAAGCTCTTCAACGTTGTTTGGGTTTCTTTACTATTTTAACATGAGCGTCACTGGTGAGTCTTATTTAGACGAAACATGCGTCTGGCGTTTTAAATTATAGGCCTAGTACCTTTGATAACTATTAGCATGTCGAAATGTTCTATTGTATTGTTCATTTGTGTATTTCTCTGTCCTGAATGTTCTTGCATTTATTTGTACTGTAGTCCTGTCATGTTATTTTGTGATTTTAATGTTATATTAAACATTGCGATGAAAATTGAGGTTTGGCTAGCCACAAACTCAGGTACAACCCACCATTTTTTTTTAAAATGACCTGTACCAACATAGAAAAATGGCAGTTGTTATCTTATAGTTCGTTTCTGTGTATGTGTGTGTGTGTGTTGCATGTTATATTGTTTTTGTTGAACTTCAGTGTTTCTGTTGTTTCGTTATTTTACTCCTATTGGTGATGTGTTTCCCTCAGTTTTAGTTTGTTACCCAGATTTTTTTACTCTCAATCGATGTATGACATTAGAACAGCGGTATACTTTTGTTACCTTAACCTATAAAGGTAAAGAAGCAAAAAAAAAAAAAAACGAACACTGAGGAAAATTTAAAAACGGAAACTCTCTTATCAATATCTATTCGTCAACTTTGCGTTTTGTCTCAATAAGACTTATAAAAACACTCAAGCCAAAGCAGTTGGAAGCCCAAAACTGCATTATAAGTTGTATATCATTGAAAACTAAACAAATAATTCATAAGATATACGTTTTGCATTATCTTAAATGCAGCATTTATGACTGGTAATTAGGATAAACAAATGGATTTAATCAAAGAAATATTTTTTCAAAATGTTCATGATGCACCATTTGTTTGGTACATGGTGCACCATTTTTGCAAACCAAGGGGGTTGTCACCCGCACCGGGTGACCACGTGCACCCTTGAATCCGCCTCTGATGCTTAAAGGTGTTTTATAGCTCGGAACATTTGTGTGTGTGTTTGCTTCCGTTTGAATCTAATTTCCTACAATGTTCCAAATTGCAACTTTTTTTATATCACTACTTAAAGTTTCATTTTCTAACTTTAGAACATTTTAAATAGGGTTTGTCCTGTTAATATGAAAACTGGTTTGATTGATTAAATCGATATCTGTTACATATTTATAGATTATCATTGGTCATCTCGAAGAGATTAATTTTCTCGCTTAAGCCGGTACGGCGAAAGCGAGAAATGCAATCGAGTTAAGATGACCAATGATAATCTGTTTATTACTATTTTATCTATGACGACATTGTTAATTTTATGTCGATTTCATTAGCAACGCCACGTGCCTTCTTAGTTTCTAGCGGTATTTATCTATCTCAAACCAGTAGCATGATATAAAAAAATCATCACTAAAAAAAAAGATCAAAGGAAAAATACACAAAATAATGATAATGATAGTAAAACACAGGTACTATTAATCGATGGTTATGATTTCTATCAAACCAATCAATTTCATGAGGACCCAAACAGGGAATCCAAATATACAAAATATGTACTGCATTACGGCAGTCATCTGTATTTATGATACGACTTATATAGTCTGCAATTTCATTCTTTGCCCTAGGTATCCATTCAACCTTTAAGAACAAGTGTGCCTCAAACAAGTCACAAAAATATCATATGAAATAAGGCTTAATACCGTTATATGAACAATGGAAACAACGTTTTGGTTATCCGTAAACCATTAATGTGTTTATCTCTCATAAAATCTGTCAAAGAAACAATATACATTTAACAGCCGTAAATTCTTTCCAAGTAGAACTATTGTGTACATCGTTTTCATGACACATACCATGATATCTTCAAATTTCACAAAGGTGTCTACTATAAATGTAAATTTACATGGCGTATATCTAAAATTAAAACTTTTCATTTCCATTGTTTAGAACAGAGGTAACAAGTTAATTTTAAAACAAACCAATTATTTATCATTGTCATTAGTACATTCAATAATCTTTAATAGCTTCTAAAACAAAATAGCAGTGTATAATAGCAGAACAATTGTTTTGTAAACAAACGAACAGCCGTGTAGTATAAAAATGTATTTTATAAGCGTGTAAAATGGTATCAGTAATGAAATCATGAAAACCAATATTATAACAAAAAACAATACGTCTCTTTAATTTATCTTTGACCATGTTGATGATAATTTTAGACTGACCTTGTTCGTATTCAAAATAGTCGTGTGTAAGAAAGTGTGCACTCGAATCACTTCCGATAAAAATATTTAAATACTCATCTATAAGGCAGCAACCATTTGATTTTCTGGGGGGGGGCTATGGTTTTTTTTTCTGTACAAACTTTTTTTTTCGCCTGCGGCGAAAAACAATCTATTTTTTTCGCAACAAGTCGAAAACAATTTTTTTCTTTCAATTTTAGCATTACATATAGTGGCAGTTGGGGGTGAAACAAACAATTTTTTTTTCTCAGAATCAAAAACAAATTATTTTTTTCTCCAAAAACTGGAAACAAACTTTTTTTTCCAAAAAAAACCATAGCCCCCCCCAGAAAATCAAATGGTTGCTGCCTAATACTAAAATTACGAGGTCCAATTTGTTAGCCGTCATCACGTAAAAACGACAAATCACAGAATTCAACTTTATATATAACTAATATAGTACAAAGGTGTAGATTAAAAATTACACCACTTCAGGCCCTTTTGTTTTCCACGTAATTAATATTGCCAATAATTAAGAAGTTCCAGGTCGAGTCCGCTACCGATACCAATAGTATATTCACCTGTTACCTATTACCTTATCTGTACGTTCCGCATCTGACAGGCGCACCACCAAACGTTGTATTCAGGACTAATATGCTATATACACGGGTCATAACCACAGGGTTAATTTGACACTACTAAATTGTAAAATTGTTACCTATTGTAGTATTTTAATCAGTAAGACTTTCTAAGATAACAATACGAATACTAAAAATCTGGACTAAAAATAAGGCGTATAGGTACAGGTTTCAATTTGTTAGTGGGCATGACGTAAAACAGCAAAGCAAAAAATTCAACTTTATTTATAACTTATATAGGACAATGCTGTTGATTAAAAAATACTCCATTCCAGGACCTTTTGTTTTCCAAATAATTAATATTACCAATAACTGATAAGTTCCAGTTCAACGGGTTCAAACAGAAAGACTTGAAAGCAGAGAAAAACTGTGTATCTTTTAATCGACATGACTTTATCAGATGACAATACTAATACTAAAATAAGGCTTCCGCATAGTTATATACTTTAATTCAGTCACGGACCCGTGATATCACGGGTGTGTTCTAGTTTATATAAATAATTCCGTATTTGGCCTATCGCCTGCTTTCGGGTAAAATATGCATCTATTCCTCAAGTATTTGTTAGATCCCCAGCCATAGCAGGCTCATTTCTGCAACTTAGACCGACTTCCGCTCGTGCCGAGTAGACATATTGGAATATAACGGAAAACCGGCATACCAACCGGGATGAGGTTCTCGAAAGGGCTGCTGTTGAAATTTTAATTGTTGTTTACTAGTGCTGAATTCGAAGTAATCTTTGTTTTGGCCGATGTTCTGTTTTATCAGGTTCACAACGCATACAATTTGATATGAGAACAAGTATGTTTTGTGAATAAGCATTTCGTTATTTTCTCCCAAAACAAATTACGAACATTCAACGAAAAATGCAAAAAAAAACATAGTATGTTTTTTAATATTATAATTTTATAAGTTTTGTTTTACATTTATTTCAAGGAAAAATGCCGAGAAGTAGTTTGTCCGAGTATACACTACTATAGCAAACAGAACAACAAATGTGATTGAAGGAAGTTTCAGACAAATCAGTGATGTGTTTTATCAAGTTTACTACAAGGTTACAGTTCAAGTCAACAACGTAATATCCGGTTTTTCAATCAACTGTGTGGTATACGGTTAATATACATTTGATATGGCTATAAGTTTATATGCTGATGATATTATAGGTGGCACCGATTGTTGTTATCTTTCGGAATTTCATTACCCGAATGAACACATCACGTATACATAATTGGTGAAAACGTTTTAGCGACATCTATTCATCCCCAAACGTTGTACATCGATGCTCTGTCTTCTTCAATTTAATATACGTTTCAAGACAACAGCCTCGTTTTTTAACCAATTTCACGGAAAACACTTGAGCTTACTCCGGACTTTGCCGAATATGATCATTATTATGACGATTATGACTATTACGGGTATGAAACGGCCACTGATAAATGTTTTGCAGACCATAAAACAATCAACATTGTTACAAACTACTTTTGTCCAAGAATCAAACTGCAATTCAACAAAGTCCAACTGTCCACAAATTATCTTAATGTCGAATAAGAAGATAGATTTTGAACTTAACTGTGTAATTCAAATAGAAAATGAATTCCTAGTTTGTTTAGACGACATAATTATATCAAACAACCGTGTAACAGAATAACGAGTCACAAACTCAAAAGAATGAGATTGAAAAAAAAAATTGTCTTTGATTTGTTCCATCACATCAATCACATCGCTGACACTGACCATGTTAGTCTATCTGTTGCATATAGAATAATAGGTAGTTTCGTTGTTTGATACTGACTATATCATGTGGTATATCTAGACGAGCCCGAAGGGCGAGTTTAGATATATTCCACATGATATAAAATGTAGTCAGTATCAAAAACGAAACTACTTATTAATCTGTTTATCGGTAATTATGACGTCACAATGTATTGCCTAATATTTTTCGAGATACAGCCAGTACGTAGATACTCGAAAATATCAGGCAGTAAGATCAAAGGGAAAATATACGAATGTCCGATAATTTAGGAGCTTCGAACTCTTCCAGGATTACATCAATTGATGTTGTCCTTCAACTTATCAATTGCGCACGCACTCTACCTTTTCGGAATGAATGCAACATACAAAACAACCCTATTTCTTGATGTTGGACTATTTACTCATTATTTTTTATTAGGATCCGTCAAGTGGATGCATATATGCACGCTTGATATTTTTATGGTTTTCTATTATCAATTAAACACTAGGAGTAATTAAAATCGCATGAAGCTTTTTAAACGTCATCTTCTGTATTATGTATCAGTTTGCTATCTTCTTTTGACAATTAACGTAGTTAACTTTCTTGTTAGCGACAACACCAAGTTAGGCTCATTTAGGGTACAGTGGTGATCGCTGTTACATTACAAAGGCAGCAATGATACTGTATACGTTTGCAATTCCTGTAGGTATTTTTGTACTCCTTAATATGATTCTGTTTTGTTTTGTAATTTTCCGAATAGAAACTGCTCCACAAGTAGGTTCGGAAACCAAAAACGACCGCCCCATGTTGATTATTTATACCGAAATTTCATGTATGACAGGAATAACTTCTTTGTATTTCTTTATCAATGGACGCTTATTGATGCTCTATCCTACGTCTTTATTATTTTAAATGATTCACAAGGATTGTTTAGTTTCCTTTCGTTTGGTTGTAAAGACTTTGTAAGGTCACGCGTACGAGTAAACTTATTTGGACAAGAGGCACAGAATTCCCATGAAACTGTTAAGAGTGTAGATAAAGAGATGTCTATAATTTCCTCAAAAGTAGAAGAATAGGACCAATCAATATGACCATAAGATATGTTTCCCCTGCCGGGGCACAATAGCGCATCCAAGTCTTTCATATTCAGTCTTAAGTTTTCTACGATTATTATGTAGACTAGACATTTTGTTATAACGTTGTCTGCTTCTCTTTAAATTATTAGCTTATGTTGGTATCATCTGTCATTTTTTATAATAACAAGAATAATTATTAAATCTATGTGAGCTGCTCCGAATTTTTATCAAACCTCCATTTTATTGTTCTTCTTGAACAATAAGTGGAATTTCGTAATCATAATAAAGAAATAAAAAAAAACTGTTTAAGTAACATAGTTTGCATGAATTCACATTTCAGCATAAAACTGGATTAATAGTATAACCTGATATACAGACAAAATAAAATGCCTAAAATGAGAGAGAACTAAGCATACGTGGTCCAGAATTTTTGGCTTCTACTACCGAATTATATTTACCGTGGGTTTTTACTTACATGAGCCATACGACGGGTGTCATATGTGGAGCTAGATTTTCTTACCCTTATGAAATCATCCCCGGTTTTTAGTGGGGTCATGTTTCTTAATCTTAAGTTTTCTTGAATATCCCTTTAGTTTCTTTAGCCCCTCTTTTATCAAAGTCTTTTTAAATCTTATCATTTTGAAACAGAGCAGCGAACATCCTTAACTTGCAACAAATGATTGATTTAAAAACAAAAATAAATGATCGTAACTAAAGGCAAGCTAAAACTAATCTTATGTTATTAAATCAGATCGTCATTCAATATCATTTCAATGACTAAACTTCAAAAACTTTTAATTTCAGACATTTGACAATGCTTTGTAATGATTTATAAGGCCATTGATCTCTATAGGTGATTAATAGTAGAAGCCAAAAATTCTGGACCACGTATGCTTAGTTCTTCGACTACCGGTGACTTAATTTCAGAACGTTTCCCAACTAGAAATCTATCATTGCTTTGCTTTAACGATAACAAAATGTTCTTACTCTTACAATTATCGAAATTAGTCTTTGAATAAATAAAATTGCTATCGTAAAAAATCCATTTTGTGTGTGTTTTAATCATGTTAATAGCGAAAATTAAATATACAATTTTCAATTTATTTCTACGTTAGCAAATATCCCAATCCGACCATCTAACTCAGATTTTGTATAATAGACGCAGTGCAATGTATGAAATGTAGTAATAAATAAATATATTTGTGTAATTTATCACTTTTCCTCATTGATTAACATTTGATGTTCAATTATATGTTTATCTCAAATATAAAAATAAAGTTTGCTTGAGTCATTTAGGTCACTGGCATGAGTTTTCAAAAGTGCTTCGTAATGGGATATTTTCGACAAAATTTTACCGACCTTATCTTAGGAGGGAAAAACTGAATACGTGACCGCATAATGTATATGAATTGTGCATATTAAGCAATATGTTTATCACTACATGACTTGGGTATTTAAAATATCAATATGATATATTGATTATCTCAATATATTATAAATTTTATTTTGGAAACATATTTAATGGTTAAACAGTAACTCATTGTTAAATAAAAGATAGACATATTAGGTAAGAAATGATATCACACGGCTGATAATCAATAATCATTCTATGAAGTCTTTTCTTTTTAATCTTTTTAATCGTCATATCACGCTTCTAAAAAGTGTTCCTTTAGAAAGTTAGCGCAGGTTTGTCTTGGAAAAAATATTGGTATCTAAATCCATTTGTCCTTCATAAGTTTTCTGTTTAAACTTGTAATATTAACAGAAAGCAGTGGTAGGAAGTGTTGTTACGAACAGTTGGTAAGTTTCGATGCACATACAACTTCTTAACCAGTACATAATGGTAAAATGCAAATAATTATTACACTCTTAAGCATAATTTAGAGGTAAGTACAGTAAACGTAATACAAACGGGAGTTTAAGCTAAATAATTGCTTTGGGGATCATATAAGATAACATTTTTCTGATGATTCTAATTCTTAAAAACTAAACAAGAACAGCAACAGATTTGCATATGATTTGAATTATCCAGGTAAATTTGTTGCGCATGAAAAAAATTGTAGATATAAAGCTGTTAATGATAAAAGATTCAAATATGTCAATCACAATTGAAATACGTGTATATTCTTCAATATTAAAAAATTTAATTGTTTCATAATAATGATCCTATTGCTATTGATAAAAAGAGTTGATTAGAAATGTATTTAGTAATACATATTGTAAGGTTTTTCTGGCCGTATAACACCCGAGGTGTGGTTTACCACAAGAAAAACCTTAAAATATGCGTTATCTGATCAATACATGTCATAGACCGTCTGAAATATAGATTTCCAGGATTTGCATCCTATTTGACCGACCACGCTAAAGTGTGATATTCTTTTCTAATGCGTTCAGGTTTTTATACGCCCTACTGCTCATGTATAATGTGAAATAAAACGCACTTATTAACCTTAATGTAAACTTTAGAAATCATTATCCCGGCATAATAAACATATTGCTGTAACTGCATGAAGCAAGACACAAAAGAACTGTTACTGTTCGATAACGGTGTATGAAAAAAAAACAAGTTATTTTGTAAGTAATTTATTGCATCAACTTAGTGTATGAAATGGGTTGGCTATGGGTTTTTTTAATGAATTTTTCATCGCGAAAATTATGATTTCCAATATATTGTGAATCATAAGATTTTCAAAATCCTTCACACGAATGTGTTAAAACTGGCTTTTTTTAAACTGCTAAGGAAAATTTTGAAATATTAAATTTATCTCACATATGTCCCTTTATTGTAGCGGTAAATTAAGAAAACTTCACATTATTTTTTTCGAAAGTAAAAATGTGCATAAACGACGATGTTTTGGTATTGCAGTCTTATATAAGAGGAAAGGACTTTTTACGCTATAAACCTATCAAAGATGGCACATTTTAAAGTAAAACCCCTATTGGAAAAAAAACACGATAACTATCAAACGAATTAAATCTTAATTTAAGAACCTGAACACACTGTGAATAGATCGTTTGGCAATCATCAACCCTAATTTTACATTTTCCAAAAAATTTTCCTGCCTAAATGTTTTATATACCTTTTGGTGTTTTCGTAATTTATTGTTAGTGTTCCCTCCCTTGTTTATTGGCATCTATTGATCTTTGTTTCTGAACTGTAGCCTAACATTCGGGCCTCAATAGTCATGTCTTAATATTCAAACTCAAAATGTAATATAAACCACATATAGGTCATTTATTACCAAAAGGAATGTAAAGCATTAACCTGATAAATGTGGATATGAGCATTTAACTATTAGATCAGTGTCTTGGCGACATGATTGTTAATTATTTGCTCAAATCTTATGTTGTATTTTTAACCAAATTATCATGCTTTTTCGTGTAATTAAATGGTGCACGGGTTTATGTTTGAGAGTACCTATAATTGGTAGGTCAGAATAACTCTGTAACACGGCTTTGATTTCTTATAAGATTGATGTAAATGATTTAGACAAAGGTTTTGTGGAACAATTGTAAGACAAGATACCTTACGTTGGTGGTAAGGACAGTAATGTAATTGAGGTATACAATAAGGTTTAAACTCTTAGATGAACTTAGTTACTATTTATGTCCCTTTTAGTAATATAATCTCCACGTTTCTTTGTATTTTAGCATTCATGGCTTTCAAATGTTCTGATGACAGTTAATTCCGAGACACAAAATTAATAAAGATTTACTTTCATTTTTGAAGCATTGACAAAAATTTCCATGAAAGATGAACAACTTGGTTATAAAATGATTTTCAAAAGAACGAATTTGAGAAAATAATCCCCTCAAGTGAATTTCAAAGCCATAAATATTAAAAAGGACCGTCACGTTAAGTTAAACATTTTTGATACGACCGAAAGACTAGTAAAAGAAATACCCCATAGTTCGGATGATCAGGATTGGGATGTAATTGAAAGTGTTGCTGACATGGAAGAAACTCAATTAAAGGAATGTTATTCTGGAGAGAATCACGAAAATGTCGACGAAAATGCTGATTCGCAGAGAGAAGTACATTGGTCAAACAACAATATTGGAGAGGACAGAGAAAAGAGATCTAAAAAGTAAGTTTTTTTATGCATTTGGTTAAGATGCAGAATTATGTTTACTGTAATAGTTTAACTTCAATAATTTAACCTTCACAAATTTTGTTTGATTTCTTTTTTTTTTTTTCTATTTGACAATTATAAACGTTTGGTTGGTATTTTTGAAATAACATGTAGTTCTGAAACTGTCTTAATGAAATAATATGTAGTTTTTGACAAGCCAGTTAGTGAATTTTGTGGTAAATGATTTTTTTTTCAACATTGGTTAAAATATTTTATCATACGATTAGCCTCAGGTTATTGTCAGATATCATCCCAAAGATAAATAAAACTGTGTTCAGAGATTTTGGTTGCAGTTCTAGTCTTGTCCGTCTCATTACACACAATTAAGTATTTGAAAGGTTTTATACGTCATACATAGATTATCTTAGCTAGGTTTGACGAAATGTTGTTAAACATTTGGTATTATATTCTCCTCAAATTCGTAATAACATTCCAATTTGTAATCTAGCGCCACAAACTGTTTTTAGACAATACGCAAATCCGGTGTACCATAGTAATCATACCCGTAGCCATGGGGTTCGGGGGGTTCGGACGAACCCCCCTTGAAATCTGAAATCAAATAAGCACTGTTAAAGTCAACGTTTTGTTCAAATTGTGACTGTTAAAGTCGAGTTCATGAGTCCAACGAACACCCCCCCACCCCCCCCCCCCCCCGGGAAATTCCTGGCTACGAATACATTTTTCGATTTGAAAAATACAAGAGGTCGGATTTGTTCCGTTAAATTTTTTTTTAGAATTACCTATCAATTTGTAGATTTTGTTCCTTACCTTCTTCTATTAATATTGGTATACTATGAACCCTGTCAGCATTAAAAAGACCTTAGCTACGAATAATGATTTTATTTTGTTTCTATCATTTAAGTACAATAGAGTTATAATCTTTGGGTATTAATAGTCAGAGTAATTTAATTTTGTTAACTTTAAAATAAGCAACAAGAACATATCTGATGTATCATTGACATGCAAATCAAAAGTCAACCTCATTTATAATTTCATCCGTTTTCCTGCAACTTTTAGTTGAGCTATGCCTTTAGTGGAGATGGTCACGCATGTGTTCAACATGTAGTTCGTTCATTAAAAAGTAAAGAATGTCAACATTGACAATTGAAACAAGGAATAAACATTTCTTTCACTGATCTGGCCCACAAAAAATATTCTAATACAGGTTAAACGATGGCATTCATATATTTTTAATCTATAACATGAATTCAAACATAGTTTTTTACCTAGAAAAATCGTTATTATACCAGTACACGTGCTTGATAACTAATGCATCCTTTAACATATATATCATTCTATTGAATAATCAGTTATCAATCAGAAATCAGTTCCTATGCCAATGAATATTTTTTTTTGAACCCTTATAGGAAGGTCCTTGCTTGATTTGTTTGAGACAACAATATACAACAAGTTATTAGATACAACGTTATTTTAACATGCATTGCAGACCCTAACGGGAAGGATTGTGCCTGATGTTCATATGATGAAATCATAATCTTTCAGTCAGTTTAATTGAAGTCTGGAGCTGGCATGTCAGTTAACTGCTAGTAGTCTGTTGTTATTTATGTATTATTGTCATTTTGTTTATTTTCTTTGGTTACATTTTCTAACATCAGACTCGGACTTCTCTTGAACTGAATTTTAATGTGCGTATTGTTATGCGTTTACTTTTCTACATTGGCACGAGGTATAGGGGGAGGGTTGAGATCTCTTAAAATATGTTTAACCCCGCCGCATTTTTGCGCCTGTCCCAAGTCAGGAGCCTCTGGCCTTTGTTAGTCTTGTATTATTTTAATTTTAGTTTCTTGTGTACAATTTGGAAATTAGTATGGCGTTCATTATCACTGAACTAGTATATATTTGTTTAGGGGCCAGTTGAAGGACGCCTTCGGGTGCGGGAATTTCTCGCTACATTGAAGACCTGTTGGTGACCTTCTGCTGTTGTGTTTTTTTCTATGGTCGGGTTGTGGTCTCTTTGGCACATTCCCCATTTCCATTCTCAATTTTATTGTTGAGCATGTTATTTGCAATTAAGTGCATTGTCGTATCATCGCCACACTTGTGTCAGTTTTCAATTCGTGAAGTCGTTGATAAACAGCCGTTACCAACATATATCACAAGTATGCTACTTTTAAAGTGCTCTTAAACGTTAAAGAGCTTTTTCTTTTAGCTTTATTGCTAATCGTCTGTGTTCATTTCCCGGTTTTTAGTGAGATTCGTGTTGTTTCTTATTTATAATTTATAACTGTTGATGTAAATGTCTTTCGGTTTTATGAGTCTTTGTTTACTCCTTGGTTTTGATTGTTATTGTCGTTCAGTCGTATAATACCTGTCTTACAAATATTTTGCATTAAGCGTTTCTGATGAAGGTAAATCTTAATTGAAATGCACTTAGGACGCATGATATTTAAAAAGTGTTATTATATTTCCAACAGAACTGGTCGATACCGCTTCTAGTGGTCTATTATTCCCTGAAGGTATCATTAGCTCAGTAGTCAGTACTTTGGAACCGACATGATTTATAACAAAAAAAATTTACAATTATTCGTTTATAAATTTGAAAACTTTTAGGAAACTAAGGTTGCAACTCCCTCAAGCAAAATTGATGTAAGTTGAAATGTGCTATTTTTTTGTGTCCCTTCTTCATATAGCTTTTCAAATGGTGCGTTTCCTATACATCCAAAGCTTTGAACTATTCGGCATTGAACGTTCCTGGTGAAGGTAAAAAAAGGCAATAGTAGTATACCGCTGTTCAATAGTCATAAATCCATTTAACTGAAACAAATCCAGGTCATAAACCAAAACCGAGGGAAACACATAAACTATAAGAGGAAAACAACGGAACAACAGAAACACTGAACTGCTACAATAACAAACGCCAAGATACATAAAAAAAAGGAAAGCGTTTCGGACTCATGAAGTTTAAAAAAAGTCCTGTTTTCATTTTTTTTCTACTAATTTTATGTGTTCAGGTACTTTTACATCTTTGGCTTTCAATATCTAGGTTTGAAAATTCTTGATAGGGCTAGATCCGACTCCTGTAAATCGCTTCGGATGCAGCATCTTTTTTTTCATTTCAATTTTCATTCTATTGATAAACTGCACTTTTATGTAATTAGCCATTGCCATTTCATTTCAGAATAAGGGAAAACAAATCTTATAAACCTCGTGCGTCTAAAGCGCTTTTTCTGGACTCTAAACGCTTAAACAACAGCCTATGAAGATCATCGTATCAGTTTACGATCGGTTTACGTGTGGTTCTACGTTCCCGTTACGTGTGTTTCACAAAGGCATCGTAAAGAACTACTAAGTTGATCGCAAGTTACGTCGTGTGTATCATCGTAAGTGTATCGTAAACCGAGAATAGTGCTTTCTTTCACGTCCGCACTTTAATTTATCGAGTATGGCATGCCAAATAAACATTTTTTTAAATAATTATTATGGATGGCGAATTATGGCGATATTTTTATATCAACATGTATACAACTAAAGAATTTTAGTCCGTTTTCAATATTAATTCAAGATATATGACGCTTATAGTCATAGGACAAAAGTGAGATCCCCCTCAAAAAATGTCCTCTTATTTCAACTAAAATCGACATTTTTCAAAAAAATATTACCAAGTAAGTCTATGATTGATTTTTATAAAATAGATACCATAAGATGCAGAAATGTCTGAAGTTTAATTGTTTATTTTGGCCATATTTTTAGTGATGTTCTTATTCATTATTCAATGGGTTAAACACAAATGCAATTTTTTATGATTTTAATTTGGTTCGAATACATAGCAAACTTTGCCGTGAGTCAAGCAATATTTTTCTTTGCGTTTACCTCGTCAGTAATATTACATATATTTCAAGATTATAAGCTGACCTACAATGGTTTACTTTTTACAAATTGTGACTTGGATGGAGACTTGTCTCATTGTCATTGTCATTCATACAACATCTTATTTCTTTATCGAACAGAAGTTGACTCAACAGCATATTGACAAGAATGAAACATATACACTATTTGCCTGTTTTTTTTTAGTGTAGAACATGCTGAGTATAATTAATGTTAGGTGACTAATCTTCATCTGTATTACATACTTTAATTTTATTAACCGGATTTTTGTGACAAAAATGTCGGTTATTGATTTGGGGATGTACGGCGGTCGGGCGGGCGGTCGGTCGGGCGGGCGGTCGGTCGGTCGGGCGGGCGGACGGGAATCAAATGTTGTCCGTGCATTAACTCATGAACCGTTCAACCAAAGCTTTTAAAATTTTAATATGTTGTTACTGACAACTAAATGAAGGTCAAGTTCAATAATGGCGATTTTGACTTTTACCGTTCAGGAGTTATGGTTCTTGAAAGATTGAAAAATGGAGTTTACAGTCGTGTCCGTGCATTTACGCATGAACTGTTCTACCTAAGCTTCCCAAATTTTAATATGTTGTTACTGATGACAAAATGGAGGTCAAATTCAATAATGGCGATTTTGACTTTTACCGTTCAGGAGTTATGGTTCTTGAAAGATTGAAAAATGGAGTTTCCAGTCGTGTCCGTGCATTTACGCATGAACTGTTCTACCTAAGCTTCCCAAATTTTAATATGTTGTTACTGATGACAAAATGGAGGTCAAGTCCAATAATGACGATTTTGACTTTTACCGTTCATGAGTTATGGTTCTTGAAAGATTGAAAAATGGTGTTTCCAGTCGTGTCCGTGCATTTTCTCATGAACCATTCAACCAAAGCTTTTGAAATTTTTATATGTTGTTACTGATGGCAAATTAAAAGTCAAGTTCAATTATGACGATTTTGACTTTTACTGTTCAGGAGTTATGGTTCTTGAAAGATTGTGAAATGGCGTTTCCATTCACGTTGTTGCATTTACTAATGAACCATTCAATCTAAGCTTTTCAAATTTTAAGATGTTGATACTGATGACAAAATGGAGGTCAAATTTGATATTGACGATTTTCACTTTCACCATTCATCAGTAATGGTTCTTGTGATATTGCCAGGACACAAATAAATTTTAATAAATCCGGTTTGCTCTCGTTGTGACAGCCTCTTGTTTTTTCATTATTCTTTTGTTATTGTGGTCAATTTATTTTGTTAATATGCATTTTATTTGTTTATGTTATCTAAAAACTTACCAGAAAAATGCAAAACTTTAATATTTTATAATGATATAAAATTATTACAAATAAAATTTATATTGGTTTTGAATTTGTTTTGTAATTTAGCTTCTTTGTGTCTAAGTTGTTTTACGGGGAAATAACTCTTAACTATAAACCTTTCGTACTAACGGGTACTTGCACAAGATTGCTTCTTATGAATACAAGAAGTAACCACATGAAATTAGTCCCAAATTACAGCTAATAATTCTCAAAATAGTTCTGCATATGATTCCTAAAATATTCGTTGATATTAAGTGTATACATCAATAATTTCCAAAAGTTAAATGACGGCTCCCACTTCGTACTACGGTTGGTACGGTTGCAAATCGGGAAACCTCTAATAAGTAACAGGTAAATATATACACTATTGGTATCGGTATCGGATTAGACCCGGAATTTGTTAATAATTGTCAATATTAATTATGTGGAAAACAAAAGGGTCTGAAGTGGTGTAATATTTAATCTACACCATTGTCCTATATTAGTTATATATAAAGTTGAATTCTTTGATTTGTCGTTTTTACCCGATGACGGCTGACAAACTGGACCTCGTTATTTTAGTATTATAGATTAAATTTTATGGACTTAACCTTTTTGAATTTAATTTGGAGTTTGGAATATTTGTTAATCCCCCCCTTTTTTTAGCAATTGTACTCAAGGAGGTACATAACATTACAGGGAGATAACTCTGTAAAAATCAGTTAAATATTTTAATCATGTTCTATTGTTAAGAAAATATGAAGCTTCTCAATGATCAAAATTAGTGTTTGTCAAACTGCTATATATCCAATGAAGTTTTTCCAATAAAGTGTGTGGTTCAAGTTTTTTTAGCTTTTATATTTACAATGGGTCCAAGTTAATATTTTGTCAAAATTTTATGAAAATTAAACGAGCCAAATTGATTTTAGTCAAGATGTTTGGTACCACCTTGATACTATCGATACTAATTTTAACATTTCACCCTACCTCAAAGGTGTAATACTTTGATCATGTGACTCTGCTGTTTACAGGAGACACTCGTGGGATGTTTTTGAGACAAGGTCTGGAAATATTACCGACGATACACATGTAGCTTTCTGGAACACTGTATTCAAGATATCAAGAATTATATTCATCATAATATTTGCCTCAACTGTGTGTGTAACTGCTGTCACGTCAAAACTGATGCTATTCTATATGATATCTCACATCAATGTTCCCGTTAATCACAATCAAACAGCTTTGAACAATAACAACAAAGATTTGATTTACCCTGTAAATAAAACGGATGTAAGGTGGATATGGGCTGTGTGTGTTTGCCTGTTAGCACCATATGTCTTTACCTTATTAGACAGTCTTCACAGACTTTTGTTTAAGAAAAGCAATCCACTTAGTTGGATTGAGCTTATTGTGGTAAGTACAACGTACAGTTAATGAAATTATTTAACGTATAATAACATATTTCTATGTTTATGAAAATAAGAGGATATGTCTCGGCTAAAATGTCACCGAAAGGCAAAGCAGCTGAAAATGTTCTGGACTTTCAAAGCAAAGATAATCTGCGCATCGCTTTTTTCGTAGGCAACGCCGATGACGTAGTCATATATGTATTTATATTGTATGTTTCTCTGTAAACTTGTATTTAGTTTTTTAGAGAATAAAGTATCTATCTATCTATGAAGTTATAATGTTCTCACGTGACTAATCTCACACTGGAAAGCTAGTTACTCTTTGATCCCTTGTCCCCAAGTCTTTCAGCATGAAATAAAGGTGTCATATGACGACGAACATACAGTTAATCTATAGAAGAACAAGAGGCTCTCAAGAGTTTGAATCTGTTATTATTTTGCTTAAATCTTTCATCAATGATTATTTTTGCTTTTCGGTATATATTAATGAGTGGCTTAAGAATGCCATTTAAATGTTCATTGTATCTGTCATATTTTCTTCAAAAACAAATAAAGGCATTTTATTAGTATGTTCCATTTGAGTCATAGTGTATATGTTTCTTGACGTACAAGGAATTAAATACAAATTTATAAGAAGATTCATTTGAGAAGATTTTTAAATTTAAAAAACAAAAACAACTTGTGTAAAATTGTCCTTCTTCTTATACCTATTCATGAACAAATTTTGTAAAATTGTCTTTAAGAGGCATTACCTCCTTAAGGGGTCAATTGACAATTTTAGTCATTTAACTGTTCTGTAGATCTTACTTTGCTGAACATTATTGCTGATTACAATTTATATCTATCTATAATAACATTCAAGATAATAACAGAAAACAACAATGGGTTGCTTAATTCGACTGAAAATTTCAGGACTGGTAGATCGTGACCAGTTGAACAATTTCATATTGTCAGATTTGCTCTCAAAACTTTAGTTTTCGAGATATAAGCTTAAAACTGCATGTAGATTATTGCGTTGCGTTTTGTATTTGATCGTTAGCTAACTAAGGCGTTAAAGATAGAACTACATCTGCCATTATAGGTTTCTATTCAATACAACATAAAGTATCACAATTACGCGACGTCACATAGATAGTGGCCGTACCGCAAAAAAGTTCGTTAAGATTAATTGAACAGTCTATACATAAACTAATTTCTCCAGGGCAGAAAAGTTCATTCACTGTAATCATTTGTACTGCATATTTCCAACGGATAGAGCTTCACAATCGGACGGTTGGTAATTCCTGTGTCGGTCTTGATAACAGCTGATCGAATGAGCCCATCCTTTCCACGAACTAAATCTAAATCTAAATCTAAAAACTGCTAATTTCCACATTATACGATTTGTGTCATTGTGTACTTGTACAATGTCACCTATTTGTATTGTTTGTTCGTTTCTTCCAGATGTACGGTGGAATTCACGGAGTGACGTCAGATATTCGTGTTTCCATCTTGAGCGAAAATGGTTGATTAGTTCATTATTTCTCTGTAAATTTTTATTCAGTTTCACTTGCAAATCTTCGGAAGTAACACTGTCAATAATCTGTTCCGATTGGTTGTCAAGTCGACGACCATATAAAAGGTGCGCTGGCGTCAGCGGTTCGGGATCTTTGATATCAGTAGAAATGTGAGTTATAGGACGATTGTTTAGAGTTCCCTCGATTTCGATTATAATTGTATTCAACATTTCCGTAGTGACACATGACTTTCCTAGTATTGCTTTAATTGACTTTTTCGTGAGTCCAATTAAGCGTTCCCAAAAGCCTCCAAACCACGGTGCACGGTTGGGTATGAATTTCCATTCAGTTCTTTGATCGGCAAGTTTTAATTGTATTCGGCTGTCTTGGCTTGATCTTGTAATCTTTTCGGCGGCTGCCTTGAATGTTGTTGCATTATCGGACAACATTATCCTTGGTGTAGATCTCCTAGCGACAAATCTTTTAAAAGCAAGCATGAAAGACTCCTCGGTTAAATCTGTGACTATCTCTAAGTGTATAGCTCGTGTAGCGGCGCAAGTGAATAAACAAATATATGTTTTGCTTAATTCGTTGTGTTTTCCTTTTGTATACAAAGCTCCTGTGAAATCAACGCCGGTTACTGAAAAAGGATAATCGTAGTTGACTCGATCTTTAGGTAGCGGTGGCGGATCGGGTGCACTGTAAGGCATTTCTTGATATTTTAATGCATTGAACGCATTTGCGAATTTGTGATTTTACGCACTGCCTTATTCTTTGTATCCAATATTTCTGTTGAATATATGCGATTGTACTGTTAAGTCCGGCATGTAAAGTCTTTGTGTGTGCATTCATTACGATTAAGGACGTAAGACTGTGGTGTGTTGGCAATAACAACGGATATTCAGTACTCTCCTTCACAGGTGCGTTTTGTATTCTCCCGGTACAACGTAGTAATCCATTTTTGTCTGTATATAGTTTAAGTTGTCGCACAAGTGGCACTTTTTTCTGTGAAGATGAATTCAAGCTTTCAGTTTCATCCTTAAATGTTTCCTGTTGTACTGTTACTATTAGAACTTTTAATGCTTTACATCGCTCCTCAACACTGATTAATCCGATTGACCGTTTATCTTTTGAATTCTGTAAATTCTGTATAAAACACAACACGTATGCTGTTACTCTAATTGTTTTTTTCTAAAGATCTGTATCGTTGTATATCTATACATGAAATTGTCTGTGTTAAAGTATTTTTACTTTTATCGTCTGTATTGTCATCACTAACAGCGTGCTGCAGTCTTCAATTTTCCTCGTCCATGTCGGCCCGTTTTCACGATTTAAAATCCATTGTGGACCGTTCATCCATAAGCTGTTATTATAAAGGTGTTTAGCGTAAATTCCGCGAGTTAAGTAATCAGCTAGATTGTCATCTGTTGGACAATAATTCCATTCAGCATTCGCTGTTAATTTTCTTATTTCTTTAAGTCGATTTGCTACGAACGGTTATAAGTTTTTTGACGATTTAATCCAACTCAAAACAATTTGACTATCGCTCCACATATACACATGTTCTGTTGTTATGACTTTAAGAATATGCCTTGCTTATCTGGTGCCGATAAGCGCGCCCATAAGTTCTAAACGTGGTAATGAAATCGGTTTTACGGGTACTACTCTGTTTTTAGCCATGACGATGACCGATGAATTTGCTGTAACTAAGTAAGCACAAGCTCCGTATGCTAACTGACTGGCGTCTGTGAAAATATGTAGCGACGTTTTCTCGGTTATAACTCCTTCCGAAACATTCGTGGAAATACTATTTTGGTAGCCTCCTCGATATCTAAAGCTATTACCTGCCATTTACTTCTCAGTTCGTCGGACAAACATTCATTCCAATCCAACTTTGCCTTCCATAAATTCTGCATAAACAGCTTAGCTTTTACCGTAATTGGCGTGATTAATCCTAGGTGATTAATCGAAAATTCTAGACGATGTGCGCAAAACCTCACGCTTTGTTATCATTTTGCCCTTTTCCATCAATTCAATCTGTTGAAATTTGAAATCGTCGGATTGCCTATCCCATCTCATGCCTAAAATTTTGACTATGTCGTCATTGTCGCCGCTCTTGTCTCGTCCTGCGACGTTCTGTAATTTTGTACTATTAGAATTCCAAGACCGTAAGTTGAATCCTGCCTCTGACAATAACTTTCTGGACTCCGTGTAGAATTTCAAAAGTGATTGTTTATCTATAAAACTGGTCAGAACGTTATCCACGTATAAATTTCTCTGTAACTCTGTATTTGACGGATTGTCTCTAAAATGTTTCATTAGCGTGGCGCTTAACATGAATGGCGAACAGTACAACCTTAAACCAGTAAGTAATCAAACGGCTTTCTATGTGCAAGGGATTCTCTAACCAAAAAAATCTTGTGACATCTCTGTCATCAACATCTAATTCAATATGCAAAAATGCTTTTTCAATATCTGCTGTAACTGCATTCTAAAGCGTACTAATATCTCAGTCAAATCAGTCATAATTGGTGGATATGTTGCTAGGCAATCGTTAAGACAAGGACTACTGTCGTTCGTTCTACAGCTACAGTTATATACTATGCGTATCGGGGTGGTGACTGAATCCTTTTTACGGGATGATGAGGAATGTAATGAACCTTGTTTGTGCATGTACTTTTATCATATACCTTTTCAATGAATCCGCTTTGCTCTTGGTCTGTAATTATCTCACCATACTTTCGGAACATCTCGGGATCCTTCTTAAGGCAACGAATAACGCTTTCCGTTATGCGTTTTGCGATGTCTTCATTTGTCGGTAGTTCTGGCGCATTCTCTCTCCATGGTAATTTCGTAATATACTTATCATTTTTTTTTTTCGTAATGGAGGTTTGTAAGTAATTTTCAATTGATTCAGCTAGGTCTGGATCATTTTGTTCTTTAGCGTCAATTCACAACGATTCAAGCTTCCAAAATTTTTCAGGATCGCACTCTTCTTGTTTGTGACATACTAGTATATTTATCATTGATAAAGATGCATTACTGGTTCGTGTAGGGACAGGACCGGAAAGTAAATATCCAATTTTCGAGCTAACTGCGTTTGGACCGTTTCCACGGACTATTTTATTTTGTCTTGAACTATGTCCTAGTAAAATCACCTCCAATTAATAAGGATATTTCAAACTGCTCTCCATCCATGACTGGGTGTGCTAATTGTAGACCACGTAAATATGAAAACTTCTGCGTTATGCCTATGTTGTATTTTGAAGTGGCGAAGCAATGGTTGGTATACAATTAAAACTTTAATAGGGATTAATTCTCCTTCGGTAGACTTAGATTAATTGTTGTTTTGTCAAGATTTCTCACCTTTTTTGTAGTACTTCCAAATGTAGCTATACTTAATGTTTCAGACCTCTCTTTTTTAATGTCCAATTAAGCTGCTAGTTCTTCGGTTATAAACGAGCGCTGAGCTCCCTCGTCAAATAGTATTCTTGTATCTATACATGTATTTTTGTGAACGACTGGACTGAATGCGGTTTTCAATAAAACAGTGAACCTTTCTTCGCTAGCGGTATACAACTTAGAAGTTTCTGTGTCTACTTTATTTTGCGATTGTGCAGTTTCAATATGGTGTTTATTTGAGTACGAGTTCTGTTTACACAAAGAAGAGTGATGCTTCCGGTGGCAACACTTACACGTATTCTTGGATTTCGATCGGCTATTTTATGCTTACCTAAACAATAAAGCATAACCTCTTTTCTTTGATAATGGCTACTCTTTTATCGTGTATGACATCTTTACATTCGTTTGGCCAGTGGTTTCCGTCACAATATGTGCATTGTTTCTTCCGATTCGAGGTTAATGATTTGTCTGTTGTGTTTATCGGACGGGTTTTATCTTTAGTTACTCGTTTAACGCCTGTTATGAAATTTGCGGTTGAATACGTCCGTGCATAATCTCCGTATCCGGAATCTTGAATAGAAATCTCTTTACCTATCGCAATTCTAAGCGATTGAATATTCCAACTGTCGCTCCCGTTTTCTCGTGTTATATTTTTTCGTACTTCATGCGGTATCTTCCCGAGAATCACTGGTATCAATAGTGATCCGTACATTTCCTGACATTGTCCGAGAGACTCTAGACCCCGTATGTAAGATTCTGAGTTGTCATGAAATGTTCTCAAACTTTCTAATGTACCATGTGGTGCGGGTATATCAAGTAGTGTTCTCAAATATGCATTAATGATTTTATGTTGTTGGCCATAGCGGTTTCTCAATAATTCATTTGCTTTGTGATAGTTTGGATTTGGTATGGTCAATCCTGAAATTACGTTTGCAGCTTCAAATTGAAGCAATGAGTTCAAGTACGAAAATTTCTGAATGTCAGATAAAGTGTGATTGTGATGAATCGTGGTTTCGTATGAATCCCAGAAATATTGCCATTGTAAAATGTCTCCATTAAAATTGGGAAGAGATAGCTTTGGTAGGCGATGGTTATTACTTGAGGTCGAACTTGACTGAGATAATTGCTGACTTGTGTGAGTAAATGGGTTTGTGTATGGAACAAACTCTGGTGCGGTTGAATCTAGTATCGAAGATGTTGCTTTTGGTACGGGTTTTAAGAACTTTTTAAATTTTCGAATTTTACCCTCTAAATCTAAATAATACTCATGTTTCAAGAATCTCATTTGTAATATCTTCTGATTCGACTGCATTTAATATCTGTTCGTCTATTGAGGCTAACGTCTTCTTTTTCTTCTCAATTGTTTCGAGCAATGTTGATACTTCCTCCGTGTCTATTTCTGAATCTCCGATGGCTTCCTCCAGTTTTTTTTAAAACTTTTGTTACTGCTGCTTTGTTCCCCGCTCTCAAGGATTTTAGTCGGCTGATGTCCATTCTCTCCGTTTGAAGTCACGGCACCAATGTAGATTATTGCGTTGCGTTGTGTATTTGATCGTAAGCCAACTAAGGCGTTAAAGATAGAACTACGTCTGCCATTATACGTTTCTATTCAATACAACATAAAGTATCACAATTACGCGACGTCACAAAGATAGTGGCCGTACCGCAAAAAGGTACGTTAAGATTAGGGCAATTCTTTACACTGCATTTTACCCATATGTTATATTTTAGCCACTACAACCATGTGTGTCGATGGATCAAAACTTCGGATACAAGTTATAAACTAGATACCCTAAGAAACATTAAGTTAAAGTTTAAAGGTTTTGGGCCCAGTAGTTTCAGATGGAAAGATTTTTAAATGTTAGCAAACTTAATGAACAAATTGTGTAAAAATGTCTTTAAAGGGCAATAACTCCTTAGGGGTCACTCGACAATTTTGTTCATGTAACTGTTTTGAAGATCTTACTTTGCTGAACATTATTGCTGTTTACAGTTTATATCCATCTATAATAATATTCAAGATAATAACAGAAAACTGTAAAATTTCCTTAAATCTACCAATTTAGTGGCAGCAACCCAAAGTAGTGACAAACTTTTTTTTAATTTCATATGAGACAAAACTGGTCTTTTACGATAAGTTCGTTTACTTAATATCTAGTACACATTTATTTATGTTTTCAAGATATCAAGGAGTATACTGCAATTTTACTTTTTCGTTGCATCATTTTTCGTGAATTTCAAAAAACGGATTTAATTCTTCTAACTGTTAATTCGAAAATTTGACCTAACGGAAACTATGCATTTCATCGTGTTCTAAGATTCTTGTAGGGCACAAAAATATGATATAACACATATTATTATGTTGCAGGAAGTTGTTATTGAAACCATTCATTCAACTGGAATATTTCTTATGCTGTTCGTAGTTTTGCCAGATCTGGAACCCTTAGTCTCATGTGCTGCCATATTGAATATCGTCACAATTCCGGTGATTCTGAGACTTGTTTCTTCGTTCCAGAACCAGTGCTCTTATCACCAAAGAAATGACAACAACAACGAGCGATCACTCAATAACGATACTGAACAGAATATCGACAACCCAAATCATTCTGGAATAGGAGGTTTTATCGTGAATTTTTTTGCAATTTTATTCCATATAGGTGGCCTTAGTCTTACGTGCTGGTACATCGATACATCGCTTTATATTTGGCTAATAGTAGCATCAGTTTGTATTTCTTTCAGTTGGTGGGAAAATTTTAAACCAAATTTTTACAATCTATTACACTGGCTTATGTGTTGCTGTAAAATAGAAAGGTCATTGAAATCTAAACAGCGTAATAGTAAGATCCTTTTTGTGTCTATGTTGTATAAGATTTTGTTAAGCGTATCCTTTCCGGCTTGGTATGCCTTAGTTTTTTGTGAAAGTGACTGCAATTATGACTGCTTAAATGTATTATTCGTAAAGAATTCAGGAGAAGTCAATGCTACTGGAAATCCATCAATCATGACTACAATTTTAACACAGGGAACTGTTTTTGAGCAGTGCAAAACTTTCAGCAACTTGTTTCCATTTTTAATAGCTTTAATTTATATTGTTCTGAATGGAATCTGTTTTAAAATAGGCAAAGCAGCTTGCAAGATACTTGCGCAAAAATTGGCATTCGGAATTCCTCTCACAATGGCGACACCGATATCGTTCATTTTAATTTACGAACTGTCGAAAAAGGATAGCACTGTTTTATTTTTATTAGGTTCTAGTAAATGCAAAATTGAGTTGACACATTGGTCAAATGAAAATAGAAATAATGATAGTAGTTGGAAGTTATTTGTAGGAGGACTTCTCAGCTTTGGTTCATTTTGCCTTACCACTAGCTACATATGGATTCAGAAAAAAGAACGACTGCAATCCACTGATACGTGAGTAAAATCAGTTTGAACACTATTATTAAGTGTTGAGATTGTGTGAGAGAAATAGACGTTTGCAGGATTTTCTTACCCTTCCACAGTTTATGTGTATACCCCGGTATATAGTTGGGTTCGAGTTACTCATCTTAAGTTTTCATTTTACGTTTTGTCGACTGCTCGTTGACCTTTTTGTTGTTTTTCGGTTTTATTGTGGTATTGTTATCATACAAACGAGATGTGGTATGATTGCCAATAAGACGGCTTTGTATTTAAAAATTATTTAAGAAATTAAATAGCAAACCAATTGTTGACAGATCAATTAAAGGTCTTTCAGCTTATCTTAAATTAACATTTGGTAAATTTGGTACAAAAGCAAAGCTTTGAGTAAAAATAACAAACTCATCATAGATAGTAGGATTGAAATTTTGTATTTGCGCCAGACGCGCGTTTCGTCTACAAAAAACTCATATGTGATGCTCGAATAAAAAAAAGCTAAAAAGGCCAAATAAAATACGAAATTGAAGAGCATTGAGGACCAAATATTCCTAAAAGTTTTGCCAAATACAGCAATAATAAAATAAAAAATAAAAGTCAGTTCCATTGCTAGAAGATAATTTATGAATATAAAAATAAGAAGATGTGTTATAATTTCCAACTAGACAACTCTCCACAAAAGACAAAAAGAAAGAAAGAAATTAACAACTATAGGTCACGGTACGGCCTTCAACAATGATCAAAACTCAAACCGTGTAGTCAGCTATAAAATGCCCCGAAAAAAACATATGTCAAACAATTCAAACGAGAAAACTAACGGCCTAATTTATGTACAAAATAATGAACGAAAAACAAATATGATACACAGAAATAAACGACAACCACTGAATAACAGGCTCTTTACTTGGGCCGGGCACATACAGAATGTGGCGGTGTTAAACATGTTAGCTGGCGCCCAACCCTCCGCCTTATATGGAACAGTGGCGTAACAGTACCACATAAGAAAAACTATAAAAATCAGTTGCAAAAGGCTTAACTTATCAGTTGGAGGTGGCAGGGTACTTATACATCCCCGCAACAAAAGGACACTATGTAAAGATCTGTGAATACTGGCAGCTAGTTCAAAGCCAATAACAAGTAATAAAAAATCATGAAACCTATATTTGATTCTTCCGGTTTGAATTATGTCTCTTATGACACATTTATTTACAATGTTAATAAAAGCACAATTTCCAGATACTTTACATTTTTTACATCCTTTACAAAGATTTTTTTTAGGAGAAACATTTAGATAATATTACGCACGTTTATAAAAGGTTAAAAATGAGTGTGTCTCAACAGAAAATAGATTTTTTGTTATTAAATTGTTTATTTGTCCATTTCATCCAAACGAAATCAGTTAAATAAGTTCAAAGAAGACAAATCTGCCTACATGAAAATTAAATGCCATCACTTTAAGGACGTATTCGTCCATATCACAAAATACTGTCAGGCACTATAAGGCATACTGCAATGCCTATATATAAATATATATATAGATATAAAATGACTGAATAAATAGTCAACGATCAATCTTACAGGGCGATGGATCATGTAATATGATTCTGTACAATACAAAACATAATATATATTAAGTCAAAAAGGGTACAACATCACCATTAAATAACTATAAAATGAACAAATATTTTGCCCTACTTCCAATAACATAGATAATATGAAACTAGGAGATGACCTTGATAACTTTGCCAGAACCCTCAGAATCAAAGAATATTTTGGTAACAAGGATAAAGAGGTGGATTATGAGGAAGACTCAGACACGTCTGACTCGGAGGAAGAAATCATAATTCCGCATTTTAAAAAGAAGAGTTCATGGATTCCAAAACCTAGTAAATCTGCTACACTGGAAGATGTCATAGACAAAATCAAATCGGATGTAGTTCATCTAGCTAGCAACAAGTACTCGTCATTTTATAACACCTCTCATGACGAGAAAAAAGCCATACAATCGCTGAGAAACCGAGATGATATAGTGATAAAACCTGGTCGATTGTATCTTCTTCCCAAAATACACAAGATTAACAACCCTGGTAGACCCATTGTATCCACAAACGGCCATCCGACTGTAGAAAATCTTCCTTCCCACATTCAAGACACTACAGATTATCTTCGTAAAATGGAATCCATGAACCCTCTTCCCCCGGAAACCCTCCTTGTCACTTTGGATGTCACCTCATTGTATACCAACATACCTCATGATGACGGCATACAATCTTGTAGGGAAATATGGGACTCGCGCAACATTTTCGAACCACCTACTGAATGTTTAGACCAGCTGCTTACTCTGGTCCTGAAATGCAACAATTTCACCTTTAATGGTGATCATTACCTTCAAATAAACGGGACAGCGATGGGGACGAAAATGGCACCGTCTTACGCCAATATTTTCATGGGCAAATAAGAAAAACAAATTATTGCAGCATCTTTATACAAACCTTTGTCTTGATTCCGTTTCATTGATGATCTTGACATGAAATGGATTGAATCCCAACAAAAACTTGATGATTTCATCAGACATGCAAACAACGCCCACCATTCAATTAAATTTACGTATGAAATTTCCAACTCCAAGATATTTTTCTTAGACACAACCACATATATAAAGGACGGTGTCATATCAACAGACCTCTACTGTAAACCCACAGATAAACATCAGTACCTTTCTCCCCAAAGCTGTCACCCCAAACACTGTACAAAAAGTATCCCGTACAGTCAAGCTCTCAGAGTCAAGCGGATTTGCTCCTGTGATGAGGCTGTCACGAAACGGTTACAGGAACTTCGCGGATTTTTGACAAAACGAGGTTACAAGAAATTTGACATAGATAGGGGGTTTGCGCGCGCTAACAATAACAGCCGCAATGACCTCTTAAAGTACAAAAGGAAGAGGCGCAGCAAAATAGTCCCGTTTGTTCTAACATACAATCCAGCCTTTACTAACCTTTCACGTTTGATCCGTGCCAATTGGCAAACTATTGCCAAACACCCTAAATTATCCAAGATCTTTACCAATCCTCCTGTCTTAGCTTTTCGGCGACCAGCAAGTCTCAAAGACTTATTTGTTAGAGCTGACGTCTCCTCAAATAAAAGCTATTCAATTGCAGGATGGTGCAAGTCATGTGGTAACAGACGTTGTCTGACTTGTCAACAAATACTAAATACTCGCCATTTACTTGCCACTCGACTGGGTCTGTATACACTATATTTTGCAATGTAACTTGCAAAACCCAGAATGTTGTATACCCCCTTCAGTGTCGATGTGGCATGCAGTATGTTGGCGCGACAGAGCAGCCATTCAACAAACGCATGAATGGTCATCGAAGTACTACACTTGCAAGCCCGACCTACCCGTTAGTCGTCATTTGAGATCAACTGGGCACACACAAGATGATCTCAAAAACCTTACCATCACAATCATAGACCACAATGAGGGTTGGTCGAAGATTGACAGAGTCGCTCGGAAAAGATTTTGGATAAGAAAATTACGGACAGTTTCCCCAGAGGGCATAAGTGAAAAAACATAGAATGAGCCCCTCATTTTCCTGTCGTCACTTGTTTCCAGTAACTCCGGCTATAGTACTGGCTTTACAGTTCGAATTTTTTTCAAATACCAGTTTAAATTACAGGGCTTCATTCATTCGGGATGGATGTATAAGTACGTAGCCACGTTCAATTATTTTACCTCATTAGATCAAACTTAACTTTCTAATCATTTAGACTGCTATTCGTTTGGTAGGCTTAAATATGTAGTTTCTGTTGCAATTGCCCTATCATTGTCAAATTTGAAATATTATACAAACTTGGATCGGTTAGGACATTTTTGATTTTTTTGTTTGAGGACTGCCCTCAATGCAGTTATAACATCTAAACTGTCACAACCTTTGAAAATTTAGAGTTGTGCCAGTTCACATCGAAAATAACTATTTTCATTTGACATATCTTTGTAATCTTTGGGCCGTGTTTGGAAATTTTAAAATTGTATCAGTGTCTGTGGTGTTCGCTTAAATTGTATAAATTTCGAGATTTAGAAAAAGTTTCTCAGTTTGAATATTTTGACATGATGCATTTGACATTCTGCTATTATTGAAGAAGGATATCTGTTATACGAAAGATCTAATATTTGTTCATTTTATAGTTATTTAATTGTGATGTTGTACCCTTTTTGACTTGTTATATATATATATAGATATATTCATTAAATAAAATAATAAAATAAGTAAAAAGTTAACAGTTCCATTCTATCGATTTCATCCTTCCATTGGGACTCTTCAGGATAACTGATGTAGTGTCGCTATAGGCGACGTCGTTAAGGAGGTTTATGACGTTCCGTCATTGTTCGTTATTAAAAGTTCTCGGGATTTAATTTTGATCGGAACGTTGTTATGAAATAACGTTCCATCACTTTTCTATATGCTTCATCCCGTCTACATTTAAAAATAGGCATTATTTGAAAATGCTTTTTACCACAAATGTCAAGATGGGCACTAATTGGCGAATTTCTGTATTGTGGGTGTTTTATTTGTTCTTTGTGAACTCGCACCCGTTCACAGAGGCTATTCCCGGTCTGTCCAATATAATTTTCGTGACAACCAGGACATGTGACGCAGTAAATAAGGTTTGTTGTCTTACATGTCATATTGGCGTTCACATAAAATGTTTTGCCATCTTTAAATGATTTCATTTTACCCGTTTCTAAATATTTCGTATCTTGGCCACAAACACCGCATCTTGAATCTCCGCAAGACTTTATTTCAAAGTCATTAACCTTCGGTTCGAACCGAGCTCTGGTTAAGTGTTTCTTTAAGTTTTTAGGTTGTCTTCGGCTGTAGATTAAGTTTTCTTCCGGTATCAATTTTTTCATAGTTTCACTTTCGTGTAGAATCGGAAGGTTTGATTTAATTGTATTAAAAACGTTTGGTAAATATGGGTCATGTGTACTAACAAACGGTATTTTCTTTAAGGTTTCGTCCGTGTCTTTCACTTTCGGGGTTCGTAATTCTTGAAGTGTCAAGAGTTTAGATTTTCGAATTTCACTTTCGATTAAACCCTCTGGGTATAGCTGTTGTGTCAAATAGCCTTTTAATTCCTTCAAACGTACTTCTCGAATGTTATGGTCAGATACTATAGCACAAATCCGTCTTGCCATACAGTAAGGTATATTTCGTTTTGTATGGGACGGATGACACGAATGAAAATTTAAGTATTGATGGGTGTCTGTGGATTTATAATAAATATCGTTGTTATATGTCTGCCTGATTTTAAGATGAGGATATCCAAAAATGGTAGTTGTGTGTCACTGGTTTCCATGGTGAATTTAATCGACGGATGTAAGGAGTTGATAAGATCTTTAAATTTATATTTATAAATCCTTTTCTGATCTGCTCCAAAATATTATACAGTCATCCAAATATCTTTTCCAAAATTTAATGACATAATCACAGAAATTTTGATCGAATTGGACAGATATTTGTCGATACATCTGTTGCTCTAAGTATCCCATCACTAAATTTGCGTATGTAGGGGCAACTTTAGTTCCCATGGCTGTACCTTTAATTTGTCTGTATTTGTTTCCGTCGAAATAAAATGTATTTTCTTCCAGAACTATTTTGGTAGCTTCTTGTATGAAGTTTGTTTCAAATCTACTGTCAATTTCATCCCGTTTTTCTTCGATCCAGTATTTTACGGCTGTAAGACCTAGATCATGGGGAATATTTGTGTATAGACTTGTAACATCAAAGCTTGTTAATAGTGTTTCTTCCGGAACTATGGCAGGAATGTGATTTGAAAATTTCATATCATCTTTGATATAACTTGGAATTGACGGACATAGATGTTTGATAACAAGGTCGATAAAATGACTTAGTCTTTGAGTTAATGATTCCGGTCCGGCTATAATTGGTCTTAATTTCAAATCGGCGGGACGGAATGTTTCAACGTAAATATTGTTTTGATCTCGAACAGTATTTTGTATTTGTGCACTTTTATGTACTTTTGGAAGTCCATAAAAATTACTCTCTTTCGGATCAAAGTCACACAAGTACGCTATTTCCTTCTCGGTTAGACATTGATTGTAGTCTTTTATCAGTTTCTTTAATCTCTTTTTAGTTGCTTTATCCGGGTTATTTGTTATTTGTTTGTAGTATTCCTCATCATTAAGCTGTTCCAAAACTTTTTCTTTATAAAAGTCGGTATCCATAATGATGATGGCTCCTCCTTTATCTGCTTCTTTAATGATAATGGAGTCGTCATCTTTAAGACTTTTTAACGCATCCTGTTCATTTCGGGTTAAATTCTGTTTACATTTACGTGTACGGACGGGAAATTTTGTTATTGTCTCAATGTAAGTATCTAGATAATCATCTTTCCCCGATCTTGGGGTGTAAGTTGATTTGTTTTTTACGAGAGATTTATCATGGTCCTTTTTATTTCCGAATTCTTCTTTTAAACGGAGGCGTCTAGAGAAATTGTTGATATCAGCTTTTAATTCCGGAACATTTGAGTATGGGACGGGAGCAAATTTAAAACCTTTTGATAACAAATAAATTTCATTTTCGTTTAATGTTCTTTGTGAGAGGTTTATAATTTTGGGGTCTATCGTCGGTTCGGATGTTGGTTTGCAGTCGAAATCGGGTCGGGTGGTTGCAAGTTTTGGCCTCTCTCTAAAAAAGGCTGTCGTGTACCTCTTCCTCGACCTCTGCTGTTTCCACCTCTACCACCGCGATTAGAGTTTTCGGTTCTTCCACGACCTCGTCCACGTCTTCCTCCGCGTCCTCTGCCTCTATTATTTACAACTTTCCATTCATCATTATTTTGTTGAAAATTTTCTGGGGACGGATTGCGGCTTTGAGTGTTCGGTCTCTTTGACGATTTATTCCTTAATGCGGTGTTGTCAAATTTCTTTTGAGTTGATTTAGAAGCAACGGCGGCATATGTTCCAGTATTTGTATTCTGTGAAACATTTGGTTGGTTAGGGGTGGTATTGATATTAACATTATTCATGTGTATATCGTTGTTTCCCTTTGTTCTAGCTGGTCGTTGCGGTTTTAGTTTCAATATGGACTCATCGCCATAATTCTTTTCGTAATTATCGAAATGTTCTTGATGTTTCTGCCACACCGCTTTAGATTTCTCTTCTTCACATTTTGTGTCCTGTGTCCACATCTCGTGAAGTTTTGCTTCAATATTGCCTTTACATTTTTCGGATATCTCGGCTAATACTGTTGCGTCTATTGACAGAAACTTTTCTTCAAATCGGTGTTTTCTGGTTTGAAGCAGTGATATCTCCGTAGCTAGACGTTGAAGGGCTAGTTGTCCACGGATTTCCGTTTCTTCACAGTGTTCTCCTTTAATTTCTCGTATAAGAAATTTTTCTGGTAGAATCGGGTTTTCCATTGTTTGCCACTTTATGTATATTTCTGCGTTTTTATCACACCTCAACGCATTGTAGTACGCAATTTTTCTCTCATTCAAAGATTTTTTTCCACATATCATTGATGAGATCTCTTTGCCGTGCTGCTTCAATATTTATTTGGATATCGTTCATTTCTTGTAAAAAAGGAAATGGTTGTTGAAGTTGAGTGAGATTTGTTAAAGTATTGTTCCCAGAATCTCCAGATTTTTCAAGGTAATTTTCAAATGTCTTACCTTGATTCTTCAGCGAGTTTCCCATTTCCATTACTGCTCCCGTAAGCGTTTCGAACTTTGTAAGCATTGGTGTTAATTTTCCGGATATTTCCGATAACAGTTTATCTGTACTTTCTGATCCTCCTTTTGATTTACTCATCTTATTGTCTTGCACACTCGTATATATAGGCGTAAAAAATAATTTTCACATGTGCAGATATATATATTCATTAAATAAAATAATAAAATAAGTAAAAAGTTAACAGTTCCATTCTATCGATTGCATCCTTCCATTGGGACTCTTCAGGATAACTGATGTAGTGTCGCTATAAGCGACGTCGTTAAGGAGGTTTATGACGTTCCGTCATTGTTCGTTATTAAAAGTTCTCGGGATTTAATTTTGATCGGAACGTTGTTATGAAATAACGTTCCATCTCTTTTCTATATGCTTCATCCCGTCTACATTTAAAAATAGGCATTATTTGAAAATGCTTTTTACCACAAATGTCAAGATGGGCACTAATTGGCGAATTTCTGTATTGTGGGTGTTTTATTTGTTCTTTGTGAACTCGCACCCGTTCACAGAGGCTATTCCCGGTCTGTCCAATATAATTTTCGTGACAACCAGGACATGTGACGCAGTAAATAAGGTTTGTTGTCTTACATGTCATATTGGCGTTCACATGAAATGTTTTGCCATCTTTAAATGATTTCATTTTACCCGTTTCTAAATATTTCGTATCTTGGCCACAAACACCGCATCTTGAATCTCCGCCAGACTTTATTTCAAAGTCATTAACCTTCGGTTCGAACCGAGCTCTGGTTAAGTGTTTCTTTAAGTTTTTAGGTTGTCTTCGGCTGTAGATTAAGTTTTCTTCCGGTATCAATTTTTTCATAGTTTCACTTTCGTGTAGAATAGGAAGGTTTGATTTAATTGTATTAAAAACGTTTGGTAAATATGGGTCATGTGTACTAACAAACGGTATTTTCTTTAAGGTTTCGTCCGTGTCTTTCACTTTCGGGGTTCGTAATTCTTGAAGTGTCAAGAGTTTAGATTTTCGAATTTCACTTTCGATTAAACCCTCTGGGTATAGCTGTTGTGTCAAATAGCCTTTTAATTCCTTCAAAACGTACTTCTCGAATGTTATGGTCAGATACTATAGCACAAATCCGTCTTGCCATACAGTAAGGTATATTTCGTTTTGTATGGGACGGATGACACGAATGAAAATTTAAGTATTGATGGGTGTCTGTGGATTATACATATATATGCCCTCACTTTTATAGTTCATTCATACATTTTTGTATTATTCAAAATCATCAGTCAATATATTTTCTACAAGGATCACCAGTCCTTAACCTTTCACAATTCGTCTCTCCTTGTCAACCGCTGTTTATTTTCATATGAGTTGGAGTTCCTTCATTCACATGCCAAAAATAAGATATTCAAAGAAGCCCGATCATTTATTTTCACAAATTCAGATATATATATATAGATATATATGTCCTTTCCAATAACAATTCAACCTTCCTTATTGGATTCCATTATAATATATCCTCCAGAACTAGAAATTAAAGAAACCACAGACACGGCTTCATCTGCCTCTATTTACACTTATACCTCATATTTGACATAAGCAGTCATCTCAGTACCAGAATTCATGAGAAACGAGACTATTTTAATTTTGAATTATCAATTTCCCCCACCTTAGTAGCATCAGGCATGGGGTAATGCAAATTTGTAGTTGTAATGCATGGTAATGAATTACATTTTCCTTGTAATTGCATGTAATGTGTTATGCAGCAATTTTTGCATTACATGTAATTGTAATTTGATGCATTACTTTAGCAAAAAGTTGTGTAATTTCATGCATTACATTACATTACATGCATTACTTTTTTTTCAAATACTATATTATATCTTTGAATTAACAGATTGTTGGAGATTTAACAAAAACAGAAATTAAGATTTCTTGGTCAACAAAGAAAATAATCATTTGAATATTAATTTTCTATTCTCTTTTTCTTTTTCACACTTCACATAAATCACTTGATGGAATAACACAACACTATAAATCAGAATTAGTTCTTTTTGTTATTTCATTTTAGGTCATATATTTTCCTTTTAAAAAGAGTGATATTTGAAAAGTATTACTGTACAAGTGTTCCATTGTTGTCAAAAGATCAATGAATACCTTGTCATGATTAATTAACAGATTGTCATAAACAACTAATTAGTTTATTTTACAATTAATCTTTTCACCAACTTGACACTTGGTCATAGATATGTTTTATAATATAATTAGGAAAGAAATTCTGAGTAAATATTTTGAAATAATAGACAATAGACAATACTTTATTAATAAACCTCAGACACATAGGTGTACCGGAGGACATCATATATACAATTATACACATTTTTATACTCAATACATTCACACTAAAGAAAATAATGCTACATACATGGTAAAATTTAGCAAAAAGTCAATTTACAATCTACCATAACACTCAACTCAAAAAAGACAAACATAAATCACAAGTATCGTGTAAGAATTTTTTAAAATATTGCTAAGTTTTTGTAAAGTTCTACATGACAAAATGTCAAAAGCTGTTTTAATTTATACTCAGTTGGATTTGCAGTATAATATTGTGGTATATATTTATTTCTAAAAAGTTTTATTTCCTCTTTTTGACATTTGAATAGATAATGAAATTCATCTCCTATTCCATTTCCACAGAGATGACAAATACGTGCATGTTTTTGTGTTCCGGTCAATTTCCCCGTTTCTACAGGAAATTTTAAATTTGAACATCTGAATTTTGCTATATAAATCCTGTCACACAGCTTCAACTTTATTAAATAGGTTTCCAAACGAAATTCCTCTTTATAAAATGAATGAAATGCACCTCTTGAAGTGTTATTCATTTGGGAAAACCAATGTTGGATGAATTGGTCATTCAGTTTTTGTGAAATAATGTTCTTTAACCCCAGTTTATTCAATGGAAGTTGATTTTGCCTAATAAAGCTAATTCCATTTTCGTCAAATATGGTTTTAACGTACGTAATCCATTTAAATTTTGTGGTGTTCTGAAAATGTAATTTGAGCATTAATTCATACATAACGGAAGATAACTTGTTATTTTCCAATAATAAATTATTCCAAAACAACACCATTTTACGTTAAACAATGGTTTCCAAAGGAAATCTTCCGAGTTCCCCATACACCATATAATTTGGTTTACTGCTTCTTAATTTCAAGATGTTTTTGCAAAATTAAAAATTAATAAAAAAAAACATTGAATGTATATTTAAAAAAGTAAAGTTAACATTAAGTTAAAATAAGTATCAAACTTCATCTCTGTAATTTCTTTTTAGTGAAAATGAGAGATGTACAAATGTATATCTTGAAACATTAAAACTAAAGATAGAAGAGCTATCGACTCTGATAGGTTGGTTTTGTGAAACAGTCAGATAGTCAGAAATATCATTTGAAAGTTTAGACCTGATAGAATGTGCATGAAGGAGGAAACCTTTCGAAACCCTTAATGTGCATGAAGGCTCATGAAATCTTTCAAAACCATTATGATGTTACAATGTAATGTTCGTGTTGAATAAGCTTCTTACACGTCTGACTAAATTTAATACAGTTGATGAATATTCTAGAATCTTTTGTGACTTTATGTTGTTTTTCAAAATGTTTTATTTTTATTTTTCACTTCATAACAAATTTATAAATTACAAATTTATAAAAAGTAATGTGTAATTAATTGCATTACTTTGCAAAAGTAATTGTATTGTAATGCATTACTTTGATAAAAGCATGTAATTGTAATTTAATGCATGGTTTTGTCAAAGTAATTGCAATGTAATTCGTCCCAACCCTGGTAGCAATATACCAACTTCACCTGCATATGGGATATACATTTCCCAACTCATTCGGTATTCAAGAGCATGCAGCTGCTACCAAGACTTTATAAAACGTCACCAGTGTCTAATACCAAGACCTCGGAACTAAACACATTTATTTCTAAAAAAACAGTTGTTGGCATGACACGGGTTATGTTCTTCTCATATATTTTATGATAGTATGATACTAAACCCCTAACGGGAGGGATTGTACCTGATATTCATATGATGAAGACATAATCTTTCAATCAGTTTAATTGAGGTCTGGAGCTGGCATGTCAGTTAACTGCTAGTAGTCTGTTGTTATTTATGTATTATTGTCATTTTATTTATTTTCTTTTGTTACATCTTTTGACATCAGACTCGGACTTCTCTTGAACTGAATTTTAATGTGCGTATTGTTATTCTTTTACTTTTCTACATTGGCTAGAGGTATAGGGGGAGGGTTGAGATCTCATAAACATGTTTAACCCCGCCGCAATTTTGCGCCTGTCCCAAGTCAGGAGCCTCTGGCCTTTGTTAGTCTTGTATGATTTTAAATTTTAGTTTCTTGTGTATAATTCGGAGTTTAGTATGACGTCCATTATCACTGTACTATTATGCATATTTTAGGGGCCAGCTGAAGGACACCTACGGGTGCGGGAATTCTCGCTACATTGAAGACCCATTGGTTGCCTTCGGCTGTTGTTTGCTCTATGGTCGGGTGGTTGTCGCTTTGACATATTCACCATTTCCTTTCTCAATTTTACTTGTTGATAAATATTCGATTTCAACTTCACAAATAATACAAAGTGGTCTTGCAGTATAGATTCTAGGTATTAACGTTGTTTATCATCTTAATTACATGCTATACTATTCATTTATTCGTCATTGTAAATTATTATCCTTTACTGATTAGTCCATTTTAGTCATATCCTTTTGGCGTGGCTGTGTACTTATGCATCCCGCCACTGTATTTCTATGCTGTGGTAATTTTTTGTATTCTTGTCTTTCATTTTTACTTATGTTTTTTTTTGTTTATATGACATATTGATTGTTTTATTAATTAAGATTATAACACAATGTTGACCCCTATACATGACATTTTTAGCTCACCTGGCTCGAAGGGCCAAGTGAGCTTTTCCCATCACTTTGCGTCCGGCGTCCGTCGTCGTCGTCGTCCGTCTTCTGTCGTCCGTCGTCGTTAACTTTTACAAAAATCTTCTCCTCTGAAACTACTGGGCCAAATTTAACCAAACTTGACCAAAATCATCATTGGGGTATCTGGTTTAAAAAATGTGCGGCGTGACCCGGCCAACCAACCAAGATGGCCGCCACAGCTAAAAATAGAACATAGGGGTAAAATGTAGATTTTGGCTCATATCTCTGAAACCAAAGCATTTAGAGCAAATCTGACTGGGTTAATATTGTTCATCAGGTCAATATCTATCTGCCCTGAAATTTTCAGATGAATCGGACATTTCGTTGTTGGGTTGCTGCCCCTGAAATGGTAATTTTAAGGAAATTTTGCTGTTTTTGGTTATTATCTTGAATATTATTGTAGATAGAGATTAACTGTAGACAGCAATAATGTTCAGCAAAGTAAGATCTACAAATAAGTCAACATGACCAAAATGGTCAGTTGACCGCTTTAGGAATTATTGCCCTTTATAGTCAATTTTTAACCATTTTTCGTAAATCTTAGTAATCTTTTAGAAAAATCTTCTCCTCTGAAACTACTGGGCCAAATTTAACCGAACTTGGCCATAATTATCATTGGGGTATCTAGTTTAAAAAAATGTGTCCGGTGACCCGCCCGACCAATCAAGATGGCCGCCATGGCTAAAAATTGAACATAGTGGTAAAATGCATTTTTAGAGCAAATCTGACATGGGGTAAAATTGTTCATCAGGTGAAGATCTATCTGCCCTGAAATTTTCAGATGAATCGGACATTCCGTTGTTGGGTTGCTGCCCCTGAAATGGTAATTTTAAGGAAATTTTGCTGTTTTTGGTTATTATCTTGAATATTATTATAGATAGAGATAAACTGTAAACAGCAATAATGTTCAGCAAAGTAAGATCTACAAATAAGTCAACATGACCAAAATGGTCAGTTGATCACTTTAGGAGTTATTGCCCTTTATAGTCAATTTTTAACCATTTTTCGTAAATCTTAGTTATCTTTTAGAAAAATCTTCTCCTCTGAAACTTCTGGGCCAAATTTAACCAAACTTAGCCATAATCATCATTGGGGTATCTAATTAAAAAATGTGTCCGGTAACTCGGCCAACAAACCAAGATGGCCGCCATGGCTAAAAATAGAACATGGGGGTAAAATGCAGTTTTTGGCTTATAACTCAAAAACCAAAGCATTAAGATCAAATCTGACAGGGAGAAAAATTGTTGATCAGGTGACGATCTATCTGCCCTGGAATTTTCAGATGAATCAGATAATCGGTTGTTAGGTTGCTGCCCCTGAATTGGTAATTTTGAGGAAATTTTGCTGTTTTTTTGTTATTATCTTGAATATTATTATAGATAGAGATAAACTGTAAACAGCAATAATGTACAGCAAAGTAAGAACTAAAAATAAGTCAGTATGACCAAAATAGTCAATTGACCCCTTAAGGAGTTATTGCACTTCATAGTCAATTTTTAACAATTTTCTTAAAATTTGAAGATTTTCAATAACATTTTCCACAGAAAGTACTGTTATAGATAGATAGAGATAAGCAGCAAGAATGTTTAGTAAAGTAAGATCTACAAACACATCACCAAACACAATTTTGTCATGAATCCATCTGTGTCCATTGTTTAATATTCACATAGACCAAGGTGAGCGACACAGGCTCTTTAAAGCCTCTAGTTATCTATTATGTCAGGTGTTTTTGTTCATACAGTTTTGTCAATATAATGAGATTTATGGAACTTTCATACAAGTGAGATGTTTAAGTAGCTATAAACCTAGGTTAAACCCACCATGTTATACATAATGATATACCTGTACAAGTTGTTTACCGTTCGTTTGATGTGTGTGAGCTTTTGTTTTTACCATGCGATAAGGGACTTTCTGATTTGATTTTTTTTGGAGTTCGGTATTTTTGATATTATATTTAACAACGTACATGTATATCCGAATTATTTCGCAAAGAATTCTGCTGAAGCTGGTGCTAGGGGTCGTCTGTGTGTTTTTCTGTGCATGTACTGATTTTGTGTAATGGATTGATAACCCAATATCCTTTGTTTTTTTCCATTATATATACTTGTGATGAGATGATTAAAGCGTTAAATTTTCTTTTTGACAACATCTATGTACCTTTCAGATTGTAAATATTCATATTGGTACAAACTGCGCCCCTTTAAAATATGAAGACTTGTTCCTGTATTGATATCCAGTTTAAGGCCAAACTCAGTAAACATCCGTCTTACTTGCATGTAATTGATAAATTTAAAAATTACATAACGTTACATTGATAATATTGCTTTGAATAAGCAAGAATTTATGCGAAAATATACCCAAAGGTACTTATTTTAAATAAATTAATAATTGTCCCTCTAGATTTGGATATTTCAGTCGCCTACACGAAACGCTATACAAATATTTATGAAAAATTCGTTCCCGATTATTATTTTTTCCTTTTTTTTCGGGTACTGGAAGAATGGCTTTTGTCCTGCAGTCCACCATCTTACCATACAGATACAAAAGTATACGCATAAGTATCCTTTATCCTGTTTCTATTAGAAGCTAACGGATGCCTTGAAATAATTGTTTGTGTTGCAGTTACTTTACGGTCCCCGTTAAAATATTGTCGATTTTATTGAAAAATAAAGATACATGTTTTCATGCGTAAATCATAAATTGTCTGCTAAAAAAATAGTTTGTACATTGTAGGAAAATACAACCTGTATTTGAACCCGCTGCGAAAAGGAGAAAGCTAGGAGAACATTGTATTTATCTCTCATTTATATAAGAATGTTTTAAACAATTATATGGGGACGGAGTCCCCAATAACAGTAGAAAATTCAATAAAAAGAAAATACGGGAAAATTTCCCGAATTTTTCATTGTACTAATGAACTCAAAATCGTTCAAATTTTTTTTGTCGTGTTTTGAAATCCCGGACCGGCGCAGAAATGTACAATGTACTTCCTTTTTCCGGTCTCGTTTGTATGAAACTTTGAGTAAAATATATATTTATCAGTCTAGTATAAAATAGGAAGGAACGCGCAATACCAATTTCATTTTTAATATGGGGACGAAGTCCCCAATTACGGTAGAAAAATCAATGAAAAAAAAAAAAAAAAAAAAAATCTGGGAAAATTTCCCGAATTTTTCATTGTACTAATGAACTCAAAATCATTAACGTTTTTTTTCAGATCTAGTTCCTGTTCCGGTTTTCCCGCATTTGCGCAGAAATCTGTCTTGTTTGCATGAGACTTTGATTTCTTTTTTATATTTACCAGTCTAGTAAAACATAAGATTGGATCTCAATACAAATTCAATTTTAATAATTGTTTGATATGAAAAAAACGTTACGTTTCCTGATGAAAGCGTTTCTTTTGTTTACATCGAATATGACGTCATAACTTAAAGAACGTCACAGCTAATTCCCTAACAACAGAACCAAAATCGGGAACGTTACGTACGGTATTTCGGTTTCTTTTATCAACATGATTGAATTAAGAAAATAATACATACAGACTTCGTCCCCATTCACAGGTTATGCCTGCCTCATATTAATTCCTTGATATGAAAAAACGTTACCTGATGATAGCGTTTTTTTGTTTACATTGCATATGACGTCATAATTTAAATAACGTCACAACTAAATCCCTAACAACAGAACCCAAATCGGAAACGTTACGGTATTTCCGTTTCTTTTTTTTTTAAACAAATATTTAAGTTACAAAAAAATAATTGAATCATACGACTTCGTCCACATTTACAGGTAATGCCTGCCTCATATTATGTTTCATGAACGAATTTTGTATTTGTAATTTACAATGACGACTTTAAGGGGAAATGTTCACATTATATGGGGACGAAGTCCCCAATTACGGTAGAAAAATCAATAAAAAAAAAAAAAAAAAAAAAAAAAAATCGGGAAAATTTCCCGAATTTTTTATTCTACTAATGAACTCAAAATCGTTAACTTTTTTTTCAGATCTAGTTCCTGTTCCGGTTTTCCCCGCATTTGCGCAGAAATCTGTCTTGTTTGCATGAGACTTTGAAAAGAAAATTATATGTATCAGTCTAGTAAAATATAATATTGGAACTCAATACAATTTCATTTTTAATAATTGTTTGATTCGAAAAAAAAACGTTACCTGATGGAAGCGTTTCTTTTGTTTACATTGAATATGACGTCATAATTTAAACAACGTCACAGCTAAATCCCTAACCACAGAACCGAAATCGGGAACGTTACGGTATTTCCGTTTCCTTTATTAACATGTTTGAGGTAAGAAAATAATACATACAGACTTCGTCCCCATTCACAGGTGATATTAGTGCCTCATATTAGTGATAGACTACATGTGAACGGCAAGCTACACCAATTATCCAAATATTTGATACCGTCCCGAATTATAAAAAAAAATCATATGCAGGATATATAGATTTTTGTCACACCTAAATTACCATTTGAGAAATTATTACGTGAACAAACATACTTTAGACAATTCTACGTCTTTTAAGGCCTTGTTGATGAAAATCCAACCATACATGCCCTCAAAATATTTTTTGAAAAAATGTGTTTTTATATGAAATAATAGCAAAATAATGCAGGTGACCAGGTACTTATGTTATAATACCTTATTATCCTCGGCTTAGTATATATCTAGGATTTTGATTGGTTAACGCACTTCGTTACAAAACCCATAGCCCCTGGGTGTTGCTAACCCATATCCCCGGACGTTGCTAACCATTATCCCGGGGAACTTCACGCAAGTTTTCCTTAGTTCCATGATTGCTCCTTGTGAAATATTGAATTCTGTAGATTATCCATGATGTTTGTAATTAAATATTTAATTCATTAACGATTTTGTCCTATTATGCCGATCATTTACACTCATTTCATTAAATGCATCACTTGACTGCCACATTTTCAAGGACTGGGACTACTGACCTAGCTATGCAAATGACCCACATTGACGTCACATCATCTATGACGTAACTCTCACAACATTGAGCGCCAAATTTGACTCAATCCAGTTTCTCTGTCTCCGTATTAGAAACGTCTTATATTTGACTACCTGTAGGGTTCTACCAAAGGTAGTACCCTACACCCCGTAAAAAATATGTAAAATTTCCAAATTTCAATAAAAAAAAAATAGATAATGAAAAAAACGTTGTTTTCACGTTACACTTTGTACCCGAATTTCCATAAAACTTGCCCAATTCGGACTAAGACCGGGGATAAATTCGTTATCTACGTTCATATCCGTAGATATGGATATTTTAACACCCTTCAGTACCCTGTACACCCTTCGGCTACGCCTCATGGTGTACTGGGGTACTTCAGGGTGTTAAAATATCCATATCTACGGATATGAACGTAGATAACTTATAATATCATACTAGCTTTTGCAAAAAGACTATTTATTACATCCGTGTTCTTTAATGTTTTAATCCCTTTAAACATTAATCTGTTGGTCCATTGTACTTTAGCGTGATAAACCATCGTCCTTTAGCGAACAAACAGCCATCGCACTTTAGCGTGATACACCATCGTACTTTAGCGTAGACAATCGCACTTTAGCATGACCATCGCACTATAGAGTACCATAGCACTTTAGAGTCCTACATATATTTCATTAATTGTTCGCTATGCCCTTTTCTTTGGTGGCGCTTTATATTTCAATGAAGGTAATTTGTGTATAATTGCAGGAAATTTGACTGTACTTGAAGAGTAACGGGTTATCACATCATAATTTTAACGGTGATATTGTTTAACAAAGCCCGTTAATTTATATACGGTTCATGTAGACTAATTTATTCTATGAATAAACTTATTTTCAAAGGTTATCAATTTAAATATTGTTTTATTGGAACTAACATTTATTCCGTTTTTTGACAAATTACAACATAACTAAATATATGTTGCAATATAATATACAGTTATGAAAACTCATCCTACATCTTGTTAATACTGCTTACTTATATTTTGACATTACTGAAGGGCAAGCGTGTCTCAGACTGTCTAGACGTTTCTACACTATATCGGTTTGATATGTACTAATTGATACTTTAATCTGGGAGAACATGATTTATTTATTAGTTGTAATTATTTTTGAAATAGCTTTTAGCAACTGCGAGTACTCTCATTTTTTTGTTATGTGTTATTTGTTTTTATTTTAGTCGGTCTGTCCGCGTACCGATAGCCAATTGATACTGATTTTCAAGATTTGTTTTTGTTTTACCGTTACGCCACTGTCCCGTGTTCGAGTGATAGTGAAGCAATCTCAGACATGTTTAACCCTGGCACATTCTTCATGTGCCTGTCCCAAGTCAGAAGCATGGAATTAAGTGGTTGTCGTTGGTTCATGTCTGTTATATTTGTTATTGGTAAATTGTTTTGCTATAAATAAGGCCTTTAGTTTTGGATGTCGTACGATTGCCTAAAAATGGTTACTATATTGTACCACTTCATTTGAAATCATGTTTATACATCTTATGGTCAACCATAACACTTCTCTTCATTTTTTCATTAAGGCTTTTAAATTGATATATTTTCATATTATTTATTAAACCTTAGTATTGTGAAATTTTGCAGTACCTCTCATTGTTGTTAGTGCTATTTGTTATTACATGCGTATTGTCATTTTAGTCACAGTTTGGTAATATTTATTTGTTTTTGTTTTTTGTCTTTTTTTTTTTTTTTTTTTTGTTCTCGTCATGCAAATTGTGATACTTTGCTAATTATGATTAGAATTATTTTTAAGATAAAACCTATAAAAACCAAGATGGTATGCACATTTGCATATATATATAGACACCTGTCTATTGTTTTGCCATATAAAAATATGTTGGTTGTTCTTGTCGTTTGGGTTATCATTGACGTATATCGCCTCCAACCGCACCTTGGCCCCCTCTCCGCCCCCGCCTCAAACTGTTCCTTGTCCCTCGCCGATGTAAAGGTTAGTTATAGGAATTGCGATTAGTAATACAGTACTCAAGGAATATTTTTTTTATTTTTTTCAGATTATTCATTAAACCTATGTATTGTGGTATTTTTCTAGACCTGTCCCTGTTATTGAATAGACGGTACCGTGAACACGATTATGAAATCACAACACACTCGGTAATTTAAGTTTTCCATACTTTATTTAAAGTGTCTGGGGTAAAAAGGTTATATTGTAAAGCAATGCATATACATTTAAAATGTTTTCATATAAAAACACTGGCGATTCGGATATGCACACGTAACCATGGTAACACGTAATGATGCAGCAATTAGGAACCTTAAAAACTAAACATATGTATTCTATCATATCACTTGTGCTAGCGCTGAAATTATATATGATGGGCAAAAAGTTCATTGACTTACAGTGTACTAAATAATCTCGATAAGATTTTGCGCCTTGTTTTCTTGAATTGTTCGAAAGCATGTTATATTAATCGTTATTTCATGTTTCTGGATAATGGATTTTGATTAATACTAACACAATAATAATAATATTTAGTGTATACATAAATTGGGACAAAATTTGACCGATTCTCAGTAAAGTGGAACTAAAATGAAAACTAAAAGAATGTCAATGGAAATGTATGTATATTACATACCGAGAACAGACTTCAAATAGAGCATATGTTAAACGAAATATTTCAATTATGTGATGAAGATAACAATATCAAAACTCTTGAGCATTCTTTTATTAATGTTACAATGTTAAACCATTGATAGAAACAGTTGTCAAAAACTTACAATTTTGTAATTTTAATAAATTTAATAAAGGATACTATATTCGAATCATATACAGATAGTTCTAATAATTTAATTGTTTACGCAATAATACTTATTTTAAATAAGAAAATACGTAAAAAATGAATATTCGAAAAAATCAAACAGAATAGTGCAAACGGAAAACGAATTAACATTGCTCCTGCTTCTCTCGGCTAAAAGAGTATATATACAGATCAAAAATTGAACTCCCTCTCGAACAATTATAGGAATTAAATTGTGAATGGAAAAGGGAAATGCTTCAAAGAGACAACAACCCGTCCAAAGAGCATAAAACAGTCCTGGGCCACCAATAGGTCTTCAACACAGCAAAAAAAGTTCTTCACCCGGAGACTAGCTTCAGCTGGCCCATAAACAATAATGTATATTAGTTGATCAAAACTGGACATCACACTTAACTACGAAACATATAAATGAACCAAAATTAATTAAAACAATCAAGACTTACAAAGGCCAGAGGTGCCTGTCTTGGGACAGGCGCAAAATCTCGGCGAGGTTAATAGAAGTAAGAAGATGTGGTATGAGTGCCAATGAGATAACTCTCCCTCCAAGTCACAATGTGTAAAAAGTAAACAACTATAGGTCAAAGTACGGCATACAACACGGAGCCTTGGCTCACATCGAACAACAAGCTATAAATGGCTCAAAAATACTAGTGTAAAACAATTCAAACAGGAAAACTAACGGTCTAATCTATATAAAAAATGAGAAACGAGAAACACTTATGAACCACATTCTACAAACGACAACCACCGAACAACATGTTCCTGACTTAGGACGGATGCAAACAAATGCAGCGGATTTAAACGTTTTAACAGTTGCCAACCTTCACCTTAACCTGAAATATTAGTGTAACATTAAAACATAGAAACATGTTTTGTGAGATCTCAACCCTCCCCTTTTACATCTAGCCAATTTGGAATAAACAAACATACGGCAATATGCTTATATAAATATATTTAGTGTTGTTATTATCAGCTGAAAGGTGTGTTAGATTTCATAATTAATTACCTTGATTTATTGTATCTTAGGATATACTTTGTGAAAAATTATTTAGAAATTTTTTTACAAAGAGAAAACTCCAAATATATTTTTTTTTATCTTTATCGATACTAATAGTAAAACAGTGTGCTAGTGACCTAATACTATATATACGTAGTCAAGTAATTATATTTTAGGCCAGAGCGAGAGAAGAAATACAATACATATCTTGACATTTCGGTTCAAATTACAGTTTCTCTTTTACAGAACGAAGCTTCCAAAGTCAAACTACCAAAATCTGTGGATGATACAGACTATAATCCTACAGATGACTGGTCATCAAAGAGGAAAGTCAAAACGCCAATGATATACATGTGCGCAACTATGTGGCATGAAGAACGAAATGAGATGATACAACTTCTGAAGTCTATAATTAGGTGTCAAAAAAACTTACAAAAGACACGAGGCTAACATTGTACTTCGTTACACGCATGTTTCGCCTTTATCAGATTAAAATTTGCACCCCTGTACTAAAATGAAATAGCTTTGATACGGTCTTTCTTCATTTATTTACGTATGTCTTGGTTTTCCATATTGTTCAACTTATCTTAATGTCCACTGCCTTTTTGCTTGCTGGCTTATTTCAGTTCTGTCTCGGACTATTTTCAAATGATAAAAAGTAAAATCACAAAAATACTGAACTTAGAGGAAAATAAATTCGGAAAGTCCATAATCACATGGCAAAAATCAAATAACAAAACACATCAAAAACGAATGGACAAGAACTGTCATATTCCTGACTTGGTACAGGCATTTTCAAATGTAGAAAATGGTGGATCAAACCTGGTTTTATAGCGCTAACGCTCTCACTTAAGTATTTTAATGAACAGAAAAGTTTGTTCGAAAGTAAAAGTTACCTGTTCTTTATCACACAATTTGTGCACATTTATTAATTTTCAGATTTTGTTTTTCTTTTCTAAAACAGAACAGACGAGGATCAAAGTGCAAGAAGAAACGTCACAGATCAATTTGTGGATTATGATCCAGACTATTATGAAATGCAAGGTATGCTGTTAATAATAGAAAATTATCAAATGTTTTGTTGAATTCTTACGATATCGAGTTTCACCGCATGTTCATGAAATTTTTACTTCATTTTTTCATTGTTGTAATAAAACACTAAATGCAATTAGCATATCAATATTATACAATTATTGACTTTTGATGAGGTTGGTACAATGATTTATCAACCCCAGAGATATGATATTCACCGAGGCCAACAACCGACGTTGAATGTCATATATAAAATTATGTAGACTTGTCTTCAAAAGAAGTAAAAACAAATATTCAAGGTATGATTTTCTTGTGTAGTATTAGTGTCTACTAAGAGACTTGTGGTTCTGAATTATACATTTCATAAAAAAAAATCATCAAACTTTTATCATTAAGGATAGACAACTAGAAATGTAAATAAATGTATGACCTTCGTGGTGTTCTTTGCCGTTTGGTAACTATTTTTATGTCGATTCATACATTGTAACTAACAATTTAATTACTTTTTCAGCACATGTTTTCTTTGACGATGCTTTCAAATATGACGTTGAAAAAGAGAGCTATACAGTTAATGAATATGTGCGGACATTTATCAAATGCGTCAGAGATGCAACATCGTAAGCATATAAATTCGTATTCACTTAATTCGATAAAATAATAGATACCAGGTGTAATATTTAGAACTCTATTCTATTACAAAAGAGTCATCAGTGACGCTCGATTCAAACACGGTAGAAAAGCTAAGGAAATCTATTCATGTGTGTAGAAATTCGACAGTTTTTTCGAAAAATGCAATGTTTTGTACACAGTTAATTTACAACTACAACGAATTTAATTTACAACTACAATGCATTATAACCATCAAAAATAATTCATGACGTCATATTTGAACGTTGTATTGATATCATTGATTACTAATCTCGTAATGTTTAGAGAACAATTTCTTTTCCAACCATTTCAGCTTCGACTTACATTTCAAAGCGATTCTTATTTTTTACATCACAGTTCATTTATCCAAAATATATATGTATAACAAGAATGTACATGTACTGGTGCGTTTTCCAAAACGTTTTATCTAGAAACTCAATGTTCAGTTTCGATCCAGTAGCAGAGCGTTCAATCTGTATTTTTGTCCCTAAATGTCTCCTCCCTAGGCCTGTCGCAAATTCAAGCTGTATGTTTACAATTTGAATGAGATTCAGTTAAACATTCTAACTCATAATACAAAAATAAACTGCAAACGTCATGGCAAAAAAAACCCTAGACAAACAACAGTATGCAATATACAAAGCACAACAAAGAAAGCTTATGACTGAGCAACATGAACCATACCGAAAATCGGCGATGATATCAGGTGCTCTGAAAGGGTTATCATACCTAGTTCCACATGTCGTATCGGTCGTGTTGCTCATGGAAGTATAAAACCGCTGATATATCTAATTCGAATACAAGTAACAAGATGAACTTTCACACTTTTGTTTGATACACTAGCAAATAAATTGAAGTCTGAAACGGCTATTGTGATCTTATCATCAACTGAAAAATCTGAACAAGAAAGTTTTAGTCATGCTCAGTCTTTCAGTACTGTTCAGACAAATCAGTATCATTTAATTCAGTATTGTTCAGTAGCTTTTCAAACAATTCAGTATAATGTTGAAGTTAGCAGGTAAACAACAACTATTGAATAGTCTGATCATAGGCTGACCAGATCTATATTAACTGCAAGCGTCTAGTCTAAACAGTACTGTAAGCCACCCGAGAGCATCCCGTCCTATACTCGGTAGTTTACTTTAATAACACTTAAATACAGTATGTGACTCATGTAGCAACTCTACATTTGTATTAAACTTCCTAAATTACTTGTCAGGTATGGTGTTCGGAATGTTTAATATGTATGTATTGAGCGATCCCTTGTATTCGCGTGTTATTGAGCTAATTTCGTTCTTAACGGCTTTCCATAGTTTTTATGTTTGAACGAGCGTCCTCCGACATCTATTGTTTTCATCAGTGTAAGTTCATGTGCTTTTTGTATGTGTCCAAGTTTAATAAAGTAAAGATATCTTTCCAATGTTAACAGTTTTTATTTGTTCACTGTTAAAAGTATGTAACATTATAACATCGTAAAACTATATAAATAAACAGTTGCGTTCAAGTGTACTGAATCATAAATCCTTAAATACATATTTGTGGTGTCCGACGTGGTGGGAGATGGCTTACTGTACAAAAGACGGCTAATTAAATATCATTAAACTTCATTATGTTATCCTAATTCTCACCTAAAGGTTATTATTGCTTTATTTGTTTTTCAAGTTTTGAACTTGCCGCCAGCAAAACTTTGGGCTATCTGCCATTGCTGGGTGCTCGCGCGTTTATATACTAAATTGTAATTGTCACGTGACATACTAATCCAATGGAAACTTGCCCTTTCCGGGAAGCCGGAACTAAAAATTTCAGATAATGAAAAACATATTATACATATTATCTTAAGTTGTCCGAACATTGTTCCTATACATAAAATATCAAAACAAAGCTACAGCATCGATAAAGAAGCTTGAAATAAACAATCGGACATCACTGCGCGCGCATTGATTTAGCAGACGATCTGCGTTAGTACATAATACGTAAATAACATACAACATAGTTCATTTCAACCATCTAAATATTTACGATATATTTGTGTCCGGCAGGGTATACTTATAAAATATCTTATCTGGGGTATTAAAAATACAATATTAGATCAATTGTCCAGGGGACGAATTGGTATTTAAAGATATCAAAACACATGTTTCGGTCTCCACAAAATGGCAGACGACAAAGTCTCCGTAAATAAACAATTGCTGTTGAAGTATTTTCCTATGTATATCAGGCATATCAGACGTTTAGATATGAATATTTTGTTACAAGAAATGATCCTTAATACGGGAATTACATGATATATAGCATGTAGAAGGTAAGCCATGAGTAATTACATACATTCACTGCCGTAACACTTGTACAACAAAATGTAAACAAACGAAAAATTCATTTCACTTCCAGTGTTTTACACATTAAAAATTTGATTAACTTGATAATTGTCATCATCATCTTGAACCTATATACAAACATGGAAGGAAATTTATATCATAGCTGATGAAATGCTTCATGAAATAAATGAAATAACAAGGGTGACTGGGTTATAGAAATATGGTCATTTGGTCTTCTCCCGACCGGCAGTAAAACGCTGGCCGAAGTGGGGCGTCCGTTTGGCTGTGCGGGATGTATCAAGTTCGCAGTCACGTCCGGTCAGAAGGGGGGGGGACGTTAAATCCGATGCCTCGTGTAAAGAGCGTTAAGAACCCTTGCAACAACTCTTTGAGGGGTCCGTAGGTGGCCTGTTGCAAGGCAAAATTTCTGTCCCTATCCAATATACCCTCCTTTTCCAGTGGCAGTCCAAATTTTCCCGACCAACATCCCAGATGGCCTCTATCGTATCAACCTACCTAATGTATTTATTGTGAACTTGTTCTCGTCCTGAATATGCATGAAATATTTGCCACTGGACGTTAAGCAACCAACAATCAATCAATGAAATGCTTCCCTCCTTTTTATTTGGTAAAAACTTGAATTTTGACTTGTGACCATAGTTATAAGTATAGTGGATTACTGCCACAATTGTAAAGAATCATTATAAAATATTTGTCAATCTTGCCACATATTAAGTATTTACTTATAAATTACACCGCACAATTAAAACTTATTCCTTTACCAGTAACTTACAGTACTGAACTTACTACAGTGGATAAGTGTGAAACTAAACCGAAACACTGGCAATGATTGTATTAAATATTGTTCAGTCTTTTTAGAGTTGTTCAGATCAAAATGACGGGTGCAGCTCAAAATTGGTTTATTAGTATCGCTAGTTTGAAAATCACACTTTGTAGCCAACTTAAAAAAAATGTAAAACAATGTTTCTCTTAACAGCATTGTGTACGATAAATATGTATCAATATCGGATCCTAAACAGATAGAAACCCCATATGGAGCTCAACTTATCTGGGATTTACCAGGGGGAAACAAGCTTGTTGCACATTTAAAAGATGAAAAGAAAATTCGTAAGAAGAAACGATGGAGCCAGGTATTATTTAAAAAGAGATGTTATTGAAAAAAAAGCGACACGATTTTTATGGAATTATTTTCTGAATATAAATCAATAATTATTAGTTGTAAAACATGCATCGTGTACCTTTGAAGTAAAAACCTGGTCAATCGCCATTTGTTTGCATCCCGTGTCATTATCAATGATTTGTAACAATATAGAGACCATATGTGGTCTTGATGACGTCACTGGTTCCTAGCCAAAACAAATCTCAAATTGGGAGATGTCGATCACCGTTCTGCGCAATTACATGATGTACAGTATTTCCGATAAATTCTAAACGTAAGACAATCCGGGAAGACAATGCATTTCGTCATATTATTAAGCCTTTGTGTGTGGAAAATAACAAAGAAAAGAAAATGTATTCTTCACGCTATCTGTAGTTTCTTTCTTTTTCAAATAAGAAAATAATACTGTTAGTTTCAAATTATTGATAATCCACTGAAATCAGTTTTTTTTCTCACTATTACAGTACCGTTTTAGACACCTCAAGTATACACAACGAGAGAAAAGCTAAAATAAAGCTTTCGTAAGAGATGCATGTTTGATTTTTTAAACCATACATCATCACACTTCAACTTATAAACATACTACACTTTCTTTTTTCTTCAATTTATAGGATTTTTATCATAGATATGTTACAGTTGAATAAACAGAAACATACGGCTTTTAAAACATGTCTGAATAAAATATCAATTGTTTACTTCTTCCCTACTACTATCAACATTTATTTTGTGATGTTTTTTTAGTAAATGAACTTTCAATCTAACAAGCAAATGTAAACAGTAAAACAACAAAAATACCGAACCCCATTTTCAAAACTGTTCAAAATGAAAAGTCCCTTATCAATTTCCAAAATCAAAAGCTCAAACACATCTAAGGAATGGAAAACAACTGTCATATTCTTGACTTGGTACAGACATTTCCTTATGTAGAAAATGGTGGATAAAACCTGGTTTTAAAGCTAGCTATACCTCTCACATGTATGACAGTCGCCTAAAATTAAAAGGTTACGAGGTAAAATTGTTAAAATTAGTCAAGAAAAGAATATATTATGTTGAAATAATTTTAAAAAGTCAAATTATATATATACACATATATAGTATATAACAAGTCAAAAAGAGTACAACATCACCATTAAATAACTATAAAATATACAAATATTAGATATTTCGGATAACAGATATCCTTCTTCGGTAATTGCACAATGACAAATGAATCATGTCAATTCAAATTGAGACTCTATCAAAATCTTGATAAATCAAGATTTTGATAGAGTCTCAATTTGAATTGACATGATTCATTTGTCATTGTGCAATTACCGAAGAAGGATATCTGTTATCCGAAATATCTAATATTTGTATATTTTATAGTTATTTAATGGTGATGTTGTACTCTTTTTGACTTGTTATATATTATATTTTGTAGTGTACAGAATCATATTACATGATCCATCGCCCTGTAAGATTAATCGTTGACTATTTATTCAGTCATCACATATATAGTATAACATACTCGTTATCATAGGCAAAGTAATAATTAAATTCCCAAATTTCAACCCTCTCTCTCTCTTTTGAGCATTTCATTTGTTTATTGCAATAAGCAAATTTATTACAACACTCATATTTTTATTCTGAAGTTTCTTCTTCGACTCTAATGATGAAGACCTTGACTGCTTCGAAATCTGAGGGTACTTATGAGTGAAATATTGGTGAAATATTAAAACATTTGTTTTTTTAAATGTCTTTTAAATGTTTGGTTCCAAATTACACTTTATTAATTTGTTATTTATTTTACACTTTGAAAAAGTCGGATTTCATCATCTTATGGTTTAGACATTGTACATATCTTATATTTTATTTTTATTCTAAAAGTATCAACAAAATTATATTAGGTGAGGGTTAACCTTGTCTAAATTTTGTCACTAATTATATACAAATGTATTCGGATTGCAATATTAGAATGTACAAGATATGATTCACACCCTTCTAACATTGCCTGTTTTACTATTATTTGTATTTCTTTAACAGTTTTTGTAGCAGTAGACTGAAAGTTTTGGGAGATAAAACTCACTTAAAATTGATTCAAAGTTAGAGGCAAATTTAAGCTTTTTCTCTATAATTGTATAGTCTAGAAGTATATCATTTCCTTTTCGTTTATGCATTTCTTTAAAAAAAAAGAAAGAAAGAGGGGTATAGAATAGTGCCTCTTTTGTATATATAATCGCAATATTTCGCTAGACCAACTAGCTTTATCAAGCGTGCATCTTTCCAGGTGAAATCGGATGTAGATGATAAGAAACTTTTGCAGCCCAATGTATAGGTTGCACTTGAATTAAGCTGCCTTGAAAATAGAAAATTTTCAATCTCAATGTATATGTTGCAGTTTGATTTAGCTGCCTTGAAAATACATAATTGGTAGTTGAAGTTAGCAACGTTCGAAAAACGGGATACTCTAAATCAATTATCTTCTTACTTCCTTTATTGTATACAAACACCGCAAACACAACCATTTTTCATCATGCGTTTTGTTAGTAATATTCGAGCACCTGAGATCAACCCTAGTTTTTGGTGTGGTTCGTGTTGTTTATTCTTTAGTTTTCTATGTTGTGTCATGTGTACTATTGTTTTTCTGTTTGTCTTTTTCATTTTTAGCCATGGCGTTGTCAGTTTGTTTTAGATTTATGAGTTTGACTGTCCCTTTGGTATCTTTCGTCCCTCTTTTTTTGAAAGATCGATGCATTTAAGTACATATTTTAACAATTACTTGAAATTTATACTGCTATCAATGTTTTTGATGAAGTTATGTATGATTAAATAGTTTGGTTCATGTCATATCTCTTTAAAGGACAGCTTTAAATGTAAATTATTTAAACACATAAAAGCTTTAAACAACATGATATGATATTAAGTTGATATGAAAGTTAAAAGACTGTATGTTAAATAGATAAAGTACTTGCAATGAAAAGTAAACCTGATGGCGGAAGCAGCATCTGAATTGATCGACTATTGTTTTGTGCGGTTCGTGATGCTCAGACTTTAGATTTCGGACAACTGTTTTGTAAACTGCTTTATGAGTGTTCTTGTCTTGTGTGTATCATTGCCTCTTTATGCGGGACGGATTCAAAACTGATTAACTTGTATCTTCAATTATATTATTAGGTCATGTACATGTACTACTTCCTTGGTTACAAACTATCATTACTAAAACAAGACGACGAGGAAAAGAAAATTATCGCCCAGAATACATTCATCCTTGCACTTGACGGAGATGTTGATTTTCAGCCGCGTGCTGTACATCTATTAATAGACCGAATGAAGAAAAATTTGAAAGTTGGTGCGGCATGTGGACGAATCCATCCAATTGGCAATGGTAATAAAAGATTCGCGAGTTTGGTGTATTTTGAAATGATAGAAATGTATTTGGAAATTCACTTCTGTTTTTGCTGGTGTGCATGAAGAGTTTCTGTAATTTCTTTTTAGTTTTTTCATTCATCAGAATGAAAATAATAAATAATGAATAGCAATCATTTTTTGTTCGGTATGTAGAATGTTTAGAAACCATATTCAGCGTTAGAGCAACTAACATGTCATACATTTGGTGTTCAAAATCGTATCCTCCCATTCCACTTGACATTCTTGATGATATGAAGTAGAATTATTCTTTATTACTTTTCATACCGCTGTGTCTTTTTCTTTTTTCTTTATTTGAATGTCTTACACAGCTACTTTTGCATAGGTACTATTTCTGTACTAAAAATGTGTAGTACTGGAAATCTACTTTTAATATTCAGTACTATTTTGTTACTCTAAAATTATTGTAATATTTAGGCACCTGTATTTTACAGTACTTTATTTGTACTTGAAATTTAGGTACTACAGATTTTTGGTTACCACCGTTACATTTTCAGCATTTTGAAAGTTTTTTCTATTTCAAATCTCTCAAAGTTATGATTTTCAAACATGGACTATTGTATTATTTCTGTACCAAAATATTTAGTACAAATCAAGTACTGTAAAATACAAGTACCTAAATATTACAATAGTTTTAAAGTAAAGAAACAGTACTAAATATTAAAAGTAAATTTCCAGTACTGCATTTTTTTTAGTACAGAAATAGTACCTATGCAAAAGTAGCTGTGTACGATAATTTGTAATACGAATTGTCTTACTGTTTTTGATTATTTAGTTATAATTACATATTATATATGATGTATTAAAAAGGTCCAATGGTTTGGTATCAAAAATTTGAGTATGCTATAAGCCACTGGTTACAAAAAGCTGCAGAAAATATGGTTGGATGTGTGTTATGTAGTCCTGGATGTTTCAGTCTGTTCCGTGGCTCTGCTCTTATGGACGAAAATGTGATGGCAAAGTATACAGCAGTTCCTACCAAAGCATATCAGCATGTTCAGTATGATCAAGGTATAAGACATAGTTACATATGTATGCCATTATAACAATTAAATGTACAAAACTATTTTACCAAATAAACTAATAATATATATTATGTTAACAATTATGCACTTCGTCTACAAAAACTCATCAGTGACGATCGAATCAAAAAGTAAAAAAAAGGCAAAATAAAGTAAGAAGTTGAAGATCATTGAGAACCAATACTTTCGAAAAAAAACCATTGTTACAGCTAGTATATCCTTATCCTAGTTTATGAAGGGTTGTAGAAGAATGAAAAAGCAAATACCGCAACTTACCTGGCCTGTGTAATCACCAGTTTTGAGCCCGATTGAAAATGTATGGCTTCTGATTAAGTATAAGATAAACAAAAATAGACTTCATCTAGTTCATAACGTTCAAGACATGAAGTCTGAATTATTGCGTGCCTGGTTAGAAGTGCCATTATTTTATATTCAGAGACTTTATTCAAGCCTTCCACGTCGCTGCAGACAAGTTCTAGTTCAGAAGGGTGGCATAACAAAATATAAAAAAATATTAGTTTTTATTCAAAGTTCATATAACAGTTTTGTTCATTATGGCGTCCATTAAAAAAGTTGACTCATTTATGGCACTATGCTGTACTGTTGTTTACCTCAATTGTCGCACAATGAATATCTTTGTCTACCATAGAAATGATTACTACACTAAGAGTCCAATTAAGAAATAGACAAGAAAGAGTGTATAAAATGAATATATAAAAAGAAGATGTGGTATGATTGCCAATGAGACAACTTTCCACAAAAGACCAAAATGACACAGACATTAACAACTATAGGTCACCGTACGGCCTTCAACAATGAGCAAAGCCCATACCGCATAGTCAGCTATAATAGGCCCAGACTTGCTGTAACAATAAGAAAAATAACACCGTATTTTTTTAAACGGGAAGTGCATTCTTAGAAATACTCAGTGTAAGAATGTTGTAGATATAGGCGTACATTTTGGATTGTATGTGTTCTCAAACTGTACCTTTCATATCCTTAAATTGTTGTGCTACCCCAAACAGTATAACAACGCAAATAGCTCATCATTTTTATTTAATGACTAGGCGAAGACAGATGGTTATGCACACTTCTTTTGAAACAAGGATATAAAGTAGAATACGTGGCTGCATCTGACGCTTTAACCTTTGCACCAGAGGGATTTGATGTGTTTTATAACCAACGCCGTCGCTGGTCTCCTTCAACGATGGCAAACATTATTGATTTGATATTTGACTGGAAGAAAGTGGTTACAAAAAATGATGACATATCAATTATATGTGTAGCATATCAGACATTTCTGCTGATAACGTCACTTCTTACACCTGGAACTATTCTTTTGATGATGCTAGGTAATACTTTTCTTTTATTCAAATTAACGATCTCACTTTAATTCGAATGAAAAGTGGCTGGAGCATTGTCCTCATTATAGCGGCTGGTAAATGAATAACGCATTTTTAAAGTCAATAATTCGCTTGATTTGTAATTCAACGTTTTCCCGATTTTCAAATAAAGTGGAGCTTACTGTTTTGTTACATGTTAGAACACTTTTGTTGTGGGGAATTTCATTGACAAAACGATGTATTAAACAAAAAACGCGTTCAAAATCATCGACATTTTTGTTCTATCTGATATCTATGTTTCATTATAAAGATTAAAAATTTTATCAGGTGCAATGTACACAGCCTTTCCAACAATACAGCCTTGGACAGCATTTGTTGTAAATCTTATTCCTGTCGCCATTATGGTTTTTCTTTGTTTTAGTTCGAAGAAACAAACGCAGGTAAGAGCTTCAAAGTAATGTGTTTAATTAAAACATGTCATCATTGTTTTACTATATCTGTAGACATTCTAATCAACCTGGAATTTAACATTGATAGTTTATACAGAGAATTTTGTTATGTTAGTTAATTTTATGTGATTTATAAGATATAAAATAAGTCGATTACATTTTGATTGTAGTCACATGTTAATGTAACTTAATTTGTCAAACCCAATTTACATAAAACATTGATGAAGATACTAAGATTGATCAAGCTTTTAATATAATGACGAAAGACGAGTAATTTTGGATCATTTTGACCGATTTAAAGCTGTATTTTTTATATCAATTGTGTATTAAGTATTTAATGTTGTAGTTGGCATATGCAGCCATCGTATCAATACTATACGCTCTGGTCATGATGATCGTGATTGTAGGACTGATTAAGGAAGCTGTAGTAGCTCAATGGTGTTCCGTGACTACAATTTTCCTTTTGTTTGTTGCTTCTGCATTTGTTCTGTCAGCCATGCTACATCCACAGGTATAGTATATTAAATCTAAAAAGTATTATACATTATGTCTTTGAATCTCTTATTTTCGTATGTCAAGGTTATCAATTCTATCAAATAAAATATTCTTGAAGTTCGTACGGCATGAATCTATATAATAGTATTAATTAATGGGTGCTTGCATAATGTCCCTGTTATGTGTCAAAGGTCGGTAATATGGTTGGGGATGTTTATCTGCAGTTGCACGAGGCAACGCCGAGAAATAATTGAAATCCATTAATATCATCATAGCAAACTAGAATTAATGTGCAAAATTAAACTTAAAGACTTATTGAAAAACAAGGAAAACTTAACTTCATGTTAAAGGCCATAACATAAATGTATTTTTCAACTGATTTTTATAGTTCGTTCTTATGTTGTACTGTTACACCACTATCCCAGTTTGGGAGAGAGTTGGGATCCCGCTAACATGTTTAATCCCGCCACATTCTGTATGTATGTTCTTGTCCTAAGTCAGGAGCGTGCAATTCAGTGATTGTCGTTTGTTGCTGTAAAATATTTGTTTTTCGTTCATTTTTTTGTACCTAAATTATGCCGTTAGTTTTCTCGATTGAATCGTTTTGCATTTGTGATTTCGGGGCCTTTAAGTACAGCTCTTTATAAGAACCAGGCAGAGTGCCATATACATGTGATATATGAGGGGTTCCAGATTTTATCTATAATTGGACTAATAGAAGCAATAAATGAATACTGCTCAAAAAATAATTTTGAGTGTGAAAATATGAGTGGTTGCCATGGTAACGGACACACTATTTTTGGGTTGTTAAGCATTGTAAAATCATTCAAAAATCAGCTAAATCACCACATTTTAGAGCCTGATTATGAATAGAATCATGCATTTTTCATTAATGTTCATATGTAACATTTATACAACTTGGTTTAAGCTTCATTTTAGTGAAGATTGCATGTCAACCAAGTTTGTATATTTTTTGAAAAATTTTGCGAAAAAATGTATATTTTCAACAATTCTGAAATTGGGATTTTTTCGAAATTGTCAAATTTTCTCAGGTGTTTTTTAAAAAGGTGCAAATGTGTACAGAATAGTTAGCACTGTAGTAATGAAGTTTTGATACTACTTTACCAAATTAAATAGAAAAATGCATGGGATTTGTTTTAGTTTTATCACCATAGCAACCGATTTTTTTCCTTGAAAACAGAGTTTTTATTTGCAGAATATTGCAGTTTTAGAGCTTAAATGTCCTGAATAGTTTTATAACCAATAAGAAAATACATAAAAGCCAACTCAAACTTTAAATTACTATCGTCAAGTGTTGTTGACTTCAATTGTTACCACGGAAACACATATTATCCATAGCAACATCCACTTAAAAACTGCAAAAATAGAAATTTATGTAAATAAATACATAAATAGAGGGTGTTTATTTTCAAATTGGAATATGGCTTCATTCTTTGCTTCACTCACAGTCTTGTCTGGATTTTCTTTCTTCAGATTGTTCAATAAATGTAATATATAATGTAACATTGGGGTTGGAAAGGGGGGAAGGGGTTAGGGGGTATGTTGATTTTTTTAAATGTTGCATACAAGTAGATACTTAAAAAGATAATTGCATTTGGTCGGACTTTGTTCCGAGTTCATCATCTGATTATCAATTTTTGGAAGTTAGCAGATGATGAACTCCATGGGTTTACAATTACTGGGCCAACCTGGCTTATAGCAAGGCAAGATAGATATGGCCCTAACAATTGTAAGAAAATTCTTAATTTCTTATGGCACACACCCGTCTAAGATTTTATTCCAGCATAAATCACAAAATTGACCTGTAACATAATATTAACAAACCAATAATAGAATCATTTGGTCAAAGCATTTCTAAACTGAAACTTAAGTGTAATGGACGGACGGATAGACGGACAGGCAAATTGAACACATTTTAAGTTGGTGGTGACTTAATAAAAAATAATAATAGTCAATTGTTGATCGCTAATATCAGAAGTCCAGTATAATGGAATCCTCTTTAAATATACATGTAGCTATTAACATATCATTAATAACTCCTTTGTTGTACTAATATCCCGCAATTAAAATTCAGGATCTCCGAAATAGACAAATAGAATACATCTGCTAAGTTGGAATTGTGCTAATCCCGGTAAAATAATTATGCTATTACTGGCAAGATAATCAAATCAAAATTATCAAGCAAAATAATTGTATCAATTATGAATTATTCCTTACTATGCGTCGTTCTACATATATCTCATAAGTTCAAGATTCCAATAACATTAAATCTTGTTTTGTGTGTGTGTGTGTTTGTGTGTGTGTGTCAAAAGGAAGGTTGGGATTGATTTTCGGAGTGTTGGTCACAACAGTTTAGGAATTAGGGGCCAAAAAGGGCCCAAATGAGCATTTTCTTGGTTTTCGCACTATAACTTTAGTTTAAGTAAATAGAAATCTATGAAATTTTTACACAAGGTTTAATTTGTGACCACAAAAGAAAAGTTGGGATTGATTTTGAGAGTTTAGGTCCTAACAGTTCAGGAATTATGGGCCAAAAAGGGGCCCAAATAAGAATTTTTCTTTGTTTTCGCACCATAACTTTAGTATAGGTAAATAGAAATCTATGAAATTTAAACACAAGGTTTATGACCACAAAAGGAAGGTTGGGATTGATTTAGGGAGTTTTGGTTTATACAGTTTAGGAATTAGGGGCCAAAAAAGGGCCCAAATAAGCATTATTCTTGGTTTTCACACAATAACATTAGTATAAGTAAATAGAAATCAATGAAACTTAAACACAAGGTTCATGACCACAAAAGGAAGGTTGGGATTGATTTTTGGAGTTGAGGTCCTAACAGTTTAGGAACAAGGTGCCAAAGAGTGGCCTAAATAAGCATTTTTCTTGGTTTTCGCACCCTAACTTCATTATAAGTAAATAGAAATCTATGAAATTTAAACACAAGGTTTATGACCATAAAAGGAAGGTTGGGATTGATTTTGGGAGTTTTGGTCCCAACAGTTTAGGAATAAGGGGTCCAAAGGGTCCAAAATTAAACTTTGTTTGATTTCATCAAACATTCAATAATTGGGGTTCTTTGATATGCCGAATCTAACTGTGTATGTAGATTCTCAATTTTTGGTCCCGTTTTCAAATTGATCTACATTAAGGTCCAAAGGGTCCAAAATTAAACTAAGTTTGATTTTAACAAAAATTGAATCCTTAGGGTTCTTTGGTAATTATGCTGAATCTAAACATGTACTTAGATTTTTCATTATGGGCCCAGTTTTCAAGTTTGTCCAAATTGTGGTCCAAAATTTAACTTTGTTTGAAATCAACAAAAATTGAATCCTTGTGGTTCTTTGATATGCTGGATCTAAACATGTACTTAGATTTTTGATTATAGGCCCAGTTTTCAAGTTGGTCCAAATTGGGGTTCAAAATTAAACTTTGTTTGATTTCAACAAAATTGTATATTTGGGGTTCTTTGATATATGCTTAATCTAACCATGTATTTAGATTTTTGATGTTTGGGACCGGTTATCAGATTGGTCCACATTGAGGTCTAAAGGGTCCAAAATTGAACTTTATTTGATTTCATAAAAAAATGAATTCTTGGGGTTCTTTGATATGCTGAATCTAACCATGTATTTTGATTTTGGATATTGGACCATAATAGGTAATGTCCAATTTAAAATTTAAAGCTTTTAAGTTTAAGTTCTTAGACCACATTCAGTATGTGTTAGAAACCTTTGTTGTGTCAACTATTTAATCACAATTCAAATTTAAAGCTGTATCAATCTTGAATGTTGTGTCCATTCTTGCCCCAATGTTCAGGGTTTGAACTCTGCGGTCGTATAAAGCTGCTTCCTGTGGAGCATCTTGTTTTAGGTTCAAATTTCAAAAAAAATATTTTGCTATTCTCAACGTTTTTTAACCTTTACATGAATTACGTCCCTATTTTCTGTATCTGTCTCTGTAACTAACCTTTATAAAAGACTGCATTAATCCCGAGATTTGGAATGAAACCACTAAGCTGAGAATATTTGCATAAATACAAGATTAATAACAGTAATAATTTGAAGACAAATTCCACACATGGTCTTATTTAATTAAATGCAACACTAAAAACAGCGCAGTACATACCAATGTTATTTTTCTTTGTAATTATCAATGTTTTCTAGTCCCAACAAGTTGTAATCATTCATGAATACAAGACTTTATTGTCCCATGTGTAAAAAAAAAGAATAAATTTCCGATGTCCCACTCGTTGTGCACACATTTGATCGATTCAAGGTACAATGACAAAAACTAAAATAAACACTTTTATGGCCGCGCCGCAATTTGGGAGGGGGAGGGGGCGTTGTAGTAGGTTTAATCCATGTCCGTCAGTACATTAGTCGTCACAAAATTGGTTTCTATTTTGCAATTATAGTTTGCCTCAATCAAATCTTGAAACATGTATACACAATGCTTTAAGAGGGTTAACTATAAAGAAATTTCTAAAAGTGACCATTTGATCTTAAGATGTGGTATAATTGTTAATAAGACAACTCTCTACAAGATACCAATGATCATAAGATAGTATCCAGAAGTAAATTTTGTAAAAATAAAATTCTATTTTTTCCGTATTTTACTGATAAATGGACTTATTTTTTTTTTGCGGGGAAACATTACATTTACTCTGTGGTTAAAGTTTTTAGAATTTTAATAACTTTCTTAAACTACCCTTGGCATGCTGGATTTTTACCAAACTTGGACAGAAGCTTATTTATGATCATAGGATAGTATCAAGAAGTAAATTTTGTAAAATCCATTTTTTCCGTATTTTACTTTTAAATGGACTTAGATTTTCTTCCAGTTAACATGACATACAGTCTGCAGTAAACGTTTTAAAAACATTTATTAGATTCATAAACTATCCTGGATTTTTACCAAACTTGGACAGAAGCTTCTTACAATCAAAAGATAGTATCAAGAGGAATATTTTTACCGATTTTTTTCCTCATTTTTGTTGAGCCTGCGATTTACAGCAAAAGTAGGCGAGACACTGGGTTCCGCAGAACCCTTACAAATTTATTCTTAAGGCATTCAAATGAATAAAACTTGAGGTTTCCCAAAATCTGACAAAAATCCCAAAACATGACAACTACAATGTACCTTAACTTAGCTCTGAAGCTAAAACCAAGTTATATCGATGTTATATAAGAAATTTCTGGGAGAAAAAAATGATTCTATTTATAATCAGGCTCGCCGACCAAACGTTATCTTTTCAAAAAAATCTTTAAAAAAAAAATGAACCTACCCCCCTTTTTTTTACCTTCTAACCCCAATATTACATTATATATTTCATTTATTGAACAAGCTGAAGGGAAAAAAACAGACAAGACTGTGAGTGAAGCAAAGCATGCAGTCATGTTCCAATTTGAAAATAAACACCCTCTATTTATGTATTTTTTTACATAAATTTCTATTTATGCAGTTTCAGAGTGGATGTTGCTATGGTTAATATGTGTTTCTGTGGTAACAATTGAGGTCGACAACACTTGATATCGGTTATGAAAAAATCCAAGACATTTAAGCTATTAAACTGCAATATTCTGCAAATAAAACTCCGTTTCCAAGGAAAAAATCGGTTGCTATGGTGATAAAACTGAAGAAAATCCCACGCATTTTTCAATTCAATTTGGTAATGTAGTATCCAAACTTCATAACTACTGTGCTAACTATTCTCTACACATTTGCACTTTTTTGAAAAACACCAGAGAAAATTTGTTAATTTCGAAAAAATCCCAATATCAGAATTGTTGAAAATATGCATTTTTTCGCAAAATTTTTAAAAAAATTACAAATTTGGTTGACATGCAATCTTCACTAAAATGAAGCTTAAACCAAGTTCTATCAATGTTAGATTTGAACATTAATGAAAAATGCATGATTCTATTCATAAGCAGGCTCTGAATTGTGGTGATTTAGCTGTTTTTTGAAAGATTTTACCAAGCTTAACGACCAAAAAATAGAGTGTCCGTTACCATGGCAACCACTCATATTTTCCCACTTAAATTTTTTTTTGAGCAATATTCATTTACTGCTTCTACTAGGCCAATTATTGATAAAATCTGAAACCATCATGTATTGCACTCTGCCTGGTTCTTACAAACAGCTGTACTTAATAGCTGACTGTGCGGTGTGGGCTTTGCTCATTGTTGAAGGCCGTAGGTGATCTATAGCTGTTAATTTCTGTGTCATTTGGTTTCTTGTGGATAGTTGTCTCATGGCAATTATACCATATCTTCTTTTTTTTATTAACATTATTTAATAATTTTATTGGATACTAATAGGACATTCAAGTTTTCTAATATCTGTTACTCGAACACATACAGGTAGAAATAGTAAATGTTGTATTTGCAAAAGATTTTGAACTAAGTCTATAATAATATGAAAGGAACCTGCACCAAGTAACTGCTTCTTATATAACATTTTAATTTCATCAGCGTCAGGGGGATCTTTTCGGTTTTTCTTATTTCATTTCCCCTGACTTTTCAACTCTTTTGTTTTTGCTTCAAGTACTATCCTCAAGTGATTAAATGGTTCATCATTTTTTTTTATATCACATACAATTCTATCGTCCTTTAGTAATATATATTTACTGTTATTGACTCCTGTCAGTGTATCTGGATCATTACTTTTTTTTTCATTTTGTCTCCTGGTGCCTAACAAAATTAAAACATCAATTTCAATGCCTGTTGATAATTAGTAAAATTTGCAGCCTATAGCTATGAATCAAAAAAGCAAAATTTTGAGACATATGCATGCACTTTTCCAGTCCTGTACAAATGTATAGTACCTATGACAAATATCTTACTTAAACTTGTAGCGATTGATGGTTGAAGGAGTTCTTTTCATTGAATGGGTTTTATTATGACATCATGCATATGCATATAGTAGAAAAAAAACCCTGCTCTTAGACTTGTTACATCTGTTTTGATAATTTTCTTTTTTTTTTTAAATAAAATGTACAAGTAATTCCCACAACGTTCTGGCCTTGACAACAATTTTAACTTAATCCACCAGCTCGCACACCCCCCAAAAAAGCAAAACATGTTTACAAAAAGTAAAGAAATTTGTCAATTCACAAATATCATACATAGAGTAGATGGAATCTGGCAAGTAAGCCGTCCAATTCATCCAAATTAATGTCTTCTACCATTTGACTTGCAACATTCGACAAACATTTTTAAGTCACATTCAGTTTTGTTATAAGTGATTTTATTCCTGTTTCTTTCATAGTTATAGTTTCAAATCTCTAGTTTCCTGAATTATGTTCGTAATCTTTATTAATACGAGTATATATATCCAGTTCTTGCAATTCAACTCTAAAATTATCTTTACCTCCGGATCCATTACCGGCAATCAAATTCAATAAAAGTAACAATTCTTCCCTTTCCACCAAACGTTCATACAGTATGATGTCGTCCACAAGTACTTTAGTCATATCTTCTCCACTTTTGGCCATTTTATCCAATTTGCGTTGGGTAATTGTTGGCAGATCCTGCAGACCACCGCCTGCCATTCTGTTCTGTTGTAGAAAATCCTTAGCAATGATGTCATTATTGTATTGATATCAGATTGTTTACAATTCAAACTTTAGTTTATATCATAAATATAGATTTTCTTAAAATCACCTATAGCCTTTTGCTGAAATCTGGGAAGTTGATTTTCTGTACACGATGCTTATTTATTTCCAGTGAAGTGATTTCTCCCGAAATGGTCACCCATCTGGAATTTTATCTGGAATTTTGGGTAGTTTCGTAATGACTGGTTTAAACCATAATTTCCCCGTAATGATGCCGTGTTGGCCGTAATAGGCACTGATTCGATTAAAGTTAAAAATGGGCATTCAAGCATCCATTACATTAGGTAGTTAAGAAGTGATTATGATATTCATCTACACCTTCACACATGTTGTTATTTATGCAAAAAAGAACTCTTGTTTCTAAACTGAAAGATTGCAAAAGACATCTGTCGACATAAACACACAAGAAAATATGAAGCATATAATTAAAAAACAATTTCGAAAAGCTTGGTTGATGAATTGTTCTTAAAAATTATGAACACTTCTAGGTCATTGCTGAAAATGTATTATACCTCAACTCTTTGCTTTCTATCAATGGCTTATTTTTATTGATGCGCGGAGTCTTTTTGTTTTACAGTATGTTAGACGTTATTTATTTTAACTTAATAGTGATTTTCCAATTAAAAGATATGCTTGATTCCAACTATGACTTGGGCTTTTGACTTTTAACTATTTAAACATTTATAATATAATACATTCATATAACAAGCTAATATCCGTTTAATTTTTTCAGGAAATAGGCTGTATTTTTCATGGCTTTATCTATTTCCTGGCAATTCCATCAATGTCGATGCTGTTAATGATATACGCTTTGGGAAACATAAATGACATATCTTGGGGTACCAGAGATTCTTGTCCCGTTGATGGTCATTCGGTCAATTCTAAAAATTCTAAACAGGATGGTATACTGAGCTGGTTTGTTAGTTCAAAAGGCACAGATAACCCATTTTTAATTGGAACAATGTTCAGGTATGCACAGAAAATTTTCAAAACCCCGTCACTTGGTATATTAAAATGTAACGAAAATTTCCGAATGACAGTTTATGTATTTTCTTTCTGAATCTAAAAGAAGCGTCAGTGTTGTATAGTATTATATCCATATTTTGTAATGTCAAAGTTGTACGATTTTGATACAACGGCGAATTATATTAGTATAGGTAAAATTCAAATTTATTAAATGTTTGCACTTAAACTGAAAATTACTTTACTTGGGGTATATTATCTGTATACTATTGAAGGAAAACGTATAGATGTCGAAGTGAAGAACAAGTTGGAAAAAAGGAATTGTGTAAAGGAGAGGTGAAAGGTACCAATGGGACTTTAAAACTCATAGGTCAAAAGTAAATTGACAATACCATGGCAAAAAATGAAAAAGACAAACAACAGTATACAGACACAACATAGAAAACTAAAGTTTGAGCAACACTAACCCTACCAAAAACTGGAGTGACTTCAGGTGCTCCTGAAGGGTAGACAGATTGTTCTCCACATGTGACACTCGTTGTGTTGCTCATGTAAGTACAAACCCGGTGATAAGTATAAATCAGAAAGTCTCTTTCGAGGAAAAGGGGACGGGATTGTGATTGGAATCTATTTGTCGTCATTTGTGAAACAGATATTCCATAACGGCCATTATACTAGTAATGGCGGCCGTTAAATTTTTCGTAGAGATGAATTCAACTTCACAACTCAGAACTCAGAACTCTTGGTTCGGCTGATTCCTTGTAAACAACAATCGTCTATCAAGGAAATCATGATAGGAAATACAAGCACTGAAATGCTTATCAACTGGGAGCTATATACTCAATATGTAGGATTGTTGCTTCGTAGAAATGAAAGCTCACAATTGGGAAGCTGAAATCATGTATCCGCCCTAAAACAAGATACATTGTTGATTGATGATAAAACTGATGTTAATAATTTAGAGTGAGTGTTCATGGAGAACTTGAAAAACACAGCAATATAAAATCTGTGTAAGGAAACTAATGCATTTTAAGTACCCAATACAGAGAAAGAAGATCTAGTTTTTCATATTTGATAGAAATTCCAAAGAAACATAGAATAGGCTTATAATTATTCAGGACTTCCTGAGTAAGTGTCGTTGGGGTAAATGTTTAGTTTCCAATAGATTTTCAATACCTAATCCCTTTATCAAGCAGTCAGTTTCCAGCTCGCAAGAAAACAAAACGTAGCAAGCAACAAAACATACCGAACTCCAAGGAAAATTTAAAACGGAAAGTCCCTTAACAATTGGCAAAATCAAAAGCTCACACATCAAACGAATGGAAAACACATATCATATTCCTGACTTGGTACAGGCATTTTTTTATGTAGAAAATAGAAGATTTTACCTGGTTTTAAAGCTAGCTTAACCTCTCACTTGTAAGAAAATCGCATAAAGTTCCATTATATTGACAACAATGTCAGAACAAAACAAACAGACATAAAAAGAAAAAAAGGTAAAAATGTCAAAAATAGGGTACAGCAGTCAACGTTGTGTTATAATATAAATCACTATAAAAACAAACAATTATGTCAACAAGGAAAAACAAAATGGCATATAGACAAAGCACTTATGCAAAAGTGAAACAAAAGAATACAAAAAATGACACCAGCTCAACAACACAATAGCGGGATGTACAAGTACCGAGCCACGTCTTAAGGATATTACCAAAAATGGACTAAGAAGTACTTATATAAACGTTAATAATTTAGAAAGACAAATAAAATAACACTATAACACATTGTAAAGATGATAAACAATGTCAGTACCTAGAATTTGTATATCAAGACCATCATGTATTATTTGTGAAGTTGATATTGAATATTTATCAACAAAGTTTAGGTATCTTCCAATGAGGTTTTAAAACAAAAGGATGAAACGTTCTTTGACATAAATCTGGTTCATCAATTTTTTGCTCAGACACTGGTGACAAAAATAAAGTATAATATTTTCTGCATTCAAATTCATCCTCGAAAAACCTTTTATCTCCGGCTTAAACCATTGTGGTGACGTCAGCCTATTCATTTACCGTGGATTCTTTTTCTAGAATCAACGCTTCCTAAATCCGTCGCTGAAATGGACTCACCAGATTATATTCTATTGTTTCCTTTGTGTTCCTAATATCATTAAGTTTGAATTGACTAATTTCCTGATTTCAGTTCACTAATGATATTATTTTTAAAAACTTAAGCCTCGGTCACACCTTACCGGATAGCTCGAACGGACGCCTAACGGATAACTTATTTTCAATCCGTTGATGTCCGTTAGACGTCCGTTTTTATCCGTTAGGCGTCCGTCCATATCCGTTGCATGTCCGTTAAGCGTCCGTTTTATCCGTTGACGTCCGTTCTGTCCGGTGGAAAATTTTGAGCATGTTCAAAACTTTGAACGGACGTCCAACGGATAAAATGTCCGTTGAAAGTCCGTTAGGCGTCCGTTAGGCGTCCGTTTTGTACGGTACTCGTCCGTTTTGTATCCGTTACGTGTCCGTTATGCATCCGTTGGAGATCCGGTAGACCAATTCACCAACGGACGTCTACCGAACGCCTAACGGACGCCTAACGGATAAAACGGATGTGAAACGGACATTAACGGAAGGATAACGGATAAAACGGATGCCTACCAGATGTAAAACGGACAAATGCCTATTGAAATTTCGCGTCAGAAATGCCAATAATTGGTATGCTAGATTTTCGTAAGTGTCATGAATATTTATTATTCGTGATGGATCTTGGAGTAACAGCACGTCTTCGCTTCCAAGCAGCCCTTATTCAGGCCATACTTAACTTAAATGTTGCAAATATAAACCTTATAGCTGTCGAAAGGAGAAGAAGGAGAAGACAAAGGAGATGGTGGACACGACCATGGCTTAGTCCTGAAAGACGACGCAGTTTTGGTCTATATGACCAACTCATGACCGAACTTAGGCGGGAGGATCGGCGTACACTTCCTTCGAATGCCCACAGAGATGTTCGACGAGGTATTGCAGCGGGTTGGACCTCGCATAGCCAAGCAGTATACCTTTTACAGAAATCCGCTGGAACCAGGACTCAAGTTAGCAATTACACTTAGACATCTTGCTTCTGGAGCAAAATATCGTAGCATGCAGAACGGATGGAGAGTTCCGCATAACACCATATCCGTTTTCATACCAGAGTTACATAATATAAACAAATTCAGAAAATCAACTTAAACTCTATAAAAATGAATTACCACACTGCTTCTACATTGACTTTTTTAATCAGAGGAGCTCTATATTTGCACATATATCATGCTATACATCACGCAATACAAAATAAAATCAACTAAACCAGTTAACTAAAGTGACCCTCGTGTGTAAACACGTAAAAAAAAATCGGATAAATTGTTCAATTTGTTTGGTACATGTGACCTTGATACCTGTCCTACTGACCACACTTTCTCAGAAGCAAATATTATAACATATATACCATGTCCATCTGACGCGCCTTTAATTTTCAGATGGTTTATTGCTTTTAATTTTCAGATGGTTTATTGCCTTTAATTTTTAGATGGTTTATTGCCTTTAATTTTTAGATGGTTTATTGCCTTTAATTTTCAGATTATTTTGTTCACCCGTTTTATCCGTTACGCTTCCGTTAGGTGTCCGTTTTATCCGGTACTCGTCCGTTGGATGTACGTTCGACGTCCGTTCTGTCCGGTACGTATCCGTTTCACGTACGTTCAATGTCCGTTGTGTGTCCGTTAGGCATTCGTTACATGTCCGTTAGTACACCAACGGACTCCCAACGGATACAAATTTTGTCAACGGATAACTTTTTTTTTATCCGTTAGGCGTCCGTTCGAGCTATCCGGTAAGGTGTGACCGAGGCTTTACCTTTAATTTTTGTAATTTCTATATGCCTTCACTGGGAATCGAACCCGTCCATAAGTTTTGTAACTTGTTACTGATATTAACATATCGACGAAACCTCTGGGCTACCAATCGGTTACGATTTAAAAGTCTATTTTATATATATAAATGAATATATGATATACATCGGTACAACGGACACACATGGCTTGTACCTTAATATATACATACTAGGTAATCGTATAGTATGAGTTGATAGCCACGAGGTTTCGGAGTTAAAGCTAAGGACTTGTCTGTTTAGGTTCGAATCCCTGAATTCTTTTTGTTGTTCCTTAGTCTAGATTTCCAGTTTTTGTTCTTGTTTTGAATGTTATTGTGGATATTTTGTGTAAAAAAGCGATTTTGGTCGTATATTATCGGATAATGGTTGGCTATTCCATATGTTTCAAAGAAAACAAAAATGGATTGCATAATAATTAGGGATGGCAACGAGTACTCGAGTACTCGGGTACTCGCTCGGAAGCCCGAGTACTCGAGTACAGTTTTAGTACTCGGATACTCGTTTGCTTTTTATACATCTTGAGATAGTTCTCTTCACATTTCCACTCAATTTTAGTTCTGTTGAAATTTCTCCTTCGTAATACTCAATAAAATAAATTAATAACATAACTATGTTTATCCTGAGGATACTATCTGTTATAGTAGTACCAGCAACGTCCTTTCCTTTCGAGGGAATATTTTCATGTGCACTCCTTGTAACAAAAAAATAGAGAGTTTAACAGTCTTTCGTCTGAAATTGTTGACCAGATCATATTTTTAAACGAACACAAAATCAAAGTAACCTGCGGGGAACCCTACACAACTGATTGAGACATTTTTAACGGTGTTTGTACACGGATCAACACTTTCATGGATTAATAATTAACTCATCACAAGCCGTAAATACTTACCTTTGTTTGTTAATCAAGACTTCTGATTGGTATGAGATGTATATTTAAATTAATTTAATTACTCTTTTTTTAAAACTATAATTGTTTAATTTACAATTTAGAGATATGCGAAAGTATGAGAGCGACATTCAACCACAAAAGTTGAAAATAAACTAACAACGTCACGGCTAAAGAAAAAAAAAGAAAATCAGACAAACGATAGTGCAAAAACAAAACACAGAAAAAGTAATACTGAGCAACACGAAAAAGCACAAGTAATTTGAAGTTCAATATCATAATTGTTGTTGACAAATTTTAAATAGACAAGTCGTGTTATAAAAAATACCAACTCCTCAGGAACAGATGCTAAATATATTGTGTACTTTGTCGGACTTAAAATGCAAATATTTTTGATTTTTGCTTATAAAATATTTTGATTTTATTGAAATTTGGTTCATAAACACGTAAACAAACAGTAATTGCTATTATGATGGTTTGTAAAAACGGCAGTCGTTTATTTATTGTTTCATTGACACAAAAAACAGAGGAGCAAGCTATGTTTGTAGTACGTTTGTATTTCGTCAATGTGTTTATGAAAGGTAATAACAAAAGCACTGCATCCCACCTAAAATCTAACTTAAACTTTTCAATAGACGTTTAAGATTCATCCGAGTACTTGCGAGTACTCGAGTATTATGACCGAGTATCCGAGTATTAAATTTCAGATCTTTTGACATCCCTAATAATAATGGTCCATTTTTGTTTTATAAATTAATATTATATGATTTCATCTGTTTTACTACATAATTTTACAAATTTGAATTCGCAAATTCATATGCTAGAAAATCGTGATAGGTCTTGAATTAGGCTTATTGCTAGAAATCCCGGAAACATACTTATTATATGCACTATATATAATGTTTTTTGTCGGGTTGTTGTCCCTTTAACACATTCTCCATTTCCATTAAGATCAATTCAATAGAAATAAGTTCGAATATGTCTTATTTTGTAAAAACAGATAACATTCGGATGCCTGGTGATATGAAGATCTTTAAGGGCAGACGTGTTGTGTTATAATATATTTGTATTTTTTCAAATATCTAATTGTGATATCTAATTTATTGTAATGGATCGATTGACACAATATCATGGTTAATTAAACTCACTTACAATACCTTCTAATTAAGAATAGACTTTAATTTTCAAAAGACATTATCACAATAGTTTAAGTGATAGATACAATGGATAAGCGTTGATTCATGAAAAACAAACCATTCGCCCTGTGGGCTCATGGTTTCTTTTTCAAGAATCAACGCTTATCCATTGTATCTATATCACTTAGTATATATCTAAGATTTTTATTGGAAAACGCACCTCGTTACAAAACCCATAGCCCCTGGGTGTTGCTAACCCATATCCCGGACGTTGCTAACCATTATCTTGGGGAATTTCACGTAAGGTTTCCTTAGTTCCATGATTGCTCCATGTGAAAGATTGGATTCTGTAGATTATCCATGATGTTTGTAATTAAATATTTAATTCATTAACGATTGTGTCCTATTATGCCTATCATTTACCTCATTTCATTAAATGCATCACTTGACTGTCACATTTTCAAGGAATGGGACTACTGACCTAGCTATGCAAATGACCCACGTTGACGTCACACCATCTATGACGTAACTCTCACAACATTGAGCACAAAACTTTGACTCAATCCAGTTTTTCTGTCTCCGTACATTAAAAACGTCTTATATTTGACTGCCTGTAGGGTTCTACAAAGGTAGTACCAAACACTCCGTGAAAAATATGTAAAATTTCAAAATTTCAATACAACTTTTTTAGATAATGAAAAAAACGTTGTTTTCACGTTACACTTTGTACCCAAATTTCCATAAAACTCGCCCGATTCGGACTATGACCGGGGATAAATTCGTTATCTACGAATATGAACGTAGATAACTTATATTATTTAATCTACTCATATGAGGTATGATTTAATTTTTTTTATCTCTTTTCTTAAAGCAAATTCATAATCCAGTTGGTTCAAGAATAGTAACTTTTAACACTCTCAGTCGTCGAACGTATTTGAAATTAAAAAACAAATGTGTATGCCTATGAATCTTTACATTTTTGTGGTTGTGTACAATATTCATTTTAGAATAATTGTAAGCATGTAAAGTTAGACCTTAAACGCAGCCCATCTCTGTCATTAAGAGAGAGAGGGTTACTTCAGAAATGAATAGTAATTTAATTTCCAATTTTTCAAAACTGAGAAATAGAATTATTTTCAGCTATGATCGTTTAAGCTTAATATTTTTTGCAAAAGATTCATATTTGTTTTTTTTTCTATACAATTCAGTTCGTTCTATGGGTTTGGTTAGATGATAGAAACAACACGATGGTCTTGCCTACACCCAAATTTTATCTCTGTTGCACGTATAAAGTCTAATTGGCAATCATAATACAGCTATTTAATAATACTGAACTATATATCCTTTATCTAATCATCTATTTATAATATATTAATAATTTTGTTTTGTTGGCGACATCCGATGCATTATAGACGCTCACTGAAATGCATGAAATTCATATAATCTTCTTACAATGATAACTATTTATTAGATGTGTATGCTGTTCTCAAGCAGAAGCAGAAGACTCCCGAAATAAATCAATTACAAATAACCTTAATAATACAGAATCACAGAAAACAGAAACCAGTTTTTCGACATCAAAAACGGAAGTATTGTCAGATGCAAATCAAATGAGACCTCAGCATAAAGACCACGAAGAAGTAGAAACAGAATCAAGTAAGTCGCGGTATGAAATATTCAGATAATTTGAATGTAAAACATAGATTACAACGAAAGAAAAAAAAAACGTGCAAATGATTATTAATCAACTTACACTTAAAACAAGGCTTTTAATTTATCAATATGTATCAACATCATATAGTGTTTTAAATGCAATGCGCATTATATCAAACCTGGTTTTATAGATAGCTAAACCTTTCACTTGTATGACAGTCGCATACCACTATATAATATTGACAACAATGTGTTAGAAAACAAACAGATTAATAGTTACTGTTGTTTAATTAATCATTTTGGAATGTAGTTGTACTTTGATATATTACATTGAAATATCATAACCCTAAACCTACCTTTTGTTGCAGAAAATGTCGTGTGTGTGTGCTTCACAAATAATACGAACCATTATTTTCAGAAATTCCTTACTGGATAAAGCATTTGGGCACAGGACATAAACAACAGACTTTGATAAAATCAGAAACAAAATTTTGGAAGGAATTGATAAAAACCTATCTCGAACCATTGGATACTTCTTTTGATGAACAAGAAAAAATTAAAAAAGAATTGACGCAACTGAGGAACAAAGTGTGCTTATCGTTTCTCTTATTAAACGCGTTGTTTATTACAATTGTATATACATTGACAGAAGTAAATAAGCAAGAAGGAGGTACACTTTCTATCCCACTACCGTGTGGGGTGCCAAACACACACAACAAGGGTTACGGGCAAGGTCATATAGAACCTATATCATTTGCCTTTACTGCTGTATTTGGTATAATGCTGTTCATACAATTCATTTGTATGCTTTTTCACCGATACTCAACTCTGTTGCATGTCATTTCTACACCGGAATCGAAAATAGATATTAAAACATTTTTACGCAATATATTATGTTGCAAATGTAGGAACATAGATGAAGCTCAAACACCCGTCACACTTGTAGATGCATTAGATCTCGTAAAAAGATTGCAGAGACCTCCTGTTAATGAAATAATAGAAGATTGCAACGAACATGACGAAGAAAATTTCTGGAAAATGGTGAAGCGCGATACAAGAAGTATAAATCAAGGCACGTTGAATAGAAACTTTATAAGAAATTTTGCAAGTTTTCAGACAATCGATTTCAACAAGGAGACTTTTAAGGGGAAACATGAAAAGGAGAAAATTTCGTTTTTTCGTAACGAGTTCGGTTCGGGACTGACCAATAGATCTGTTAAAACTCTCATATCGATTAGGGGGAATGAAGTCTTACAGGAACAAATCAAACATAAAGCAGAAAAGCGAATGGAACAGCTGAAGAAAGAGAGAGCTCGGTTAAAATTTCAGGCTGCTGGTGCACAAGTGGTTGGGGCGTTCAATCCAGATGTTGCAAATGTTGCAAGACAAGCAATGATAAACAAAACTCTAAGCGAACATGATACGGAAATAAAAACAATGAAATTCGATGAAACAGTGCAAAAAACAATAATGGCAGATGCAGATACATTATTTTAATTACAAAAGCCTAATTCATTACAATGAGGTCAAGTTGTATTGGAACATATTATAGAATAGTTTTTTTTTCTATTGCTTACTTTTTGATTAATGTATTCAGAAACATTGTGTATATTTGTTTAATGTTTTCTTAGGTACTGTATGGTAGTGGGCAGTAATTCATGCCAGAAATTCGTACTATCCGTATTTGTATAATCTATGATGGCATGATAATAAACCACTAACGGCAGGTATTGTGCTTGATTTTCATATGATGAAATCATAATCTTTCAAGCAGTTTGTTTAGGTCTTGAGCTTGCATGTAAGTAACTGCTAGTAGTCATTTGTTAATTCATGATAATCATCGTCATTTTTTTTTTATTTCTTCTGTTAGTTTAAACATATTTTATTTGCAAAAGTAGCAAAAGGGATTGGACACAAATTATAACAACATTAGAGACGTTTTCTGTTACATGTTATATTCCGACTTCTTTAAAACTGAGTTTTACTGTGCGTATTACTTTTTGTATGTTTATTCCACATTAGTAAGAAGTGTAGAGGGAGGGTTGAGATCAGACAAAATTATATTTAACCCCATTTATGCGCCAGTCCCAAGTCAGATACCTATAGCCTTTGTTAGTTTTGTGTGTGTTTTTTTTAATCAGTTCATTTTGTATTCCGGAATTTAGTGTGGCATTAAATTTGCAGAACTAGTATATATCATTGTTAAGGTGGCACGGTAGTATTTGCTTTCCAGAATTTAGGTTGCTCTTTTGTGTACCCTACTTAGGTAAATGTATCTAAACAGTGTGATTGGACAAAAAATACAGTATCAACTGAACATACTTTCCCAAACTGAGTAATGAATCAGGTGTAGAAAAATATGAAATAATTATACATACAGATGAAAATGAATTTTTGAGAATTTTTTTAAATTTTGTATTCACTGCACCATAAAAGACCTAAAAGTACTAGTGGCCTTAGGTTTTTAAAAATAGCAAAAAAAGTAAACGGTCATGATACATATTCAAATTCTTTTCTGAATAGTAAAATGAAAGTACTTCAGTTAACTGTGAATGTAGAATTTTTTGCAGTGTTAGAAAGTGGTGAAAATTCTAAAAAGGCTATCATTATCCCTTATGGGCCAGGAAATACTACCGTGCCACCTTAAGGGGGATATATATTTTTACACTAAATCAATAAAGGAACTTTTTTTACCTATGTAATTTGTAAGTTTATCAATATTAAGTAGATTAAGGGCAACTATGATAAAAACAAGCCTTAAATTCCACCCTGAGAGTAAAAATTGCTGATTCAGCAAATTTTGCCTGATCTGTAGGTAATAATGTAAAAATTTACCTAGAAAGTAGAACTTCATTATTTTTATGTAACTTGCAATACATTTTTAATTATAAATGCTCGCTTTGACTTTTCGCAGTGTCTGACACATGTGCAACCACAGAAATTTGAGACGCGACATTCTTCGGTTGCATGTACATCCTATTATTTTCACCGTAATAAATACATTGCATAATTTCTTATTTTTTTCAACACAAGTACAGCTATACTAGTTTTCTTGAGGTTTAATTTGTAGTTCTGATGTAACATGACACCAGTTGGAGCTTTTGGGGAACTAGTAAGTGGTTAAGGGGTCCTTACTTATTCATTTAGCTCTCATATTGGTCTGAAATAGAGATAGAAATAGGGGGTTCTTTACATTGACTAGACATTATTTTTGACAAAGAATGTATTTATGATGTTGTATCAGCAAGATTAAATGGTTTATTCATTTTCCATGAAAATACCATTAGTTGTTAAGATTTTCTGACAGTGAAAAGCACAATAAAGGCAAATTGATTATGTAAGGGGACATAATTTAACTTAATGCATACATGAGAAATAGACAAACAGTCAACTTAGAGATGTATTCTAGTACATGTATTGTCAAACAGATTTTGGAATAATAGTTAACTGCAATCTAAAGACTCTTGTTGTATTACCCTCATAATCTGGAAATGTTTAAAGTAATATAAGGCATGCTGTAAAATGTGGAATGGACTTTAATATCAGTTTTCATGATTTGGTGCTTAAACTGTTTCTTTCAGTCAGATTAACCATAAACAGAGTTGGCAATCCAATAATTCCTCCTGAATCACCATGTTTGACTTCTGTGTTGATTTGAAACATCATATATTTGGGTTTTGTTCACTCCTTAAGTAAAAATGGTAAGATGAAAAAAAAGTCAAAATCTGCCAGATGGGGTAGGGATGTAATGTTTCATTTTTTTTTTGGTAAGAAATGAGTGCAGAGTAGTATTCTTTATTGTAATATGTTCCAAAGTAAGAAGTCTATGCATCATAGGTGTCATGACTGGTTTCAAGTTTGTTATGTCTTGGTTAAGGTGGCACGGTAGTATTTGCTTTCCAGAATTTAGGTTGCTCTTTTGTGTACCCTACTTAGGTAAATGTATCTAAACAGTGTGATTGGACAAAAAATACAGTATCAACTGAACATACTTTCCCAAACTGAGTGATGAATCAGGTGTAGAAAAATATGAAATAATTTTACATACAGATGAAAATGAATTTTTGAGAATTTTTTTAAATTTTGTATTCACTGCACCATAAAAGACCTAAAAGTACTAGTGGCCTTAGGTTTTTAAAAATAGCAAAAAAAGTAAACGGTCATGATACATATTCAAATTCTTTTCTGAATAGTAAAATGAAAGTACTTCAGTTAACTGTGAATGTAGAATTTTTTGCAGTGTTAGAAAGTGGTGAAAATTCTAAAAAGGCTATCATTATCCCTTATGGGCCAGGAAATACTACCGTGCCACCTTAAGGGGCCAGCTGAAGCCTGTTTCCGGGTGCGGTAATGTTCTAGTTGCCTTGAAGACCCATTGGTGGCCTTGGTCTGTTTGGTCCGGTTGTTGTCTCTTTGACATATTCTCCGTTTCCATTCTATTCACTCTAATGTAGTATTTTTTTCAAATTTGATCAAAACGTAAAGTTCCAACGTTTTCTGAGAAGCCTTTTGGTTCTGAAGTCAATCTTTGTATTTAATACATACATCTTTTTCTTTTAATTTACTGGATCATTTATTGAATGTAGCATTTCAATAACCTACAATTCGATATATTTTTATATTGCAGTTTACTTGTCTTTAATTTATAATTCCCGGTCAGTGCTAACGTCTGTCCGACAGGCTGCTTATAAATCAAAGTTGTATTAATCGAGATAATAGTTTATTTCAATACCAGATTATACCAAGTTGGAGTTTTGCATATTTCTCGGTAATTTAGAAATGAATGATGGTTTAAAACTAGCATGTTTCCTTTGAGGATTGAAATGCGTTATCAAGTTATTCTAATGTTTTCAATGACTATATAGTTTTAATATACTTTTGTGATTCACTAGAATTATTTGTATATATATATGCATTTTTAAATAATTATTGTTATCATAACAGTACCGTCCTGATCATAGATTATAACAATATATATGTTGTGTACATTTTATTATTTTGTACAAGTTTTTACTTGTACAAAAACTTTGTACGAGTAATTACTTGTATGATGCCATCATACAAGTTATTACTTGTATATAATTGTACTAGTAATTACTTGTAGAACTTTTGTTGAGAAAAAGATAATCAATTGTACAACACATTATCTTTGAGTTATGTTTGTTTCTTCTTTTGCTTTAAATGTTTTATCAAAAGCTTCCATTCTTTGGGTTTGTACGTTAAAGATTTCTTTGTTGATTGTCAGGTATTATTTTTTCTTTTACTATTTCCTGTTATCTTTTTAATTGTTTGTTTGTTTTTGCAAATTAGCTATTATTCACAGGGGCGGATTCAGGACTTTGGAAAGGGGTGGCAAAGTTTTTAAAGATCGCCGGGCGGAACTCGGCGAAAAATATTTAGGACCTTTTTTGGCTAAAAAACACAAAATAAGTTATAATTGCATATGCACTCTTTAACGGCTTCCTGACATAGAACATGTTTATTTTATAGTTACTGTAAAGTGTAAGGGTTTGATATGTTTTATGCTAAATAATTCCGTTGGTAATTTTTGTTTCTAATTGTAAAAAAAATGGACAAGATTATTGTTTTCAATCCAGATACGTCAAGAATTTTTGTTTAAGGCAAACATCAGTCAGAATTTTTGTTTCTCTCAAATGTATCAGACTGCTCCTCAAATCAATTGGTTCGTACCTTATAGACTTTAAATCTATCTAGAGCTTATACTGACTGGGGATCTTTGCTCGGCAATGTTATTTGAAAATAGGCTAGGGCGTTTGGGGTTAAACATGTTTTCGTATGTAAATGATATTGGAACTTTTTCTTTTATGAGAGTGTAATAGAGTATTACTTTCTGTTTGGTGGAATTGTGAAATAAAAATCAATACGTTCTTGCTCAATCCTGTGTCGCTTTGAAGGTGTCATGGTGCTCATCCTCAGCCAACGGAATGTGTTACTGTTATTTGAATTTCAAAATGACTGAGTGACGTTTTTTTTCAACACACTGGTCAACTCCACCAAGGCGAATCACATAGCTTTGACATAATCAGTAAATACCAGCGAGAAATATCTTTATAAGAAAGGAATTGTTGCCTAAAAATTAACTTCACTTGAAATGGCAAAGATTTTTTTCTATTTTTAAGTATGTATTCTTGACACCTTGAGCAAATTCAGCTAAACAGCTTGTTGTCACTTAATTACGGACTACTGGTGCAAAGTGACAAAATCGTTAAAAGCAAAAAAATAAATAAAACTCTCCTACCATTCATTTACAAAAATAAATCATGATAAAAAGTTGCATATGTTATAAGTAAGTAAGTAAGTAAATTATTTATTATAGTGACATGTGTTTTTCACAGAATACTATATAATACATTGAGATATAAAAACAATAATTAGAACACCCGACCCTTTTGGATCTATAAGTCACTTTAAACATAAATTTCACAGCAGTATTCAGATTTTATGAGCTTGTGTGTTCGTAGTTTCGGGAAGTTTGTTAAACCTTTCTGCCAATCTGCGGAGCATTTATCTTTGAGCAATGTTTTACACATCAGTGAATCGCAGGTGTTTTTTTTTTAATAAAATGGTTCTCTAGTCCTATAACTGACATTATGATTTTCACTTTGGATGACCAATTGTTCATGCATTTTTCGTAGTCCCAATTGAAGACGCGTTTACATATGCGAGTGTATAACAAGATGGAATTTGTTATCGTTTATTAGCCTGCCTGAGCCGGTGTATTCATACAATAAAATCCACAAGTTTATATACAAAATATAAGGTGTCAAGGTTTCTATTAATTTGACCATTATAGTCTTAAATCAAAAGATACAGGGATGAATATCTATTAAGTTGTCTCTAAATGACATGTTTTGACATGTTTTGACCAACCTGGAGATTGATGGTCAAAGAATGCACGTATTTCTCGTGTTTTAACTAATTGCTACATGTCAACACCTGGTCTGAATGTAAACATGTATATATATATATATATATATATATATAACCTATAGAGGTCAATTGAACAACCTTTTACAAGGTCATGTTTTTCTTAAAAGATATTCCCCTGAATTCTATTCAATTTAATAAACATTTTTGAGAATATATAATCCTAAATATAAATATAAATATATATAATATATATTTATATATATATATTAAGCCATCATATTGTCACATTCCTCCCTTTCTTAAGAAATATAATTTTATATTTTAGTTAAAATCGGTGACAATATGAATGCTCGCAATTTCCCTAAAAACAACAAAAAGTATTCATAAACAAAATCATTTCAAAAGTTCAACAACATCTTAATGTTCAGCAATGTATAGTTCATACAATTCTTGTGTGAATAACTAAGTTCGTAACATCAAATATCGGAACTTCTTATTTCCAGAAAAAGGCGCAACCATTAACTGCGGACCGTCTTCATAACCCCGACTCCAGTGAACTGCTCCTCTGATCGTCGTTGTCAACTCCAACAATCCCTTTGTTTATCTGCAACGCCAATTCCCATCATTTAGAAGTACTGCAATTACTCCGACCTGCATGTGATCCACCATCCATCGGCGAAAATCCAACCTGCATGTGATCCACCATCCATCGGCGAATATCCAACCTGCATGTGATCCACCATCCATCGGCGAAAATCCAACCTGCATGTGATCCACCATTCATCGTCGAAGATCCAACTTGCATGTGATCCACCATCCATCGGCGAAAATCCAACCTGCATGTGATCCACCATCCATCGGCGAAAATCCAACCTGCATATGATCCACCATCTGTCGTTGATTTACTCCTAACTGACCTAGCTTACCTACTCTGTTAATTCAGAGTCCCTGACTAGGTTGCTCAGTTATCACCGGCTGAAACATTACAGGCAAATCTACCTGTGATGCTGTAGAACAATTCCCTCTACCAATATAAGTTATGTGATCGTATAGTTTTATGTACATCTAATCGTCTGCGTTGTGTCCAATGATCAAAGCCAATATCCAATACTGGATAATGGTTCTTAGTGGCTGATTCTTGTAGTGGTGCAGAAGCTATTTTAACATCTCTGGAGGCAGTACCATCGCCCTCAACATTAGTTGACACCATTTGATCGCCACCAAGGTATCGTGTGACTATTTGAATCTCTCTTTTACTAAATTCTCATGGCTAAACACCTATTATTAAACTTAAGAATAGATTAATAACAAAATACCTATAAATATAGCAACACAATGAATTAAAGCATTTACTAAATTTGATAGTTCAAAGTCGTCCTCAAGTTCTAACTGCTTTAATTTGAAAAAATAAATTATCGATATGTTATTTATTTTAAATAAGAACAAAAAATAAAAATAAACTCAAATTCAAAAACAATAAACTAATAAGATAAACTTTTCTATAGTTAGGACTGAATTTTTTTTTTTTTTTTTTTTTTTTTTTTTTTAAATAAGGTTTGACATTCAACCAACACTTTCCTTCCTTTTTCATAAACAAAGCTGTGATTCAGAGATTATTGATATTTATAGGATTTCTAAACAATCAACAATTTTTCAGCGATCAATCTGAAGCGAGAATTAGAATGATTAATCAAAACAAAATTATTTTATATACACATATTTTAATTTAAAAAAACATAATAATCACGAAGCCTACGTCTACGACATGTTAGTCGTGCATTTTATTAAGATAACTAGAAATGTTTGAGAGAAAACTTAATATTAATTCGTCTTTCTTTTCAGACTTTTTAACTGTTTGCTTATGTTTCTTTGGTATTCTAACTTCATCAACAGACATTTTTTGACTGCGGTCTGAATTATACCCATCAGAACTATTATTATCCGACATTTCGTTTGAACCGGAAGTGACGGAAGATTTGTCTTCTTCGTTTTCGCGTCGGTTTCTATTTGCTATTTTTTGTTTAAGTTCAGCGAGCGGAATATCATCCTCGTCGGAAGATGTTTCTCGTTCTTGTCGGTAACGATTTATGAGTCTTTCTCGAGGATTAGCGACTGGAAGTTCATTATCACTTTCGTCACTATCTTCGGGAGGTACAACATAATTTGCTTTCCTTAATTGCCTACCTTCTAGATTGGTTGGAATAACCCATTCATCAATCTTAGCTTTTTTAAGGTGTTCTAAATGGACTTTCTTAGCGACAGACCCATCTAATTGGTTTTTAAGGACAAAGGTTACCGGAGAAGTTTTTTCAATTATTCGATAATAAGGTTTCCACTTAGTGTCTAATTTACTTTTTCTTAAATGATTTTTGAAATAAACTGGATCCCCAATTTCTAAATTAATTTCTTGTCTATTTTTATCTGCGTTTTGTTTTTGTTTTTCTTTAGACTTTTTTAAATTTCTGTGAACTAAAATGAACGATTTGTGTTGTTGTTCTAACAAAATCTTGTGCGGATCTTCACCTACATATTTCCTTCTAGGTTTCAATAGGTTATCAATTGGAAGAACAGGGTCTCTATTGTATAAAAGAAAAAATGGAGAAAATTTTGTTGATTCATTTTTCTGAAACCTAATAGCTGCTATTGTTTGATTTAGGCACACGTCCCAAGTAGACGCGTCACTTTGCAATTTCTTTGCCATGACGTCATGAAGCGTCCTGTGAAATCTTTCTACTTTCGCGTTTCCCTGTGGATGATAAAAAGAAGTTGTTATGTGACTTATATTTAATTCTTTTAAAGTTTCTTCAAATATTTTAGAGGTGAATTCACCGCCATTGTCTGACACTATAACTAACGGCACAGAAAAGTTTGGGATTATTTCTTCAATTAATAAATGAACCACATTTTCCGAAGTTTTATTTGGAACAGGAAAAGCCAAAGGCCACCCACTGTAATGACAAACAAAGCTGACAATATACTTATTTCCTGACAATGATGTAGGATAAGGTCCAGATAAATCTACCCCTATCTTAGCAAATGGAAATGGTGGTATATCAGATATTTGTAATAAAGGTTTTGTTTTACCTGCACTTTGAGATTGACAGATAACACAGGAATTAATATAGGAATTAAGTTCCTTATATAACTTTGGCCAAAAATATTTTTGCCTAATTGAATCATGACATTTGTCGATTCCTAAATGACTTAGATTATCATGATAACTTTTGATTACCTCATTTCGTAATTGTAATGGAACATAAAGCCTTAACTTTAAATCATCATCAGGGTGAGAAATGTAATAAAGTATATCATTGATAATAATATGTTTATTATCAACACTTCTTGAAGCCTTACCTGTGTTTATTTGATTAATAATTTCCGAAAGTTCTATGTCTAAAGATTGTTCAATTTTCATGTCATAACCAGGAATCGTACATTCCTTGACGCTAAGTTGATCATCCTCTTTATAGTCACAACTTGCAAAATCTTTTGGATTGAACTCATTTGAATTCAAAGTATTGATTTGAAAAGCCTTGTCACTTATATCTACTTCAATTGTTTCACTTTGATTTTGATTGCCTTCTTGACCCGGAGGCCTTCTTGAAAGATAGTCAGCAATAGTATTATCAGTTCCCGCTAGCCATTCAATCTTGCAATTGTAACTTGCAATACCTAAAGCCCAAAGTTGTAATTTTTTGTTACATTGTGGCGAAAGCAATAAGTACTTTAAAGGCTTGTGGTCAGTTCTGATAATAAATTCAGCTCCATGAAGATAATGATCTAATTTTTGTAATGCATAATGAATGCTAAATGCTTCTTTTTCAATAGTAGACCACCTAGACTGTGTATCTGACAGTTTATGAGATAAGAAGTAAATGGGTTTTTCTTTTCTTAAACATGATAAATGAGTTTCTTCTTCCTCGCAAGGTTGCGTAAGACATGCACCTATGGTATCATTAGACGCGTCAGTATATAAAACATAAGGTTTCTTCAAGTCTGGGTATGCTAATAAAGGAGTCACAGTTAAACTATATTTCAAAAAATCAAAAGCTCTTTGACATTCCTCATCCCATTGAAATTTGGCATATTTTTTAGTTAAAGCAACTAAAGGTATAGAAATCTTTGAAAAATTCGGGATAAAGCGTCTATAGTATGAACACGCCCCTATAAAACTTCTTACCTCCTTAACAGTAACAGGGTTTGGTAATGTTTTTATTGCTTCAACTTTGGCATCGTCCGGTTTTACACCGTCGATATTGATTTTAAAACCTAAATAATTAGTTTCTTCCTGCAAAAATTGACATTTCTTTAATTTCAATTTCAAATTATGTTGTCTTAATCTGTCAAATACTTGTTGAATATGATTGAAATGTTCTTCCAAAGTTTCAGAAAATATCAAAATATCGTCTATATAGGAGATAGCAAAATTTAGATCTTGTAAAACTATTTCCATTAGTTGACTAAATACAGCAGGACTATTTTGCAATCCAAATGGCATAACATTAAATTCGAAAAGTCCCTTATGACAAACAAATGCTGTTTTTGATTTATCTTCTTCCGCCATCTTAATCTGCCAGAATCCTGCCCTAAGGTCAATTAATGAATAAAACTTTGCAGCCCCTAAAAGTGTCAATATATCATCGATAACCGGAAGTGGATATCGGATTGCTAACGTAGAAGAGTTCAGGGACCTGAAATCTATGCAAAAGCGTGTAGTTTTATCTTTTTTATCAACTAATACAACTGGTGAGGAATAATTACTATTAGATCTTCTTATAATGTTTGCTTCTAACATGTCAGTTATTGCTTCATTGACTATTTCTCTTTTGTGTAATGGAGTTCGATAAGGTTTCAATTTAACCGGGGGATTATCCCCTGTATCGATTCTCATTTTCACAGTGTCAGTTTGACCTAATTCAGTATCCTTAAAAGCAAAAACATCTCTATTATTATTCAACAGTTGTAACACCCTACCCCTATGAACATCAGGAACATTAAGATCAGTTTCAAAAACATTCTCAATTTCAGAGTGCTCTTGAGTAGATTCAAGTGAGACAACATTTTCTTCTAAAACTGGTGAAGCCCTTCCTATTGCTATGCCCCTTCTAAACTTATAAGTTCTATTCGTAGTATTAACTATAAGTACTGGCATTTGACGCTTTTCATTAATGTTTGCAACTGAATTAGCAACCATTAAACCTGGTTGATAACTCAAATGCCCCTTGGTAATTGGTGAAATTTCAAAAGATTTAGAACTTGAGAATGTATAATTTTTATTACCTTTTACATAACAAATATTACTAGTCTGAGGTTTGAAGACAGTGGTTTTAGCAAGTCTAACAATTGAAGCTATATGAATATCTTCTACTAATGGTACATAAGTTTTATTTATCCTTAAACATCCCAAATCAAAATAAACTCTAACACCAAATTTGACTAACCAGTCACGACCCAAAATTGCATTTCTGTTCATGTCAGATACTACATAAAAAGTATGATTCATTTTGTTTCCTTTCATGTTAAAGTCTAAATTTATACTTCCTAAAACATTTAAAGAAGCCCCGTTAACTCCTTGTAAATTGACTTTCTTTTTTTCTAATTTTTGTAATCCCTTAATTGAATTGTAAATCTTATTATGCAATAAAGATACTGAAGCTCCACTGTCAATTAAACTTCTAACTTTCATATGTGCAATTTTAATCAAACAAGAATTTGGATTTCCCGCTAAATTAATTTCAAATGTTTCTACTTGTTCAGATTCATTTTCAATTTTGTTTTCTGATGCCTTTTCAAATGATTTTTGTTCTTGATAAGTTTCAAAATTTCTATTTTGTATATTTGAATTTCGCGCTCTAACCTTTTTATTTCCGTTGAATTTTGAATTTCGCGCCATATTTCCTTTGTTTACTTCCGGTTTTGATTTGAAATTTCGCGCCATTTCTTCTTTATTTGTTTCCGGTTTTGATTTGAAATTTCGCGCCATTTTTTCTTTATTTGTTTCCGGTTTTGATTTGAAATTTCGCGGCATTTTTTCTTTATTTGTTTCCGGTTTTGATTTGAAATTTCGCGGCATTTTTTCTTTATTTGTTTCCGGTTTTGATTTGAAATTTCGCGGCATTTTTTCTTTATTTGTTTCCGGTTTTGATTTGAAATTTCGCACAATTTTTTCTTTGTTTACTTCCGGTTTTGAATAACGATTGTTGAATCTTTTATAATAATTTTTATTCTCGTGATAGGTAGAATTGTTAGAACATGCATTGTTAAAGTCTGTTGATTTGTTATTTATTTTTTTTAACCATGATTCATATATATTATATACAGGTTTTGTATATCTATAATTAATTTTTCTCTCAAACCTCTTATTTCCCTTAATTCCATTAAAAGTCTCCCTATTGGCTTCAGCATAAAGAGACCGTCTTAGTTTAAATTTTCCCTTGGTTTCCTAAATTGTTCATTTGATCTTGCCCTACAATTTCTTTCATAATGACCTGGTTTACCACAGTTCCAACAGAAGAATGTTCTTCTTTGTTGTCCTGTCGAGTCAGACTTGTTTTGTACAGAATTAAACCTTCTAGGATATGTATTTGCATTATTACCTATCGTGTTGTCATTAAAATTGTTTTGTACAGAATTAAACCTTCTATGATATGTATTTGCATTATTACCTATCGTATTGTCATTAAAATTGCCTCGGGGTACATGTAATTCGGCACGCGAACTTACTGTGTTGACATGAAATTTAGTTTTATCCCGACAATATTTTGCCTTATGGCCAAATCTGTTACAATTGTTACATTTCACACCTATTTCTCGGTAATGCGATATGTCCATTGGTGTTATATTACGCTCATTACTGTTATTTTTCTTTAAGTCAAATTTTCGTCTTAATTGTGTTTCAGCCATTGCCGAGTTTACTGCTTGAGCCAAAGTTTGTGGATTTTCACGCATTATTTTCATTCTCAAATAATCCTGATACAACCCATTTATGAAAAAGTTAACTAATTGAAGTTGAACTATTGGTTGATTGATATCTTGCCCTCTAAAAGCATCTGTTGCTAACGTTAAAATTCGTTCTCCAAATATGGGAACATTTTCGCCTATTTTTTGATTAACCTTGTTCAAAAGTTCAAATGCATATGATGCATCAGGAATATGCCCATAACGAAAATTCAATTGAGTTTTCAGATTATCCCAATTATTATTCACCTGATCAGTTTCTCTTAACCACCTAGCAATGAAATCGCTTACTGGACCTACAGATGTTTGATAACATATCATTTTACAATCATTCGGACCTAAATTTGTTATCATTGCGTATTTTTCTATAGATCGAATCCATTGAGAATATTTTTCTGAATTTGAACCGTCAAAGCCTTCAACTATCGAATTGACACCGTTTGCAGTTAATTTTTGAGTAAGACCTTGAACTTGTGTTGCTAAATTTTGAAAAACTAACCCTACATTAAATTCTTGTTCAGCCATTTTTCGAGAATATAATAATTAAGATTATCAAATAAAATATCACACGTACCTTAGTATTTTTTTTAGAATTCGTCCTGAAACGGTACACCAAAAAGAGTTTATAACAAGATGGAATTTGTTATCGTTTATTAGCCTGCCTGAGCCGGTGTATTCATACAATAAAATCCACAAGTTTATATACAAAATATAAGGTGTCAAGGTTTCTATTAATTTGACCATTATAGTCTTAAATCAAAAGATACAGGGATGAATATCTATTAAGTTGTCTCTAAATGACATGTTTTGACATGTTTTGACCAACCTGGAGATTGATGGTCAAAGAATGCACGTATTTCTCGTGTTTTAACTAATTGCTACATGTCAACACCTGGTCTGAATGTAAACATGTATATATATATATATATATATATATATATATATAACCTATAGAGGTCAATTGAACAACCTTTTACAAGGTCATGTTTTTCTTAAAAGATATTCCCCTGAATTCTATTCAATTTAATAAACATTTTTGAGAATATATAATCCTAAATATAAATATAAATATATATAATATATATTTATATATATATATTAAGCCATCATATTGTCACAAGTGTCGTCCATTGCTGTAAGTTTGTTCCAATACCTTATCATATTGCACCATTGTCGTTCCTTTGAGTTCACCTAACCAACTTCACCGTTTATTGCCAATGTCGGTGCAAATTTATGGACGCCAAGAAAATAACGAATTGCTTTGTTCTGGATTTGATTCAAGCAAGTAAAGTCTTTGTATCCCCAGGTCGAAGAGCTGTAGTCAAGCATTGGTACTACACACGAGGTAAAAAGTTTCTCAAAAGTTTTAATTCCGAAGTCTTTTAGATGATGAATCTTGGAGATAACTCCTCTTAAAGCTCTACCTCCAGCTTCTGATAGTTTATTTGCATTATCTTTAAAGTTCTTAAGGTCGTGAAACGTTACACCGAGGTATTTGTATGTGTCAGTTATTTGAAGTAGATTGTCACCGATTTTGAACTGGAATTCACTTGTTTTAGATCGAGATGGTTCAAAATGCATAACCGTTGATTTCTCTGTATTTAGCAAAACACGCCATCGCTTGCACCACTCATGGACTTTATCAAGCATACATTGCATGTCAGATAATACGGATGATGCCAGTAAGACTATGTCGTCCGCATATAAAAGTAACGAAAGCGTTGAGTCGCCAATATTTACACCAAGTCCGAGACTGTTTACTTCCTCTACCAGATCGGTGATAAAAATCGAAAATAACGTCGAATTTATCCCCTTGTTTAACCCCAGAACTGCATACAAACCACTGTGAAAGTCTGTTGTTCACACGAACACAAGCAGGAGTACTACGGTAAATGTTTTAATTGAGTTGTAAATTTTGCCATCATGAATGTTATTTAACCAAAGCTTATATAACAGCAAATCTCGATCAACAAAATCGAACGCTTTCTTAGGATCAATAAAAGTTGCAAATGAAGTCTTGAGGTTTTTCGATACAGCATTAAGAGTAAATATATGATCTTCACACGATCGATCGGAACGAAAACCATTTTTTTCGTCTGCTAAAATGTCGTTGGACTCTAAATATGATGATAATCGACTGTTTATGAATGCACAGTACAGTTTTGATATACGAGAAAATAAACTAATTCCTCGGTAATTGAGAGGTACTCCTGGATCTGAAGATTTGTCTTTTAGAATTGGACAAAGTATAGCATGTCTCCAACAGACGGAATTATACCGGTTTCAAAAATCAGTTGGAACAATGAATGAATCACGGCCACTATAGGTTCAAACTTCAGTACTTCGTATGGAATATTATCTATACCACAACTTTTGCCGTTTTTTTTTTGGTTTTGTACACAAGCCGTCTAACTTCTTAGATGGCTATAGTCGTATTTAATTCTTGATTTTCATTATAAAGGGTCAAGCATTTTGTCCTCTTATGACGATTTATGTGTTGAAACTTACCTATAAAATTCATCGTCGAAATTTGAAGCGGCATTATCCATATTGTATATGTTCTGAAATTCTATTTTCCATTTATTCAATATAGTTTCATCATTCGTGAGAATCGTTCCATCTTCGCCGTATACCTCCATCGGGATTCTCTGGGTTTTACGAGGACCGAGTTTTTAAAATTAATTCATTAAGGTTCCATGTTGTCATGTTTTCAACTTCATCACAAATTCAACACAAAACGAATGTTTAAATTGTCGTTCACATTCTTTAAAGTGCGGTCAAATATATTTTGGGCAGTATGAAATTCTTCACGGAGTTTACGTTTAACGGACAAATTACCTCTGAATTTAAGAAATCCCTTTTCTTTATTACGCATTGAATGCCACAGTGAACCAAGATGGCCATTCCAATAAGGTTTTCCCACTTCAAAACGTTTACTTGTCCTTCTACTAGTGTCGATAACTGGAATTTTAGCGTGCATTTCGTCAATGATTATATTACACAAATCTGAATATATATTATCCATATTAGTCTGATTTTCTCTTGTGGTTTCTATTCTGAATATCAAAGTTTGCAAAGCAGTTTTACGTATGTTATATCATGTATTGGAAACAAAAGTTAAGACTAATAGATCAAATAACCTATTTATATGCACACGACAAGTAGGCATGCTGGAATTACACAATAAGCTTTTACATGTGCCTGTCATACAGCCACCCTGATAACTTCAGTGAAGATGGACTTGGTCCCCACTTAAAGATAGCAGTTGCACCGCTTTCATGACGTTACCCTCAATGTTCTCTGGTACATGTGTATGTCCAACATTGTCAAATCTTTTCTCTGAATCTTTTTGATTTTGACTCATTAAACCAATCACGATTTAAACTTTTGTTCCTATTTTATGTACATTTTCGACATTATTCAGCACAACTTTGATATTTCTACAGTCCGTCGGACCTTATTCTACAAATTGTCTCCAATTTCTTAATCTTTAAATCATCTTCTGGAATGTGCTGTTATAATCAAAGGGTGAAGTTTATCAGCTGTACAACAATGAATAATTTCCTCCTCTTTGTGAATGAGTTTTCAATTGTGCTGCATTTAAAACACCATACTGTCGTAAGAAATATTTTTGAAGTTCTGAATTTGGCTGCCTTTACATTACTAATTTCCTCTCTTTATCTTACCCTTGTGAAAACCGAACTGTTAGAAGATTTATAGTCATAGAGTTAATTATTTCATCATAGTTTTTTTTCTACACTGTTTTGCATCTTTACACCTTAGTTTTGACTTTTTTTTAAATCTTGCTCATATATTTGATATACAAAAATTACACATATGTTGAAAGTTTGTACCATAACGTCTAAGTTATAAATCATTTGTATTATTTGTTTAAAGGGAAATGATTTATTGAGAACATCAAAAAGGCCAAGGTAGAATAATGATTTGTACAAGTTATTATCTTTTTCTCAGTAAAAATTATAGTTTCTTCCACTGCATCGAGGGGGATACGATATATATCCACTCAAGACAGTTAAATCTTAAAATTTAAACCTCGAGTCTTGCCGAGCGTTTTAGATATATAAAATGTACAGTTGAGTGGACAAATGTCGTATTGCACGAGATTTGGTGGCGGAATTTGTTTTTCTAATGATTTTTAGGCGATATGATTAGGTTTAATATTTCAGTTTTCTATGATTTTTTTTTTTATTTTAATTTTGACAAATAAAGAAATGAGATCAAATGTACCATATGTTAATAATATAAAAAAAAAATCAACCGTTCAGGAAACCTTATAAATCGGCTAAGAATCAGAAAAATAGTGATATATAATGCAAAAAAGTGTGCTAAAATTAAACTAAGACTCAAGTCATAATTTTCGTTTTTACGAGTGAGCTTTCAATACAGTTTCTTGCCATAAAATATTTAACCTGGTTTTGTCTGTTATTTTTGAAGCCATGATATGAACAATGCTACATATCTATCACAAGGAATCGTACATTTATAACCCTTCCATTGTTTTATCTCCTAACAACAAAAAGTAAAACAACAAAAAATACCGAACTCCAAGGAAAATCCAAAACGGTAAGTCCCTTAACAATTGGCAAAATCAAAACCTCAAACACATCTGTGACAATATGATGGGCTTAAAATATTTATATAAATATATATTTTATATATTTATATTTATTTTTATGATTATATATTCTCAAAATGTTTATTAAATTGAATAAAATAAATACAGGGGAATATCTATTAAGAAAATCATGACCTTGTAAAAGCTTGTTCAATTGACCGCTACGTTGCATATAACATATTTACATGCAGACCAGGTGGTGACATGTAGCAATAACAATTAGTTAAAACACTGGACATACATGTATTCTTCAAACATCTTTTTCCAGGTTGGGCAAAAACATGTCAAGAATATACCTGTATCTTTTGATTTAAGACTATAATGGTCAAATTAATAGAAACCTTTACACTGTTTATATTCTGTATATATACTTATGTATTTGACTGTATAGAGGAAACCGTCCGTTATGGACACTGGTCCAGACCAACTAAATAAACTACTATTCCAAATAACCATGTATTGTGTTACACATCAAGCGAATGGAAAACAACTGTCATATTCCTGACTTGGTACAGGCATTTTCTTATGTAGAAAATTGTGGATTAAACCTGATTTTAAAGCTAGCTAAGCCTCTCACTTGTATGACAGTTGCATAAAATTCCATTATATTGACAACAATGTGTGAACAAAACAAACAGACATTATAGGTAAAAATGTCAAAAATAGGGGTACAGCAGTCAACGTTGTGATATAATCTCAATCACTATAAAACAAACAAATATGTCAACTTATGATTTTAAATGTACTTTAAACTTCAAGCAAACACCATGCAATCAAATAATCAACTTGGAAAATGCATTCGTGCAATTGCGTGAAAAGTGAGAAGGGAATAAATATAACAGAGTCGCTATCTTCTTTTTGTCTCCCTCTAAGGACCATTTATGTTAATCAATGGATAAGAAAGTTCACCATTTACTGTCTGCCTAGGCCGCTGCAGCTAACAAAAACACAAAACAATCAACAATATTATAATAAAAAAAAATCATCATGAACGCAAATACAAATTATGTATTATATTAAAGACTCATTTTTTACACACATTATTTATCATATAAATCAAACACATAAGATGAATAAATTTTGTCGGGTGGTAGGGTGTTAAACTATGAGGCACTAAAAGCGAAATCGAATGACAATATCGTAAATTCACACGATCGCCAAAATTATAGCACGAAATATTTTAATTGACCTTATATTCAAATATCATGGTCAGTTTTAACTCCAGCAAGGAAAAACATTTCACCTATCATTATATAATTCAACACCTGTATTAATTATAAACAAATACACGTGGTAATGTGTACCTACCGGCGTACATAACTTTAATAAATGTCTTTATACATTTGATTTCAACTCAGCTGTTTTAGAGCAATATTTGTAAATAAACAGAACATTTTACAATTGAACAAAACACCGCTAATTTTGATTTGGATACTTAAATAATTATGTTCCATCTATCTCTACATCAACCCTACCACCATGCCCACATGCTCTAGTAAATTTTGGTGGCATGACTGTATTGTTTCCGAGGAATCTACGTATTAATCAGAAATAGAAAGAATGGAACTGTTTTGATATGGAAAACCATGTTGACGTTATTGCTGAGAACGTAGAAAGATTGCGGTATGAACGTAGTATAATCGTGGTAAGCACGTGTGCGGTATGAACGTAGTATAATCGTGGTAAGCACGTGCTATAATCGCATTTAGATCGTGTTGCAATCAGATAACTCGTGGTATAGTCGTAGTGAGAACATGAAGAGCGTAGAGGTTACAATACACCATTAGATTTTATGGGCGCAGCCATTTTATGAGCATAACATGGTATTCAGAATTAAGAGTATGGCTAATCCTGATTGGTCGATATGTGCGCCCGTTATTTTTTTATTTTTAGAGACTTCGTGCACTCTGCTTTATACAAAAGGCAAAATAAAAATTATTCCGTAGCCCTAAAGGCACTGAGATGACTTTTCAACGCTAGGACAAGACACCTATTTTTAAGGGCAAAATTGATAGGCATGGGAGATAAGTACAAAATACGCTAAGAAAAGCAACGCGAACCTATATTTTTGGGACCAAAAAATATTGTCCTAATAACTTTTCTTTGATTCTAGCAAGGTTTCGTTAAAAAAATCAACTTTCTAAAGTCTGTATCTCGAAAAAGGCTACCATTGTCGCCTATGGGGAAATTAATTGTTTATTTCAATCTATAAAGATCGTGATATGCGTAGTGAGGTTGCAGAATAAGCGCGATGAGAACGTGGTATAATCGTAGCGGGATCGTTGTAGAAGCGTCATGAGGACGTAGTACCATCATGAAAGCAACAAAAATGAACATTTTCATACCGCTCATACCGCGACCTCATAAACTTAGTCTTGTGTGCATGATTTTATCATTTTTTACGCATCCATATCGTAGAAGAGGGACAAAAGATACCAGAGGGAAAGTCAAACTCAAAAAGCGAAAATAAACTGTCAATTAACGCCGTGGCTAAAAGAGAAAAAAACAAGCAGACAAATAATAGTACACAAGACACAACATAGAAAACTAAAGACTGAGCAACACAAATCCCAACCAAAAACTGGGGGTGATCTCAAGTGCTTTGCGGAAGGGTAAGCATATCCTGGTCCACATGTGGCACCCGTCGTGTTGCTGATGTTATTTTAAATCCGGGTTGCGTCCAATGTCGTAGCGGCTACGTAGTACTACGTAGATTTGTGTCTACTGAACGAGTAGCTAGCCTAGCTGCTATCAATATCTATGTAGCAGCTATGCTAGCTACACGTTCAATAGACATAAATCTACGTAGCCCTATGTAGCTGCTACGATATTGAACGGAATTCAAGTAAATAATCTTATAATCGTCAAATATTTTTTTCTCTCTGTCTGTTATGATGTGAAAGTATGGCAGCTTATTAATTGTCGTGTTTTGAAGCCGTACATGTATAATAAGATAAAAGTTTCATGCGTATTGCGATCATCGGATTTTAACGAGAAAGGTCACGCTTGAATTCACTGCATATGGAAACATATCGGCGAATTATTAACTGGAAGCAAACAATTAAAAAGAGTAAATTTCTATTATTAAAATTTATAGACTGTTCTTGAGAAAAAAGTGTATGTACATAAGTTTTATTATAAAAGCTAGCCATTTAATTATAAAAAAAAAATATGCATCATTTTTTTTTTTTTTTTTATTTCAAGTTTTAATATGACTTTAACCATAGAATCGTAAGATGGGTATACCTGATTCCTATTTTTTTCTCATATGGTAAATACATTCAGACGTAAGAATTTCATTGGTAAGGCAAAATAATAAGAAACAAGAATGTGTCCATAGTATCGTTTTCTATGTTCAGTGGACCGTGAAATTGGGGTAAAACTCTAACTTGGCATTAAAATTAGAAAGATCATATCACATGTGTACTAAGTTTCAAGTTGATTAAACTTCAATTTCATCAAAAACTTTAACCTGAAGCGGGACAGACGGACGAACGGACGAATGAACAGACGAAGACAAGAAAACACTATCGTAGGTGGGGCATAACAAGTAACTACTAAGACCAATTGATGAATATTTATTAATTAGTCCTATATGTACAAGTGGTACGGACTGTCCCAAGTCAGTAGCCTGTAATTCGGCAGATTTCATTTGTAATTTTTAAAATCATCATAGATACAAGGATTTTTAAAATTTTGAATGCCAGATGCAGTTTTCGTATTCAAAAGAATTATCAGTGACACCGTAATTCATAAACAAAATCATATAAAGAGCACAATGTATGAATAGCATCGAAGGTTTGGCCATAGGGTACAGCTAAGGTAATCTGTATTCCTAGGGTAGAAAATCAGTAACATATCGAATGTTCAAATTTTTGTAAATGATTAGTTTCTTATTAAAAATACTTCATACCAAAACAACCAAATATTATTTTTGTTTTTCATTAGATTCTTTTTTTTCATAAACCAGGTAGTTAGTTTTCTTGTTTAAATTGTTTTACATTTGTCATGTCGGGGCCTTTTATAGTTTGCTTGCATATGCGGTATGGGTTTTCGTTCTGATGTTTGCTCCTCTACTTTTTGAATTTCGGCCAGATTTTCGGAATCCTCTGGTTTTATCCATGTATTAACATTAAAAAAATTTGCCCACTAACCCCTACTTTTCTTTTCATATTTTTATTACATATTATTTAAAAAGCCATATTTCAAAATCTTATGAAATCCTTGTTATTTTTTCATAGTTTTTTAAACAAAAACGGTACCAATGTTAAGTGAAAGAAAAATCTAGAGAGAATTATTTCCCGCCAAATTTTCAACGGCTTATATCTCGTAAACAAGCACACGGACCCTCCATTTTTTTCTGCTTTTTTATTTTCTTTATTTATATACTTTTAATTTATAACAGTCTTTTAAAAAGCTTGTTATTTTTATACAGAGTAGCGAACATCCTTAATGTACTTTTTTCTGTTAAACTAAAGAAGAAATAGAGGTAAATAATATCGAAATAAAATAAGAACTAAATTACAGAAATCGCTTAAAATTTACAACTGTTTAGTTTAAGTACAGCTTTTTTTTAGGGAAAAAAAAAAAACCCAAAAAAACTGTAGGTCACCGATGAGTTAAAAAAAATATTTCAATTTTAATGCAAAAGAACAGGCATCTTTTTTCACCAAAGGGAGATTCCTTGAAATTTTGTCAATGATATGAACATTTTAAAAGTCATCTAGGACCACAACGAATTGATTTTTGTACTATATCATAAAGTAATAGTGTAATAAATAAAATTTGTAATGAAAATTTGTTTTTAGATTTTGCTGAAATGTTTGTACCCGCGAGCCTCTGGCTACTTCGCCCCTCTTTTTCTACCGGAGATTTTGGTCTTTGGTGGAAAATCCATAGTATTTCGAAATGTAGAAATTTTGGTAAACATTTAATTTCTTAATGATTAATTATAAATCATGTTTCAAACCCAAGTATATTATATTTGGTTTAGTTTTATTTATTTTCTTTGTGCATGTGTATACATGACTTTTTTGTACTTATATTTCCTATTAAGTATAGTATTTATATATTTTCATCTTTTATTTTATCACATCCAATAATTTGTATTTTGACTTCTCTCTAGTCATTGTACTTGCATGGTTTTATGATAATAAACCATCTATCTATTTAATTCATTGTTTTTAACATAAACCAGGTTGTTCGTTTTCTTGTTTAAATTGCTTTACATTTGTAATTTGTGGGTCTTTTTTTGCTTGCTCATGTGGACTAGGTTTTGCTCATTGTTGATGACCACAAGGTGAATCATAGTTGCTAACGTTTACCGGTCATTTGTTCTCTGCTGGAAATTTGTCTCATTTGCAATCGTATCCAACACTATAAAAAATTCTATTGTTTAAAATTGGACTCATGTATTTGGGGATTGGGAGTTCCTGGTGCATGGTCGTAAATCCAGATGCTGTCGCGGGGAGGGTGTAGAGGGATCAAGCAGTTCCTGCTTAACTAGTTGTACGGGGAAAAGGTGGATAATGTGGTAATGATAGGTCAAACATATTCGTGACCAAACAAGACACAGATATTCAATATACTCATAAGCTAGAACATCAAAGTTTATTTTTGTAAGTTATGATCATTGCCATTCCCAGTCAAAATTTGACCATCAGTGAATTTAAGTGCCATGGATTTTTGCGATCTGCGATGGCCATGTTTACTCGTTGACCGAAATTGTCCATCTCTGTTCATTTATTAGTCAGATGTATTGATGGCGTATACTTAACACGAAATGCTTGATCTGTCCTTGTGTCATTTTATTTTTGAAATAAATATATTCGCGTTATAGTAAGAATTTTGCAGGTTATCAAGTCTGCTGTCATTCGGTGTTTAGTTAACTCAGAGAACTTTTTACCTTGTTTTGGTAACCTATGAAATACCCCACATGATTCAATTTAAAGATTCTGTACACATTCAAAAATTGTATCTCCTTATTTTGATAATAATCCAATAGTTTCAATTACTTAAACTGTATTCAATATCAATAATTGCATTGTCATACGTTTAACAATGTATCTATGCAAAATATCAAGTCGTAAATAACTTGTTCTACCTGGCATGCATTCAAAACTCTACACTGATTAGATTAAGATGGTACCAAACTCCTTCGCTGTTTGATGCGATTGTCATACAAGTGAGAGGTTTAGCTACCTTTAAAACTAGTTTTAACTACTATTTTCTACATAAGAAAATGCCTGTACCAATTCCGGAATATGACACACTTGTTATTTATTTTTTTGGGGTTTTTGAGTTGTTTTTTTTCTTATCGTTCGCCTTTACAATTGAATACCAGTTTCCTCAATAAGTCTGGTGGTATTCAGTTGGGCATCCACTGGTCCATATAGCTTCTCATTTAGATGTGTTTTTAAGTGCTATATCTTATCTCTCAATGCCTGATGGATCTTTCATGACTGTAAGAGGTGTGCCGTATCCTGCTCTGCATCGCTACAAGAGCAGCTGTAGATGGACCAACTTTCATGACTTTGTGTAGATGTTGGATGAGTCTGTTGTGTCCTGTCCTCAGTCTAAAGATGGTGGTGTGTTCAAATCTTGTTAGCTAATGGTAACTGTCTTGTTGATGTGCAGTGTTGAGTAGAGATTAGATGATAGTCTTCATCTCTGTGTAACAGACTGGATTTTCTTCCTGTTGTTTTCAGCACCATACTTTGCTAATGTATTGGCTTGTTCATAACTCCGATCTCCACAGTGTTAAGGGATCCACTGTAATACTGTTGTCAGACTTTTGTTTTCTTGATAAGACTCTTTTCTCTAATATAAAGCTAGATCTTTTGAGTCTGTCTGATGAGAGTTCTTTCAGTCTGGTATTCATTGGCTGGCCTAGTGAACACTGATATTTGGTGGCATGAATCATGGCTTTGCACTCCCTTCTCTTACTTAATGGTGGTATATTTGTAATATCTTCCATATTTTTATTGGTGTTGATTTCATAGCACCTGTTATGATACGTAGAGCCTGATTCTGAACTTTATCTTAAGTCTGATGGTGAGTCATCTGGTAGACAGATTTTAAGATTTTATCATTTGCACCCCATTTTGTCCCTGTTAGTTTCCAAAATGATGTTCAATTTTTGAGCTTTTGATTTTGCCATTAATTTTGATTACGAATTTTCCTTTGGAAATTTTCCTCGGAATTCAGTATTTTATGAAATTAATTTGGCTCGTTTAAATTTTTTGAATTTCAAAGAAACTTGATATAAAACCGTTTTACAAACACTATTTTGTATCATTCAGAAGCTTAATATTTACTTAACAATCAAATGTATTTGAAACATACAGCTGATATTTACAGAGTTTTCTCCCTGCAGTGTTATGAACCACCTTAAATTCGAAAATGTTTAAATGTCATTGTTGTATTAGAGACATCATGGAACAACAAATATCCACAACGTCAATTCCAATCAAAATTTCTATATATATACACAAATCACGATCCCGCTGGATATCAAATGTTTGCGTTCATTGTTGATTTCTGCACGTTGCTTTGTTACAACTGAATCTAGAAATATTTATTAGTCTTTGTCGAAATAGTTCCATGCTGATGATTCATTTGCTTTGACTAACATAATACATCTTTCGATTGATACAATAGTTATACATACCTTTATATGCAATGCATGTCTTTATTGAAACAATTTTGCTTCAATGTGTTTTCTAACAATGTATCAGGAGAGCTAATGTTTAATCGAAATTTTCCATCCAAGGATTGAGCCTACATTTTTTTACTGTGTCATCTTATGCAAATGTTTATTTCTCAGTCGAAAAGACTTATTGATCTAACTTTGTGTGATAGAATGTCAAATGTAGTTTTTTAGAAAGGGACATACTACACATTGTAGTAGACAATCCTTGATGTTTAACAACACAAATTTCATGCTTATGAAATTCGTTTTTGTTTGAAACAAGACAATCCAGTTGCAACAAAAGATCCCCATTTATAAGACAACATATCCCATTTGCATTCTCAATGTTGTAGGGTTTGATATTACTGACTTCTTTAAGGAATTTCTAAAGAAGAATGTAGAAGCTTCATAATGAACGTCATTCTAATGAATAATTCATAATTTATTCCATGAAATCGGCATTGAAATGCAGAGTATCGAAGATCTGTCGGTTGTGTTTGCTTAGTAATTGGCTGATAGTATGGGTCGGTTGAGAACTTTAATTTGCGTTTACAAAAAAACTTCATTGTTTCTGTTTTTCCGTTGTTTATCATGACACAAAATTGTTTTATTAATTTCATTGATGAAAGGCTGCATCTTACAAGCAAGTCGGGTTGTTGTCTCTTTGACACATTCCCCATTTCCATTCTCAATTTTATTTTAAAAGATTTACGGCGCCATCATAAATAAGTTATATCTTATGAAAAACACAATTCTGATTTATGAAATCACTGAATGCGACTAATCATCGATGTTTTGCTTGCCTTTACAAATATAAAGAAACACAATGTTGTTTTAAGAGTGTAGAATGTCTTAGATACATCAAGTTTATCCTCATCCGAAAAACAATCTAACAGGGAACCTTTTGTGTCGACCTTAGCCTGAAATGTTTTAAGATAATTTGTAAAGCAGGAATTGTTTACATGTACCTTGACTTTGTCCTGGTTCCTGTACTAATTATAACTTCTTTTTTCGTTGACAACTTCAACACGTAGATCACTGTCTTATTGCTTCGCATCACATTGCGGTGGTATTAGTTTCAGTCTACATGCATCCATCTTGAAATGATCACAAATAGATTCTGATTAGTTGATTTACGGTGCGACTGAGCTACAGCAACAGCTATTGGCTTAAATGAGATAATGAATTACAGACTTTTCTAGATAGATAGATAGATCTTTATTCTCATTAACTAAATAACATAGTTACAGAGATGATAATATATACAATACAACATATTTTGCATTTGTGAAATATACATAAATAAATGTAGTTTAACCAGGAGGACAGACTTCCACTGATATATAGTTAATAAATCTACACAATTTTTCTAGCAAGACAATATTGACTGTAGTGAATACATTTTTAAATTTAAGAATATTAACATTTGTACAACAATAGTGTGGTAAATATTTATATCGTTCTTTTTTGAAAAAAGGACAAGACATTACATAATGGAATTCATCGCCGATGTCAGCAGATTCACAAAGGTGACATAGCCTCTCTTGTCTTTGAACATTTTGCCACCTCCCCGTCTCCACTGGCAAACGGTGATTGCCACATCTAAATTTACATAGTTTCAGTGCATTTTTTAACGATAAAACTGTAATATAATTTTCAAATTTAAGTTCTGTTTTGAATAATTTATAACATAAACCTTTTGATGATTGATTTACATTTGCAAACCATTCTTGTCTAAACTGATCTTTTAACTTTTGTTCAATACTTAATACAATCCAATTTTTTGAGATACAATCTTGATTTTGCCAAATGTTTGACATACCACAATTATCAAAGATACTTTTGATAAATAACAACCATTTGTTTTCAATTCCATACTTATTATAATTAATATATATCAACTTATATAACATTGACGAAATCTTGTTATCAAGTGTGTTATTAAGAAGGTTGCACCAAAATTTTATCATCCGTAATTTAACGTATAAAGAAATCGGATATCTTCCCAATTCCCCGTAAACCATAAAATTAGGAGTCGATCTTTTTAACCGTAAAACATGCTTACAAAAACTCAAATGTACTCTTTCCAAAATGTCAAGATTTTCGTATCCCCAGATTTCGGCCCCATATAAAAGTATAGGTAAAACAGCTTTGTCAAACATGTCAAGCTGGCATTCTATAGATAGATGGTTTGATCTACACTTCTTAATAACACAATACATAGCTTTAGTAGCTTGATCTCTAAGATATTTTCTAGTTGCAAAAAAAGATGCATTTCTAGAGAATATAACACCAATGTATTTATAGTTCTTAACAATTTCTATCTCTTCTTTATTAATATAAAATTTCAAATTATTCTGTGGTCTACCTTTTGAAAATATCATAACCTTTGTCTTGTTAATATTAATTTTAAGTTTCCAGTTTTCACAATATTCTGAAAAACTATTTAGAAGTAATTGTAAATCTGTGCTTGTCTCAGCGAGTAAAATCGAGTCGTCAGCATACAATAAGACAAATATCTTAAAATAAATATCCAGTTCATCTTCTATATCAGATGTAATTGAATGTATACCTTTTAAATCACTATTTTCCAAAAATTCATGAAGATCATTTAAGTATAAAGAAAATAATAAAGGAGAAAGATTTTCCCCTTGGCGGACCCCAATATCACTAACAAACATGTCAGATGCTTCATTGTTATGTACAACTCTTGATTTCACATCTTTATACAAATTTTCTACAACTCTAAGAAATTTACCAGTTATCTTATTTAAAACAAGCTTATACAAAAGAGAGTTTCTTTGAACAAAGTCGAAGGCTTTTTCAAAGTCAACGAATGCACAATGCAATTTTTTTCGTTTAACACATAGCAACTCAAAGAGTGCATACAATGAAAAAATATGATCGTTAGTAGAGTATCCATGTCGGAAGCCTGCTTGATTTTCGTTCAAGATATTAAGTTCATCAACAAATTCCCCCAATCTATCATTCAGAATAGATGTAAAAATCTTACCAAGGCATGACAATAAAGTAATAGGCCTATAATTTTTGGCGTCTAATTTACATCCTTTGTTCTTGAATACTGGTATTATGTTTCCAATAAGCCAGGCCTCCGGCAGGATACCCGTATCAAAAATAAGATTAAACAAATTAACATATACATCAATCATACTGTCAAGAGAATTTGCAACATATTCATTGATTATTTTATCTTCACCTGGCGATTTGTTATTTTTCGCCTTTTTGATAGCTTTAATAATTTCGTCATGGGTAATTACACCATTCAGTGTCTCATTTACAAGATTTGAGTTCAAATCATTATTAATGACAAACTTGTCTTCAAATTTATTTTCATTTAATTCTTTGAAAAAATCAAATAAAGTTTCAATAGATATATTGCTTTTTTCTCTTTGTCTACCTTTGTTAAATAATTTCCAAAATTCCTTGGGTTTTTTGGATTTTAATTTTTTCATATTATCACTTATTTCTCTATTATGCTTCCTGATGTTTTCGTCCATTAGACTTTTATAATAATATTCACAGTGTCGTAATCTTTCTTTAAATAAATTTGACCCATAATGTTTATACATTCTTTGTGCCTTTCTCAGTTCCTTCTTTGCCTTTTTACAATCAAAATTATACCATTGTTTATTATGCTTTTTATTACAATTCAGCATATTTCTATTAAAAGTTTGTGTACCAAATGTTGCTTTGGCAGAATCTATTAAAATATCAGTAATATTTGTAACTGCAGTATTTATTTCATATTTTGTTACATTTTCTTTATTACTATAAACAGATAATTCATCTATAACATTTCTTATTTTGTCTTCATCTATGTTATTTTTGAAATCATTTACTTGCTCAAATTTCCATTTTCCAATTTTATTTTCTTCTTGATAAGATAACTCTGTAGTGAGTAGTTCAAATGTGGGGTTCACTCTATTAAAAGATAGTTTCAAAGGTGAGTGAACATCAGAAAAAAGTTTAGAAAATTCAAGAATTTCAAAATTCGATACGCATCTTAAAAAGTGTGAAGTACAAATAATATAATCTATAACACTATTACTTCTACTGGTAGGCCGACCAATAACATCTTGGCCAACTCTACCGTTTAAAATAAATACTTTGTTATTTTTACAAAATTCAAGAAATTTTCTACCATAACAATTTACAACTTTGTCTGGATTATTTCTTGTTCTTGGTATATTTAAATCATCTAACATATATACATCAGTATAGTCTGATTGATCAGTAAGGTTGTCAATTACAAAATCATCTATATCATCTTCATCATAAAAATCAGGCAAATTTGCTGTGCGACTGTTAAAGTCTCCAACCAAAATAATATAATCAGATTTTTCAGAAAATCTCTGAAGTTCAATTTCTATCTCATTAAAAGCTTCTTCAGATGTATAATTTGTATTTACTGGTGGTATGTAAACTATACCAATAAAAACGTTTTCAGATAAATTTAAGACTTTCTTATCAATAGTAAACCAATAAACAAATTTGCATTCAGTTTCAATAGGTTTAATATACTTTTCTAAATACTTTCGGTAACCCAATGCAATACCACCAGATCTATAGTTAGAAAGCTTGTGTCTATTTTTAAAACTAAAAACAAATTCATCACAATTAATTACGTCGCAATCATCTAGTTTGGTTTCAGTAAGACAGATAATATCATGATTACACAATAGGGATTTAAATTCAGGGTAAAGTTATCTATTTTTAATACCACATACGTTTAAACATAACAGGTTAATACTATTGTCAGTTTTATTTACAGTTAAATTCAATTCACAAGGGTGAAAGTCACATGTATCGGTTGACTGGTCACTTCGTACTGTATCTTCTTTGCCTCCAGGGTTGTCCTAATGTCCTTTCTTGGAACGTCTCCCGTTGTTTTTTCCTTGGGTTGATTTGGGGCGAGCGCCTTCATCATCGTAGTTTCGTCTCGGTTGTTGTCTTGTCGCTCCAGGGTTTTGATGATCTGTTTTCTCTGGTGGAAAAAATTCGACTCCATCTACGAAGAGGCGATCCCTCCTAAAGAATGCCTTTTTTCCCTGTCTCCGTGCTTCTTGAAAGAATGGCCATATAGCGTTTTTCGTCTGTCATTAATTTCTTTTGGGAACTGCTCACTAATGCCGAATCCAGTATCCCTCAACTCTCTTGCGGCTTTTCGAACAGTCTCGCGTTCTTTAAAGTTTCTGAATCTACAGACAATCGGCTTTGTTATAAATTTAACTGAGCCATCTCTATTTCTCTCAATATATTCCTTCCCAAAACGATGAGCACGTTCGTATTCCGCGGGTCTGTTTAGTTTGAGTTGTTCGACCATAAAGTTTTCAATGATTTTTTCCGTTTGTTCCGTTTGTTCGTCTTTTTCCTGAAGCGGTATTCCGGTGAAAATCAGGTTCTCCCGCATTGATCTTGTTTGGAGATCTATGTGCCGATCATATAAGTCATCTAGATCTTGTTGTAGTCGGAAGATTGTGTTATTAGTGGCATCTTTTTCGGATCGTATTTCATTAAAAGCACTTTTAACCTCTTTAACATCGTTGTTATTATGTTCGAATTTTTCGTTCACAAAGTTCATGCTCTTTTCGACCTCATCGACTCTTTTCGTTACATTTTCGACGGTTTTCACTAAGGTTTGGACAGTTTTATCAAACGAAGTTAATTTTTTTGACAGTTCATCCATCATCGACATTTTGTTGAAAATTTCGTTAACTTTATGGGTAAGCATATCAAGTTTATTATTTGCATCTATATTAGGATTCATCATAGGTTGTAAGTTGTGTGGGGGACTTGTGTAAAACCCGGCAGCTGGTAGTGTTGGCGAAAGTTGAGTAAAATTTGGATTTTGAATCGGATGCTGCGATACCGCATACTGTTGGAATTGTGATCTGTTTTGTTGGATCATTGGGGAATCATAAGCTGGAACGTTAAACGTGTCCATATTCGCCTTTTCAATTACATTACTATCGGTTTTATTTTGACTTGCATTGTTTTTGTTTTCATTCGGCGTGTGAGTTGATTTCAGTGTCTTTTTATTTCGTTTCTGACCACTTACATTTTGACCACTCGTGTTTTTCCTTTTCTTTGGATTTTTGGCTTTCTTTTTTGGACTCATATAGAAATTTAACAGTTCCTTTCACATAAATCACTTAAATTGTTCATGTTGAATTCCGTTTTAGTCCATCTTATTCCATTTTAAAATAAATTTTCAAGAGAGAAAGAAAAGTCGACATTTCTTTTTTCACACATGCGCACAAGTCTCGTCTCAGGAAATTACATCAAATGTCGGAAAATTAACTATATGTATTACAGTTCCAAACAACTGTCATTAATTTATGTTCGTTTACTGCATACATTAATTGCACACTGAAATTCAATAGTGAAATATTAATTATTTTGATACGTGTTAATTTGCTTTGGTAATCAGCAACATTAACCATTTGTTTTGCTAAACAATACAATGTTTGCAAAAATGCTTTATCTTTATTTTACAACTTCTGTAAATGTAGTCACACCAGAGAATCACACTTCCAGAGTCGTGTGTATTTGTAAATGTTTTACTTTTCAAAAAGAAAGTGAACAAATTTCTTAAAATCATGGGTGTATAACTCACAGTCTTAAGGTAAATCCAATTTATATCAATCAACATCTAAAGATACTACATTTCCAATACTAAATCAACAGCCACACGCACACATATTACCTTAGATTAGGGTAGAGCGAAGCAGTCCTCAGCTTTTTAGAAAGCTCAAACTTTTTAGAAAACTCAAACTTAATAGCTCAAACTTGTAAGTATTGTTATTGATATAACTGTTTTTACATGCAATTATATCAATAACCTTTAATTACATACAAGGCTTTAATTTTTTCAAATGAATAAGATTGAGAATGGAAATGGGGAATGTGTAAAAGAGACAACAACCCGATCGAAGAAGAGGGGATAACATGTTTCTTTCTCTTTACAGCCGATTTCAATGAGTGTGTAGGCAAAGGTAATATTTTTAGTTAGCTTGGTTGCTAGCTGAACCGTGAAGTCATTGTTAGCTTAGATAAACTACCCTCATTTAAGAGTAGACTAGTCCGACGGATAACCAATCTATCTGTATGTAGGACTAAGCTTCTTCGAAAGGAGGATAGTATACCTTACCTAACAATGACTTCACGGTTCAGCTAGCAAGCAAGCTAACTAAATATATTACCTTTAGCTACACACTCAATGAAATCGACTGTTAGTACTGTGAAAAAATGAAAAGGATAGTGTTGCACTTTATAAAAAATAAGATTATTAAAATTAGCGCACATGTCAGATTAAAAATTTTAAATTCATGTAGATGACACAGTTATAGATGGCATCTTTTCAACTTTGGTTATGGGATATATTTATTCTTTAAAATACTTTTTTTTTTACTTGTAATTTTCACAAAATTTTCATAACAACAAGAACATAATAAGAAAGTCTTCCAAAGATATGCTGGTAACTTTACCAATTACCCACCTTATATTGCACATGAAATAAAATTGGGAATGAAAATGGGGAATGTTTCAAAGAGACAACAACCCGATCAAAGACAAGATAACAGATAAAGGCCACCAATGGGTCTTCAGAGCAGCGAAAAAATCCCGCACCCGGAGGTGATCCTCTTCTGACCATCAAAAGTAGTATGAAATGGGGTCAGTCCCCCACCAAAACCCCACCGGAAGTCACGTCACAGCTAAGCCTCTTAACTATGACGTAGTATCCGGTCTATAATCTCTTAATCCCCTTAACTGGTACTTAACATCCTGGTTATAATCCTCTTAACTGAAGTGGATTAATCTCTTAGTCCTCTTAACTGCTACTTAACATCCGGGTTATAATCCTCTTAACTGAAGTGGATTAATCTCTTAATCTTCTTAACTTGTACTTAACATCCTGGTTATAATCCTCTTAACTGAAGTGGATTAATCTCTTAATCTTCTTAACTTGTACTTAACATCCTGGTTAAAATCCGGTGGGGGAAAAAATTAACGGACATGTTTTTTAATCCCCCCTACCCTCCTACGTATTATCTTGTAAACGTGGTATACGTTTCCACGTTTACATTCCTTAGTATATAATTCAATGTAAACTAGTATCAATCATTCATTCAATATGGAAAATTATAACCAACACATGATTGACCAACTGGTAAAAGTTATTCCACAAGATGTGTTACAGAAGTTACAGCAACTGTCAGCGCAGGATTTTAATGCAGTCTTACAATCAGTAAAGCAGCAAAATCCAACTGAAAAACAACTTGATCAATCTACTATGGGAAAAGATGGCAGTGTAACAAATGAAGATAATGTATCAAATTTTGAGTGTCAAACATGCGGTATGAGGTATGCAAGAAAAGATCATTTAATTCGACACCAACAGAACCATTCGAATATAAACTATGAATGTGAACATTGTGGTTTCACCACGAAAAGAAAAGATGTTTTAACTAAACATATGAAGAGAAAACATGATGTAAAGAAAAACGTACAGAAGGAAGACGACATACAACCCCCACGTAAACGCCAGAGGATAGAAGATGTTGACCAACTTCCCGAGGAACGAGTATGCAATGCAAGAGAGAAAAGATCGTTAACAACAACAGCTCTGAACGATGGTGTGGAAAATATTCAATTACAACCCAGCAACAACGAAGAAAGATATGACTTGATGTTATTTTTCAAAGAAAAACAAGTGGATATTGTACAAATATTAGAGGACAGGCTTCTTAGAAATAATATAAAGTTTTATATGAGTGTACATGTAAGAATGATTAAATATTCACCAGATGGAAAATACGACGAAGCTGAACCGCATTTCAATAGTAAAGTGAGTACCATTTTACAATCTGGTGTTAGTGAAATACCTCATGAGTTGAATAAAGGATTTCAAAAAGTATTCATTTCTTTCGAAGAATTCATCAAGAATGGGAGTGGATGGCAACTTGAAGAGGTTTTACAACTCGATCTGTGCGTCACAAAGTACAAACCGTTAAAAGGAGGTAGTTATTTGGAACTACCAACATCACTCAAAAGATCGAACTGTATACTCAACATTCAGAACTTGGACAACAAATGTTTTTTATGGACTGTTCTTTCCAGTATGCATAACTTTCAACAAAATCCAGAAAATGTAGAGAATTATGTTCCATTTGTTAACTCAGTTAACATGACTGGTATCGAGTATCCCACTCCGTTATCTCAAATATCACAATTCGAAAAACAGAATACCACTATTTCAGTTAATATTTTTGGATACGAAGAAGGAGAAATCTACCCGTTATACATCACAAAGAAAACCTTCTGTCATCATGTGAATATATTATATTTAAAAGAAAACAACAAAAGTCATTATGTACTGATAAACAACTTTAACAGGTTTTTATCGAGGACAAAGAAACATCGTGAGGAACATTTTTTTTGTTATCTTTGCTTGCAAGGATTTACTGATAAATGCAAACTAGAGAGGCATAAAGCAGACTGTGGAAAATTTGATTTTCAGAAAATTACACTTCCCAAGGAGGGAGAAGTTCTGGAATTCAAAGAATATGCGAAAACCGCCCGAATTCCGTTTGTAATCTATGCTGATTTTGAGTGTTTAACAAGGAAAGTCGATACTTGTCATCCGAATCCAAACATGTCAAGTACAACTACATACCAACAAATGGAACCGTACAGTTTTGGGTATCAAAGAGTGTCAATTGATAAGCGATACGACAAACCACCCGTCATATACCGTGGACCTGATGTTGTGGAGAACTTTATCCGTCATCTTCTTGAAGAGGAGAAAGAAATTAGAGACATACTTAGCCGCATCGAGCCAATGATAATAACTGAGTATGATAAATTAGACTACAAATATGCCAAAAAATGTTATGTATGTAAAAAAGCTTTCAGCAGCAAAAATTACAAAGTCAAGGAACACGACCACGTGACTGGGTCCATTCGTGGCATTTCTTGTAATAACTGCAATTTACAGATCAAAATACCGAAATTTATACCTGTTGTTATTCATAATTTGAAAGGATTTGATGCAAATCTCATCATGAGTAAAATAGGAAAGTTTAAGGAACAAGACATCACTGTTATTCCACACAGCAAAGAAAAATATATGTCATTTTCTATAGGAAATCTCCGCTTTATCGATTCTTTGCAATTTTTAAACAGTTCACTGGCAACTTTAACAAAAAATCTAGCTGACGAAGGACTAAAACATTTCAATTACTTATCTAAAACTTTTCCGGATCCAGATGTATTTTCTCTATTGCTGCGAAAAGGAGTATTCCCCTATGATTATGTCGATACCGAGCAGAAATTGGAAAAACCTTGTTTACCATCCAAAGAAGATTTTTTTAACAAATTAGGAGACACTCACATATCTGATGAAGATTATCAATTTGCGCAAACAGTGTGGGACAAACTGAAAGTAAAAACATTGGGGGAATACTCCGATGTGTATCTTAAAATGGATGTAGCTCTTTTGGCAGATGTTTTTGAAAAATTTAGAGACATTTCTTTACACGACTATGATTTGGATCCGTGTCATTATTTCACCACCCCCGGATTTAGTTGGAGTGCCATGCTGAAGAAAACTGGAATTGTACTCGATTTAATCACTGATATAGATATGATGCTGTTTGTAGAGAAGGGAATACGAGGCGGTGTATCTAGTATTTTTCATCGATATGCTAAAGCAAACAATCCATACTTATTCGATACGCATGAACCAACTGAACCTACTTCCTATTTATCTTATTTAGACGCAAATAATTTATATGGTTGGAGCATGTCTCAATGTCTTCCGTATGGTCATTTCAACTGGCTTACCGAGGAGGAGAAAATAAAATTAGATATCACAAAATTAAAAGCTGACGGTTCAGACGGATACATTTTCGAAGTTGACCTTGAATATCCTTCGTCACTTCATTCTTCTCATTCGGATTTTCCCTTAGCTCCAGAAAGAAAACATATTCAAGTAGAACATTTATCTCCATATTCAAAGGAATTATTACCAAATTTAACTGGAAAACAGTGTTTAACAAAGATTGAAAAACTCGTTCCTAACCTATACGACAAGGAAAAATACATAGTGCATTATAGAAACTTACAACTATACGTAGAGTTAGGAATGAAGATCAAAAAGATACACAGAGTACTCAAGTTTAAACAAAGCCCCTGGTTGAAGAAGTACATAGACTTTAACACCGAAAAAAGGAAAATTGCAAAGAATGAATTTGAGAAATGTTTATATAAGCTGATGAATAATTCAATTTTTGGTCGGACTCTCCTCAATACACGCAAGCATAAAGATGTGAAACTTTGTCACACGGAAGAGAAACTTAATAAAGAAACAGCTAAACCATCCTACGCATCTTGCAAAATATTTAACGAACATTTGGTGGCAGTTGAGAAAAAACGTGTGAATGTTTTGATGAAACAACCAATATATGTAGGTTTTTGCATTTTAGACTTATCCAAGTTTTTGATGTACGATTTCCATTATAACCATATGAAATCTCTGTATGGTGATAAAATTCGTGTGTGTTTTTCTGATACTGATAGTTTTTTATATCACGTTGAAACGGAAGATGTGTATGAAGATATGCATCAATATCAAGATATGTACGATACGAGTGATTATCCACCAGAACATTTTTTACATGACACCGAAAATAAAAAAGTAATAGGCAAATTCAAGGATGAAACAAGTGGAACCCCAATAAGTGAATTTGTTGGACTGAGATCGAAGATGTATTCATTTTCTTTTGAAGGTGGAGAAAAGCATACTGCAAAAGGAGTCACAAAAACTGCATCCAGAAAACTTAAACATGAAATGTATAAAAATTGTCTTTTCGATAAAACTGTTACACGTTCTGAAATGAATATAATAAGAAGCGAAAGCCATGTTTTATATTCCAAAACTATTAATAAAAAATCATTAGTTCCTTTTGATGATAAAAGATGGATTTTAAATGATGGTGTGACAACGAGAGCCTTTGGACATAAAGATAACATATAAACATTCATCATGTAAAACGTTTAAAGACATTTCCATTCTTATTTGTGATATTATTTTGTTGAATTTTTTTTTCTAAATCAAGATTTGTGGTGATTTAAATACTAATTTAATGTATAGTGAGGGATGTAGTTTTTGTTTATGTTTGAAGGTAATTGGGTTACTTTTTTCATGTATTGTATTTTTACATATATATTTTCTTTATTCCTGTTTTTTTTTTTTTTTTTTTTTTTTTGCATCCTGTCTGATTGAAATAAAACATAATGTATCAATGAACGCAGTTGTTTGTTTTCGTTTATTTGAATATATTTATTAGTAAAACACACATTACAAAAAAGATAGATGTACACAATAAAAACAAACAGTTATAGTCATGATAAGTTCAATTTACATGGGAATGTTAGTGTTCAATCTTTATTTGTCGATTCTCAGTTATTTCAAAGTATCCATAGTTTTCAGCTAAACTCAGTAAGGCAGCTGTTTCTGGTAATGGCGTACCGAACTGACATTCCAAACGTATGTTTCCCTGCTTCAGTAGTGAAAGATATTTGGTATCCGAAAAGAATGGTTCTAAGTTGAAGCATAGAAGTGTATATCCATTGTTGAATTCAGCCCGTGTTATTTCATTCCCCGTATCCAACATCCACTTGCCTCGTGTTTCGAACATTTTTACATAGGGGGAAACGTTCGTTGCACCACTATTCTCGTTGAAATCAAGTTTGAGTGGTATGCCATCAACTGGTATTCCGTCACAAAACAAAGTCACCTGTTTTAAATCATAATTCATAAAGTTGAATGGGTTTTTTGTATATGCTCCAGACATAGCAGTTGAAGAAACCAATCCGAGCACAATACTTTTCGGTTTCACATCTTGGAAAACATTTTCTACGATTAACGAGGTGCTTCCTTGCATGATTGTAAAATTCTTCATTATAGTTTTTGTGAAAGGATACTTAGCATTTGTTGTCTTTAAAGCTTCTGAATGAGCGACAATTATAGCTGGGTTAGGTCTGATCTTGCAAAGCTTGATCACGACATCTTCCAAAGAAATATGGTAGTTGGTATCAATTTCTCCAGACATCAAACAAAAACTTGGATCGTTGCGGTATAGTTTTAGTTTAAGGGATAACATATTTAACAGGTATCTATCCATCTCAAAGATATCGGAAAAAATTGGTCCCTCCATTTCTAATGTTTTTGAATTAGAAATAAATTTTCTGCGTTCATACAGTCCAGTGTTTGTCGATATTTCATCCATGTGACCATATCTATCTTTTAAGTATAGACTAGAAGATAATTGTGTACTCTTTGCGTCCTGGCCATACTGTAGTAACGTTTTCATCATACATTTATACGGGTAATACGTATTACTAGACGTTACCATTTGTCCTTGTATATAAACATCCAATTGCGACCAAAGCGACTGTAAAAATAAGTTCACAGGTCCTACCGTATCGCCATCTTGTAAATCCTCACCATTTGCTTTTTTCACTTTTAATTTCACGTATAGTTTTGATCTTTTAAGATCAATATAGTCCATACCATTGTTTGCACATAAATCGAATTCTATAGGATTGTAAGCGGTTATTTGACTAACAGGTCTACATTCCTCGTATGTTATACTTTCAACACCTACTTGATATGGAGGTATCTCAAAAATCTGTAACTCTGAGGGTTGTGCTTCAATAAAATTATCTTTTGTTAACAAGGACATTATGATGAAAAAATATCCTTTTTATGTTTGTTAACAGTTTTATCTTTTTTCGATTTCTTCGGCTTCTTTTCACCTCCTCTGCTTTGTGGCGAATGATGATATTTTCTCTTTCTGTCCGTTTTATTTATACTCTCATCGTCAATTTTTATCTCTTCTTTTGCTTGATTTACAATTTGTTCACTAGGTGACACTAAACGCACAACAAAATTGTTTTCTTTTTCTGCACGAATTGGATAAGATTTATTCGAAATTGGTATCATAAATGATCCCGATTGCGATCCTTTGTTATATCCAGATTTCATATGATTTACGTAAGCATTTGATTGACCACTAACTACATTCTGATAATATCTTGTCCATTGGTTAACATTAGGAATGTACATTTTATCAGTATTTGTCATATCTGTGCTAAAATAAGCTTGGTATAAATTGTAGTGTAAACGACAAATTATTCTTCAAAAATGAAGCGTTTTCTCCGTGTTCGTCTTTTATAAGAAATTCTAAGACTTGAATTTCGTTTTTCTTTACTGGTAAATATATTGGAAAAGAAAAAATATAATTCCATGTACTGTAAACCGGGAAATTTTCGCGCCGTCTTTATTTCGCGATTTGCTTACACGATCCAAATTCGCGCCGTTTTGAATTCGCGATTTCCCAGTGGCCTAGATAAATATTTTCATAAATGATTTGGAAAGTGAACAGCTTTACATATATCTTAAATCAAATGATAAAATCAATCAGAAATATTTTGTTTTCGGTTCATTAATGTTAAAGTAGATTGAAAGTTTGGCATGTTTCAATGCTCGTAAAAACACATACACAATAATAGAAAAGTAAACCTAATTAGGAATGAATTAAAATAAAGAGCTGTCAGGATTAAAGCTAATTAGTCGATCTTTTGATATGATCAATCTTTGTAGTAGATTTAACGAGTTGATAGCTTTATGACTGATTGACAGGTGTCATTAACATAATGGTAATGCGTGTTGTTTACATAACAATATACATAATGTTCGCTTCAGTGAAATAACTGATTTGAGTTAAAGACATGACTTTTAACATTGCTTTTCATTAAGAGATACTGTTATAATTTAAATTATATATTTGTCGTCTTTGAAATCAGTGTTATACAGTATTCCTATATATATTCTATTCATATACGTGGATATAAGAAGATGTGGTATGAGTGTCAATGATGCAACTCTCCATCCAAGTCACAATTTGTAAAAGTAAATGTAATTAAAAGAGTTTTTCCTTGATATTTTCGCGGTCGTTTTATTTTCGCGTTTCACTTCTTACCGCGAAAATAGCGAAAATAAAACTACCGCGAAAATTTCCCTGTTTATACCCATGTACTCATATCCGTGGGAAATATTCTTCTCAAAAGTGAATATTGTATATTAGGGAAAACATTTACTTCACTGCATACATCACAAAACAAGTATAATTGATGATTGTTCTTTTTTGTAACTTTTTGATCAATGTAAAAATCTAATATCCCCAGTTTCCATTCACCTTGTAATTGTAAAACTTCATTTAAACACACTTTGAACTTGAACGGTGAATTATTAGGGTAATATGCATCTGATTGATCACTTCGAATGAAAATTATATGTTCCATTATGGTAAAGATTGAATTTGTTCTGCTGGTATGTATTCGTCATACGAAGGAGGCCACCCTTGAAAACGAACCAAGTACTCAGTTTTTCCTCGTCTTTTTCTTTTCTTTATAATTTTTTCAATTATCTAAAGACTATTTTCATCTTTCTCTACTCTTTGGAGCTCACTATCATAAAAGGTCCCCCTTATAAATTCATCTCCTTTTATATTTGAAAGCCTGTAAAGATCAATATTTTGTTGTCTGAATCTTTGCACCACTTTGAATATCTCTTCCGTCCATCTTTGGCTATAGGATCGATCAAAAATATGAGCAATATTTGACAGTCGAACTAAAGACCCGATTTTGTATTTGAATTGTTTTTTCCTCCGTTTCTTTTTGTTTGTTTGTACTTTTATTTCTTTTGGTTTCTTCTCTGTTTTACTTAAATACATTTTCCCCCAAATATCACTTTCGTTGACAGAATTAACATCTTTAGGTGCAATGTTTTGTAAACTTCTATGTGGAGTACCATTATAGCTTTCTGCAAAATTTTGCAAGTTGTTAATATATCTGTGAGTTCTATTCTTTGTGAAAAAGCGAAAAATTTTATTCTTTATAGTTTGTAGGACCCTTTCAGCATAATTTGCATGAAGTTCATTTTGAGCCGAAAAATGTCGGACACCGTTACTTTTAAATAACGATTGTGTCTTTTTTGCTAGAAATTCTTGTCCTTTATCTGTTCGAATTTTTTCTGGTTTTACCTCAGTGAAAATCTTTTTAAATGCAGAGGTGACTTCGTCTCCCGTTTTATTTTTCAATGGTTGTAACCAAAGATAGCGTGAAAAACAATCAACAACAACTAATACGTATTTGAAATTTTCATTTTCTTTTGAAAATTGTTTTAGGTCCATTAAATCAGCATCCCACAAATTATTCATCCCCGTAGTGTAAACTCTTATTCTTTTAAAAGAACGACGAGGTGTTTTTTGTAAACTGTAATTATCTTGTGAATTTAACCACCGTCTTATTTTATATCTTCCAACTTTTTTGCCCTCTGCATTTACAATGTGATATAGTTTTTCGGCAGAAGCATATGAAGCTGGTCCTCCAACGTCATAATAGTATTTACTCAGGAGAGAATCTAGTTCCTCATTCATACTCAGGTTATTTTGATAAGATGTTACTTCTAACAACTACAAGAGTCTTATTAAAGGTAATCATAAGAATAGTTTTTATGGGTTTTTTTTTTATCAAATCAAAGTGTATAATATTGGGGTTGTACCTGAAAATGAAAAAAATATATATATTATGTTTTTTTTTGTACATTGAAAGTATTTTTGTTGTTGTTTTTTTTATTGTTTTTTTCTGCTGTTTTTTTTTAATGATTTTTTTCTTACATTAAAGTATATGGAACAACTCAAGTTAGTTTTTAGATTGTAACATGGAAATAAAATTAAAAAAAAACCCAAAAAACACTTTTTTATCCATCTTTATTTTGACATAGAAAATAACATATTTTATCAATTGTTCATTAGTAATGATGCTATAGTTTGAATCTTTTCCATTTTAGTTTAGGTTTTTCTTCAAGCAGTCTCGAGAGTTCCCTCCTAACAAAAAGTTTATTAATCTTCCTCTTCTTATTTTTCTCTGGTTCACTTTCAGCTAATTGTTCATTTTCCTCTGTTGTTTGTATATCAGATTGAACCAGTTGTTTTCTCATTCTATTTGAAATTAGTCCCATAGGTATGTGAATATTTTTAAGAAAATCATAAAATATTTCATGTCCACTTGGTAGTTGTTTGCATCCATAAGGAATGACAACATCCCGCAATAAGTCAACAATATGAGAGTTTGGTACAGTTTCGTTGTTGATCTTAACTTTTCCATGTTTGTTCCAACTTATTGTAGACTGACTCTGAAGAAATTGCAATAGTGTTTTTGCCTTTTCTCTGTATTTCACTGGTATGGTTAACTCGATCAAAGTGTTCAAATCATCTGAACTATCTTTTTCTGTTTTAATATCCTCCTGGGGTGAAATTTCTTCCTTAGCACTAGTTTGTTTATCGCTTTCAGTGTTTTCTGTTCGTATTATACTTTCATATCTATGTTTTGGCAGAAGAATCATTTCTTTCGTCATTTTGAAAATGTATCAAGTATTGGTTTAACAATGATAGAAATAATGTTACGATATTTAAGTAACAATTTTTTTCTTTGAATACGTGTTGTCTCTCTATCTGTTATTTTCCGAATAATGTTTTTATATCTCATGAGTTTCTTTTTATCTGATTGACTAAGCGGAAATACCCCACATAACACATTTAAAAAACATTCAACTAAAAGTTGAAATTGTTTATCGTTCATGGTCTTCAACAATGCAATTTTCTGTTCTTCCTCACATGAAATTAAAAGTGATAAAAAATGTACATGGGCTAAAACTTGTTTACTCATTTCGGAACAAAAATTACTGGATCTTCTCCTTTGAAAATTTTTGTTCTCAAATATAAAATTTTTTTATCTGTTTGTGTTGACAAATCAATAATAATATATCCATAGATTTAAGAAACTGCCTTTTCATAAGCTGACATGAAATAGTCTAATTGACCTGGAAGAATCTGCCTTCCTAATACTGATAACTGGTGTTTGTCACGTTGGTTTTTAAGACAGATTATGTATGTCGCATTTAACGAAATAGTACGAATGCATTTTCCAGGAGGGAAAAGATTTTGCATCAAAAACAAAACTGATATTTTACAATGATGAGATTTAACAGTAAAAAGATTTAAAACATCACTAGAGTTTGCAGCTTGACACAATAAATCATCAAGACAAAGAATCATATGTTCTTTATTTTCTGACCATTTATCAATTTCCTCACTAGTTGGTAAACCTTCGTGAAAAGTTATGTTTTCAATTTTCCTCTCCATCTCTGAAAACAAATCCTGATATGCAGAGTAGCAATAAATGGTTTTCTTTGGTGTTTTTGTAAATAGGTATTCAGATTGAGCTAGTATTTTATATGTAAGCATGGTTTTTCCTGACTGAGTAGGTCCAACTATTTGTATACAACACGGTGACTGAAATGGTAAAAGCACTTTCTCCTGGTCTTCACACATTGTTTTTTTTTTGTTTGTTTGTTGTCTACACCTTAATTGTCTTATGTCGTTGTGTTCATTTTTCGAGATATGTGTTTGTTTTATACACTGATGTTTCTAATTATTTTGGTTTATTTTATTTGACAAAAAAATATACCACCAGAGAGTGAAACAAGAATCAAAATACATCACCATCAAGGAAAAAAAAGAAACAAAATACATAACCAGAAAAAAGAAATTAAGTACACAATAAAATGCAACCAATGAAGTAAAGTACGGAAGCAACCCAATAATTCCGGAATGAAAAAACAGATATCAACGAACGATTCCGGAAATGATCGGAAATTACTTTACATTCGGAAATAAACGAATGTTTCCGACTACTACCGGAAATAATTATACATTCGGAAATAAACGAATGTTTCCGAATACTACCGGAAATATATATACATACGGAAATATACGAATGAATACGAAAACTTATGAAATGATATAACATTTTGTATCTTTACCAGAAAATAAATACACAACGAAAAATTCCACATCAATATAAATTTATTCAATGAAATATTCATATATTTACACAAAATACAATATTACTGTGTGAAACGTCCTTCAAGTTTTAATTTCCTTTCCATTAAATTATAAACACTCACTTTCATTTTTTCTGATTGAAGCGTGTCCATGAACAACACATGAAGAATGAAAAAGTTTAAAACGACACTATTTTCCAAGGTCAATGTTCTCACATTCTCTCTGTATTTTCTTAGTATGTGACTGTATTTAAACTCACAGAACGCCTGATCAAAATGTTTTTCGAGTTTATCTAGTTCACTATCCATCAAACATTCGTGTCTATGTTGTGATCCATGTTCCACTTTGCATCCCTGACAAAACTTCTTTGATAATTGTTGCACCATTTCATCCAATAATTCAGCAAAAGAAAACAGTAATATAGTTGAAAGCAGTCTTTTTTCCATACCAACTTTAATTGCCACCATTGTACTATCAGTGTTCGTCTATAAATGAATGAAGAAATAAGATGCTGTCCTTTAGATAACACAGTTTCGTCCAATTTTCTTTAGTGATCAGAATCTTTTTCCCTTTAACAACAAGCTGTATTCGAGTATGTTTTCCTCTTTTCTTCACCACCACTTTTGTTGTTTCATCAATTAAACACTCGATCTGTTTCTTGAATAAATCAGTATGCAAGTGATCAAAGTCACAACCGTACACCTCTTTGGATAAATCAACCTGTGCCTGTGCCATTGATATAACTGTGTGCTTTTATAGTTGTGGTAGCGGCTTAAATTGTTCATGATGATTCATTAAGAGATAAACGAAACGTATGGTGAACGTTTCGGTCACGTGGTTAGAAGGAGGGTTACTCGAACATTTTTTTCCTCCCTTCTTTTTATGTGAATCTCATTTATATTTTATTTATAGAAGGGTTTGGTAAAATGTAACCGGTACAACCACTTAATAAACTAACCCATAGTTCTATACTCCCATTTTGTGTTGATAAATTAACAACTGCCGCAATAACAATTATGAAAACTATTATCATCTGACAAAAATACACGATCTCTGCTTTTGGTACATTCTGTCCGAAAAAACACCACTTTGTTTGAAGGTTTTCTGTGCTCATCCTCTCTAACATGTTAACTCAAAATGATTTTTTTTTAAATACACAAAATATATATATATATGTCTATATTTTATAGTAGAATTTCATTAAGAAGATGTAATTTCCAATGTTCAATATGAAAACTTTTGTTATCATATTGTTGTTTTAGTTGAAATAATGTATGTTTATCAATTGAAAGTAATAAAATGTACAATCTAGTTTTCTTTTCTTCGAAAATAAACAAGTTGTGAACCTTTTGTAGATATTTCATATTCGTTGGAGAAGAAAAACGAACTGATCATGTACAACAATAATAGACTCTTTTTGAATGATTTGTTGGTCCTTAAAAGGACCGTTGTACACATGTAAATGATATACATGGATTTTTTTCTTATTGGTAGTTGACAGGATCCATAAACTTGTAGTCTGCTAACACTGCATCAAAGTAACATCCACAAAAATATAGATCTTCAATAAACTCTGGGTGGTGTTCAAAGTTGTATAGAAGACAAACAATGTAACCGTTTTTCAGAAGCCATGTTTCTACTGGACACCGAGATAGTTCTTCATGATGAAGTTTATCAACCCTGTTCCTTATCAAATTTGCAGTCTTTTTGGGACCTCTTCGTGATCGTCTGATCTTCCCTGTTAGTTCTCTTTCTCTTAAAAGTGTATACATATTAAAATTTTGGAGATTCATACTGTTTGTTCTTATGAAATTACTATAATGATGTATGCTATATAGTAAACGTTTTTCTTAGTTTATAAACTTTTTACATTTAGATTATACGTTTACAAGATTAAACTTTAGGATGTTAACGTGCATGTCTCAACGTGTATGCCACGTTTACAAGATAATACGTAGGAGGGTAGGGGGGATTAAAAAACATGTCCGTTAATTTTTTCCCCCACCGGATTTTAACCAGGATGTTAAGTACAAGTTAAGAAGATTAAGAGATTAATCCACTTCAGTTAAGAGGATTATAACCAGGATGTTAAGTACAAGTTAAGAAGATTAAGAGATTAATCCACTTCAGTTAAGAGGATTATAACCCGGATGTTAAGTAGCAGATAAGAGGATTAAGAGATTAATCCACTTCAGTTAAGAGGATTATAACCAGGATGTTAAGTACCAGTTAAGGGGATTAAGAGATTATAGACCGGATACTACGTCATAGTTAAGAGGCTTAGCTGTGACGTGACTTCCGGTGGGGTTTTGGTGGGGGACTGACCCCATTTCATACTACTATCAAATAAAAATGTGTACTAGTTCAGTGAAAATGGACGTCATACTAATGTTGACTTGCATAAGTGTCTAGATAATAAGTCCTTCATTTCTGATTTCTTTTGGGACATTTTTCTTTATCTTTAAAAATAAAATTTATCCTGTATAATGTTCATGAATGTTGATTTTCCCTTTTTTTTCTGTAATACGATTACTTCTTTATTCTGTACATCTCTATTCAGTATTTGATTCCCTAGTTCTTTTATTTCCCACAATTCATTTTACTTTAAAACCCCATTATTCCTGTTCTTCAGTTTTTTGTAATCATGTTTTTCTATTCATGATATTTTTGTTGATCATTATTCTCTTTTCTGTATACCTCATCAAGACCTTTTTTGTATGAAGCTTTTGTGTTGTTGGTTTGTTGTTTATTGACGATTTGTACCTGTAATATATATGCCACTGCTGGTGGAGGTGTATTTCCCCGATGGTATCACCAGGCCAGTAGTCAGAACTTTTGTTTTGACTTGATTTATTATTGATATGTTCATAATAATAAATTAACTGTTAACAAAACTTTGATTTTTTAAAAATACTAAGGATTTTCTACCTCAGGTTTAGATTACCTTAGCTGTATTTGGCAAAACTTTTAGGAATTTTTGGTCCTCAATGCTCTTCAACTTCGAACTTTATTTTGGAATTTTAAACATTTTTTATTCGAGCGTCACTGATGAGTCTTTTGTAGACGAAACGCGCGTCTGTCGCAAGTGTAAAATTTTAGTCTGTTTACTTAGTGTTATTATCTACAAAAATCTCATCATATAAACTATATCATCGTATCCAAAGAACCCCGGGGAAAAAGGTTTCGACTCCATGATATATAATTTCCAGTTCGATGATGGACCACAAATAGCCAGCTGAAAAGTAGGAATGCTGTTTTTAACTTGGTTTTTATTTGTATGCAATTGAAGAATATAAATGGAAATTTTACTTTTTTTTCAATTGTAAGCTGTGAAACATCTCTAAACGTTTAAGATTTATGAAGAATTAATTAAAAAGAGACAAACACCAGCAAACACATTTAAAAAAAAACCTCATAATTCGAAAATATACTGACATACGTTGCGATTTTCCTACAACACAACGTTACACCAAACAAGCGACGACAAGGATGGTTAAAACAAAATCTGAAATTTTGACGTCGAATACATTAAAAAAAATGAATTTGTAACGCTATGGCAAAAAAAGAAAAAGACCAACAGGCAAACAACAATTATACACACAAAACAACATAGAAAACTAGTAAAAATACACGGCAAAGTGATGATTCGAGTGAACTTTGATTTGAATTTGACTAAATATCTGTTTCCGTGTCCAGATTTTCAGATTTTTTTTTATTACCGATAAAAATAAACAGAGCAAATAATACCTGTAACAACGATTTTGCAGAATGTTTAAAATGTTTGGCATGCATTGTCCTCAATATATTCAATGTTTCTATTACGAAAATAATAATTGTGTTATCTCTAAGTAATTAATTTCAAATTCAGCAAATAATGACTTTCAACTTCAATTGATTAAATGATTAATTTCTAAAATCGACTAAATAAAAGTCATTAAACGGCCAGTTGATGATAAATAATTATTGCTGATTGCTATTTTACCTTCTGGGTTCTGCTTCAAATATCAGAATTCTTCAAGCATGACAGATGAGAGACTGATTACAGGTGTTAATACAGGTATTATTTGCCTGGAACAATTAACTGAGATTATCATGATGAACGAGAATGATAAGGTATACAACAGAAATGGTCTTTAATACTAACATTGTAGAGGAATTTAAGAATACTTCTTCAATCCATGGACTATCAAGATTCGGAGGACCAGAATTATACTCTAGACGCAAGTATGCTTCTTGTATTCATAGTCATAAAAGATATATTCAAGATAAATTCAAGGGAAAGATTATCTTTTAAAAGTTGCAAATACATATTTTCGTTTCTCGTTTATATACTATTAGCGTGTTTTGTTGTTGATCAAGTTCAATAAACAGAATTTCCAATTGTGATACAATGACGATTTGAAAGAGACACATGATGTGCTGAAGAATAAAACTAAATGTTGAAGTTGCATACAGAAACAAAATTTGGAAACGGACACAAGGCTCCGTATTCAAGTTCGTACTTTGACCATTCAATGGTTTACTTTAACCAATTGCGACTTGGATGGAGTGCTGTCTCGTTGTTACTCATACCACACCTTCTTGTATCTATTGAACAATAGACTCTTTTATAACACACTCTGTGGTATGGGATTTGCTCATTGTTGAAGGCAGCACAATGACCGGTAGTTGTTAATTTCTGTGTGATATGGTCTCTTGTGGAAACTTGTCTCATTGGCAATCATACCACATCTTCTTTTTTTTACATTTTCCATCTTACGTGTGCATAGTATAGTCCTTTAAGAGAGGAATCATATTCTTTTAAATAACTGATACAAGTAATTTTTAATTTTTATTTGCAGGCTAATATGGATTATTTTGGTCCTGGCGGCAGCCTCTGGACTTTTTATATTTGTGATATTAGAATTTCTCCATCTTTCACACAACCCTACCATCACAAGTTTTACAACATCTATACAAGAAACCATTGACTTCCCTGCAGTTACTGTGTGTAACTTGAACCAAGTAAAAAGTACCGTGTTAGATTGTTTTTCAGAAGAGGATAAAGTGGAGGCATCTAAGACATTCTACGCTCTCAGTGAACTTTCAATTATCTTAGAGCATTTCGGGCTACGGTCGACTAACAAACCGATCCCAGGGGATGTACTATACAGCTGTGCACGGAATCATTCTCATCAGATTGGAGACATGATCAGATATTGTCATTTCAAACAAGAGCTCATTGACTGTAATGATATCTTTACTCCTATAATGACAGAACTTGGTGTGTGTTATACTTTTAATAAAGATGCACAGATGGTGGCAGAGTCTGTTGGAGAAACGGCCGGTCTGAGATTCTTTGTTAATATTCAACAAGACTTATATTTCTTTTCTTCAACTATACAAGCTGGTGTAAAGGTATACTATTTATTCTGTTTTCATTACTGATAGATTGATATGCAAATAAATCAATTTATCTATCTATCCTTGCATTTAAACATAATCTTCTTTTATATATATCTTATATTGATCGCTTTATAAATAGTCTTTTTTTTTCCAAAAGAATTGATGAATTCACATTTGCTTAAATCGACCGAATTCGACGCTACCTAATTTTTGAGGGTCTCCACCTCAAATAGGTTGACCGATTCGTTTTATTTGTGTCTCAACTGACTAAATTAACATATATGTTGCTAAGCTGGTTGTTCTCAGTATAGTAGTAGGTATACATGTACATTACATTGTACATTTAAAGTGTGTACCATATTCTCAAGCTTAAATGCTTTTATACTTAATCGTTTTTGATGTCAGTTCTATGAGTTAGCGAAATGTTTACCTTTGTTCTACCGTTATGATGTTACAATGATGTTCATCTTATACATGTACATGTAAGCAGCTTTGACAGTTACAAGGTTAAGTAAGTTATGTTAAACAGCTTGGACAAGTAACATGGGTTTTTGACAGATACAATGTACAAGAGAGTTAAGAGTAAAATGGTAACTGCTTGGATAAGTAACACGTGTATATGAAGCTAGTTTAATCATTCAACATTCACGTTATCATAACTCCCTTAATTCCATAGCAATTTTTCGTTTTAAGATGAAAGTTCGTTAAAATTCAGGTGGATTTTTCAAACATAAGAAAGTCCGACTAATTGTTTTAGATGTGCTAAAATAATTGCAACTATTATAGTAAGTTATCATGCTTCACTATTAAACGAAGATAATGTAAATTAAATGATCGTTCATTATTCTAATTAACCAGCGAGGAAGTCGCTCTTGGATATCGGGTGATATAAGTCTGTGTTTTAATTTTCTAGCATGATTTTTTTAATTGCGAATGTTTAATCAATGAGCTCCTTGTTGTTTAGCGTTTTTTTTTTTTTTTTATCTTATCAGATGTTGAATAACATCGATAGAAATTTGTATACAGGGGACACAGTAACTCCCAGCAGGACCATGGTTGGTCATAATGGGTGCGTGGAACAAATATGTAATCATTTTCAATTTAAAAAAAAAAGAAAAATATGAGCGGTTCGTGGTTAGTTTTGCTGTGTACAGTACCCGGTATTAATATATTAAACCCTTTACTGATCCTTGTCAATTTTAGTTAGTGGTCCATTTCGTTTTGAATTTTTATTTAATTATTTAAGCACACAATTGTGGAACTGTAAGTGGATTTTTCAATTTTGTCTTAAGGTCAAGTAACAGTAAATGAACGCCGTCTAGCGGATTCCGCGAAATATTGCGACGTTTTGTACGAATTACGTCCCTTTGACCAGATTTTGCAATGTTAAAATTGCACCCGGCGACTTTTCGTTGGGACAATGTCAACGGTAAATTTGAAGGAAAATATGTTACTTCTAGGAGAATGAACTTGTTTTTCTAATATTAAAAATTGAAAATGAATATGAAACCAGTCCTGAAGACGATCTTAAAGATGAAAATCAGTACGTAGGGTGGTAGAGTTTGTATATCTGCCGACCAGTTAAAACAAGTGTGAAAACTGTTGCTCACTATTGTGATGAGAAACAGTGTGATCTCCGAAGTATTCTATATGTAGTATGTCAAAACTGTTCTTTCAAAAACCCTATATTCACTGGGAAAAGACATCGTCTAGCAGAAAATAAGCAGAAGGGGTGCAAGTTTAGGAGATTAATACTAAAGTTAAAACTTAGTATTGTACGGTAAGATTCTCCCATATTTTGAAAATTATCACACTAGTCGGAACAAGTAAAAATATTTTCAAATTAGAGAGAAGGAAATGAACCACATAAACTAATACTGGTCATAAATTCGCCGCTGCTGTCAGCTAGTCAGTCATAGATGGCACTAAACTATAATACACTTAAATTAATTAACCTTGTTCACGGTTGGAACAATAGTTTAATATTCATACACAGTTTTTAGACTTTAACAAATTAAAAATAAGCAAAAATGATGTTTCACGATCATTAATCCATCGCTACATTTTGTAATCTAACGTTGTTTTTTGTTTGTTTTTGTAATGGTGCTTTCTTTCACGTCCGCAATATCGATGTTAAAAATAGAACACAAATCTTTAAATAGATACATGTATAAATAGTATATGGTTTGAAGATTTATACAGGGCTTCTGAATATCCTAATAGTATTGATTCGTATGGTTGTCTCCTCAAAGGAAATTGTTATATATATATATATATATATATGGGTAAAAATTAACCGAATAAAAAAATGTACCCTAGCTGAAAGTAGCATCTCAAATATACAATAGAACTGTTCTCAATTCTATTTCACTCATAAAACTTGAAGGTTGAGAACGAGATTATATCGATCACCTCTATATCAAAGTACTACTATATATACCGACTGAAAAATATGCACAGTGTCACAGACTTTCAGTACCTAAAGTTAAATGTAAATCCCGTAAGTAGTCAGTACTTTAATAAGACAGCAACCAGACAACAACACAAGGCCAAAAGAAAATTAAAAAGGAAAAGGCATCTAATGATATGCATTTGACGGGGGTGGGGGTTGGGGCTGCAGGGGTCCTGATCCCGAAATCCCGGACTTAAAAACATGAAATCCCGAGGTCCCGAATTTATAGAAATTTCAATCCCGCCATACCGAAATTCGAAAAAAGAATAGCCGGATCCATAAAGGATCAATCCCGGAGTCCCGTTTAAGGTCCCCCCTCATTTGTGTAGATGGACTAAATAACAAAGCACTATATTACCAGTCATGTCTCAGCCTGTGTGCGATTGTTATTTTCTTGTGTTTTTTTCGGGTTGGGGTTGGGGGTTTGGAAAGGGGGGGGGGGGGTTGTAGACATCTTAAACATAAATATGTACATCTGTTTTTATGTCATATGTCTCAACCTACGTTAATTTGGTTTCCACGATGTATTTTCTGGAAAAGACACTGTACTACAAAGACTACCAATGTCTTGAGAGAAAGCAAAATTCAGAGAGAGAAGCACAATAATTTATTGTCACATATAATTAGATCTCAAAGGGAGTTGTAGAATAAGGAATACTGGCGAATGTCAAAATTGAATAAAAAAGTTTGCAAAATTATAAAGAATAACAACGGAAAATAAAATAATTATTTAATATAATAGTGTAGACCATGTACAGAATTTTACAAAATCGTTAATTGAAGATTTTACAGAATAAGCGTTATATCTAAAGATAAAGAACATTTAGGTCCACACTTCATATGGACCCTTAAAAATCGTTGGATTATCTCGGTGTTGCTGGTCAGTAATGAGTAAAAAGTCACTGGTCAATTAAAGGTTGTTGTAAGTGATGCAATATATTCTTATTTTCCTGTTCCCCTTATGTAACTTCCAGTTTTATTAAAGTTTACATTCATCAAAGACTTAGTTTAATTTAGTTTCCTGTCATTACTACCCACCTTCCCCCTTTATTTGTCGCATGTTGTGTATCATGTACTGATTCTATATATACTTCGAGCATACATATGTACACTTATGAAACAATAACCATTTAGTAAACTTTTTAAAACGTTTATGTAGACTTGTATACAATAAATTTTATACAGAACAAATAAGATATTAACAAAGATGTCAGTTTGTCTGCGTGTTTTACTTGCATGACTTGTTAACTTGAAGATGTATAAAAAACCACACGACACTCTTTCAAGAATTTGTAGAATTTAAATTACACGTACTGCGATTTAGATGCAGCGATATTTTTTCAAAAGACAATGCATTTCCTGTTGATTATTATGAGATACTTTGTAATTTATTTAAAAAATGAATGTATATAAACAATATTTTTCGGGACTTGAAATGATTTATAGCACAATGTAGATTGTCATTTCTTTTATTTTTCAGTTTATATTAGAAAATATTGTAAAGACAGATATATGTTGTTGTATGTTGGGCTCTTGAGATGTCTTTTTATGTCGTTAGTATGCTGTCTCAGTGATGTACATTTAACATCTCACTCTATTCTTAAACACGAATATCCAATAATAAATAGGATCCAGTTGCGATCGTAAATACTACATTTGTTCATTACGGAAGCATTTTCAGAATTTAGATAATTGGTTTGTTTTTCTACTAAAGCATTAACAGCAGGTAGAAAAATGCCAAAAAAAAGATACATCAAAACATAGATAAATAAAATCTAACCTCATTTCGTGTATACATGTGCAGCTTTTGCCAAAGAGGACAGAGCTTTATATTGGGTTTCGGGTAAAGCATCAGGATAATTAACTAATTTGTCTCATTGCCAATCATACAACATCTCCTTATTGTCATATTTTTTTAAGACGTTTGATGTATGAAATCAGAACAAGTCATTATGATTTGTATTCAAAAGTTATTTTTCAATTGAGGATTTGGTTTTTTTGTACAATTCTCAGAATTGTATATTATCATTTTCCCTGATATCATAAAACAACTTTTTTGACTACTTGAAGGTTGTACTTCATGATCCATCAGAAGAGCCATTGCCATCGTTAAGAGGATTTCTAGTTGGTCCAGGCCTATCTGCGGGATGTTCTATAAGGAAAACCAAGGTAAGAAACATGCTCATATTATACATTCCAGAAAAAAATCTCTATTTTCAGAGACACTAATCGGTTCAAAGTTCCAAGGGCCGGTCGGTGTATAGAACTATATGATCCTTCTTTTCCAATCTGGTAGTAAAACTGGCGCTTTAAATGAGTGACTGTTTGACGAAGCAGGTTATATGATTACTTCTTAGTAGAATGTGGTCGTTAGATCCAGATTCCCTTCAACATCCATTGTGGCTGATCCATCTTATTGTTTGTTAATTCGTTATCCTCCTTAATATGCATGAACTATTTGCCGTTGAGAATAAAGAAGAAAAAAAATCCTCAACTATCGTATACACGTTCCATTTCCAGCCAAATCTATATTATATCTCATGATCACGTAGATGTCATATTCCAGGGCTTGCATTTCCTGTAACAATTTCTTTGGAAACATGTTTTACTAAGGAGTGATTGAATCATAGATTTTCAAAGCTTTTTTTTCTAACATTTATAGACGCCGTCATATTGGTGTTGACACCGTTATAGAATATCTGTTTCTCCGACGATCACGGATATAGTCCAATTGTAATACGTACATTATTCTTGTTGTCCTATAAAACGTTTATAAAATCATTGAATGCGACTAATTACCGGATTTGTATTTGTATTGTGCAGGGGGAATATTCATTTGGAAAAAAAAGATTTCGAATAAAGGCATGTTCATGTTGCTCAATGATTTTCTTGTAGTGTTTGTGAACTATTCTATGTCAAATACTTTTCACTGAACTTGTCATTACTTTGCACGATAATGTTCACTATTTATAACGTTTATTTACAAGAATAATGCATTATTCTGTAAATATTTTAATTTTACTATTAAGATAAAATGGCTTGTGCGTCATGTTATTATGTGACAGTATAAAAACAAAAATTAATTAATTTATATTTCAGAATATTATTATATGACATCTTTAGTCACCTAAGTTAAATTTTAATTATACTCCTGTCGTGATTTTGTTTTAGGTGATTACACTTCCAAGTCCATATGGTAGTTGCCGAGAAGTTTCTGATAGATTATCAGGAATTGGTACATATTCAGAGCTGACGTGTTTTAAACATTGTTTGGACGACTATCTCGTACAAAAATGTGGTTGCAGACATTTATTTTCGAATGGTACGTAAATTATCTAAAATAACCAAGCTTTTATAATAAAAAAAAAATGCTTCATATATAGATATAATTATAAAAACCTACTTGGTCATGTGTTCTGTGCAACAATGTCATAATAGCATTGGTTCAAATTCCACTGATATAGAGAAAAAGAATGCTTCCCAATTTGCATATCTAACATTGTTGTGCTAAATCCAATACGGAGAATACCCGACTATAGATATAGGAAGATGTGGTGTGAGTGCCAATGAGACAACTCTCCATCCATATACATGTATTGTGCTATTTGTGTGAACAAGTAATTTTCACTTTTATCTCTTAATTCAGAACTTAGAAATATATACAAAATTTAACTTTTCACTGAAGTAAGAGTTTTTTTCCTTGCGTATCACATTCGGGGTCTCGTTGGCCATGTGGTCGAAGGACAATAGCCTGTCAACACTAAGGTAATGAGTTCGAATACCGCAGGTTTAACTGCCAAAGATCCGGTGTTCTATCCCGGCACTCCGGCTAAATGTCTGCCACAAAATAGCCAATAATAATAAAAGTAGCGTTTAACATCACTCAATCAATCTTTATCACATTCTTTATTATTCTATTTTAGGTAAAGCAGAGTTTTGTGACAGTCAACAACTGATGGATTGTTATGCCGAGTACCAAAGTAAGAACAACAAAAAATTAACGCATTTTATACTTTTAAAAAATTGAAGAATATTTATTGTGAATATATGAAGCCCTACAAAGAAAAATGAAAGATAGATTTTTAAACAATTTATTATTCAATGCAAAATTTGAGGAATAAAATCCAAACAAAAAAACACTTCTCAACGGTACTCAATGAGTGACTGTATATTAAACAGGGAATTTCAATGTCGATTTTGACACTTGATTGTATAAGAGCATTACCGTAAAATGTCATCAGTTCCTTTAAGACACGTGTGTTTAAAGAGGAACAGAAACTAAAGGGCAATAAATCAAAGTCGGAAGAAAGACGATCTACACCGTGGTTTAAAGAAAAATAGCAATTTACAACACGTTACAAAGAAAACAGAATATTGAGTAAAACACGAACACTACTAAAGAAATTGACGAACCCAAGTGCTCCGAAAGTGAAAGTTTCTGCTTCGCTAGTGACACCCATTATGATCAATATGTATGATTGTAGGTCTTTGTAAGTTTTTTTTATCATTTCGTACAGAAAACATATCCCGGAATTCAGATTTCTTACACAATTGCTCGTGTCCACCAAACTGTGAGACGATAAAGTACGAGACTTCACTGTCATATGCTGCATTCACTTCCAACTTCATAGCTTCGTACTTATCCAACCAATCTATTCTACCAAATGAGGATTATTTAAGGTATGTAATTAACTAATTATATATGCTATACTGTCTAGTGGATTTGCCTGTTTTGCATACTATACCAATACCAAGTTGGTGCGCATAAACAAAAATATGCAAAATCTAGATTACAAGCGCCGCTAAAACCAAAACATGGCACACATATTGTACTGTAAGTACCTATTTAGGCGGATTGCTACTACAAGTGTTGTCCTTTTCAGTATAGAAGTTGATATCTACATACATTTGTTTCACGTTTTTGATTTGTCAAAACAGCTATGACAAAATGAGCTAGATCAGCATTGTGTGGTTTCAGATAAGAAACGTGTTTATTTTTGGTTTTAATTCTAAATTTTAAAAAATTCACGAAGCAGTGTTTCAAAACTAAGAGAGAAAAAAAAACCAGTAATACAAAGTGCCTCTATCCGCTTTTAAGTTTCAAGCCCAAAACATTTTCTTATCTTGTATTTCATCTTTCTTCAGTAGAAATTTCATCGATTTGCGTCTCTTTTACAATTCGATGATAGAGGAAGCTACGGAAGAGGTTCCAGAAAAGACAGTTGGTAGTATTTTAGGTAAATATCAATATTTTCAATATGATTGTTTTTAAATTAGATCGATAATTCGAGCATTGTAAATAATGAGTCTAAAAAGGGTTTACAAAAGAGAGAATAATCAAACATGATGAGTGAAAATTAGTAAAAACCACTCAAGAATTTAATAATTAGGCAACAATAAATAAAGAATAGAGAATAATTGGGTCCTAGTATGTAAAGAATAGAGAATATGAACAAAAAACATAAAAATATTGGAAAATGAAAAGAAAATTGAGGAGTACAAAAATCTAGACTCCTGTCAAGATCCACCATAATGTATGCCTGTCATATATTTTCATCAATAATTGAATAGATGGGGTTAAAGGTCAATGGGACATAAACCAAACAAATCTATCATACTTCGGATGCTCTTCAATATTCTAGTCATCCTGAAGATGTACAAAATATTTGCCACTGGGTGTTAAGAAATTAACAAACAACCCATCAAGCATGCTCTAGTCTCCATACCATATGTTTAACTATAAAAATCGCCATAAGTCCGACAACTGTATTTCCGACTGGTTATCGTTATGCAACGTTATGTTCAGTAAGGAACACTGCATAAAGAAATACAACTGTGCAAGATATTTTTCAAACTTGGAACCAAGACGCACATTTAAGATTCAAAGCATCGTTTAAGCTGAATTAACTATAAAAAGTAAAAAAAGTGATCTATAACCTACTTCATTATCAAAAAGGATTTGAAATTGTACATTTTTAAAGTAAAATGAGATTTTATCAAATAAATACTTACCATCATAAATTCTGAGTACATCTATCTGCGCAAGTCTGACAGGCGGAAAACCCCAAATAAAAATATCATCAAAAAAAGTGATCTATAACCTACTTCATTATCAAAAAGGATTTGAAATTGTACATTTTTAAAGTAAAATGAGATTTTATCAAATAAATACTTACCATCATAAATTCTGAGTACATCTATCTGCGCAAGTCTGACAGGCGGAAAACCCCAAATAAAAATATCATCCAATGAGAAGAGGGATGACCAAGCAGTGCCCGTATAACGATGCCTTTATGTCATCCATTTAATTTCCTAAAGTAAGCAAGAAGCCCTGGGAAAAAAAAACCAGGGGATGAAGGGGAGGTTGGGAAGAACCTTTAATTTATGATGGTAAGTATTTATTTAATAAAATCTCATTTTACTTTAAAAATGTACAATTTTATGTCAATAAATACGTTACCATCATAAATTCTGAGTAAAATGTAGAATCTAACGCAAAGCTGAATCCCCTGAACCAGAAGATGCAGGAGGAAAAACAACTCTTTGTGCGGAAACTAAAGGCCCTAAGGAGTACAAACTCTGAGCTTGAGTAGCTAATGACTGCAGATAGTGAGAAATGAAAGAATTTTCAGTTCCCCAGAAACCTGCAGATAAGACTTCATCTAAAGAAGCATTATTAAAAAGGGCCCAGGAGGTAGAAATAGCTCTAACATCATGGGCTTTAACATGCATACTATTCAGAAGTTCTTCATTGGAAAAACTGTAAGCTAATTGAATGGTTTTAGCAGACACATATTGTTTTCCTTTGTTAATAGGAATACATAACCTGGAATTTGAGCAGGTACGGAGACTCCGTGTTCTCTGAAGATATAAAAGTAAGACTCGGATAGGACAGAGTACTTTAGAACTTGAACATCAGGAAGGGCTGCAATCACTATCGGTTCTGAACCTCTGCCCGGAATTTGATTTTTCGCTAAAAAAGCTGGATCCGTTAATAGGATAACAGATGACTTATCCCTTTTAAAACGAAGGCAGTAATCGGCAGTGGAAAACGCATGAATTTCACTTCTTCTTCTACCAGAGGCCAAGACAAGAAGAAAACAACACTTATACAATAAAAACTTGATTTCAACCTTTTCAGCAGGTTCAAAAGGATGGGTTTTTAAAGCTGATAAAACAACACTCAAATTCCGAGACGGGATTAAAACTCTCTGTCTAGGGCGTTCAAGAGTGAAATTCTTAACTAAAAGAGAAATGAATTCATTATTACCAAAGTCTGGACCTCCAAACAGTTGAATCGTGCTAGAAATAGCTGATCTATAGCCTTTAATAGTAGAGGGAGACAATCCTTTCTCTTCAAAAAGGTGGATCAGAAAGTCTGCTAGTTGTGCAGAAATTTGGAAAGGATCAATTTCCTTCTCACTACACCAACTACTGAAGATAGTCCAATTGGCATCATAGACGATGTTAGTGGAATCTCTAACTGCTCGGGAGAGATATCTGGCTGCGCATTCAGAAAAATCCCTCTCCTTGAAGCTATCCCTGAGAGAAGCCACTCGAACAGATGTAGCTTCTCTGGAGTGGGATGAAGAATCTTGCCCTTGAACTGGGATAGAAGATTGTGTCGTACTGGTAGAACCAGTGGACAAGCACAAGACGGATGAAGAAGATCTGGAAACTAGGCTTGTTTGGGCCAAGCTGGAACGGAAGGAAGGCGTAAGCGAACATTCCGTCCCAAGGAACACTCATGCAGTCTACTGCGTAAACTTTCGGATCTGGTACAGGAGACATGAACACTTGAACTTTGTAATTGAGGCTTGTTGCAAACAGGTCTACATGAGGAGACCCCCACTGAAGTGTTATTTACTGAAATACTGATTGGAGAAGTTCCCACTCTGTATTGACTGGGGTAAGTGTTCTTGACACAGCATCTGCTAACACATTGAGTTTCCCATGGACAGGACGAACTGCAATCTGTAGATGAAGGTGATTGCAAAGAAGGAGGATTTCTCTTGCTAAACGATACAGCTCGTAACAATGAGTTCTCCCTTGGCTTCGCAAATAAGCCACCACAGTGGTGTTGTCCGTTGCTAGAACCAGAGATTTGTTCTGCAGTAGGGACGGAAAATGAGACAGTGCAAGAAGAATTGCCTTCATTTCTAGTATGTTGATGTGTTCCTTCAAAAGATATGGAGTCCACACTCCTGACACTGAAAGACCTTCCAGATAAGTTCCCCAACCGAGGTTGGAGGCATCTGTGAACAGAGTCTGATTTGGAACAGGAGAGGACAGAAGTTGGCCTCTCAAAACGTTTGCTTGAGAAGTCCACCAAACCAAATGAGGAAACAATTCCTGATGAATGATTGGAACTGGAAATTCCCAATCCTGTGTAGCTGGGAGCCAATGTTGATGTAGATAAAATTGAAGAGGTCGAATGTGAAGGCGACCAAGTGGAACAACATCCGCTAGTGAATTCAAAAGACCTACCTGGTTTTTGAGATAGAAACAGATGAATTTTTTAACAAAGATTCTGAAACTTTTCCTGAGGAGGTCGAACTATGCACTGATGAGTAAGGTAATGTTCGCCTAGGAAAATGAAGTCCTGAGACGGAATGAGGTCTGACTTTTTCCAAGAGATGATAAATGCCAGAGAGAAAAGCAATCTGATGACTACATCGGTATTGAGATAAATTTTCTCGGGAGAAAGTTCCTTGATCAGTGAGTCGTCCAGGTAAGAATGAATCTGAGTATCGGTAATACTTATCCATTTGTTTAGAAAATTAGTTAACCTCCCCCTACTGGCAATTGAGAAAGGAGTTTTGTAGTACATCTCTGGATTGGGTTCTGACAGTAACGTACGAGGGGGCAACTTCCTAGGAAGAGGGATTGGCCCTCATGCCACCTCCCTTAAAACTGTTAGGTTTAGACCTAGGGATTGCAGATTTTTTAGGTTTATTACCTCCATCGATAGTGATTTTCCTCCTCTTCTCTTGAGAATTGTAAGATGAGCCTCTAGCGGAAGAATACCTACCTCGTTTAGAATTATTTCCAAAATTATTCACCTACACTGGAGCTGGGGTTTGATTGAGATGCTTCTGTACCTCATCAAGTGGTAACCCGAAATTCTTCTCATCCAACGGAGACTTGGTGCAGTTGGCGATTGAACCCATAATCAACAATTGGGAGGCACCCAAAGCCTTGTCTACCTGTAATAGAAAAGACTTGACCTCTGGTGGAAGAGAAGAATCTTTAAGAACTGGAGCAACTGCTGTTAAAAAGTGTTCAGCAGTGCCTAAAACATGAGATGCGTTCCTAAGAAGGTTCCCGTTTTGGACCAAACAGACTGAGAAAGACGCAGTCCATCGGCAGGTTTAGAAGCAATCGTAGATGAAAAAACCTTGTCATATTTAGGTACTTAGTACCAGTTTACCCAAGGTAGAATCAAAAATGTCATAGTCTTTAGAACGGAATTGCTCAGTAAATGAGGCAAGACCAAAACCACTAACTTGGGACTCATTAGCCACAATCCCATCATTGATGATCTGCAGACAGTTAGACATATGGTTAGATTGTGGAAAACTAGTATGTGACTTAGTATTGTCTACGGACAGACCACATGAAGCCTCGAAAGTGGAGGTAAGTTTCTTGGGTCTGGGAGGAGACTGAAATGGCACCTTGTTGACATCTCTCATTATTGTATAAACCGAATCTCTAAGATCCTTCAAAGTGGAAGGAGTATCTTCAGCCTCAGGATCCTTACTGGAATTGGTAGAAGACTGACCAATTACAGATGAAGAGATAGACACAGAACAGCAGATACATATACACTACTACAACTACTAGATGACACTTCTGAAGGAGGAGCAGGAACTGACAGATTAGCTGTAGTACTCTGGGGAACAATAACTGGTGTTGGTCCACAATAAGGCCAGAAACATGGAAAGGGCTGACCAGGAACCTGACTAAGAAAAACCTGATTAGGAAACCCTTGACCGGGAAACCATTGACCAGGAAACCCCTGACCAGGAAAGCCTGAATAAGGATAACCCTGAAACCAAGGAGGTCTAGACCATGACATGGCATTACTAGCCGAAGCGGGTAAAGTGAAGTCACAGTATGACGCTGGTGCTCTAGACCCAGGTATGTTTAAACCCAAAGAAGTACCAGGGTAAGATGAAATGGACCCTGTGGTGTCAACTGGCCTAGAAAACGTGTGCGTAACAGTGATAATGGTAGGGACACCTCCATGATAACCGACAGAACCTGCATTGAGGGTCTGTTGACCGGTCTTTGAAGTCACCGAAGTTAAAACGTCGGTTAGTTGACTACTACTCCATGATAACCGACAGAACCTGCATTGAGGGTCTGTTGACCGGTCTTAGAAGTCACCGAAGTAAAAACGTCGGTTAGTTGACTACTATAAGGAGGGGTTCCCTGTCATACCGTTGTTGCGGTAACAGGAAAGGGTAACGAACCGTCTAAAAAAACATCACTACCTGTAATGGCCTCGTAAGGACTGGGAGCATTAAACTCCATAATCAAAGAAGTATGAAGTTAAACACTTATAAACAACAATATTATAACAACAAAATGTAAAATAAACAATGGTATGGGGATACCTACAATATCCACTATTAAAAAAACAAAAAAAACAAAAAAGTCTTCTCTGTAAGTTGTAACACGTGTGTCTCGATGCGCAGACGGAAATTAAATGAATGATATAAAGGCATGGTTATACGGGCACTGCTTGGTCATCCCTCTTCTCAATGGATGATATTTTTATTTGGGGTTTTCCGCCTGTCAGACTTGCGCAGATGGATGTACTCAGAATTTATGATGGTAACGTATTTATTGACATAAAATATGATACAACACAAAGATACAGATGTAATAGAAAAAAACACAAAGGTCGTGTGAACAGACATATTCGGACCAATACCAACTCCCGTCACTCTCTGGAAGAATATAATAAAAAAAAACTCTTATAGATTACAATCATATCACTTAAGCATTCGACACCCGTTGTATTGTTCAATAATTATTATATTTGAAACATATATTCTTACATGACAAAAATTTAATGTTTACGAATGATAATTGCTACTACAAATTAAATTGAACGCATTATACTTCGTTCACAAATCGTTGTCAATATAATGGAATTGTATGCGACTGTCATACAACTGAGAGGTTTCGCTTGCTTTAAAACCAGGTTAAATCCACCATTGTTGTCCATTCGTTTGATGTGTTTGAGCTTTTGATTTTGCCACTTGATTACGGAAAGTCTGTTTTAAATTTTCCTTGGAGTTCGGTATTTTTGTTATTTTATTTTTTGCATATGATTAGGTTCTTAAATGAAGTCATATAAATTTATAACTGACTGTTTTAGGGACGGTTGGTGGACAGATGGGAATGTTCATAGGAGCCAGCATCCTGTCAATTGTAGAGATCATAGAATTTTTCTGTTTACTGATGACTAAAGGAAGTCAAAAGGTTGCCAATTCGAAAAGAAGAAAATTGGATGAATCTACTGATCATATAGATGAAACTGAAAATACTAGTAAAATGTGATAAAACTATTTGAAAGCGATTCGCACGCATAAAAATAAAATGTGTTACTTTCAATTTTGTGGTAAGTTGTTTAACGTTGACAAAGAACATATATGCTTCACTATATAAAGAGTTATTGGAGAATAATGGACCAATCTTCATCTGAAGTTGATTTTTTAGTATTTAAATGTTGGTAAGGATTTCCGATGTACAGCCGTGGAACTATAACAAAAGAAGTAAAAAGGCGTATTTCACATTCAAAGGGACTTTTACCAGGTATATACTATAGAGGTTCTAAAAGAAATAACCAACGGTTACAGAATAAAATAAATAAGTGAATAATTATGTTGTTTCATTTATTGTTTCTGTGTAAGGATTGGCTCGTCATGTATGTTAAGAGAGATAAAGAAATGACATAAAGAGGCAATAGTAATGCATATGTTAAATAAAAAGCAATGCACCTGATTATGGTGGAAAACACATTTCAATGAGGGAAGTGCCTTTCGGTCTTTAGTTGTACCCACCTCTGGAATTGTGCAGTGCGTTTCATGAAAAGACTATTGAATATATTCTATTTCTATTTAATTGGATCATTATCTTCTGAACATTTTACAGTACTATGAATATTAAATAAATGACGGATAAAACGATGTTACAGAAAAACATACGGAACCATGTATTTGGTACATTTCCCCGATGATTAATATCAGATGTCTTACTGGTATCTTTCGGACCTCTTTTAGGCAAAACTGATCTTTAAAACAATATTTTGATATTTATCTTTAAAACGAACATTTTACGCACACTGCATATGAATAAAAACAGCTGTGCTATATATGTAAATGAAACCACACACAAAAAAAAAACCGAAATATTATTTATAGGAGGTCATGAAATCTTAAACGACAGTCAGGTTTCTAAGCAATACGCCAAGCTTTAAATCGTCCTGAATTCTCTTGATTGCATTCTCCACAACCTAAAGATAGGAGTATACACCACAAGCACATCAATACATTATATCATATCTACACCCTACAAGAAATTAATTCCGTAAAACAAATGTTTGTTAAGTGTATTTAGGGTTGCCTTTCCATAGATGACGTTTATATACCGTATTTTGCACGATATTTACATTGGATGTGACCGCGAGAGGTCATACCGGAGTTATGTTGCCGCAGAAATATTTGTCCACTTCCCTTGTGCTTATTACTGATAACCGAATGTATTTCGCTAAGAATAAAATTCTAATATCACGGCCCAGGCCATGTGTAAATTTCCGAAGAAATATATGGCTTCCATGAATTATTTCTTAATTATATCACTACAATATCATAACTGTTTCGTGAGGTAGAATTCCCTGTCATTAATTAATCATTCATACAGAAACTTGATAATGTCTCAGATTTTTTTTTCTATGTATCTTAAAAGAGCGACAAAAGATACCAAAGGGACAGTCAAACTCATAAATCTAAAACAAACTGACAACGCCATGGCTAAAAATGAAAAAGACAAACGAAAAACAGCACACATGACACAACATAGAAAACTAAAGAATAAACAACACACCCCCTAAAAAAACTAGGGGTGATCTCAGGTGCTCCGGAAGGGTAAGTAGATCCTACTTCACATGTGGCACCCTTCGTGTTGCTTATGTGATAACAAATCCGGTAAATAGTCTAATTCGGTAGGTCACATTGATGAAAGGGAAGGGGATTGTAGTTACGACGTAAGGAACATATCCGATATCATTTGTGAAACGGTTATTCCATAACTGTCAACCAACTCGTGATGGCGTCCGTAAAATTTACGAAGGGATGATTTCAACTTCACCATTTGGAACTCTTGGTTTAATAACCTAACTGTCAGGTATAGTAACATGTGACCATCCATCGGAAATTACGGTCATCCGCTTTTCAGTACTTCAGTACTTTGATTGATTTTTCTCATACAAATTAAAATTCAGCTAGTTGACAAACTAATTATAATTCTAAACGAATTATCTTTTTTTAATTATAGCTAGTTAACAAACTAATTATAATTTAAAACGAATTATCTTTTTATTATATATAGTAGATACGCAAATCTATATTAGCATTTATTTAATCTTTACTGATATGCATGAATTAATGATTTGACATAAGGAAAAAATGTCAATCCAAGATAATGTGATATAATGAAAAGGCATTGACTATACGTAGAGGTCAGAAATCAGAATAGATGTTAACTTTAAATATTTTATATAACTTTATATATTTGTGAAATCTTTGTAGTAACAAATGTTTAAATCGACCCCCGAGACTATATTGCGGAACAGGTATTTCACTGTTCCCGATATTTAATTCCTTATCTATAATTTCATTCACTTAATAATTGAGTTGAATGACTTCTTATATCATTTTGCGTTACCTAGTTTTTTAAATGAAATGTATATGTTATTTGCTTTCAAATGTTTATTTTTTACGTTAAAACTAATTGTCTTAAATTGAAAATATACAAAACAATTAAAAAGTGCACAATATGATTAAAAATGCAATCAATGGAAGCTATTTTTTTATAGTAACATATCGTTTTTAAAAGTTTAAAGAATTGCCAATTTGATCAATAAGGTTTATATCAATTTATACTTATATAATAGCAATAGAGGTTTAACAAATGTATACTTTATTTACACACTCCGAAGTTCCACATAATGCACAATAACTATAGTTTAACACGATCCTTTATAAGTTTAAAGGACAAACATAGCTCTATTCAAACAGATAAATATATGGTTTAAAACAAAGACGACACATTTGATAAATATCAATGTTCGGTTAGTTAGCTCCACGTATGGCTACCAGGGTGATTGTCGTCAACGTAGTCTATGTCCGATAAAGCTGGATTTAAGGGTACAGGAAGATGTCGGAGCAAAAATGTCAAAAGCAGAAAATTAAAACTGGAGCAAAATAATCTAGCTATTGGTTGAATATTGATTCAAAATGAGTAGATCCAGACAACTTTCGCGGGAGAATTCGTCTCTGAATTCACACATACCGAGTAAGACTTTCACTTTTGGAACTTGCGATCTATGTTCAAGACAAACTGGAGACCATTTCTGTATTCAGTGCAACCAATATTTATGTGACCACTGTCAATCTATTCACCTAAAAAGTACCGTTTCTAGAGGACATAGGATAAAACCTCCAGAAGTACTTTTAACTGAAGCTAAGCGGCGTCAATGCGAGCTTCATCCACAACAAGTGATAGAAAATTATTGTATGGAATGTTCTCAATTTTTGTGTAGAAAATGTTTAAATGGTATTCATAAATTCCATAAGTATAGGTCTTTACCTGCCGCTTCTGAAATCCAACAAAATCTTTTAAAAGACTTTATTGAATATGTTAACAAAGAGACTGAGGTTTTACAAGAACATATAAAAACTTCAGATACATTTCAAAAGACTTACCAGTATAAAGAAAAAGAGAGAGTAGCAGAAATAAAGAAAGCACAAGAAGAACTAAAATCCAGAATAGACGCTGCCGCTGATGAACTCATTAATGAAATGAAAGAACGAAGAGATGATAATCTCAAAGAAATGGCCGAAAATAGAAGTATGCTTGCAAAAATGACAGAACATGGAAAAAGATTAAAAATGCGATGCCAACAGACTATAGATGAAATTGACGAGCAAGCCGCTCCTTTAATGACTAAAGGTTTAGTTAAAGAAGTCTGTAATTTCCAAAGTCCAACTAAAGTACATTTAGGGGAATACCCAGTATTCAAACGAGCCCTCCACAATCCAGTAGCTGTGCGTCAAATGCTAGGATCATTCCGACAACCGTAAGTAAACGCCTTTGGGTTTAACGATAATTTGCATATTAGTATGATTAAGAAACAAACAACTACTTAATAATTTAGATTGGTACGATCTAGTTGTCCAGTGTTGATAATAAAAGAAAATGTATGAGCAAACTAATATGTATACTATATATTACATAATAATGTCCTTACTTATTGATAAAAACAACAAATACGTTTATGGTAAGTACATATAAGTGAAAAAATGCGGAATCATTAATCATACTAGGTGCCAGACCATCAATTCAAAATCCCTATCAATTCTACAAAATTTGGCAATTTACACAGCTTTCTCAATATGTTACCTTACGTTTAACTTCATAGAAACCAGGTATATACTGAATTACCCATCTATCGCCTGTCTACATGCCAATTTTCAACCAATGTTTAAAGTCTTCAAAGATCTTTCGGAAGACATAAACTTCTAAAAATAACCCCTGGTTTTCTGTAAATCTTAAATTAGTATAATATGGAGCGCATCAATCCTCAATTTTTAATGCAAAATCTTAAACAAGTTAATTTTGGCAACAATGGTCTATATGTATTTGTCTTTTACCAGTAGGGCTACTTTTTCAAACGTTTTTAATTGGAGGGAGTGAATTCGTGGAATGACACCTAATATTACTCGTCTTTTATTCTATAATCCTTATATATAAACGGTAATGTTCTAATATAATTTGGCTTCAGTCTGATTTTTACTGTCCAAGTATTTTGTTTCATTTTCAATGCCCTTTGCACAGGACACCACTAGAATAAAGAAACCACATCTTTTTTACATGTTTCCAGTGAGATAATGCAAGTGAAAGTTACGGACAGTAACTTGTCGCATGTTGAACTTTTAGCCCTATAATTATCATTATCAGATGAATTAATACTTTAACTATAATTGCTATTATGGCATATTGAAATTATTTAATATGCTTATACATTTAGATTGTCAAAGCGATTATTCTTAGGAAGCCGTAGGATAAAATCTCATTAAATAGACGACAAATTGAAATACACGTCGTTTTTATATTTTAATGACATTTTAAATGCTCATATACTAAAACAAAAAATGTACGAAATAGTAACCCTAACAGATGTTGGTGATCCTTATACCCTGACAAGACCTATTTTTTATTTATTATATCATTGATTATGAAATTCTAAAATGTGACAACAACAGCAGATATATAAACATTCGATCGAAGATACCATGCTAACACATTTGTACGATAGACGCGCATTTCTACGACATAAACCTCATTAGTGAAAAGTAAGATCACACAAATACTGAACTCCGGGGAAAATTAAAAACGGAAAGTCCCTAATCAAATGGCAAAATCAGACGATAAAACATATCAAACAAGTGGACAACAACTGTTATATTCCTGACTTGGTACAGGCATTTTCAAATGTAGACTGATTTATAAACACAGAAATGAAATTAATCAAAGTTACTCGTGCATAAAAAGGAGGTAACATTGATTTTACTCTTATTCTTTTGTGCTGCATCACATATTCTTTAATAAATAAACAAAAACAAAAATATTTACACACAGTTTGTATAAACAATAGACAGTGAAATGCACAGTATACAGTCTTAAATGTTGCCGTTGGTAAGTTTCTTAAAGATACAAATCTGGTTGATGAACTTACTGTTATTTCCTATCTTAAGAATTCACATATAATATATATATAATAACAAAATGTAAACAAACTTGTCCTTTCTATTTCAGAGTACGAAATCAAGACATAGAAAGTAGAACAACTTGCAGATTAGCACTTCCATTTGGGATGCTATTATGATGTTAAAACTGAAGGATAGTTGCTTGTGAGAAATGAATTAAATAGAACCCGTAGAAGTTGAATTGGAAAAAAAGTTGTTGGATATTTTTCTTATGCATGGAAGAACAATAAATTTGAATGTCACTTTTTAATTGTTTACAAATATGAAAGATATTGTTTTATGAGTATTGTGCGAATGAAAATCATGTTTGTAGTATTTTTTATATATATATATCTACTTTTAAATCATTTGATCAGATATAAATGATCTATTTTTTTTTAATTTTATATCGAGGTTAATCAGGAATGTAGATACAAATCAAAACAAGGGTGAACATAACTGACTTTGGGGCATCCACATCGTTACCAAATATTTTATAATTCATAATTGTCAGTGGATGAACAGCAAAGTAACACTAGCCAACATAAAGGGTTTATTGTTTTGTTTCCACGAGCACGAACTCATCCCAAGAACCGGTCTGAATATGTCTTAAATGAGGAAATGAAATTAAAAGCATCTATTGATCATGTTTATAAGAAAATCAACTTTTAAGGATCAATTCGTCTACAGTGATAACTACTTTTCAATACTTAGATGGTTATTTCGGACCGAGTTTTCTTGTCAATGGTCTATGGTTTGTACGCGTTCTCTCGCTTTCTCAATCGTTAAAAAACTGGCCACTATTACAGGATTAAACACATTTTTTCTACAGGTTATTGATGTATAAACCAGGGCGATTAACTCACAAATTGAATAAAAGTCCGAATGACTTTTTATGTAAAGTTTGTGAGTAAGAGCCCGGTTTACACATCAATAACCTCTAGGAAGAATGTGTTTAATCCTTATAATTCTCGATATTTATTTACATTTTTGGTGTAAGAGGCTACTGTAATCACCATCACATGCCTTACAACTGTCAGGTCGTGACTAAGGAGTTGGCCGCCATATTGACTTTCATCAATGTTCGATAAATGCAACGAAATTTAAAATAAAATACCAACTATCTCATAAACTGAATTTTATGAAATATTATACGAATTTGTATGACGTCGTGTTTTTACCATGACGTAAATTCGCCAAATCCTTCATGAAGTTTCGCGGAATTTTATTTTTATTTTATTTTCGGAGCTTTAGTGCATGCTTCTATTTTAGTTATGTTTTGTTATATATGCATTGGTATAGAAACAACTGTTATGCATTTGTTTTTTTTAAATCTCAATTTGCCGAAAATCCCAGTTTCCCTGCAAAAATGTGTATGATCTATCGCGTATGAATAGATTACGAAAGTAGTTTCAGAAACATGGTTTATCGAAGTGTAAACTAAGAGAAAAGTTCTAATTGACCAATCCACTTCAAGTATTTATAGATATGCAAATCACATAAGAATTATAACATTATAAAGCCTGTGTTAAATATCGTTAAACAATATCCCATCAAAATGAAATTGTGATTGTTTCATCCACTGCAATCCCTAATTGGTAAATGATGATGTTATCCTTAAGCTTTTTGCTCTGGTAAAACGTATCTACTATCAAAATAGGTCTAGAATACATCATGATTTTAGTTGTTTTAGGCTTTGAACTAGCTTTAAGTTCTATCAGCACTGTACTTTTTGTCTTTGGTTTTTATGTGCTTTGCATCGTTCGTATGCTTTTTATAGTGTGTTGTATAGTACACCACTGTCCCATGTTAGGGGATGATTGAGTGCCTTCAAACATGATTAACCCCGCCACATTGTGTAACTATGTGCCTATCGATTGCTAAGAATCTGTTATTCAGTAGATGTCTATGGCAAGCCGTTCTCGTCAAAACTATGTTTAAACCCTTTTTTTGAAAAAAATACACACTGAGAATTAAAAACCTAAAATATTAACACACTGAGAAATCGAAATTACACACTGAGATTTAAAAAATTAAAAAACACACACTGAGAATTCAAAATTACACACTGAGATTTTAAAAAGACACACTGAGATGAAATAAATTGAAAAACACACACTGAGAATTGTTAATTACACACGGAGATTTCAAAAATACGCACTGAGATTAATATGCAAATTACTAATGAATATTCATGAGATGAATAATTCAACAGTTTTATATCTTGATCTCAAGAACTCTCTTGTCATTATAATGAAATGCGATTCCTTCAACCAACATTCGTAATAAATTTCAAGACTTAACATCGCTCATATTCATAAGTTTGGCGCCTATAATTCAGATAATTACTACCAGTAATTCAACATGTGTCCCTTTTCAAAGTCTTCCAACTGTTTCCCTGATTTCGCTAGTTAATCTTTTATATTTTTGTTACGTTTATATGCTATAATAGACACTTCAGTAAACATTTCACTGCATTCTTTTGCAGATTGTTTCAATGTTTTCTTATAATTTTAATAAAAGTTTTTCACCATTTGGTTATATTTTGTAATAAGAGTAAGTGGGTATTTTCTTGTACTTGTATTTCTAAAGGTTTTTTTTATTAATAATTTGAAACCAAATCGCCCAACCAAATCGAAGGACTAACGAGTTTTGTCCCCTTGTTGTTTTAAGCTTGTTTAGATTCAGATTAGGTATGCTAATAAGTTATGTGCGCATAAAAAGTGCGCACAAATCTCAATGTGTAATTTTAAATTCTCAGTGTGTAATTTCTAATTCTCAGTGTGTGTTCTCAGTTTATTTATTCTCAGTGTGTCTTTTTGAAATCTCAGTGTGTCTTTTTGAAATAACAGTGTGTAATTTTCAATTCTCAGTGTGTAATTTTCAATTCTCAGTGTGCGTTTTTCATTTTTGAAATCTCAGTGCGTCTTTATGAAATCTCAGTGTGAAATTTTTAATTCTCAGTGTGTAATTTTCAATTCTCAGTGTGTAATTCTCAATTCTCAATGTGCGTTTTGATGTTTTTAAATTTCAGTGTGCTTTGTTGTAATTCTCAGTGTGTAAATTTTTCGAAAAATGGTTTAAACATAGTTTTGACGAGGACGGCTTGTCATAGATGTCGTTGTAACTGTTTATCATATTTGATTTTCGTTTATTGTTTTGTTCATAAATCAGATCGTTAGTTTTCTATCTTGAATTGTAAATAGCATTTTTTTTCGAACGGTGACCCTATTGTTGCTAACCATCTACGTCCTTTGGTCTTATTTTCATTGTCAGTCATAACACATATGATGATTACTTAATCAGAATTCAAGAGAATGAATCAAAGTTTTGTAAACAAATTCCACACGAAATATAGACATGAAAGCGGGTTTAACGCAATTTTCCAAATAATTTGCAGGGTTCATAACTACCGCTAAAAGATGATTGGATGCTAAATATACAGTTTGTCAAATAAATTCCTAGATATTCCATTGATACAAATTTCATAAAAAAATCATAGGAAACATAAAGACAGAAAACACTTAAACACTGCAATTTTCAATATTAATTACATTATCAATAAAAAGAGGAGAAAGATAACATGGCATTACCGAGAAACTGACAAAGCCATGGCAAAAACTAAAGGCAACAAAATGAAAAAAAGTTCGCAAGAAAAATGAACACCGCCATCAATTGAAGGCACTATCATGTACTCCGCAAGGGTAAGATGTTTCTACTTCACTAGTGACACTTTAGGCACAGGTCACAAACCTTGAAAATAGTGATCGCTGAAATTTTAGAAATTGTTATGCCAGAGAAACAACTCATTCAAGGAGTCAACTGATATTTAAGATAATGTTGACATGATATGTGTATGTTATTGTGTTGATGACTTGTACAGGGTATATTTGTTTTACAGTTTTTAATAGCGATGTAAAAAAACGTTATTAGACAATATGTAATTAAACAATATCAATGACACTCAAAAAAGAATGAAGAAGGTGATACATTTTTGTTACACATACGTTTGGAAATCTTTTCATTGTGGCCATTTTCACTATGTTCAAGATGTTTCTATATATCATAGTTTTCAATGCAATTGGCAAATCGGTGAACATGGGCAAAACTCATTATCAATGATCCATCAATCTGTTTTGAAAATCTATCTTGATTGCAAAATTGACACGTTTTTTAATGTGAGTAGTTCGAAATATATTTGAAACAGCTAAATAGGAAGCATCTCTTACATTAAGTTCGTGATGATGCTTATCCTTTTTTATGCATACAAAGTTCTAATCATGGTATCTATGATGAGTTTATTGACTAAAGTTATTGATTTTTTACAATTGAATAAGACAATACAAAACTTTGTCAATTTTTTTTTCAAATTCGTTTAGTTATTGACAATCGCACGCCAGTCCGTCATCATTTTTTTCAGATATTTCGCATGCCGAGCACTGAATCTGTCCTGGTCGAATTACTGGACAAATACTGGGAATGTTGCATCCTATGCCTACAAGATAAGTTATAAAATCATTATAAATAATTTACAAAAGTTTACGTCAATGAATTATAACATTGCGTCCACTAAATATCTTTTGCTGCACATAAATAAGTTGTTATTCATTTGTTTGATGCGTTTGAGCTTTTGATTTTGACATTTGTTTAGGGACGTTTTGTTTTGAATTTTCCTCAGTATTATTGTGATTTTACTTTTCACAGTTTTTTATTTCAACACATATTTGTAGATTTAAAACTGTTTACAACTCTTTGAAATGTTCAAACAACTGCGGATGTTCGACCCCTGGTATGTATAGATTAACGTAGTTGTACTGGCAAAATCTTTCGAAATTTTCGGTCTTCAATAATTTATAAGTTCGTTCTTTAACATTTAAAATCGAGGGTCAATGACGAGTCTATTCCAGACGAATCGCTTGTCTGGATTGTTTATAAGGTTTGTATCTTTGATGAGATGTACGGTTGCATAACTTAAGAATCAATATACAGTATGTTCGTACGTACATATTTTTAAGAAATTGTTTATGTGGCTGAAAAACACGGTACTCACCGGGAACGATTACTACAAGAAAATAAAAAAAACATACTCTTTAAAAAAACCGGTAATATTATCAAACGTGCGAGTTTAAATCGTTGAGAGATGGAAATGTCTGTAATTTTACTGGTATCTGTGTAGTGTATACAAATTATTCTTCAAATTCGGGATATATTTCTGACAATTGATACGATATTCAACCGGAATTCGGTTTCCTCTCATTTGTAGTAGAGGGCTTCTGCTTAAAGAAGGCTTGTGAACCTATTATCTTCAATCTAGGATTGGTACCACCTGTATGTAAGTTTTAAGGAAAACATCATATGTGTGATGACAATTCTCGATTATCTATGTCACAGTTTATCAAGTATATTAACAACTCAATTGTCCTCCAATAGTTTCTTTTTACATCAAAGAATGAAATGTATCTGAGGAGGTAAAAATATGATTGGGACACAAAAGAAAATATAGAAAAGAAAATTGATACAGTTAAAATAGTAAACTATTAACATACCTTCCAAATCTTGGTTTTTTTTTTTTACATTTGCACATATTTTGTAAACACAAGTAACATGAAACATCATTGATCATGCACAAAAATCGTGATGAAGAAAACAAACATACCAACTCCGCAACCTTAAATAAAACAAAAGGAAAGAGTAGCATAAAACAAGAAATGTACAATTTTTATACTTTTTCTTTCTGCAAATTGTAAGTTTGATTGATTTGTTTTTTAACACCTTTCAAACTAAAGTTCCAATATTGTTTTATCTTTCCATTTGATGGTAATTAAAAGATTGATAGTTAGTTTAATTTTGTTGATGTATTAGAATTTTGTGTTGTTGGCTTTGTATTTCATAGATAGTAATATATGTGACTTGCATAGAGAGTTGTCTCATCAGCACTATTACCAATCAATGTATGACTTTTGAACAGCAGTATACTACTGTTACCTTTATTTACCACATCTTATCATATTTAATAACCATAATAATTGGACATTACTTTCATTATCTGAACCTTTACTCATTATTTCTAGGTATTTGTGTTTTTATGTCCTGACCTTATTTCTCCGTATTTATTTCGTTTTGTAGAGGCTTTTGTTGTAAAGGCTAACCTTTTCATTTCTTTTCTTTTTCTTCTTTTACGTTGTTAATGTATTCAACCAACAAACTCTTTTAAAATGTATGGTATAATTCTGATTTTGCAATGCAAATGAGTAATCATGTAAGGATAAAAAAAATTATCATACCAATATCTTTATCTGCAAATAAAACACATGAACTATATATATTTCAGAATAGACTAACAATTCATTAGTCGAAACCTCTATCAAGTCCTCTCCTTCATTCATCACATCGTCGAGTGCAATTCTTGATTTGTATTTCCTATAAATAAGGCGTAGGGTATCATTAGTTAAGCAGGAACTCCCTTGTTCACTCTTTATATTATGAAGAACGCTTTGTCCTCAATTTTTCTTTTACCGCAAGACATTGTCCATCTGTCGTCTTCTTATGGATTGGTATTGTATTTCTTTTGATTATTGCATATTTAGATATAAATCGAAATGTGAGCGGTATAATGAAAACAATTAAACATTTAATTTCACCTTTAGATATATTAATGATGTACTCTCTCTTAATAATAATAGATTCAGTGATCAATTACATTTAATATATCCAAGTGAATTTCACATTAAAGATACTACCGACACAGATAAATCTGCTTCATATTTAGACTTTCTTCTCGAAATGACTAATGATGGTAGGTTGTATACCAAAATTTATGCCAAACGCGATGATTTTATTTTTCCTAAAGTCAACTTTCCATTGCTGTGTAGCAACATCCCAGCGGCAACAGCATATGGAGTATATGTGTCTCAATTGATACGTTACTTTAGAGCTAGCTCAAAGTATGTTGATTTTGTTGAACGAGGAATACTGCTTTCTCAAAAGTTTCTAAGACAGGGCTATGAATAATCAAATTAAGGTCATCACTCAAGAAATTTTACGGTCGCCATCATGAGCTGATTGGCCATTATGACAAAAGTGTATCACACATCATATCTGATATTCTTCCTCAGTCATAATAACCTTCAATCATTACCGAACTGAACAAAGAAATAACATGACGGGTGCCGTATACGGTGCAGGAAATGCTTACCCTTCCAGAGCACCTGGTTTCACTCCCGGTTTTTAGTGGAGTTCGTGTTGTTTCTTATTTATTATTTATAACTGTTGATGTAAATGTCCTTTTGTTTTTTGAGTCTTTGTTTACTTATTGGTTTTTATTGGTATTGTCTTTATCTGAAGTGTTTAAATATGTATACTTCTTTTAGATAATTTAAATAACTATCCTCAAATTCGTTTTTCAGAAAGATTTTCTTTAACCAAGCTGTCACATGTCAATGTGTTCGTTCAAAATCAGAGAAATCGTCAGATTGTTGTTATAATATCTCTAAATCGTAATGTTTATATTTCTGTACGGATTCAGATGTTTACGATCTGTGGTTTTTTGTTTCGTTTGTTCATTTATTGCTTGGAACATTGTTTAAACTAGTTCACCTTAATTTTGAGAGAAATTGGGACTTTGTAAAATTTCGTTGCTGTCTCAGCGATGTATAATTTTCTATCTGTAATTGAACACTGCAACATAACGGCATGATTTTTCTTTTTTCTTAAGCAATTTAACGATTTATTTACCTTTGACGATAAGGGGTACCAAATCAACTCCATTACATACTTCACACAGTGTTGGTCGATTTCCATAGTATTCTTAACTATTCTTAGTATATTACTAACACTGTAGCGTTTGGTTCCATGTTGTATATATTTGTACATGTTTATGTTGAGTATAATTTGGCACCAGCCGTTCCAGAGCAAAACACTTGAAAAAACTATCATATAAGAGGATCTCCAAATTTAAGTTTGAGGTCTTGAGGTAATCATAAAGCACAGTAGTATCCAGGACCATATAGAATGTGTTAGGGGCGTCACTTAGCATTCGTCGTCTCCTATGTGCTTACATGTCACATGTAGGTCTCAAGTTATCACTTGGCATCCGTCTATCAATATGACATAAGCTGTCGTTTTCCTCCAGGACGAAAGTATAAAACACTACTAATACTTGCAATTATAAAAACATTGAATTCTTTCTTATATTTACTAGAAATGTATAGGTTAAAAATTGAGAAAAAAAAAGGATTTTGAAAAGCAAATAGGATATACAGCCATGATGGTTGCCCAAAAATAAAATTATCATCTATACGATGTTTTCGGGGGATAAAATGTTTTTTACCTATATTAAAGAGAATCAACTCGGGATATATTTAACATTCAGATAACCAATTCAAGGATCGGTAAATCACGATGCGTGAGCAGCCATTTACTATATTTTGATTTTATTGACAATTACCAGCAATGTAAAGTTTCCGAAATTAATTTTAAAGCAAACAAAATTATGAAATTTGATATCATACAATCTATTTAATACAGTAAAAGAGAAATAACAAATATAAAAGAGAAACCCTCAGACACAGTAAATCTAACATTAAGTAACAACGCCATGGCTAATAAAGATTAAAATAAAACAGACAAACAATATTTCACAAAACACCATAAAGACAACTGAAAGCTGTGCAACACCAACTACAAAAAAATACTGTGGTTAAGATCATGTGCTCCGAAATGTTCAGCAAATACTTCTCCACTTGTGACATTCTTCATATATGTAAGTAGAATAAATAAAACATCGCATTCTCTTTGTACAGGTTTTGTTCTATTTTTTGTCCTTTATAAGTTTTTTTTAGCTTATTGCTGACGACACATTATTTGTAAAAAAAAACCAAAAACGCATCTAGTGCAGTAAACATGGTACCATTCATGTTGTTATTACCAAGAGATACAATGAAATTGCTCACGGAAAAAAAGGTGGAACATGTGGGGGGTTGTATTTGTCGTTGAAACGAACGGTCAACTTCACGTATGAATATGAAGTTATTGCAATTATTGAAAGATACAAGGACAAGATTTATAATTTGAAACCTAAGACGAAAATTGATAAAAACATGGATTATTTAATCTTCAAATCATTTCATGACACTGTTTCCACTGTTTAATTCAATACTTACTAGATTGACTCTTGTATAAAACTATGATTTCTGGAGCTTGTTTATAAATTACATTTTTATTACATCTGTATAAGTCATGGGTGTCATTGTTTTCACTGCAAAAGAAACTATTTAATAATTCGCTGTATCGAAGAGTATATTTTCAAACGTTTGATAGATCAAGTGCCCATATGTTCCATTTCAATAGTCACGTTACATTATTGATATTGGTTTACTTCTTTTGTTTTTGCAGTTTACGCGCTCTTGTGCATGAACTGTTCAACAAATGTTAAGTGTGTCATTTATGTGTTTTTTCTTTAAAAGTGCCATTTAGTATATATAACTGCGGAACTTAGTATTTTACGTTTTTAAAATAAAATGGGCTTTTCTCATGTATACGCTTTTACGTTTAGTTTTGATGAAGGTAGTGCAAAGTTAATTATATTTAATTATATATCGTCAAACACGCCTAGTAGTAAATAAAGGCAACGAAAAATTCATAAATCGATGAAAAGAACAGTTATCCGGAATAAAAATTAAAGGAAAAAGTAGTATACCGCTGCTTAAAACCGGATATACCAATTTTTTCCTTATGGGCATAAAGGTTGTAACGTTTCAACGTATGTTTACATTCATGCATTTTCTTTGCACGTTCCGGCTGGAGGTAAATCAAGAAAAGTGATTTAGACACACGGAATTTATTAAGTGGTTTTTTTATACATCGATACCAATAACCACCTAAAATATTGCGATTTGAAATGCAATTGATTTACTATTGAATTATTAGATAGCTACTACATATGTTATCACAGTAAATGCAATAAAAGAAATATGGTTGTTCATACCGTAAAAGATAGAAAAGTCCCGATCTTGATACGCAATAGAATTCTGCCAAAACAGTATTAGCATCGAACACTTGCAGAATCGTTTTATATGTTTGAGTTCCATAAATAGCATCAATACCAGGAACTAATCCGTCGTATGTTACCATGTTACATTTTGTCTTGAGCACGGAAAGGCACATTGGCTTCGAACTATGTATAGAAATTTTATTTTATTTAGAATTATGGTTTAAAGATATTCTTTTAGGTATGACTATCATATATATTGTAATATAATTAATCAAGAGTAATTTCTGTTTCCCACGTAACCTGTATAATCTGATTTATTGATACTCACATGGTGTTGCTATCATCAAACTATGATTTATCAAAATTATCAATACAATGCGATGGTCACTTTTTCATATAGATTGTAGTGTTTTGAAATATGCGTCCTGGATTGCCAGTGAATAAAAGCAGAGCAAAAAGGTACTGTATTGATGTTTAACTTGTTTTATGTTTCTATGCAATTTGAGAATAAAAATGGAAATTTTACACTTTTCAATTGTAAGATGTAAAACATCTACAACCGTTCAAGATTTGTAAAGAACTAATAAAAAAGAAGGCAAACGATGGCAAATGGACATTCAATCTCAATGATAGTAGAAATAAACCGACAACGCCATGGCTAAAACAAACAAAAAACAAAAACAGACAATAATAGTACACAAGACACAACATAAAAAACTAAAGACTAAGCAACACGAACTCCACCAAAACTTGAGGTGATCTCAGGTGTTGCGGAAGGGTAGTTACATTCTGCACCCCATGTGGCACCCGTCGTATTGCTCATGTTATTGGAAACCCGGTAAATAGTCAAATTCGGTAGGTCACATTCGTCAAAAGGGAACATAATTGTATCGATGACATAAGGAACATATCCAATATCATCTGTGAAATTGGTATTCCATATCGGTCAACCAACTCTCGAATAACATGTATGGTGTTATCGTCATTCATTTGCTGACATCTATCAGTAGGAATGCTCTCATTATTGATTGTGGCAGATGGGTACATTACATATAATTTTTCCCCGTCGATATCAGGTAGATGGAAGTCTTCTCCAAGTAAAAAGGTACTCCTTTTGTTTTCTTTCTCTTGTTTAGAATCTCTATTATGATTCTCTCAATAAATTTGTTGTCTCTTTTATAAGTTGGTCTATAAAAGTTTATGTTTATGAACTGTTTGTGCGGTAATTGTATTAAACATGTTATCATTTCTGCATCTTTGATGAAAGATTCTTTGCTCAAATATAGTACGCCTCTTAAACACTCTGTTGACATCAATTATAGAAAAATCCTCATTGACCTTACGAATAAACGCATCATCCATGAGGGTAGAAATGCCCTTTATCGTGAGGCGTCATACGGCCATTTTCCGCTACCATTGACGTCAAATAAGTTTAAAAATTACCGTGATTCGTCAGAGGTCTCAAATAATTATCGCTAACGTTATTTTTTTAAATCAGTTGATGTTTACAACGCCTGAAAGTAAGTGTATAATCATCGGATCAACTGACATCGTCACAAAATCACAATGAAACCATAAAAATGAAGTCAAGCTCATATGAAAACTGAAAGACTTGTACACCTTCCAAACACCAAATATAATTGACCTTTTATTATAAGTATCCAACAAACTGAAAAAATATAAAAACTTATTACTTAACCTCGAAACCACGAAAACTAGATCATACACCTTTGATTTACATATTGCTTATATTATCTGATATACTGACAAAATTATGAAAATCATCCAGCTATTCAATCTTTTGAAAAATAAAGCTTCATACAAATAGTTTCTACCACCGCCGTCGGATTGTACTCTCTATATCTCGCATTCTGCGACTTGTGTAGCCTGAAGTTACTAGACTGTACTAGTAGGTTACTATTAAACCATGCATGATATATATGGATGTAGTTTACATTATGTTTCCTACAGCCACTTCATAAACAGTGCGCAGAGTAAAAATATTCAGGTTTTCATTACAGGTAACACAAACAGAATAAATTAAGTTTAGTTTCAAAATATGAATACTAAGTTAAAATATAATGAATTGCTATCCATCACGAAATCATCCGTGTAATTATAACCTTTTAAATTCACTTACCAAAATTTAAAGATAAAATACAGAAAATCACAAATCTCAAAATGTAAACCATCTTTCTTGAATCTTTCTTTTTGGATCACTTAACACCTGTGACCTATGACTGTTGTTTGTATTCAATGTGTTGTTTGAATTATAAAACATATGTTCTTTATTTCTAGAAAGAAAAAAAAAACATTATTTTTATATTTAACTTGCTGAACTGATCAATATCTCGAAAAAAAAGTTATTTTTTAAATATTTTTCACATGTTTTAATATGTGTGACATATACACTCAACATTATCACTGTTCCATAACAATGAAGTCAAGGTCATATGAATCACGAATGACCGACATTCCATACACACTTTATAGTGGTCTCACTGTTTACTAGTATATAATATATTTAACTGACAAAACCATAAAAAAAAACTTACATTGAACAATTAGCCATGAAAATGTTCACAAAGTCAAATGAACCCTTCAAAACAGACATGTACAACTTCAATCATTCAATGCACTATGTATAATTGCCATACTTGGCATGACTCTATTATTATTTAAACGACTGTATTGCAATGCGGAATGTTATGATTATAGACTTTCCGAATTGATTTTCCTCTGAGTTCAGTATTTTTGTGATTTTACTTTTTACTATTCTTCGAATATTTTACGTTTTTGTAAAGACGTTTACGTGTTGTTACGCATGTGTTACGCATGTGGACTCCCTTGGTGCCAGTCTATTTTAAGGTTCAATAATCTTCAGAAAGACATTGTGGGTGTCACTTATAATAGCAGGACATTAGCTCTTTCAGCAGAAACGGCAAATGCTATTTTTATATATATGTTCATTAAGTTGAGATGATCTTTGTAAAAGTTTATAAGATGACGATAACAAACAAACGATCATGCCAAGTAATGCATGGGAAGAGTTCAAGTGGCTCTTCTGGCTAGGTAAGATGAAAATAAATTAAAAATAAATTTGTCATATGAAACGAGTGACCGGTGAAATTTAATGTTAATCCAGTTCTTGAACCAATTTATACATAAATCATTTGCTTAGTCTCCTGTGCACGATTTATTAATTTGATTGCATAAATTTCGTATAATCGTCAAAAAAATATTTCAATCGGTCAGTATGAAAATATGGCAGCTAATTCATGGTCGTGTTCTCTTCTTCGTCTTCAATATAAGAGTTTGGTTCCTTGAATGAAACGTTAAAACTCTGCGGGACTACGCATGGTGACATTATATAATGAACTGCTTTAGGCGTTTGTCTGGCCCTTACTCCATTAAATTGGAGTTTGTACAGTAGTCTTGAATAAGGAACCTTGTCAATATCATCGATGGTGATGATAAGCTGGCTTTCACATGATCTGCGTTTCCTGAAACTATTTTGGTTGTCACAGAGTATATTTTGTTGATCAAAATGTTTCTTTAAGCTGCTGTGAACTATATTCTCTAACAGCTTACAAGTGATGGAGGTAATGGAGACTGAACGATAATTGGCATAGTGGCACTATGTTGGCATCTCTCTAATATTGTGGAACTTCTCCTGTGTCAAGTGAAAACTCAAAGATTCTTGTAAGAATTGGTGATAATTCTGCAGCAGTTATTTTCAGTATTTTGGTTGGTATCTCATCTGGTCCTGCTGCTTTGTTGGTGTTAAGGTATGTTAGCAGTTTGAATACCCCATTTTCAGTTACTGTGATGTCATTCATTGAATTGATGTTACTAAGACCTTTATCGGGAATAGTGCTGCCATCTTCTTTGGTGAAAACTGAGCAAAACAGTTCATTTAAGATATTGGCTTTACTCTGGCTGTCGCTTTTAAGGAAACCTTCCTTGTTTTTGAGTGGCGCAACTCCAACAGAGTTCTGTCCTTTGCTCTTCAAGAATGACCAAATTCTTTTCGGTTTCTCAGTGAGAATAATGATGTCATTCATATATTCTCTGTGTGCTTTTTTTTATTTCCATTTGTGTTTGTTGTTGGAAGTATTTATATAAAAAAAAAAAATGAAAACAATATGTTTAATAATTTCATGCGTCCGACGCGCTTTTCTTGATTTACCTTCATCGGGAACGCTCAAAGCCAAACATTTGAAATCCAAGGATGTATAAGTACCGAAACCGTTGAAGAGCTATATGTCAAAATGCCTAAAATAAATAGCAAAATTCATCTAAAGTCAACTTTGCCTTAGGCAATAGGGAGTTGAAACCTTAGTTTCATAATAATTTCAAAATGTATAAACGGACCATTTTAGAAAAGTTTGTTAAATCATGTCAGTACAGAAGTACTGACTTCTGAGCTGATGATACCCTCGGGGACTGATAGTCCACCAGCAGAGTTATCGACCATGTGATGTAAAAATTGAAAACAACACGTTTAATAATTTCATGCGTCCGACGCGCTTTTCTTGATTTACCTTCATCAGGAACGCTCAAAGCCAAACATTTGAAATCCAAGGATATATAAGTACCGAAACCGTTGAAGAGCTATATGTCAAAATACCAAAAATAAATAGCAAAATTCATCTAAAGTCAACTTTGACTTAGGCAATAGGGAGTTGAAACCTTGGTTTCTTAATAATTTCAAAATATATTAACGGACAATTTTAGAAAAGTTTGTTACAACATGTCAATACCGAAGTACTGACTACTGAGCTGATGATACCCTCGAGAACTAATAGTCCACCAGCAGAGGTATCGACCCAGTGATGTAAAAATTGAAAACAACACGTTTAATAATTTCATGCGTTCGAAGCGCTTTTCTGGATTTACTTTATTAAAACTTGGGTGGATAGTCAAGATTAAATCTAGAGTTTTTTTTTCTTTTCATGTAGGGAAGTCCACTATTTGCTCAAGATTAATGTCGGCTACTATGTCCAAGAAGGTTTGGTTCACTTTGGATGGATATTGTGTACCATTTATGACTAACTGTTCCCAATTGATGTCTGGAATGTTAAAGTCTCCACCAATAAGGATGTTCTTTTTGGTGCTATATTTAAGGCTGTTAAATTTTTCTTGTGTATATTCTAGGTACTCATTGAACCCGAAGTTTAACGATTTTCACCCGTAATCAACACAGAATCATTGATATTCAGGTAAGCACGTGTATAATAGGCCTTGGTACAATAAGATATAATGTTTATCTTGATGACATAGCGATGTTTACGTTTGGTTATGCGTATTGCGGTCACCAGATTTTTACGAGAAAGCTCACGCTGCATACCAAAAACATATCAGCAAATTGTTTGCTGGAAGCAAGCAATTAAAGAAAACTTCTTCTAAATTTGGACAAATTATAGATTTTTCTTGAGAAAAAAGTATATGCACAGATTTGTAATAAGAAATAGCCATTTAGTTATAAAAACATGAATATATTTTTTTTTAATTTGAAGTTTCATATGACTTAAAGTTAAGCATTAAATGTTACATTTTTAATAAAATGTTTCCATCTCAGTGGTTTCATATTCCCCTCAAGTGATAGAGTCAAAGGGTTTGAAAACATATTAGGCAAAACCAGAAACTTTTAAATTGGTATTTGCTGCTTGCACCTGGCACTTAGTAGTAAGAGCAAAGATTGGTGGGCTCAGAGTCAGAATAATGTGCACAGGTAGGGTAAAATGTCTTCCTGTGGACTGTTTACCTTTGAAATACCTATCTTATCTCAATATTTTGCAATTATTTATAAAAACATCGCAATAATTTCTTAATTTACAGTATTTGTTTTTCCTTTCTTGCTGTTATTAATCAGGTTGCTAGTTTTTGAACTCTATCAAATTGTGTCTTGTCCAGGCAGTTTATAGCTGGCTACACAGTTTTTGGTTTGTTTTCATGATTGGAGGTCTTAAAGTGAAAAAAGAGGGGCGAAAGATACCTGAGGGACAGTCAAACTCATAGATTGAAAATAAACTGAAATTACCATTGTAACAAAGAAAAAGAGAAACAGACAAATAATAATACACAAAGACACAACATAGAAAACTAAGCAACACAAACCCCACCAAAAACCGGAGGTGATCTCAGGGTGCTCTGGAAGGGTAAGCAGATCCTGTTCCACATGTGGCACTGTCGTGTTGCTTATGTTATAATAAACCAGGTAAATACTCTAATTCAGCAGGTCACATTCGTGAAAAGGGACGGGATTGTAGTTACGACAGAAGGAACATATCTGATATCATCCGTGAATCTGTTATTCAATAACGGTAAACCAAGACGTGAAACCAACTAATGATTGCGTCTGTAAAATTTATGAAGGAATAATTTCAACTTCACCTTTTGGAAATCTCGATTTAATTGTTTTCTTGTGGGCAGCAACAATCTATCAAGGAAATCATGATAGGATATGCAAGCCCGGTAGTATGTCCTGTATTTCTGTGACCTGCTTACATCTAACTCATTTGGACTCCATCCATATCTTTTTTTATTATATAGATATCTTTCGTGTTGTTGAGTTGCTGTCTCCTTGACATATAATCCAAATCTCATATTTTCGATTATAAAGACTCTTTTTACTCTTTTCATTTAAAAGAGGAAACATAATAAATCGTCATAAGCATTTTACTTTTTTAATGAAAATTACATAGAAACAAGGATATGTATGCTCTGATAAAGAATATGGGTATTTCAACAAATTAAACTTTGTATAAAAACATTGTATATCAAGTATGAATGTACTACACATGTGTTACAATTCTAACAACTACATATAACATATATTCTTTTCTGCTTATATAAATATATAAATATATAATTGCAATAACATTTAAAAATTTTACAAATAAATCATCATAAAAAAAATTAACAAAATGGATAGTTGTCATTATTAAACTTATGTGCATATACTTTTTTCTGAAGAAAACACATTAAGAAGAAGTTAACTTTTTTTCTAATTGCTTGCTTCAAGGATTCAATTCGCCTACATAATTTCCTTATTCAAAGTGACCTTAGCGTGACCCTTCTCGTAAAAATCCAGTGATTGCAATATGCATGGATCTGACACTGACATAAACTATTACCTGATTGTACATGTTATACACGTGCTCAATATGCTTCTTTGTTGATTGTTTACTACAAGGTGACAATCGGTAAACTATGGCTTCAAAACAAGACAATTGATGAGCTGCCATATTTTCACTTCATAACAGACAGAGACAAAAAAAAATGATGATAATATGATACTTTTGCATAAAAAAAATGATAAAATCGTGCATAGAAGACTAAATTTATGATATATACATGGATTGGTTAAAGAATTGGATAAACATTATTTTTTAACAGTAACTCATTTCATATGACTTTATCATTTGTTAACATTAATTATCCCATATAAATTTTTAATATGAGGTAGGGACATTGGACCTGCTAATACTTGCAACAAACAAATTTTGAATGTGTACGATTCTTTCTAATACTCTCTCTTACATTATACAGTGTAAAACATAATTTAGCAGGTGCAAAGTTTTTCTTTGATATGTCTATGACTTTCATTTTAAACATGAACACATTTTAAATCATGATAAAAAAATGAAACGTAGCTTTATAAGATGTTTGATTGTTGTGAAATTATAGGGGATCAGATAAAAGACACTTAAATCTTGGGAACTACATATGTGAAGCAATTCTGAGTTATCCAAGGCATGCTCTTATCTGTTGAATTTATAAATGAAAAAAAGTCTACCATTATATATCATAATTAGTGACAGGCATACAAAAATGCTTGAATAAATCACACAAATTAAAGCCAAAGTACTTCTAAAAAAAATCAATTTGCATTACATTATGTACATGCCTTAAAGAGTAGGTGCAACAATGAATCTGAAAATCCAATCATGAAATAGAAATATTTTGACATATACGAAAAATAAAATATCTAAATACAGATTAATTTCAATCACATCTTCATCATTATAAAATGCCATACTTTATTTGGAAATCAATATTTGATTAATAATTGTGTCTGACACAAAAGAAATTCATTGTAAAATTCTATCCAAAATAATTGTTTTGCGTTGTTCATAGAGTAAAAAAGGAAGGCCAACATTTCACAAATGACGTAGAATTGCAATCACTTGATATAGCATTCTTAGGCCTACTCCTTTGAATTGGTGATATTTATTTTAACAACACACAATAGTATCATGTTAGCCAAATTGTCTTCTAAATAAACAAACATGACAGCAATAATCAGTGATTTTGCTAGCGCTCGTCACTTTCGTATTTTACGAAAGGGTTTTCTCATTGACGAAAGTATTTCAAATCAATTTCGTCACTTTAATTTTGAAAGTGTAAAAAAAAATTCGCAATAAAAACTATAAATCTACCTGTCCATGTTTTTGACAAGTTTATGGCCTCCAGGTAATTAAACATTTCATAAAGGTATTACAAGTTGTGATTACAACTAATCCGCCTATCGCCATCGGATGGGTCACTAATCTGTTAATTATTAATAAACCCCATAATTGAATGACCATCATAATTATTTCCCCCAGGAAGATCAGTCAGTCAGTCGGCATTTCAACAACCAGGAGTATAGTTTCGTCATTTAATAAAAAATGTAACAACCCGGGCAGTTCGCATTTGAATTTCAATATTTCTCAAACGATCACAATCTGAAGTTCGTTTGTCGTAGATTCGTCATTCGAAGGCATTTTCGTCATATTTGATTTAAATTTTCATCAAAAACTTCCGGCAATTTCCATTTAAAATAAAGAAATTTAATGTGTTTATTCAAAACTTTCACGAGTTAAACAGGTGCTTCCTGTATTGTGTTCTACGCATGCGTGAAAGTATTCCTTTGACTATTTATAGACATTAAAACCGTAAAATACGAAATCATATAGAATCAATTTAACGAGAGAGACAAATATATATCTCTTACTAAAGGAATTTAAATCGAAAAAATATAATTTTCTGATGAATCCGGACTCGTTTTAAATTTATTATCCACGTGTCACTTCCCGTTTTCGTTTCATTTTAAAACCGAAAGTAGTAAACGTGATCTATTGTTGATTTGTTTACAACCTCCTTTCAGTCATTATAATAGTTCCAAAAAGGATTTTACACATTTCCAACTTGATAGAAATGATTTCCAAATATCGATTTAGACCTTTTATAAGGATAATGATTATGGAGTGAAATAATCATTGCAAGTTAGTTTCTGCTGTGATTCCTTGTTTAAAAAAAAAATAGAATCCAACTTTTGTTGATCAGGAATGACCCCTGGAACAAACTGAAGAGAAATTGTGAACTTAATTTCTGGATTCCATGTCAGAATCTTTCATAATAATGGCCAATACAGTCAAATCATACAATAACTGCCAACCATGCTGGTGCCTCAATCCCTTAAAATCTGACAAAGTCAAAAGATGAAGCTAGTAATATACATCATTGGTCCCTTGCTTTTACACAAAATAAGGTTGATTTTAATAGCGCGCAAAAGTGACTAAAGCCCTCAAAATCCTAGCTTAAACCCTGGCAATAATAGACGCATAAAATAGATTGTTGAAACAGAATTTAAAGACACATAAGCTGTTAAAACAAATGAAAATATATAATGAGAATACATATAAACTAATGTAAATAATAATACATAATTTAAAATCTCAAAATAAGGCTTATTGGCAGTTTTTGTAGATACTTTATATGCACAAAGTTTGATTGCCTAATGTACACAAACATGTATAAGGCAAAATAAAAATTATTAAAACTAGAATATGAAAGACCAGTTGGGGGGAAATCTAATGGTCATTATTTTCTAGACAATATACCTTATTTATAACTAAAGTTATTGCATACCCTGAGATAATGAAAATTAGCCTCCCCTGAAAGTTTCCCTTTTCATTATATTCCAATGCAATGCACAACTTTGAAGATGGGGACAACTTAAAATAATATATTGTAATGTGAATCATTCCTTTATACAAATAAGATGGATGGATTGCATTAATTACCTTAAGAAATAAATATTTTCATCAAACCATTTGTACTAATCAAGCCATAATTTAAGTTTTTTCAAGGTTATCACCAAAAACCAGTTTTCCTTTTTTTTTTCACATTTGAATTTTATCATACTTGTATACATGTTCATTAACTTTGTTTTCTGTTCTATACCGTTTTCTACACTTTGCCTGTTACAGTAACCTGAAATCTGTCGTAATTCAAGCTGTATGTACATTGCAATACTTTTGTATATAATTAAGGCATTAAAAATCACAATATCATAAATTTCTCATCCACATATTATAATTAACTTTTCATGCTTTCAACAATTCTTCTTTTAAAATCTTAATACATAACCATCAGCTTTGTAAATCAAGTTCTGCTATTTCCTGTAACTTAAATTTCTGTACTTTGCCTGTTACTGTAAGTGGAAATTCTGTCACAAATTTCACAAATCTTGGAATTTTATATCTAGCCATCTGTGAAAAAAATAGGTATAAAAATGTTAAAAATAAGAAAATGGAATCACCATGTTTTATGGTTGACTACGGAACCTAACAATAAATGGCATTTTGATTATTTCTTTTCACTGATTCCAAAATTTTTTTTCACAAATTTCACCTGTACAATGAGTGTTGTAAGATTTCAAACTTTTGGCAAATAGTAATAATAATAATAATACTTTATTCAGAAGCAATACAGCTTATAGAATATACAATTTTACAATATTTTGTATCAGTGAAATATAAATACAATAATTATACACAATACATGTATGGCGGAGAATGAAAAAAAAATTCATATGATAAATAATTAATACAACTACATATTACGAATTTTTTCAATATTAAACAAAAATTTACCTAAATTATTAAGTTCTTTCACATTGTGAACTGATAACAACTGTATAAGTTTAAAAGTGGATAGTAAGTGGTTACATGGTACAGGTTACATGGTACTTGTAAAAATTGCTTTCTTGCTAAAACTTGACATTATAAAGCTACAGATCATTTATGAAATCATTCCCTTTCCTAGAAAATTGTAACAAAAGTATCCATTGGAATGTATAAACAGATCCCAGCTGTCAATAGACATGCTTCATACCTGTTGCCAGGTGGTTCAGAGGGTTTGTCCGAAACCCCCCCTTGAAAAAAAATAAGCACTGTTAAAGTCAACCTGGTGTTCAAATTGTCTTCAACTTTTATTATTAGTACATATTTCTAGTCACATCGGATATTACTGTTTTTCATGTAACAATAACGCAAATGTATAGCCTCCATAATTATTGTTATATTCCTAATTAAACAGGTCCTGACCCAACCATGCATTCCGGCATTTAGTATCCAATGTAACATTAATATTTTTATTATTGTTACATTTCCATGTAACCGTAGCAAGTTCCATACACCTTATTGCTATTAGTCCGCATTAAGTTCAAGTTCGTGAGTCCAAATAACAACCCTTTGGAAATTCCTGGCTACGGGCCTGAGCTTCCACCTTCAGTGACACAGGTGAAAATAGCCTTATACTTATGATAAAGTTGATATTTTCGGCCATTTTGGGCCATAAGTGAACCTTGTCCTTGATTTGAGATGGTTATTTCAGACAGATTATAAACCTTAAAGTATATGAAACAATCAATCAAAATGTTATGCATGGTAAAGATAAATAAAAACTGCCTTCATGTCTCCCCCTCCCACCCTCCTTTTCATTTTTTTCTGGAATAGTTCTCCTCACAAATTACCTTTTCTTTACAATACTTTATTATATCCTCTTCTGAACATGAATGATCATCCTTTATCTGTATAAAAGCAAATATCTCCTCCCCTAATCTGTCATCTGGTATACCTACTACCTGTTAGGGAAAAGAAGGAAGATAAAACAAAGTGTACCACAATGGTAGATATAACTTAATGGATACTGCATAATAACACAAATACAATGCACTTTTATATTGCAAATAAATTGTAAGACAAAACAACGTTATAATATTGTTTTTACTTTGGTCAAAATGAGTATACCAATTAATTTTTGAGTATCAATAAATGTTATGATAACTCAAATCTCACTCTTTAACTAAATGACCAAATATATGTGCATGCCACCTTTTATTTGATTTTTAATAAAAATTATGGATATATTTTGTTATTTATATAATATTGGATATTCCAAACTGCAGTAGATAAAAACTTTTACCATGTATAATTTTCTCTAATAAAATATTATATATTTCGTATGTGTATAGTGTAGAAACATTAATTTTCGTGGGGTTAAAATTTACTTGCATAGGCGGATCCAGGGGGCCCTGCCTTTCGTGGGAAAAATTTGGTTGATTATATAGGGAGTCATTGAAGCATGACTGGAGCAGGCCCCCCCCTTAGGAAAAGTTCTGGATCCGCCACTGACTTGTTTTATCTCTATATAAGGTTTCATGGGGATTATATGTAGGTTAAATTTTCGTGGGGGGTTTAATTTTGTGGATATAATCTTTCCACGAAATAAACAAAATCAAATCCTCCACGAAAATTTCTGCTTTTACAGTTTATAATTTTCTATGTGACACATTATTTTTTTATTGTCAAACTTTTCAGGGATAACAAACCTGTACATCTTTAACATCAGGATGCTTATATAAAATCTGTTCTAATTCTAATGGATAAACATTTTCACCACCCCTGATTATCATGTCTTTGATACGCCCAACAATTCTACAAAATCCATCCTCATCCATTTCACCAATATCCCTAAAAAAACATTTAATATCAAGATTAAAAGTTGTATGTAAAAAATACTTGCTTATCTGAGCAAAGTGAGCCATGAGCAATATGATTGTGACCACTAGTGGAACATAATTTGGCGCCCCTTGTGGAGCAGCTATGATAACCCTTGGTTTTTGGTAGTGTTACAGTTGTTCAACTTTAGGTTTTGTGTGTTGTGTTTTGTAGACACTGATTTATTCGTTTTGTAATATTTCCTTTTGACCATGGTATAGTCTGTTTTTCTTACTTAAACTTAAAATTTTTGATTGTCCCAGTATGGTATCTTTTGATTTTTTTTTTATAATTAGTCAATCAAAATCAAAATCATAACAGATGAATGCTTTGAAAGACACAATATGCAATACCAATTACAAGGAAGAGTGTTGTCCTAAAATATTCCCGTAATACAAGCTATTTGATATAAAGAACACATAAATCTGTCAAAGGAAACTGGTATATCTTTTCATTTTTGGTATCACTGGCACTACTAGTGAATCATTCATATTGATTAGCCTTAATATGTGCCATACCTTGCCTATCAGGGATATTTGATTACCTGGTTTTGCCAAAGTGTGCATGCACTCCTTCAGAAAATTTCTTGAACATTTCAATTCTTAGTTCTCCAGTACCCACTAAATCCACGAAAATTGGTATTCAACGAATATACATATACAATGTAATTTTTTATATAATTGAACTTTGAATCTTAAATGGTTTTCAAGACTTTTAATGGTATAAATAACAAAACTAGCTTAACCCTTTCCCTTTCATGCATTTTAGACCTTTACTTATCGAAAATACATTATCGAAGTTTAAATGAATACAGAATTCGCATCAATGGTCATACACATGCCATGTTGGGGTCAAATGAAAGATAATTGGTAAAATATTTCAAAAAATTCAGTTTGACGATAATTCGTCATTTTTTGGTCATGTAGTATATTTCCAAAAGTCACGTGACTGTTGGAGAAAAAGTGAAAAAATACGAAATCCTTGGGCAAAAAGTCGTGCAGAGACATATTGGTGGGCTAATAGGGTCAGGTTTTGATGGAAACACAATGCCTCGAGTCTGTTGAAGCCATATAATTTATCATAGTGGTATAAATAGACGCATAACGTGCTATAGGCCTTGAAATATCGATGTCTGTAACATTCAAAATAATTGATTTTAGACGCTCTTTTTGTCCGATTTCAAACTTGGACCCTAGTTATTTGTCTAATTCGTTTTCAATCAATCAGCAGCCTTAACTTTGTTTTTACAAGGGAAAATTCATTGAATTACCAATGCTAGCTCGATCTGGGACACCCTTGACCGAGCCCGATGGAGCAAAGGGGGTAAAAAAGGGGGGGGGGGGCAATTTTGCACACACATTCTTTAAAAAAAAATATTCGTAGGTTTCCTTTTTGAAATTGAAAGTAAAGTTAAGTTAAGTTACATTTAATATGGGAAATTGTTTTTCCAACTCCAGCAGTGAGATTCAAACTCTCAATCTTAGCGCCTTGAGATAGATCAGCGTACCCCTGCGCCACTGACATTGTAGTGAATTTATCGAAATTTAAGTACTTAAGTCTACCGCTACGAAAGAAATGAAAAAAAAAAAAATATAAAGATTCTCACCCAGTTTGTTTTCTTTTTGGAATTATGTGTTCAGATGATAATTTTTTGTTGCCAAATGCATGATTTTTACGCAAATCTAGGAGGAATCCACTCTTTAATCTGTCATTGTTTCATTGAAATAAACATGTTTCTTCATTCAAACAAAAGTGTTTTCAACTTTAGTATACCGCAACACTTACGAAACCATGTTTTGCTACATCTATTTCAGATTTGCCAAAAAAATTCAGAATATTTTAGCGGTTTTTGTCTCTTTTCTCATAATATCTTTAAGAAATGACTTTAGATTTTTAGCGTAATTCAAGTTTGTGATTGCGCTGCTACACTAAAAATTACATTTGCAACTAGTGTACAAGTTAGAACTATTAGTTTAATACTATTTTTCAAAAACTCACTGCACAGTTATTAAAAAAAGACATAAATCCTCTTAAAAGAGCAGTTTTCGTTGCACTTCTATTTGAGAATATCCCTCAAAATTCGAAGAAAAATAAATGGTCTTTACAGAAAAATTACACATCAGTAAGGGGTGACTTGTTTATTGACTAATAATGATAGAGGTTTGATGCACATTAAATCGCATTGCTGGTTATCTGAGGATTAATTTGAGCCCTTAACCACATCTGTACGTCAGCAAATGGCGATTAAACATGTCTAAATGTCCCAAACAAATCTTGAAATTGGTTTCACCGGTAAGCTGTACCGGTGTGAAAGGGAGAGGGTTAAAACATCTTCTGTTTTCCTCCTAGATTACCTTAAAACTACTACATACCCTGTAAAGTACCATCTATCTGATTTAATAACTTCCTTGGTTTTCGTAGGATCATTCCAATATTCCAGCATGGTCATGTAACCTCTGGTACACAACTCTCCTGATTCTCCAACTGGTAAAATGTCACCATTTTCATCTACAATTTTTGTCTAAAAATAGCCAATGAAAAATCCACCACTATATATACAGTGTAACCTGTGTACCATAATCCGACACACTGGGGAACAAGAAAAAAATGTTGGATTAAGCAGTGTGTCAGAATACTCAGGTTTTTTTTCTGCAAGGATAGTATATATTAGGACCATAAAATGTTTTGGTTAAAGCAGGATGTTGGAATACTCAGATATCGGATTAGGCAAGTTCCACTATAGTGTAATGAAGAGATATAAAAAGTAAATGTTTCTGGTATAATATATCATCCACCTATGTTTCACCTGTGTATTATTTTATTGGATCAAATAATGACAATATATATTTTCATAGATCTTGTCAATTAAACATTTTGATTTTTCAATTTTCAAAGTAAATACATGTTCTGTTGATTTGTTTATTTCAGTGCGTACTCCTCTTTTTGAATTGATGGCATTTTTCCTGAATATTTGATTTCATCATTTTGTCAAAGTCTGCATACAAGCCTACATGAATTTGTCCTATGTTTAAAATCTAAAATTAAATTCATGGTTCATCAATACCTATCAAATCCACAAAAATTTGTATCTAACAAACAATAATGAGTTCACAGTTACTCTGACATAGAATTATACCTCAACGTGAGGGTGTGATCTTCCTACTGTAGAAACAATTATACCTCAACCTGAGGGTGTGATCTTCTTACTGTTAAAACAATTATACCTCAACGTGAGGGTGTGATCTTCCTACTGTAGAAACAATTATACCTCAACGTGAGGGTGTGATCTTCCTACTGTAGATAATTATACCTCAACGTGAGGGTGTGATCTTCCTACTGTAGAAATAATTATACCTCAACGTGAGGGTGTGATCTTCCTACTATAGAAACAATTATACCTCAACGTGAGGGTGTGATCTTCCTACTGTAGAAACAATTATACCTCAACGTGAGGGTGTGATCTTCGTACTGAAGAAACAATTATACCTCAACGTGAGGGTGTGATCTTCCTACTGTAGAAACAATTATACCTCAACGTGAGGGTGTGAACTTCCTACTGTAGAAACAATTATACCTCAACGTGAGGGTGTGATCTTCCTACTGTAGAAACAATTATACCTCAACGTGAGGGTGTGATCTTCCTACTGTAGAAACAATTATACCTCAACGTGAGGGTGTGATCTTCCTACTGTAGAAACAATTATACCTCAACGTGAGGGTGTGATCTTCCTACTGTAGAAACAATTATACCTCAACGTGAGGGTGTGATCTTCCTACTGTAGAAACTTTCTTCTCTAATACATCATCCCTATAACTCTGAAATGTTACAGGACTGTTTTCTGTTGTACCATAACAAACCTTTCAAAGAAGAAAACAATTATGTTACCAACAAAATACATTGTCTTCATTTCTGAATCAATGTTTTGACTGATATTTGTATGTAAATTATAAGCAATAAATTAAACCTACATTGAACTTGTTATAAATATCAATGGGACGTTGCACAAAATGATAAGCAACAACTAGAGGCTCTAAAGAGCCTGTGTCGCTCACCTTGGTATATGTGAATATTAAACAAAGGAAGCAGATGGATTCATGACAATTGTGTTTTGGTGATGGTGATGTGTTTGTACATCTTACTTTACTGAACATTCTTGCTGCTTACAATTATCTCTATCTATAATGATCTTGGCCCAGTAGTTTCAGCGGAAAATGTTAGTAAAATTTACACATTTTATGAAAATTGTTAAAAATTGTTTATAAAGGACAATAACTCCTTAGGGAGTCAATTGACCATTTTGGTCATGTTGACTTATTTTATGTCTTACTTTGCTGTACATTATTGCTGTTTACAGTTTATCTCTATCTATAATAATATTCAAGATAATAACAAAAAACTGCAAAATTTCCTTAAAATTACCAATTTAGGGGCAGCAACCCAACAACCGGTTGTCAGATCCATCTGAAAATTTCAGGGCAGATAGATCTTGACATGATAAACAATTTAACTACCAAATTTGCTCTAAATGCTTTGATTTTTGAGTTGTAAGCCAAAAACTGCATTTTCCCCCTATGTTCTATATTTAGTCGTGGCGGCCATCTTGGTTGGATGGCCGTTTCACCAGACACATTTTTTAAACTACATAAAAATTGACTATAAAGGGCAATAACTCCTAAAGGGGTCAACTGACCATTTCGGCCATGTTGACTTATTTGTAAATCTTACTTTGCTGAACAAATTATTGCTGTGTACAGTTTATCTCTATCTATAATAATATTCAAGATAATAACCAAAAACAGCAAAATTTCCATAAAATTACCAATTCAGGGGCAGCAACCCAACAACAGGTTGTCCGATTCATCTCAAAATTTCAGGGCAGATAGATGTTGACCTAATAAACAATTTAACCAGTGTCAGATTTGCTCTAAATGCTTTGGTTTTTGAGTTATAAGCCAAAAACTGCATTTTACCCCTATGTTCTATTTTTAGCCATGGCGGCCATCTTGGTTGGTTGGCTAGGTGACACGCCACACATTTTTTAAACTAGATACCCCAATGATGAATGTGGCCAAGTTTGGTTAAATTTGGCCCAGTAGTTTCAGAGTAGAAGATTTTTGTAAAGGTTAACGATGACGACGGTCGACGGACAACGACAGACGCCGGACGCCAAGTGATGGGAAAGCTCACTTGGCCCTTCGTGCCAGGTGAGCTAAAAATATGTGTTCATAGGACACATTTCCTTGCTCTGTGTACTGCAAGCATGGAGCCAACACCAATATTTTCAAGATGTCTTATATAAATTGAATAGAATTTTCAAATAATTCATACCTCCATAAAATTTCTCAATTGACACTCAGGTTTTAGAACTTATTGGGTTTTTTTTTACTTAAGAATTTTAATTATCCATTTTAGAAAATTGTTAATAAATACTTTCATGTAAATTCTATGAAAATTTGCCACTATTAAATGATAACAGTGAGAGCACTTACTTGAAAAAATTTCAAAAAATTCACACAAAATTTCAATTAAAAAGGGGGCTTCAAATGAAATTATTCATTGGGCACTGGTTTAAGAATAACAATTGACACTCCTACACTAATTTGATTAAAATTAAGATTGAACTGTAAGATTGAGGTCAATATCAAGGTCAAACTCAGTATGATTAACCATTTCAATGCACAAAGTCTGCCTTACATACAGAACATTGAATCTAAAAAAATATTCATTAGAAATAATGTAAAGAAAATATATTTACTTACTGTGACACTAGGCATATTCATCTGGCTTATAACTTGTCTCATTGTTTCTATGGGGCATGGTGACCCTGCCATGACCCCCGTGTAAAGTGATTTTAAATCAAATTTGTCGAAATCATGATGATTCAGCATATCTATAAACATGGTTGGCACACCATACAGAGATGTACACCTGAAAAAAATATTAATTCAATAGAATAGATATATCACAAAATTCAAATAATTCAAATCAACGGATGGACTAGATTATTTTCAATGAATTCAATGAAAGTCTGTTTTCATTTTATGTGAAATGATTGAAACTTAAGATGAAGACATAGTCCTGTCAATCTAGCATAAATTTGACCCTAACCTTGAAGTAATTGCAACAGAAGATGTTTAAGTTTTAATATTTAGCACTATACCCCAAATATACATAGAAAAAGTCCTATAAAATCTTACTTCAGGAAAACTAAAAATTCATGATTTTAAAATTCCTATGGAGATTTGCATGAATATGGGAGATAATTCTGTAAAAAGGCAGAACTATGAATAATCAAAGAGCTGAAAGCTCTGAAGAAAAATGACGCCACTGTCTCTAATATTGGGATAGTTTTTATGCAAGTCTTGATTTTCACATACCGTAATTAGTTTAACAATGCAACATGTCTCGTAAGCATATAATTGATATTCGTATATATGTGTGTGTGTGAAGTGAAGGTGACAACTGGCTGTTTTTTTTAAGACAAATGAATAGGTCAAGACTACCTGAATTGTACAAATAAATACCGTAGAAAGGCTTGTATATTTCTCACTGGTACATAGTCTGAATCCGGGTCCGTTCGCGCCCACTCATGTTTGCCCCCTTTCACTTTCACACCCTAAATGTTCGCACCCAATCTTAATTGGTTTTTGTGTTTAATAACTCTGTAAGCAAGTGTTTTCTTATAAGTATAATTGTTGTCATTGTCTCAAAATAAAGTGAGACAGCATTTTTATTTGTGTTGAATAAATCTTAATCATGTTTTGGATAGCGTATTGTTAAAAATAATAATAATCCTTTCTAATTAAAGTGGTATTTTGTCAACGTTTTATTTTGTGTTGAATAACTCTTAATCATGTTTTGGTTAGTGTATTGCTATAACTTTGTTTCATTGACTTCTTTCAAAATGAACTGAGATTCTGACTATGTTTTTTTCTGTGTGTTGAATAGATTTTATCATGTTTTGGTTATAATAGTGGATTGCTATATTTTGGTTCCTATATTTTATTGTTTCGTTGTTTCAGATCAAAGGGACCAAGCTGTTAAAAACAATTATCTTTTGTGTTTTTCCTTTAAAATCTTCAATGTTTTACTCATACCAAGCTATAAATACATTCAGTATTTACACCAAAGCAATTTAAAACAACAATCATGATTTTCCAATTATTCAACTTGAATTTGAATTAAAATTGAGCGCGAATGAGAAGAGTGCGAACGGACCTTGGGTGCGAACGTGCGAGGTGCGAACCTGCAAGGTGCGAAAGTGTATTGGGCGCGAACAGACCTGATACCACAAAATATTAAGTAAATAATCTTTTTGTTACTGTTATCAAAGGTCTAATGAAACTCAGGTAATTTCAAACATTTGTCAAAGAATTCTAGTCAAACCGGCACCTGGTTAAATTGGCACCTGGACAAATCAGCACCTGGTTAAATCGACACCTGATATAGTCAATTCGTCACCCATGTTAAATATATATTTTAACTGTATTTTAAGCAAAAAGAGTAAAAATAAGTAAGGGGTTGCCAGAATTTTTTTCAGTATTTAAGCAAAAAGAGTTAAATACTAACTTTCACATTTTTGGGTGTTCATTGTTCATTTTGTATATATTTATTTTTCTCAACTAAATGACATTTTTGGTGTATTTTTAATGATATATATATGAGTAGTCAAAATAATTATTACGTCTGGCAAGGCTTTTTTAATTTTATTCTGGGACACCTTTTGTATGACCGCAAGGCTATGTTAATTTTTTTCTGGGACGCCTTCCTAAGAAAGCCTTCCTACGAACTTCGTAGGAAGACGTCACAGAAAAAAAATAAAATAGCCTTGCCAGACGTCATAATTATTTGGACTAATACATGAGATATTGGATATTTTTATGCATTATTTAAACCAGTTGAGCATTTTACAGGATTGATTGTTTAATGCTTTTTAAACTTTACTGAAAAAAAAACACCTTAAATTTGCTTATTATTTGGCATGAAAGTTTGATTTATTGAAAGGGACTCATAGTTTTCCATTTTTTTTTAATAATTGTCTAATTGTTAAAACAACAGCTTGGGTAAGGGCTTCGTTGTTTACCTTTATACACAACAACATAATTTCACTTTGGTTTCGTTGTTTACCTAAATACACAACAACATATTCACTATGTACTTGGTAACAGTTATTAATTAATTGAATAGAAAATATTATAACAAATATTATTGGATGCCGAATTGACGTCAAATAGGTGCCGATTTGACTAGATGCCAATTTAACCAGGTGCCGACTTGACGTTTCAATTCCTCTGCGATCGTTTTTCCATCATCAAAGAGAAGAAGAAACTGATTGAAAATGATTCTGGAACGCTTCATGATTGTTAAAATAAGTTAAATTCACTCAAAAAACAATTTTAAAACTTGCGATGTTTAAACAGGAAGTTTCAAAAGCACGTGTAAAAAAAGAAATTAACCGGTGAGAGTGGAAATCCGTACATAACAGATATCACTATAGTACGACTTTGAAAGCAAAACAGTTCCATCCTTTTGTAAAACAGTCTTTAATATACCTATCACATTAATGTTTGAAGGGTCTTAAGCTTATTCAAACCATAAAAGTCGGTATGAAACACCAAAACGGAATGAACAATAACCGATTACGTTTTGTAGTTTACAAATTCTAAACTGGTTCCCGTCAAACTACAACACTTTGTCCGAGTGTAGTGGAATACAAGCAGAAACCAGTTAGTTTGTAAACTGGTTCCTGGCTGATTACTACACAATGACCTCTCATGCATAATTAATGATAACACAAGCAGATTCCAGTTTGTATAGAAAATAGTAAATACGAAACCAAGCGCGGTAGGCAGAGAAATGTAATGAGGTTCAGGTCGCCAGTAATGGAACAATGACTGCGTCATTTTCCAAAAATTGATACAAAATTATAACTTAACCACTTTCTATTCAACATAATGTACTGATTCTTGATACTCTAGCCATCTTTAGAGTATAACAAACAACTCTAAAGGTATTTTCATATCTTTATCAACCCTCAACCCAGATTTCATAATTCATAAGATGACCATTTATTATATTTTTCAGCATGTCAAGGTAAAAAATCTCAAATTGAGTAAAACTTATATATGCTTCTTTTTGCGGTTTTAAGTTTCTTTGAAAAAAGAAGATTTTGAAAAAATATAATTTACAGATATAAATAATACGAAATATTCACATTATTTTTTCAAAATAGTCACAAAGCCATAAATTTGCAATTTCTTCAATGAAAAATGTGCAAAAAAAAATAAAAATACCCATAACACTTGGGTTTTGAACATTTCAGGAGCAGAAGATTATATAATATAGTCAAATACGAACTTATAACCCCATCAAAGTATCATATTTTACATGAATTTTAAGAAAATCAACCAAAAACTGACAACAAATGGACTCATTTTTGCAGAGTTATCTCCCTTTTGAATGTTAATTTCAATAAGAAATTCAAAAATGCAAAATTTGAGTTTTCCTCAAGTTAGATTTTATGGGACTTTTTTCTGTGTATATTTAGGGCTTAATGCTATAGATTAAAACTAAAACATTTCCTGTTGCAATTAGTTTGAGGTTCAAACTTAGTTTGACTGGACTGTTAGATTTTTGCCAAAGATAATGAAGTATAAAAATATATGTAAAATAAAATTCACAAAACAAAGGAGTTAAGCTCTGTATCTTTTGAATGACAATCCTGAAAAATTATTTGTTTCCTAGAACTTTTTTGATGCACATATTTATATATTATACTTGTAATACTAAAATGAATTATTTTTGATAGACACAATTCTAGAATACAGATAGAAATATTTTCACAAGATAAACAACCAACATGAAAACAATTTTTGTGGTACTGGGAAGTGTTGTTAGCTTTGAGCAATCTTAGATTCTTTGCTCTGGTTTTAAACTTAACAGCTGACAAACCCTTTACGAACTTGTGTTTTGTGTTGAATTTTAATTAGTGATTTATTGTGTCATAGATCCCAAAATGGATGTCGTTCAAAACTCTGTTCTTATATGTGTTGGAAAAATGAGTAAAAGTTGGACAAAATTTTGGGAATGTTATGCAGAGTTAGAGAGTTGATACCTACATTAATACACTGATCTTCAGAGGTCAAATTTGCAATTCGTAAACTTGTTTTTAAAGATTTCATCATTATTTGTAGAGAAAACTTTACTATGATTAATGTAATCAAAGTATTTGTTAGGACTGAAAGGTAAAGATTGCATTAATTTATAAGTGGGAAATAAATAAAATTTTGCAATGTAAATAAAGCATTGGTTGTAGTTGAATCAACTATAGTTCTGGACAATGGGAGATAACTCCAAATTTTAAAGATGACTTTAACAATGACATCATTTATATTTTTAGAACAGACGTTAGATTCCTGCACCTTGCAAAAATTATACAATTGTTTTGTCAGGTCTAACATCATTTTGTGACTTGAATATCTGAGCATATTGATAAATTTCTGGAAATGTTCACGTATAGGATGTATAATATGCTTTGATTCATGCACTATATTTTGTGTATCAAAAAGGTATCAGCATTTGATAATTTAGATATCAAGTCAGTAAGATAAGGTTTTGATTAAATTTCATTCAATCTTTACCCAAAAACATCCTTCTTGTGGTATAATAAACTGACAAACCTTTCCTTACTGACAGAGTGAAGAGTCGCCCCTGACTCAAATGCTGGGGATGGGAATACACATGTGGAACCATTAGTTACCATCTGTAAACTTCCTATCACCATACCAAAACAATGGTACAAAGGCACTGGTATACAAATTCTTGTTTCCTAAATTCATGGAACAATCAGTATGTGTTAATGATGTTAAACTTATTATTTACAAATAGAACCTTTTAATATAAAGAATGAGAGTTTATTAAATGAACAAATTGATAATTGAAAAAAATCTTTTTAGAACAACTCTTTTTAAAAGTTCATAGAATCTTGCAATTTGTATATCTGTACATGACAGGAAAAAAAAAAATTTTCAAATCATAAAAAAGATGGTATCATCATGAAATGTACATATATATATTTGTAGTTTTCATTATTCTGAGAAGTTAAATTAATGTTATATTACCATTTCATGATATCCAAGTCTACGTCCAGTAAAATAACTGTTATTCATAATATTATGATGTGATAATGTGGCTCCTTTGGGTGTTCCTGTTGTTCCCTGAAAAGATATAGAAGTTGGGTTTTTCCCTCAAAGATACCTGATTTGATGTTATACTAATGGAACTTAACATCCTAAACTGTATCCTGTTCCTGTTATTCCTATTTATGTATTGTTCTATGAGTATTACTTACAGATGTAAATTGTATATTAATTGGGTCATCAAACTGTAGCTTGGACTGTAAATCCAATAATTCTGTTCTACGTTTACTAGTGGCAGCCTCCATTACTTCCGAGAATTTCAGTGCTCCTCTGAAATAAAATGCTTTCATGTTACAAACATAAATTTTGAATCATCTGGATTTATAGTTCATGACATTTTCTATTAAAGGTACATCTGTTTATGAATTGACGCGTTTTGAATTAAATTTGAATAGGTGATTGAAAACTAGAATAGTATGGATTAACTATTATTTCAAACTTTTTCTGCCAAAGGACAACCTTCCCTTATGGCACAAAATGGCCTAAATTATCAACTTTATCATAAAACACCATAATGGTCATAATTTGGTTTGTAAATGGGTCTTTTTCAAAAGCATTAATGCTAGATAAATCAGTTCTTTTCACAAAAGTGCATACTATTCTCCAAAATAAGCCCATGTTGGACATTTTGTCAAAATATGATGATTTTGTGCAATTTTCAGACTGCCACCTATAGCTAGGATCCAAAATGTGCAAATTCAAGACCAATATTTGTTTTTTAATAATCGGGGAGTGTAATTTTTTACATGTATTTCTGAAGTTTATAAATCTACATAAAAAAAGTACATTTTTGAATAGTCACTTACTGATACTTTTTATCCCCCATCATTATAACTCTTTTCAGGTCAGGCAACCTGTGAAAAAAACAACATAAAAGAATTAACTTAGTGGAAGGCAAAATATAACTTCCAACTTGGTTTCCTATTTATAATAAATAGCTATGTATGTTTGTAATCCAGGTAATTTATCAGTGTTTAGTAGAATTAAGACAAGCATTAAGTAACTTCAAGTACTACCTTTATCAGTTATTTGTGCATTATGTTATTCATTTGTGGCTTTTTTTTATAGCTTAATACTGATTTGATGAGTTACACCCTTGTCAACTAATTTTTATCATGCAACAGGTTGTTCTAATGTTGTACTGATACACCACTGTAATAAGTCAAAGGGAGGGTTTGGTACACACAAACAATGATTAATCCTACTACATTCTTTATGTGGCTGGAATATTGTTTTTTTTTTAAATGCTATGAGCTTCAATGGGTTGTTAGTCTTCCCTTTTGAATTGGTTTCTGATTTTCGTACTCAAAGGCTCTTGTACCATACTGTGGATAAGGGTTGTACTCAGTGACCTTTAGGTATTTGCATCCTACTCTTTTAGTCTTTTGTGGAAAGCACTCTCATTGGCTATCAAAGCTTTTTTATCATGTCTCTTTAATATGCAATAAATGTATAGTTTCCAGGTAAAAAAAAAGTTAACATTTATCATGTTAGCTAATAAAAATAAATGGTTTTAACTTCTGGAATTGATCAATGGCTTAAAAGACATATTGCTTCAAAAAACAGTTCATCAATCTCCATTATGGTAGCTTTGTCAATTCATATATTCAATTGTAATCCATATGTGACCTGTACCTACAAGTGACTTTTAATGTGACCATCATTGTCTGTCCTGGCTAATTCAGGCACCAGTTGGAACAAATTGTCATAATAGTTCTGACCTTTGAACTCTTCAGCCATTATCAAAGCCGTACAGCCAACCTATTGAATAAAATCATGATAACTGTACTTCAGTCACAGGTGCATATTCAAAATATGAAACTATATTGATCTAAGTAGAAACATTTTATTCTTAACATTAATATGACATTAACCCAACACAAAAAAACTTTTAGAGGTCATCACTAGGTTTTCAACAACAAAAAAGTATAAAAGAAAGTTCCTATATATCTGTATATACAATAAGTCAAACTTTGAACTTAGTTGTGAATTCAAGAACCTTATTCCCTAAATAAACCCAAAAACACATATAAAAATAGTTAAAAAAAATAATAGGTAAATAGCTTTAAGTTAAATTCAAATAGATTGACAACTTGAAATAAATTAACATGTGAATGGCTTCTTGAGTGATTATTTTTTTCGATCACCATGATTATAATTATTCTGTTTTACACTTGACACAATATCTGTATTCTAGATTTTGTACCTTTTCCAACGCATATTGCAGTTCATCTGGTCTGTATAATGGGTTAATATTAACCTGAAAAGGCAGAATCATTTAAATGGAAATATGTACATGTTAAGAATGCTATCACTTTTATATTGAACATATATGCTATATAGCAAAATACAACAGACATAGTTCTGATAAAACATGGTCAATTATGTTGTTGTGTGAAACTTTAGTATTATCAGACTAACAGGATAATTTAAAATCCTCATATGACAGCTAGATGCAAAATTCATTAAGAGCATTTAGATTCATAAGATTTTTGATGGGAATGTTAAATTTGTTTTAATTCTTAATCTATGTTAAGGGGTTAACCTATGATCAACTAAATGATTTATGATATAAAAATCAAATTTCAAATATATAGATAGATAGATAGATAGATATTTTTATTATTAAAGTACAACTTGGTACATATACATGAAATACAATATATTGCAGTTTTAAACATAAACATTCAATAAACATGTATAATTATACCAACCAGCCTTTAGAGGCTTATGATGCACTGTCATTTATGTACGAATAATTATATGAATAAATTTCAAATCTATTAATCAATTTTATATCTGAGGCTTCATTTCTTATTCTTATATATATATCCACTTCTTTTTTGAAAACCAAAAATTATACAAAAATTAAAAGCTAAATAAAAACGAATTCTTAGGGTTTTTTTTTAACCACCAATATAAAGTATGCAAGATACATGTATGTGATTAAGACTTTGACACTAGCAAAATTTTGTAAACTGTTTATTTTCCTCTTTTGACACCAGTTTAATTTTGTAAACTGTTTATTTTCCTCTTTTAGTCTTTTTCTTAATTCTATAATTTCTGTCTTGTCTTTGATCAATTACTCTCCTAGAAAACATTGAAGAAATATTTGATTAAATTAATTAAATAAAATTTATAACATAGAATACCAGTATAATTCCAGCTCGAGCTGTGGCATACTGTGTGAGTATCCATTCTATAGAGTTTGGTCCCCATATTCCTACACGGTCTCCTCGTTTAATACCAAGCTCTAATAATCCTGCTGCAAGTTGGTCTGCCTAAAAACAAAACTAAACAGTAATAACAAGTGAAACTGTGAGCTACTGCTCACTGATGATACCCCCGCCGCAAGTGGATAATATTAATTGTGTAAAAATATGCAAGTGTTCGGTAAACAGGAAGTTGTCGAGTGATGAATCTGAAAACGCATCACACGGTATAGCTGACTTATATTAACCCTTAAACCAAATTTCAGAAATCCTTGTATTGTAGTTCCTGAGAAAAATGTGACGAAAAATTTTCAACTTGGCTATCATGTGTTTACAAAATCAAACAAGTGTTCGGTAAACAGGAAGTTGTTGAGTGATGAATCTGAAAACGCATCACACAGTATAGCTGACTTATATCAAGCCTGAAACAAAATTTCAGAAATCCTGGTAGTGTAGTTGAAAAAATATTTTTCGTCACATTTGGGACGGACGGACTGACTGACAGACGGACTGATGGACTGACGGAAGGACAGACAGAGGTAAAACAGTATACCCCCCTTTTTTTCAAAGCGGGGGTATAATTAATACCAGTTCTAGGACAATCATATATATGATATGAAACAATCTAAATAGCAATGTCCCCATAAATTGTTCTTATGGACTTCATTACTTTGTGGTAAATTATCAACATTTCTTTTTTCACTTAGTTATGTTTGATAACAAATGTAACAATATACATATATATTTCCCATATTGTGTTCTGAACTGCATGACTCATAAAAGATCCCTTCTGTTCTAATTCAACCATGTTCAATTGTAACAATGGGATAGATTGCACCCTCCTATTTTGAAACTACTTAGGAATGATTCAATTATGCTAAATTTGGATCAAACTAAATCAGTGGTTTCAATAAACAATGATAAATATCTTACTTCTAAAATTTCAAGTTTTTTTCTACAATTTAACACATTTTTGTTCCACATTGTATGGAGACATTTTCACTTACTTCATATAGTACATGCATCTGAATTTTCTCAAATTATAGGCTGAAGTGCTTCCTGATTGTATTCAACATGTTCAATGTACACTGTTCATTAAAAATACCATATTATAATAAAAATGTACACTTTTTATTTAAATTATTTCATTGTAATAAAAATGTACACTATATTAAACAGATTGTAATTAAAATGTACACTATATTTATTTATAATACCTTATTGTAATTAATATGTACACTATTTATTTAAAATGCCTCTTTGCACAATGTTGCAGGTGTTATAATTGAAATGTACATTATTTATCTAAAATACCTCATTGTACATGTAGTAATTGAAATGTACACTATCCATCATTTCCATTAACAAAAACCTCATTGTAATTAAAATGTACTGTTCATTCAAAATATACCTCTTCCAATAGCTGTTTAAATGTTTTCCTGACATTTCCAGTTGAGAAGATAACAGCTTCTTTATCAGGATTTAAATCAACTCTCTGTTCCAATCCCTGACCAATAGTTATTCCTAACAATGGTGTTTCACTAGGACCCTGGAAATAGCTCAAACTCTCTTTTTGACTACAAGTTCTCCTTGTAGAGAATCTACATAAAATAAATCATGTAAATAGAATGAAATAGGTCTAAATACAAAAAAAAAAGCTCATACTTTGTTTTTACCTATATAATTAGTTTAAACCTTAATCAACATGATCAATGTGTTAGCTCTATATTATTTACCAATCAATTACTTTTGCACAAAAAATATATTAAGTTACAGAAGTGTTTGGTGATACATTGTATTAATAAATAAAAGGGGTTTTGAAGATTAGGAGGTAAATGAGACAGCAACCCAAAAAGACAAAATAGGAAGTGCATGTTATAAATGTATGGTCTGTAGCCTTTACACTATTTTATTTGTATCCTTTTGTTTTGTAGATGGAATATGTTCATTGATCTTCATTGTTGTTCCGCAGATTGCATGTTGTGATGACTTTTATATTATTTGTTTGTGTGTTTCTCTGTGATGAATGTTCTAGCATGTGTTTGTGCTGTATTTCTGTCACATAATGTCGTCATTTTAGCAATATTTTTAACATTGTCATAAAGCGGGAGATTTGGCTAGCCATTAAACCAGGTTCAACCCACCATTTTCTTAAAATGTCCAGTACCAAGTCAGGAATATACCAGTGTTATCAAATAGATTGTTTCTATGTATGTTAGTGTTTGTTTTTGTTGCACTTCAGTCATGTCATTGTTCCTGTTGTTCCTTTGTTTTCCTCTTTTAGCTCATGCGTTTCCCTCAGTTTTAGTTTGTAACCCAGATTTGTTTTCTCTCAATCGATTTATGACTATTGAACACCAGTATACTACTGTTGCCTTTTTTATTCTAGTTTAACAATTTCTCCTTTTCAGAATCATTAGGATTCTGGGTAATCTCATTGCTTGTACACCAAAATTAAAATAATATATATTGTTTTTGGTTGAATTTCCATTGTTAAGGTGGTATGGGTGTCTTTCGCCATCTTGAATTGTAAAAAACAGAGAATCTAAGGTCCAGATTTTCAATCAAGTTAGCAAAATTTGATCATGTATACGTAGGATTGCAGATAACTAATGTGAATTTGCATTTAAAAGAACAAACTTATTAGATTATAACTTATAAATATTAATATTTTTACAAGTGTAGATTATTTGGGTCATTTTCAAAAAATGTCAAATTTTAAAATTGAAAAATTTATTTAAAGTTACTTATTCAAACAACTGTCTACATAAGCAAATCAAAACAAACAGTACTTTAAGAACAACATATTAAAAGATGCAATCTTAATGATGTCATACAAGAATATCTTGAAACATTTTTTGATCAGTGGTACAATATTTTGTCTCTGCTGTTACTATTTTCAAAAGAAATTTTGGGTTATTAAGAAAAGGTTTAGATAAAATGTTAGGCTTGTTTTATGTAGCCAATTAGATGGTTTTCAAGAGAATAAACTTCTATATATACATTTCATTCTGTAAAATAATAGATTATTTGCCAATTTTCCAGTTTGTACTGAAAATGCCTCTAAAAATTGGTTTTCAAAGGTTGTAAAAATTACCACCAGTAATGCAAGTCTAAGATAGCAATTTATATTGTTCGGCATTTTTTCACGCTTTCAAATAAACCCAACATCAAGTAAATCCCTCATAAGCTAGTTTACTTTTCTCTTTATTTCATTGGTAACAGGAACGTATGTTTGTGATATATGTATCTTGGGAGGAAATTGGGAGAAACTTGGAGTAATTCCTCCCTAAAACTCCTTAATTGTTTATTACCTTGGTGTGGTTTCTCCCAACACCATGATTTGTATTGCTATGTTTACCTTTGAAGTGTTCCAGTAGTTGTTGACTACAATAAACATTTCTTATGTTTCCTGCCATTAAATGACAGTCCCAAAAATGATGAAAAGTGTGAGATTTGTTTAATATAATCAGAGATATATTATAATCTAATTTTATTTAAAAGAGGATCCTGCATAACTTTATTTATTAAAAATATATTCAGCATTTGTTCTGACAGTGTTGGTTTTTCATACCTAAGAAACATAATTAAAACAAACAAACTATCACCTGTAAGCATGGTAAGTGGAGTATAATTAATAGAAAATAAAGACATATATTTTAATTTAATTTATTCAATTTTTTTTTTATAAATTTAAATGATAAATGAAGATTATATAAATATAATATGTATGAAATTCATCTACATTATTTTATTATATTCAATTTTTTGTATCATTTATACTATTATTTTTTAAACCATGTATATATTAATATCTATATGTTTAAACTGACTATAAATACAACTTATTGTGCCATTCTTAATTATGAGATTATGAAATAATGTAAATAATTTTCCAAACTAAACTTACTTTTTGTATATTATTTCTTTAAATCATTTCATTAACCTTTTTTATAGCTTTCAGAAATAAAACTAAATAGGAAATGATTGAAATAGGAAGAAGTGAGAGAATAGTTAACAAGTAATTATGTGTCACTGTCAGACCATGCAGTCCTGCTTTGTTGATTTTTATTACTTTTACCTGCAATCAACAGGTCATAAAACCCTCCCAGATGGGAGTAATTACTTGGTGTCTTTTGGGAGGGAAATCTGTGTTTCACAGTGTAACACTGTGTTACACCAGAATCAGTGTTGGGAGTATGAGATTACATCCTCTCTGTGTGTACTGTATATCACTATATAAAAGTATATCCTGTTACCTTTTTGTCTATCCTGTTACCATTATCAGCATTGCACCTGCAAATGCTTAATTTGGAAGATTAAGACATTATAACCTTAAGATGAGTTCAAACAACGAAACATTTCATTCATTTTGCACTTATAGCATGTATATGTTACTGTACAATAAAAAAAATCAACAATGTTTTTGTCTACAATTGTCTATCCTGTTACTGTAACCATAGCAACCATAGTAACAGGATAGACAAATTTCTTCGTTTTTGATTGCTGTTGTGAAATAACTACTCCCTTTGGTTAAATGATTATGGTTTTCTATTGTAAATTTGGTTTCCAACGCGTTATTGCACTTTTTACAAGCATACTGTTGGTGTAATTAATCAAAATTGTTGGTAACAGCATAGACATGAAAAAAAGTACTCTATTTTTTTTCACTAAATATCTTGAAATTTCCTTTCTCGACACTGACGTTCAAGAAATTTGGCTTTTAAATGTACAGATTACTTTGCACTTTTGAAATCCACACTGACTGATTCAATATTCATAGGGAGAACAATTTAACGACTGATTTAAGTAGCGGTAACAGGATGGACATAAACCTCCCGTACGCTGATTGAATTTAATTTGTAGATAATATGTTAGATACAATGATAAAGAAGCTACAATTTTTCCTTTGATTAATAAATAATGTGTCAAAGAGACAACAACTCGACCACAGAAAAAACAACAGCAGAAGGTCACCAACAGGTCTTCAATGTAGCAAGAAATTCCCGCACCCAGACCCTTTATTGCTTAATTTTACAGGTTTTAAATTAGCATTTTAAGGGGAGGTAACTCTGGAATAGTGCATTTTCTGAAGGAATCTCAATCTACATAGAATCTTGATATTTTGTGTTTTAGCTGAAAAAACACATGTTGACCCTTCCTTTTCTTTTGATATCCTCAAAGCATTTTCTAAAAGCTATCTTCCTTCGTATTTTATTGTACAATTCTATCATTTAGTTTAGCTTCTAATCACATAATGGTTTTCTTCCCTGTATAATCCATTCAAATTGTGTCATTTTGTCACAACCTGTAGCTTGAGAAAATACATGGTGACCTATTATTTTTATTATCTTTTTGAACATATATCAATATATACATGTACTACATTTTGGCAAAGTATGAATAAATTCTATTATTTTAATTTAGACTCCCATGTACCATTTTTGTATACGAGGGTGGTAATCATGGTAATGGGGGTACCTTCATGACAAATGACGGTAAAAATTCTTGTTAAATGACAATAACGTTAATTTTTGATGCATGACGATAAAATGTGCACTTTCTTTAAGACGATAAAAAAATCGAATGATTTTGACAAATCAAATTAAATTTTTTTCCAAAAATAACAGTTACGATAATTATTTGAGACCTCTGACAAACGACTATAAAAGTCGGGGGACTTACTTAAATGAGTGATTTTATAAATCACTGATTCAAGTAACATTATGATCATAAAGGTTGAAAGTAAGAGTTGGCTTTCTTTAACAATCACCTATTTAAGTAGTACAAATTTATCACTAGACTAAGTAATTTAATTTTATTGTAGTTTTAAATATAGAATATTAATGATCCAGGGATTAATTATGTTGCTAAAATTATCAGGGCCAACATCTGTGTTGTCTAGGATGACCAGGTCATATGAGGTGATGACCTTGTACTGAATCTAGGATAATGACATAAAAATCACTTGTATAAGAATCATACCTCAATTTCCTTCCAAAAAATAACTTCATTAAGTACCATTATTCTAATAACCGCACTAATTTCAACACCCCCGAACAGTGAAATTTTTATCAGGAACAGTAGAATTTTATTACATAATCTGAAAGATGAAACCTTGAACTTTACAGGAAAAATACTCCCACTGCTGGGGGAAATCTGTTAAGAAAGTATCAGTTCATTAAGTTAAGCCATTATTATAGCATTTTTTCCAATAAAATAGAATTTACAGCTAAATGATAGCATCAAAGGCATAAACCTTGCTACATAAAAGAAGCAAAAAGTACATTTTTTTCAATTTTACTAATGAAAAGATATTATCTAAACCTATGTGTTTAAAATTTTAGTAAAACTACAAAATCACAATGTATGACAATGTATGACAAAATTTGGAATTTGCTACTTAAATAAGTGATTTAAAAATAACTTATTTTAATAAGTCCCCTGACTGTATAAGAATATTTTGATGTCTCTGAGTTTGATGTATCACGGTAAAATTTTAATCAATTTGATGCTAACAGTAGCCGAAAATGACTGTTTGACGCCTGACAGTGAAGGGCATTTCTACCCTCATATACCATGTAATTATATATTTTAAGAACATATTAAACCAAATTCACAGCGTTTTGGTGTATGCTTTTGAAAATATTTCCAAGAAGGCATTAGATTATGAAACAGACAATAAAGGGCTGCTTGAGTCTAGCATGCAGCTTATGCATTGCTGTGACAGACCAAGGGGTTGGGCGGAGTTGGTAATGATGAGGCTGACATCCTTGCAAAAACAGCAGCAGAGGAAGCAAAAGAATTACCCCCGGAAAATAACATCATAACACTACAGGACGTCAAACAAGCAGCATGCAAAAGTACAGGAAATAAATGGCAGAGAAGATGGGAAATATCTGAGAGAGGCAGGGACCTTTATGAAAAAATACCAACTACAAAACACTCAATTATGTATGATTTCCCAACTAAAAGACATTTCAGTATATTCGCCCAACTAAGAACTGGCTATACAGAACTGAATTACTACAAGAACCGAGTAGGCCAAACCAACGCCATAGAGTCATGCAACTGTGGAGCACCTGAAACGCCTCAACATTTCCTTCTGTAGTGTCCCTACTATGAAAACGAACGAGAAGATATGCTACACCAAATATCCAAAGAGGTTGGGGTCAGAAACTTGAATTTAGCTACTATGCTAACGAGACTGGACGGCGAGAACACAGAAGAGACAAAAGCCAAATTACAAACAGTGGCACATTACATTGACAGAACGGGCAGATTTAATACTGCTGTTCCTCAATCCCAATCTTAACCAGCGCATACCAAATTTAAAGCACAGAGAAGAAAATACATCGATGAAAACGCACCAGAGAGGAAAACCGTACATTGGGACAATTCGTGCCAACAGGCCTTAAGATTGAGGATTGAGGTTTATGGAGATTGGAACCCCAATTTTTAAGATGATAAATGCATTTGAATTGGGACATTTGGTGGAACAGCTCCTCATCCAAACCAAAGGCACTTGTTTTGTAGCCATTGTCAGGTCAACTATCCACCTATAATAAAAGTCAACCACCAATGACAATGGGAAGAAACAAGTGTCTGGGGCGAAGTGTCTGTGCTTTATCTAACTGTTTGAGAAGAAGAAAAACATGATTGAGATACTCTTTACCTGCCAGAAAGCTTAGAGACTTGGGAAGTTGTTGCAATTAATCTTTTTAAAATGGGTCTATTCATTTTTACACCATATCTTGCCAAGTTGGTCCTTAAGTTTTTATCGTGTGAACTTTGTTGACAAACACCTAGCTGTTCACTCAATCAACATCACGGATAATCGAACTTGTTTCCGAAATGTTTTGTAATTACAGTAGCAACACAATTTTGCTTTCGCGTCGATCCGGCCCCACGTCGATCCGGCCCAAGTCGATCCGTCCCACGTCGATCCGGCCCCACGTCGATCCGGCCCAAATGTAAAGTCGATCCGGCCCCAATAAAAAAAATATATATTTATAAGGAATAAAAATAAAGATATATATTAAAGTAATCATAAATGTTTATGATTTTTATTATAATGTTAAAGGTGTACGGTAAAAAAAATTAAAAAATATTTTCTTCAGATGAGTATAAAAACAACTAGGTTGATTATGTTTTTATTACAAGTTTTCAAGATTATTGGGTATAATTATATTAAAACAATTCAGACATCAACATTAATCAGCAGTAATTAGCGTCTTCTTTCAATTGACTGTGATCCTAACAAGTCTTTCATCTTGTGTAATAACAAATAGTTACATTCAAGTGCAACTATGGTTTTGAAAATTATTTGTCAATAATTCGACATTTTGAGCAAAGGAAATGTATTACTAGATTAAGAATATCTGCTCACAAATTGCAAATTGAATCTGGTAGATACCAGGGTACTCTTCGACAAAACCGAATTTGTCTCAGGTGCACCTCAGGTGAGGTTGAGGATGAAGTTCATTTTTTATTTAAATGTGACACTCATTTATTAAAAAGAGAGGAAATGATGCAAAATATATTAAAATCATGTCCAAACTTTCAAAATTTAAATATTGATAACAAATTAATTTGGATAATGAATAATGAGGATCCTAATGTACTATTTGCATTTTACAAATATATAGAAGATACTTAAGAATTAAAGTACAACTTAATCTGCAATAACTAATTCATTATAACTCTTTAATATGAATTTGGATACCCTGTTAAGCCTGCACAGATCATAAGAAGAATTTCAAATTCTTTGGCACCGTCCCTTGATGATCTTTGCTGGCTGGACACAGAATCTATAATCTTAGAAATATGTTTTAAAAATATATTTTCAATAATTAAGGAGCTTGACTCATCTGCATTAAGTACAAGTAGGGACTCCCCTTTAAGCACCGACTCTTGGTGCTTTCTGCAGATAAGTCATATTAAATATCCTTTATTAAATAAACTTTGTTATTTGCAGTATACCTCATAGTCAAATGTGGGAGTGCTTAATTGCTTTGTTTTTTATTGGGTTCTTTTTGTATTTTTTTGTATTTTTATATATTGACATTTCTTCGCACAAACTACTAATGCCTCATGTTTGTCTTCTCAAAGTGAAGATACACTTACAGGGTGCACTTGAGTCATTTTCAACATAGTATTCATTGAATAATAATACATTGCTACTATTTCGTTGAGTGTATTTTCTGTGTTATATTATTTTATTTTATTATTTTTATAACACTTGTTACATATCTTTACTGTGTGTGTATTGCATATGTTACTGTTTATAATAATATTGTCTGTATCATATGCCCTCCTGGGGCCCTAATTTGGTAAATAAAATATTCTATTCTATTCTATTCATACATACACAACGGTACAACCCGATCCCCAAGCTGATACATACAAACTTTGTTTTTCTTTTAAGTTCTTAAAATTTCTCAAATTGAGAAATGTTGTTTGATTTGCCGAATCCTATCTATAAAAGAGAAGACAGAATGTCTACCAACTGTCCATCCGGACCAATAATGATGTAGAAGGTATTTTTTTTATATATATTAGTTACAAAATAGTAGAGTTGGTATTTTTGCCAATGAGACAAATATTCAACTGAAGTAAATGAAGAACATGGAAGTAAGTAATTATTGAAATGACAGTCTAATAAATTCTTCAATAAAAAAAATATACGAAACTGTTATTAAATTTGTCATCTGCTATAGCGATTCTTCTCTGTTATATGTACTCAACATTTCCTTTCTTGCAATAAAGAATACAGTAATGGATACTCATATAACTTGTGTTTTTTCTACACACAACTATTCAAAATACTGTCAAATTTATGAAAAATATATCGATATAGGAAGATGTGGTGTGATTGCAATGAGAAAACTCTCCATCCAAATAACAGTTTATAAAAGTAAACCATTATAGGTTATTATTATATACACCAAACAAAATATCAATCTATAAAGACCTTGTTGATATTGTAAAAAAAAAAAAAAACAAGTAAATAGAAGCCTGTGATGTTACCTGAAAAAAAATACAATTTATAATTATTATATACACCAACCTAAACCAGAAGATCAATTAATCAGGATTTGATTTAATTAAGTGATTACAAGTGGCATTACCTTAGTTCACATCATCAGACAATTGTTGAATAAACAAACCAATTATAGACTAATGATTTGATTAATCAAGTCATTATGATGAGTTAAATTTAATAGGTTCCAGTGGACTAAAGTAAAGTAAAAGTAAAGTAATCTTTATTTAAAGTCGGGGTTTCATATATACATAATAACAAAGAACATGAGCTCTTAAGAGCTCTTTAACCGACTGATATTAATAAACAAAACATACATGTAATAACATTAGATACACATACAACACAAACATACAGACATCACACATATATATTAATACATAGATAGCACATGCAGAATAAAAGCTAAGCAAGATATATTAAAACAAATGTCTAATATCAGCACATATATAGTAGCACATAGTATTTATATAAGAGTAGCACATGCAAACTTAAACACTTTAAGCACAAACAAAAGACTGCATGCAGCTATAGCAAAGGTAATGCATAAGCAAAAGAAATAAATGGCTAAATAAAAAATAAAAATAACTGCAAAAAGATAAAACCATAAAAAAAGCAAACAAACAGCAGGCTTCGAGATCAAGTTATGGGGCAGCAAGTAAGTACATTATTTACAAGAACTGCATGTACATTTTTCTGAAAAACACCAGGTGGAGATAAAATTTTTGAACTGGCCAAAAGTTGATAAGCTCCTTGCCTCATTTGGCAAGGAGTTCCAGAGTTTTGCTGCCTCATAACTAAAGCTTTTCTTACCATACCTTGTTGTTTTTGGCCGTGGTATATCTGCTATGCCTTTGTACCTGAAGTTATATGAATTTTCTTTAATATTTACTAAATTGTGTAGGAATTCTGGACTTGATTTATTTATTATTTTATATGTCTCTAATGCCATGGTTCTCAATCTTCTGATTTTTAGTGCTGGTAGCTTAGATTGTTCAAGAAGTGTATTGTAAGAGTTTGTGTAGTCGTCGTAAATAAATCTGAGTGCTCTTTCTTGTATTTTTTCTATTTTCTTTGTGTTTTGTTCACTGCAGAAGTGCCATGTAAGAGGACAGTAGCTGAGGTTTGACATGATAAATGAGTGGTATATTGTAAGTTTTGAAAGTCTGGTGAGATGAGTGCCAATTCTTTTTAAAACGTTTAGTTGTCGTGCAGCTTTTTTGCAAATATTTGAGATGTGAGTGTTGAAATCCAGTTTAAAGTCTATTGTTACACCGAGAAGTTTCACTTCGTCGTCACATTTTATGTTGAATCCATTTAGGTTGAAAGTAATATTTTGGGTGTGTGTTTTTTTGCCTATGGAAATTGCCTGGAATTTTTCTGGGTTTGCCTGCATTTTGTTGAAAGAGAACCATGAGATTAGGGAATTACTGTCTTCCTCTAAGGGTTTAATAACTGATTCCAAAGTAGTACCTGTTTTTGAGAGGGTGTTATCATCAGCATAGTTGTATAAATCACAGTGTTTGACAAAAAGAAAAATATCATTTATAAAAACATTAAATAATACAGGGCCTAGTATAGATCCCTGAGGAACACCTTTATATATATCTTGCATTTGACTGATACTCTGGCCTATTTTTACACACTGTTTTCTTGCAGTCAGATAGCTTTTGAGTAATTCCAGAGCAGATGGACTAAGGCCATATTTTTCCAATTTCAAAAGAAGTAAATCATGTGGGAGACAGTCAAAGGCTTTACTAAGGTCCATTAATATAGCCGCTAAATATTTATTGTTATCCAGTGCCTTTTTCCAATCTTCCAAAATTTTGAGTAATGTTGACTGGCAGCCATAACCAGCTCGAAATGCCGCAAGAAAATGGTCGAAAATATCATCAAAGTATTTAGTAAGTTGATTTTCTATGGCTGTTTCAAAAATTTTAGATATAGCAGGTAAAACACTAACTGGTCTATAATTACCCTTTTCAAGAACACTGTTTTTTTGTGAACAGGTGCCACTTGGGCAATTTTTAATGAGTCTGGAAAAATGGAAGTGGATAATGATAAATTTACAAGCTGTGTGATAGGTTTAATCACTACAGGTTTAGCAGCGTGTAAAATTTTTGGTGATATACCATCTATACCAGTAGCCTTTTTAACGTTTATTTTACCAATTCTTTTAGAAACAAATTCCTCATTTATAGGCTGAAAAATAAGTTTATTTGATGTTGACCCATTTGAGTATTTATTACTTATAGCTTCTATACTTGGGTGTTTGTCATTCACCTGTATGTTGTTGTCACCAATGTTTTTTGCAACATTAACAAAAAAGTCATTAAAAATTTCAGATATTTCTTGTTGGTTCGTGATGATTTTGTTGTTTTCCTGCAGTATGGTTTCTTTTTGGCTGGTGCATCCTTTGTTTGTAAGGAATGGCTTAACTGTTGGCCAGAAATCTTTCGACTTAGGACCACCTGTGCAGCGTTCTATGAAGTATCTATTTATGGATTGTTTTTTAAGTTTAGTGACAAAATTTCTTTGTGTTTTGTATGCATCCCATGTCTTGCTGTTATTCATTTTTTGAAATTTGTTGTACAGCATTTTCTTTTTATAAATTGCAGATTTTAACTGTTTGTTCATGTATGGTATCTGTTTAGATAGTATTTTTCTTTCTTTAAAGGGTGCATGTTTATTTGCTGTTTCAATAAACTTCTTGTTGAAGTTTTCATACTCAGTATTTATGTTATTATGAGGGTCAACATCCCAATTTAACTCATTCAAATCAGATAAAAAATCATTTACATCAAAATTTTTAAAACTTCTACATTTTCTGTATTTTGGTTTGATATTAGGTCGTTCACATTTTATTTGAACCCCAATCAGGTTGTGAACATCACTTAAGCCACATCCAAAATTACATCTTTTACCACATTTATTTTCTTGATTAGTTAAAATTACATCAAGAAGAGTTGGTTTTGAATTTCTATTATAACATGTTGCTTTATTAATAATGTTTTTAATACAGAAAATATCACAAGAATCATTTAAAGTTGAGCTTTTATTGTCATCAAGCATATTGAAGTTTAAATCACCCATTATCAAAACATTATCATACTTTTTAATGACTTTGTCTGTTGTTAAGTTAAAGTCAGTACTAAATTTACTGTCTGGCATGCTAGGTTGTTTATAGGCACCAATAAATAGCCACTTATTGTCTTCTGTTGTTACCTCAAGTGCAATTGATTCAATGTCCTGAAATTCAGCTTGTTTGTTTCTATCTCCTGCTAAATAAATTATTTATTTAGATATTCTGTGTATGAACAAAAAGGAAATGAAATCGCCATGAGTTAAAGTTATCATGGAAAAAAACTTCATGTTTTAAAATATGTTGAAGCTGCTATACAACAAACGACTCAATAACAATCATGTTCGTATCGATTTAAAATAGTTCTTTAACTGGTACTCCAATACTTCACTTACCTGTTGTCATCCATCATCGGACACCTTTTGCAAATTCATACTGTGTCACAATTTTCTCCAAGATCAATATAGCTATTTCTTATTTTATTATGGGGCCGGATCGACTTGGGACCGGATCGACGTGGGCCGGATCGACTTGGGCCGGATCGACTTTGGGCCGGATTGACTTGGGGCCGGATCGGTTTGGGGCCGGAACGACCGGATACCCACAATTTTCCGGTAGAGAAACATGTCAAACTTCACAAAAGTATGATTTTTTTGCTACGATACAATTATATAGCACAGTAGAACAACATCAAGATTTAAACTTTCACCATTCGGACAAATGCTTATATTTTAAAGCCAGTTTTTGTATCTTTGAATATCCATTGTCATTGTTGGTGAAAGAAAATTCTTTGAAATTCGAGAAAAAAAAATTAACAGGTGCCGGATTGACCTTTTCTATAGGTATTTGAGTTGGTAAATGGACAGAAAGTCACAGGACAAAAAGTCACAATTATGCACGCCTTTTTGACGCCATTTACCAGATAGAGGGGATCGCCTGTATATATATATCCCTGCACTATAAACATTCTTGAAGCATCTTAGTGATCGTCATTGTGCTGGGTAAACTAGAAATAATATTTGTTCTGTAGGTACTAAATCACAATTCCCTAATGACAGCAGTGCTGAAAGACAATTATGAGATTTCAATTTGCCGAATAATTTGTACAATATACATGTATCTTTATAGTTTTCCTACCACTAGCTCAACATTGGAACGGAAGTGACAACACCCCTAAACGCACAAATCATGTTCATGAAAAATAAAGTTTTTGACAGAAATGCATCGATCTTTAATACATATATTGATATTAAAGTTTAAGAAATGGGTCATTATACTTGAAAAATAAAGATAAAATTGAGAATGGAAATGGGGAATGTGCCAAAGAGACAACAACCCGATCATAGAAAAAAACAACAGCAGAAGGTCACCAACAGGTCTTCAATGTAGCGAGAAATTCTCGCACCCGGAGGCGTCCTTCAGCTGGCCCCTAAACAAATATATACTAGTTCAGTGATAATGAACGCCATACTAATTTCCAAATTGTACACAAGAAACTAAAATTAGAATAATTCAAGACTAACAAAGGCCAGAGGCTCCTGACTTGGGACAGGCGCAAAAATGCGGCAGGGTTAAACATGTTTGTGAGATCTCAACCCTCCCCTATACCTCTAGCCAATGTAGAAAAGTAAACGCATAACAAATCACTGTCAATACGCACATTAAAATTCAGTCCAAGAGAAGTCCGAGTCTGATGTCAGAAGATGTAACCAAAGAAAATAAACAAAATGACAATAATACATAAATAACAACAGACTACTAGCAGTTAACTGACATGCCAGCTCCAGACTTCAAATAAACTGACTGAAAGATTATGATTTCATCATATGAACATCAGGCACAATCCTTCCCGTTAGGTTTATTTAATGATTTATTTAAATTTAATTGCGCAAAAGAAAGATTTGTTGGCACCATGGTCGGAGCCTTTTAAGTGCCAAGCCACTTTAACATTTTGTTTTTTCAACAATTACTTTTATCATCTTTGATATTTTTTGATGAATTTTGTTTACAAAGTTGGTTAATATACAATAGTTCAAGAAAAGTACAAAAATATTTTTCGAGAAATAAGCGTTTTTTATTCAAAGAAAATAATCCGAAAAAATTAATTGTTACTTTTTTGTCCATGACTTTTTGTCCATGACTTTTTGTCCGTGACTTTTTGTCCTGTGAATTTCTGTCCTATGTTTTTTGAGTTCTCTGTCCAGTGGTTAAGACCAATGGCTACAGTGCTGAAGGTCCCGAGTTCGATTCTCACAGGGGTGCTAAAATTATCAGTACATCAGAAGGGTAATTTTCACCCTCTCACATACATGTAGTCCAAATAATACTAAATAGGGCTCTTCACAGTTATTTCATCATTATTGGATAGGGGGCAGATTATCATAATAGAGGTAAAAATGGTGTGAAAAATACGGGAAAAAATCATTAAAACAGAGCAGTTGTTTGGATTTCCCATACTTTCATACTACATGTATTTCCACCTCTTTCAAAAAAATCTGCCCCCTATCCAATATTGCTAAACTAACCGTGAAGAGCCCTATTATGACGTCTTGAAAGGCTATTATATTTTTAGCTCACCTGGCCCGAAGGGCCAAGTGAGCTTTTCTCACCACTTGGCGTCCGTCGTCCGTCGTTCGTCGTCGTTAACAATTTACATTTTGAACTTCTTCTAGAGAACCACTGAATGGAATGGAACCAAACATGGCATAAATGTTCCTTATGAGGTGCTGACCAAGTGTTGTTACTTTGTAGCCGATCCATCATCCAAGATGGCCGCCAGCGGGGGACTTAGTTTAACATAGGACGCTATGGGAAATGCATACAAATGACTTCTTTTAGAGAACCATTGAATGGAATGAAACCAAACATGGCATGAATGTTCCTTATGAAGTGCTGACCAAGTGTTGTTACTTTGTTGCCGATCCATCATCCAAGATGGCCGCCAGCCGGGGACTTAGTTTAACATAGGACCCTATGGGAAATGCATACAAATGACTTCTTTTAGAGAACCACTGAATGGAATAAAACCAAACATAGCATGAATTATCCTTATGGGGTGCTGACCAAATGTTGTTACTTTGTAGCCGATCCATCATCCAAGATGGCCGCCAGCGGGGGACTTAGTTTAACATAGGACCCTATGGGAAATGCATACAAATGACTTCTTCTAGAGAACCACTAAATGGAATGAAACCAAACATAGCATGAATGTTCCTTATGGAGTGCTGACCAAGTGTTGTTACTTTGTAGCCGATCCATTATCCAAGATGGCCACCAGCGGGGACTTAGTTTAACATAGGACCCTATTGGAAATGCATACAAATGACTTCTTCTAGTGAACCACTTAAATGGAATGAAACCAAACATGGCATGAATGTTCCTTATGTGGTGCTGACCAAGTGTTGTTACTTTGTAGCCGATCCATCATCAAAGATGGCCGCCAGCAGGGGACTTAGTTTAACATAGGACCCTATGGGAAATGCATACAAATGACTTCTTTTAGAGAACCACTGAATGGAATAAAACCAAACATAGCATGAATGTTCCTTATGGGGTGCTGACCAAGTGTTGTTACTTTGTAGCCGATCCATCATCCAAGATTGCCGCCAGCGGGGGACTTAGTTTAACATAGGACCCTATGGGAAATGCATACAAATGACTTCTTTTAGAGAACCACTAAATGGAATGAAACCAAACATGGCATGAATGTTCCTTATGAGGTGCTGACCAAGTGTTGTTACTTTGTTGCTGATCCATCATCCAAGATGGATGCCAGCCGGGGACTTAGTTTAACATAGGACCCTATGGAAAATGCATACAAATGACTTCTTTTAGAGAACCACTAAATGGAATGAAACCAAACATGGCATGAATGTTCCTTATGAGGTGCTGACCAAGTGTTGTTACTTTGTTGCTGATCCATCATCCAAGATGGATGCCAGCCGGGGACTTAGTTTAACATAGGACCCTATGGAAAATGCATACAAATGACTTCTTTTAGAGAACCACTGAATGGAATAAAACCAAACATAGCATGAATGTTCCTTATGGGATGCTGACCAAGTGTTGTTACTTTGTAGCTGATCCATCATCCAAGATGGCCGCCAGCGGGGGACTTAGTTTAACATAGGACCCTATGGGAAATGCATACAAATGACTTCTTCTAGAGAACCACTAAATGGAATGAAACCAAACATAGCATGAATGTTCCTTATGGAGTGTTGACCAAGTGTTGTTACTTTGTAGCTGATCCATTATCCAAGAAGGCCGCCAGCGGGGGACTTAGTTTAACATAGGACCCTATTGGAAATGCATACAAATCACTTCTTCTAGTGAACCACTGAATGGAATGAAACCAAACATGGCATGAATGTTCCTTATGTGGTGCTGACCAAGTGTTGTTACTTTGTAGCTGATCCATCATCCAAGATGGCCGCCAGCGTGGGACTTAGTTTAACATAGGACCCTATGGGAAATGCATACAAATGACTTCTTTTAGAGAACCACTGAATGGAATGAAATCAAACATGGCATGAATGTTCCTAATGTGGTGCTGACCAAGTGTTGTTACTTTGTAGCCGATCCATTATCCAAGATTGCCGCCAGCGGGGGACTTAGTTTAACATAGGACCCTATGGGAAATGCATACAAATGACTTAAAATTCTTTTAGAGAACCACTGAATGGAATAAAACCAAACATTGCATGAATGTTCCTTATGAGGTGCTGACCAAGTGTTGTTACTTTGTAGCCGATCCATCATCCAAGATGGCCGCCAGCAGGGGACTTAGTTTAACATAGGACCCTATGGGAAATGCATACAAATGACTTCTTTTAGAGAACCACTGAATGGAATAAAACCAAACATGGCATGAATGTTCCTTATGAGGTGCTGACCAAGTGTTGTTACTTTGTAGCCGATCCGTCATCCAAGATGGCCACCAGTGGGGGACTTTTGAATGAAATTAAACATGTTCCTTTCCTTATAAATGAGGTTGTGTTGTCACTTTTAGCCAAATTTTATATTTTTTTATATGATTTCAAAAACCCAAGTAGAATCAGGTGAGCGATACAGGCTCTTGAGAGCCTCTAGTTTTTCTTTAACACCTTTGCAGTCGATGTAAGGCGTCAAAGAAAAAAAATATAATAGCTTTTCAAGAGGTCATAATTATTTGGACTACCTCTCACGCACATCTCTGGTACCCAGACCAGAGTTTAAACTAGAATGGGTACTTTGGGGTCCTCGGTTGGTCAAACTTGCTCCTGACTTTGACCTGGAGATCAATCTACTGATATCTCTCTGGTTTGTATGTTTCCGCAGAGTGACCTGGTGGTTCTCTCAGAGTACTTCGGCTTCCTCCATTATAATAACAGATACTGCCCAGTGTCCTAACACTCCCTTGTGTTGGGTTGGGGATTGTCCTTGTAAATATTGAACATTGAAAGTACGTTAGTGACACATCTCCATTAATCATGATAGAGCATGCTCCTTAAATCAGGTTGGGAACAAACCCTCTATATGGTGATTATACAGAGGGATAATCCTTCTATTGAGGGATACAATTATCCCTTTATAGAGGGGTTATTTTGTTTAGACTGGATTAAAAGCAAATAAGGGCAGAATGGCATTTTCTGGTTTCATTGGCTATAATCTCTAGCGTTATATGCATCAATTATTGCACTTTACTAAAAATTGGGATGACCAGTTTTCTGCTTAAGTGACAAAACTTGCAAACTACTGTATATCTATCTGAACACCTCATCAACAACAAAAAGGATAGTTGACCTTTAAATTTTATGTTTAATCTAACAATAGAAATTCTGTTCAGTGAGGCATACATGTAAGTGAGTGGAATTAATAGTTATCCCATAAGGACGCGGTGTGTCAGTGTAAGATCATCCCGATGGCCGGAGGCCAGAGGGTGATCTTACACTGACACACCAAGTCTGAATGGGATAACCATTTTACATCCCAGCTGTTTTAGATTAGACGAAAAACCATTTACAATTCATAAAATCTAGTTAAGAACGCCACACAACCATTATTATATACTTTATATATTACTATATGATTTATACCCTTTATGACCCCCTAACACGATGAGTAGATATCAAACAATGTCAACTCGCCCCACTGGCCAATCGGCCCACACTATATCGCCACTTAATGAAAAAATCCCCCCACTCTTGAAACCGACTCGCCCAACTTTAAAAAAGTGTAAAATCAAATTGAACAATCAGTCTGACAACTCATTTATTTAACGAAAAGGGTTTAAACCCCACTGAGAAAAGGTCTGCCAACTCGCCCCAGTTATAAAAATATCTTGCTTCCTTTAAGTATGTTTAATTATTGTGATTTTGTATCCACTCCTCCTGGTGTAGTGGTATGTGTCGTGGCTTGATATGCTAAAGGTCTTGAGTTTGAATCCCTACATATACACTGGATTTTTTCTACGTGAATTTTGAGTGATAGTCTACTCCGTATAATTAATTATAAGTTTTATACTGGATTTGACATTCTCGCCAAAATGTTACAGAACAAAGGAAAGCATGCATAACAAAGAAACTTAAACTGGGGTGATCTTGTAGGGGTGATCCGGCCCAGATAGGGGTGATCCGGCTCAGATCATCCCTGTTAGAACAAAGGAGCTGGGATGTAATTTACCTTACATCCCAGCTCCTTTGTTCTAACAGGGGTGATCTAAGCCGGATCACCCCAGTTTGAGTTTCTTAGATATGCATGCTTTCCTTTGTTCTGTAAAATTTTGGTGGGAATATCAAATCCACTATTAACATGATTAAACTTATAATTAATAAAGACTATCAAAATTCACGTAGAAAAAATCCAGTGTATATGCTGGGATTGGAACTCGAGCATGACAAGACCTTTAGCATATCAAGCCATGACACATACCACTCCACCAGGACGACTGGATACGATCTAACAGTAATTTAACATATTTAAAGGAAGCAAGATATTTTTATAAGTGGGCCGAGTTGGCAGACCTTTATTCAGTGGGGTTTAAACCGTTTTCATTAATAATTGAGTTGTCAGACTGATTGTTTAAATTGATTTTACACTTTTTCAAAAGTGGAGCGAGTAGGGCAATTTTTTATAAAGTGGCGATATAGTGTGGGTCAATTGGCCAGAGGGGGGGTTGACATTGTTTGATATCTACTCATCGTGTTTGTTGGCATTCTAAACTAGATTTTATGAACTGTAAATGGTTTTTCCTCTAATATAAACCAGCTGGGATGTAAAATAGTTATCCCTCTCGGACTTGGTGTGTCAGTGTTAGATCACCCTCTGGCCTCCGGCTATCAGGGAAATCTTACACTGACACACCAAGTCCTTGTGGGATAACTATTAATGATCATCACAGATTACAATTATGGTGAACAATAGATTGTATATTTAGTCAGACAAGCAGTAAACTGGGAATGTGCATATTCAATTAAGTACATCAATTGGTGCATCAACTGTTGCAAGTTACTGCCATAATAAGTAGAAAATGCCATTTTGTCCTATTTTGATTTAAATCCAGTCTAAACAAAAATACCCGTCTATAGAGGGATAATTTCATCCCTCTATACAGGTATAACCACCTTTTAGAGGGTTTGTTCCCAACCCGTTAATCTCGATAGGGCATTTAGGGAGTGTACATGTACATAGATTCTACTGTACCCTTGCAGCTCTCGAGGGGTTATTCAGAGGAATTTACCAGACTGAGTACATACATTGTACATATATGTTCATAACATACAGTGACATAGGTGCCAGTTTGACTTGTATCCGAATTTTTGCTTAAATTTTACTCAAGTATAGAATAGCAGTAGCTTGTACATCTGGAATAGTTTTAAGGCATGCCCTAGAAATTATATAATTTTTGTCGAGCCTGCAACTTTTGTTGCAGAAAGCTCGACATAGGGATAGTGATCCGGCGGCAGCGTTAGCTAACTTCTTAAAAGCTTTATATTTTAGAAGGTAGAAGACCTGGATGCTTCATACTTTGTATATATATGGATGCCTCATGTTACGAAGTTTCCGTCAGTCACATGTCCAATGTCCTTGACCTCATTTTCATGGTTCAGTGACCACTTGAAAAAAAAGTTAAGATTTTTTGTAATGTTAAATTCTCTCTTATTATAAGTAATAGGATAACTATATTTGATATGTGCGTACCTTGGAAGGTCCTCATGTCTGTCAGACAGTTTTCACTTGACCTCGACCTCATTTCATGGATTAGTGAACAAGGTTAAGTTTTGGTGGTCAAGTCTATATCTCAGTTACTATAAGCAATAGGGCTAGAATATACGGTGTATGGAAGGACTGTAAGGTGTACATGTCCAACTGGCAGGTGTCATCTGACCTTGACCTAATTTTCATGGTTCAGTGGTTATAGTTAAATTTTTGTGTTTTAGTCTGTTTTTCTCATACTATATGCAATAGGTCTACTATATTTGTTGTATGGAATGATTTTAAGGTGTACATGTCTAGCGGGCAGATGTCATGTGACCTTGACCTCATTTTCATGGTTCAGTGGTCAAAGTTAAGTTTTTGAGATTTGGTCTTTTTATCTAATACTATATGCCATAGGTCAACTATATTTGGTGTATGGAAATATTTTATGATCTTTATGTCAGTTGCGCAGGTTTTATTGACTGTGACCTCATTTTCACGGTTCATTGCACAGTGTTAAGTTTTTGTGTTTTGGTCTATTTTTCTTAAACTATAAGTAATAGGTCAACTATAGATGTTGTATAGAAGCTTTGTTAGCTGTACATGTCTGCCTGGCATGGTTCATTTGACTTTGACCTCATTTTCAAGGTTCATTGGTCTTTGTTTAGTTATCTTGGTTAATGTTAAGTTAAGGTGACAGTTGTAATAAAGCTTAGCTTTATACTTAGGACTATCAACATAATATCAATGATTAGAAGGCGAGACATTTCAGCGTGTCGTTCTTGTTTAAAATAAGATTTAAATGCATTTTATGTTTTAGATAATTTAAAACTTTTCTGGATTAGCTGTGCACTTACTTCAGCCCCTGCTGAAGATGATAATGTCTCAATTGTATAATATGATTATATGTCTCTGATAAACTTAACTAACAGTTGAGTTTTAAGTGATACTGCCATCTCAAGGGAAGGACATGTATGAAGACCACTCATTCCACTTTTCTACCAACTTTTATTACTTACATGTATGAAAAAGGGTAAATCTCAATGAATAAAGGTCTGCCAATGCAACTCGCTAAATAGTAATATCTCAACAAATTTTGTAGCGCTTTTTGTTTAAGAAAAGAAGAAAAAAAACCAGGTCCATTTCTAAGGTTTTCCTCAGTATTTATCGTGGTCATTTAAATCATAAGATGGTAGCCTGTTAATAATATTCAATTTATTCATTGGGCTTTTACTCTTTTTATGCCCCACCTACAATAGTAGAGGGGAATTATGTTTTCTGGTCTGTCCGTTAATTCGTCAATTTGTTCGTTAGCCTGTCTGTCTGGCCTGCTTCAGGTTAAAGATTTTTGTCAAGGTTGTTTTTTATGTTTTTGATGAAGTCCAATCAACTTGAAACTATATCATGTATATTAAGTACACATGTTCCCTATGATATGATCTTTCTAATTTAATGCCAAATTAGAGTTTATACCCCAATTTCATGGTCCACTGAACATATAAAATTATAGTGCGATTTGGGCATCAGTGTACTTTGGACACATTCTTTTTTTATATATATTTTACTATAGTTTATAAGTTGGACAAGCATGACAAGTTGGCAGACTAAAATTTATCAATTGGTATTTTACTCTTTTTCATCATTTTTTCTCTAATATTAAAACATATTTAATTTATACACTTTACTGATGAATATGATCATTATAGATTATTTGTTGGTTTCTCGCTTGAGCCAGTACAGAATATATGAGAAAATCTATCTTAGTTTGTAGTGATAATTTTTCATATCGATTACTCTACTGTGCTGAGAAAGGAGATTATCAGTCAGTAAGATCAAAGGAAAAGTTTATAAAATGCGATAATGTGTTATTGTGAACTATAATCTAAAAAAAAAAACTATGATAATCATATAACATGTGTATGTTTCATGTTTCTAAGGGGCATTGTACAACTAGTGTTTAATTTTATTATAAATTGTTTATCTGAAACGTTTTCTACCTACATGTAGAAAAACAAAAATATACCAGTATATATTTTTATTTATTTAGGTGTCAGCCCTACTTAGGTGTTTACCAAGATTAAATAAAAGTCAAATCAGACATGTAAAGATTCAGAAACAGTCCGTAATTGATGAAGACTTTTCATGGGCTACACCAATTGTAGAGAGGCATATGGGAAGAGAAGAAAGAGTGAAAAAAGAGCAAGAAGTATCAAAGCTTCACATGGTACAGAGAATGAAAGATTTATCTGGGAGACCTTACTGGGAGAAAGAAATTTGTGAAAAATATGGACTAGATACAAAGGTAGTTAAAACCTGGTCCTAGAAGAGTTATAACTAGTCTATTTTAAATAAGGTCTTTTGGTACTCACTTATATGCTCATTAGCCTCTGGACAGTCATCTTTGAATTTTTAGTGGAATCTTGTCCTTATCAAGCTTTAAATATTTTCCGCTGGACATAAGGCAGAACAACAACCAACATGACCAAGCAAATGACAAACTTTATATATTTTTTTTACAATGATGATATGGATTTAATGGAATGATTTAAAACTTTATTTCAAAAGTGCAATTTGATAGAATATTGTACATTTATGTTTATACATGTAAGTTATTGTTGCATTCCATGGTAAATATTACATTGTACATAGTATACATGTATATATAACTAGCTACAATGTACATGTATAATGATATACATGTATATATAACTAGCAACAATGTACATGTATAATGATATACATGTATATGGCATAAAACTGTTTTAAGATAGAACAATATCTCTTGCATGTTAAAGACACCCTTTTAGATTTCGAGCCACCAGCAAAGTGGAAAGGCATTAATATAAGTTGTAATTACTTGTTTCCCAATCGACTATTAATAAATATGTTTAACCTGTATATGGCATACTTTAAATAACAATATGAAATACAACACATAATAATATAGGTACATTTGTATGCCTCATAAAATTGAGAATGGAAATGGAGAATTGTGTCCAAGATACAACAACCCAACCATAGAGTAGACAACAGCTGTTTATTTTTTACCTGTAAATTATTCATTGAACTATAGAAGAAGGTCATCTTAATTTAAAAGATTCAGAAGACATTTTCAGAACTGTAACCAATAAGAATTATCCTTACAATTTGCAAAAATAATAAGTGTTCAACCAATGTCATTTTATTTTATTTCAGTTTATGACCAATCATATTACCCATAATGCTCTTTGTTATCATTGTTAGGTTGTAACACATGAGAATACCATCATGTCATGTTTTATTTTTTAGTTGTACAAGAAAGTAGTACTGAAGAATACACCAAGTGTAAACAAAGACTTAAAATCAGTGGCACATATGATCAAAATTACACCTATTACATTTCCGTATGGATTACCTGAATCAGAAGAAGATTTCGAACACTGTAATTTACAAGACAATGGGGAATTCATTGTGAAGAAAAAATTGGAATCTACGAATGAAGGTTCTATAACAATAGATAAAGAACCAAAATCCAATATCTGGGAGATGGATTTTCTTGAACTGAAAAAACATGCCAGGAATAAATTGGATAATTGGGATATTAATTCTGAATTTTTCACTCCGGAACATGTGTATGAATATAATCAAGATAAGAAAGAGCATAGATATTTTGGAGATAAAGCCATGGGTGGTAAAAGGAAGGATTGGTATTAATAATATTCTTATTCTGCTGAAAGTTCTAATAAAATTAAAAAATCAGTAGCTCTTATTTAGTCTATTACATCATATGCTAAAGGTCTTATGAAGGATGGTAGCATTTTCCTGATGCAGCCATATTCTCTCTTTGATGTTTCCATGTACAGGTGCAAATTCCTCTTTTTATGCCCCTGCCATAGCGGAGGGGGCTTTAAGTTTTACACTTGTCAGTTTCACTAACTTTAGTTTGCCTCAACCAAATGTTATGAAACTTATACAAAATACCAATTACCACTAAATACATATCATGTTTGAATTTTGGTGGCCTCACTTTAACCGTTCTAGAGTAATGCCCCTTTACAAATTGAAAATTTGTAAAAATTTTTGTTTCAATTCTCTTACTTAAGTTTGCCTCAACCAAATGTTATAAAACTTACACACAATGCTTAATACTACATTAATATACAGAAAAGGTTCGAATTTTGATGCCGTCACTTTTACTGTTCTAGAGTTATGCCGTTTTACAAATGGAAAGATTGCTGAACAATTTCAAAAAATCAATCAAGTAATTTTGTTCAAATTGGAGTTATCTTCCTTGTCCATGATTATAGTTGAATCAATTACAATGAATGCTTTAAAAATCTTTTTTTGAAAATTGGAGTTATCTTTCTTTGTCCAGAATGGTAGTTGAATCACCTAAAACCAATGCTTTATAAAATCTTCTTTGAAAAATAAAAATATTCAATTTACTATCAACTGATAAATTAAAGCAATCTTTACCATGAAGTGCTTACAAGCACTTTGATTACCTTTCTAGGGTTATGCCCTTTACAAATGGAAAAATTGCTGATTTTTTTCGTTTCTGTTCTCTTCACTTAAGTTTGTCTCAACTGAATTTGATGAAATTTGTATATAATGCTTATTACCTCTTAACTCAGTTTAAGTTCAATTTTTGGTAGCTTCACTTTTACAGCTATTGAGAGATGTCCCTTTATAATGTTATATGGTAGCAGGGGCATCATTTGTGTCACATTCCCCAATTTTTTTTTATCTTTACTCCTCTCTAAAGTATGGGTCAATATTGCATTGTCTATTCCTACAGCCATTCATCCATTTGTCTAACAATTATATCTGTCTCCGTCCATTTGTCTAACAATTATATCTGTCTCCGTCCAATTGTCTAACAATTATATCTGTCTCCGTCCATTTGTCTAACTTCCATTTGTCTAACAATTATATCTGTCTCCGTCCATTTGTCTAACAATTATATCTGTCTCCGTCCATTTGTCTAACAATTATATCTGTCTCCATCCATTTGTCTAACAATAATATCTGTCTCCTTCCATTTGTCTAACAATTATATGTCTCCTTCCATTTGTCTAACAATTATATCTGTCTCCGTCCATTTGTCTAACAATTATATCTGTCTCCTTCCATTTGTCTAACAATTATATCTGTCTCCGTCCATTTGTCTAACAATTATATCTGTCTCCATCCATTTGTCTAACAATTATATCTGTCTCCTTCCATTTGTCTAACAATTATATCTGTCTCCGTCCATTTGTCTAACAATTATATCTGTCTCCTTCCATTTGTCTAACAATTATATCTGTCTCCTTCCATTTGTCTAACAATAAAATCTGTCTAACATTTCTCAGGTTTTACTAAATGAACTGACTTCATATTTGGTCACCAGCTTGACAGTGATAATTTGTAACCTGTGAGCTTTTTACGGATCCCTCACACCTACATATACTTCCTGTTTGCCTAACTATCATAATAGAAAAACAAAAAGATATTGGGTACCATTTATGATGCATAATAAGTACATGCACAGAAAAAAAATATACAAAAAACAAAGGTACAGTTTTTTTTCATTGCTGATCTTCATCTCAAAGTCACAGTGAGGCCTACAACATAGAGCAAAAAATATCACCTCACTGCAAGTGTAAGATGGCCCCTAACACAAGTTTGACCATTATGTTACCGACCACTTAATGGGGCCTGGTTAAAAAAAAAGACATGCTGGGGAATACTAGTAGGACATGGTTAATATACAAAGGGGATCCTAAGGATGCCTTTACTTTGAAATTTCACAAATTTTCCTTAGAAAGACTTAGTACTGAACAGAATGATTTCATAGTCAGTCCTCAACTTTGCAGTGATGTGTTGTAAAGTGTAATAGAAAAGAAAAGATATATGGTATCATCCATGACACATAATTACATAGTACATACACATAAAAAACCACAATAAGCAAAAGAACAGCATTTTTATTGCTCTTCTTCATCTCAAAATCTCTTATATATAAGCTCTGGTCTGTCATATTTACATTGTCGTGATTGTCATTCACCTCATTGTCATGGTTCAAACATCCATATCTCAGATACCATATTTAAGCAATAGGTTAAATTATATTTAGTTTGTGGAATGATTGTAAGTTGTACATATCAGACTATCAGGTTTCATCTGCCTTGACCTCAATTTCATGGTTCATTTGACAATGTTATGTATTTTTGGTTTGGTCTTTTTCTCATACTACATGGACATGCATAAGCAATAAAATCACTAAATTATAGTTGTAATGAATGATTTTGATATGTACACGTTTGTCTGGAAGGTTTCATATGACATTGACCTTATTTTCATGGTTTATAGGTTTGGTCTATTTCTCACGTACAAGAGCAATAGGGCCACTATATTTTTTGTATGGAATGGTTGTAAGGTGTACATATAACAAAAGAAGATGTGGTAGGATTGCCAATGAGACAACTGTCCACAAGAGACCAAAATAAAAAAAATGAATGAAAAACAAATACATGTATGTACCACAAAAACAAACGACAACCACTGAATTACAGGCTCCTGACTTGGGACAGGCACCTACATAAATAATGTGGCGGGGTTAAACATGTTAGTGGGATCCTAACCTGGGACAGTGGTATATCAGTAAAACATAAGAACGAACTATAAAAATCAGTTGAAAAAGGCTTAACTCATCAGATGGACAAAAATACATAACTGTCTGACAGGTTTCGTTCAACCTTTACCTTATTTTCATCATTCATTGGTCAATGATATATTTTATTTTTTTGGTTTCGCCATTTTACCAGATACTACAAGCAATAGGTCAACTATATTTGGTGCATGAAAATCAAATAATTATAAGGTTTGCCTGTCTGTTTGGCAGAGTTTGTTTAAACACTGAATTCATTTTCATGGTTTGCTGGTCAATGGTAAGATTTTGTGGTTTGGTCTATTTTTCAGGTACTTTAAACGACATGACCACTATATTTGGTGTAATCATGTACTGATGTCTGTCTGGTATGGTTTTATCTGACCGTGACCTCATATTTACACCAAAGACTTTTAACATGAATTCAAACAAGTAAAGCAGGCGAGACATTTCAGCGTGTGAACTTTTGTTTCTTTTATTAGGTGTTTGTAATCGTTTTAAATTGGCAAAGCAAATCAGCTAAATGCAGTTCTGGATTTTGATTGGCCAATGCTTGGTTTGGTACTTCATCCTCTCTAAAAGCTTTACGGTTTGAAACTATGGTAAAACTCCCCTTTTAGCCAACATGGCCGATATGGCTTTAAATAGAACATAGGAGTAAAATACAATTTTTGGTTTATATCTCTGAAACTAAAGCCTTTAAAGCAAATCTGACGGGTGGCAAACATTTCAGACTCAGATTGAAACACCCATAATATTGTAAGTACCGTTAGTATAAGATACATTATCATCAACCGAAATGTTTTATTATACTGTATTTATGCTTACACTTACTCTTTGGACAAGACAAGCTTTTACTGTACACCAAGTAATACTTACCCCACAACATAAATACAAACCAACACATCAGGACTGCATCTACAAAAACAATGCTCTAGAAGGGGTGAATATATACCTGTCCAGCTCTAGAAGGGGTGAATATATACCTATCTGAACACCATCTTAGCCCAGTAACATCATCTGTACAAACTTACTACTGGATAAAAAGCTGTAAATAGTTATCAAAAGTACCAGGAGTAAAAACATATTCAATTGGCTCAACAAAAATTTAAAACTGTCTACGAGAGGAGTACACACAGACTCATCTTACTCTTACTGAGTGGCATAGAGACAAACCCAGGACCAAGACGACCAAGATTTCCTTGCACGATATGCCAAAAAGCATGTAAAATAGAATCTATAGCTTGTGACGACTGCGATAAGTGGACACATAGAAACTGCATTGGTATGTCAACATCAGAATACAGCAACCTAGGCAAAAGTGAAGACACATGGACTTGCCCATCTTGCTGCAAACCAAACAATTCTTCAACAAAAATATATTTTATACCAAATGGAGATGACAGCAAGCACTCAATACAAAATATATCGCCCAATCCATCAATGGTAGACAGTATATCAGAAGCATCAATACCATCAACATCAGGTTCCAGCATTAATTCACCATCATTCAACACAACATCTTTCAGCACTGATATACTGATCATGACATCATCACCAAAACCAACTAAAACTAAACCAGCCACTAAAAAACAGTTAAGAATATTAAACATCAATTTTCAAAGTCTCAGAAAAAAAGGCAAACTACTCGAAGCAATCATTGAGTCAACTGAGCCAGACATTATAATAGGCACGGAAACCTGGCTTGATCCAAACATCAAATCAAGTGATATTATACCAGACTACTTCCATTATGACACGGAACGCCGAGATCGTCCAAAGGACCCCCATGGAGGGGTATTGATAGCAGCTAAACAAACATTACAGCTGGGTAACATCATAAAAAGCACAGAAATAGAACTACTGACTGGCACTATTAACTTAGAAGGAAAAAAGAAAATACTTATAGGTGCATTTTATCGACCACCTGATAAAACAGAAGACACCTACTTGAATAAAATGAAAGACGAAATAAATAACATCAGAGCAAAACATCAAAAAGACATATTTCTTATTGGTGGCGATTTCAACCTACCGATATCAACTGGGCAGAACAAACTATAGACCATAGGCAGTATCCTACCAGAACCAACCAGGCATTCTTAGAACTTGTAGCTGACAACGGGCTAGAACAAATTGTGGACTTTCCAACACGAAAAGAGAATACCTTAGATTTATTGCTTACCTCTCATCCTTCATTTAAATTAAGATGCAAACCCTTACCATCAATAGGAAACAGCGACCATGACATTGTCCTCCTAGATATGGCTTGTAAACCTCTTAAACCTAAACCAGTCAGAAGAAAAATATTTCTATGGAAAAAAGCTGAAATACATAATATAAAGGAAGACCTACAAAACTTTATAACTACCTTCAAAAACATCAAAGATAGAAGCGTTGAGTCTTTATGGCAGGCAGATAAAACAGCTGTACAAACCACCATAGAGAAAAGAGTACCAACAAAAATGACCCTTGGAAGAAACACTCATCCATGGATCAATACAACTATTAGACGCAAAATAAACCAAAAGCAGAAAGCACACAAGAAGGCTAGAAAAACTAAAAAGAAAAGAGACAAAGATAGATATAAAAGACTACAACAAGAAGTTCAGTGGGAGGTCCGGCAAGCCAACAAGAAATATATGGAAGAGGTCAGTTCAGACTATAGAGATAATGCAAAGAAGTTCTGGTCTTATATCAAAAGCAAAGGTCAAGAATGGACAGGAGTGGCACCGTTAAAAAACAAAATGGGATTTCTGCAAAGTGACAACAAGAGCAAAGCTGACATTTTAAACGACCAATTCCAGTCAGTATTTACCAAAGAAAACCTAAATAACTTTCCAGATAAAGGAAAAAGTCCATACTACACCATGAAGGACATAAAAATTAGTACCAACGGAGTCCACAAATTGTTAAAAAAAACCTGAAACCGCATAAAGCTACTGGTCCCGACTCAATACCAGCCTTTATACTGAAAGCAGCAGCAGAACAACTTGCTCCGATACTCACAGACCTATACCAAACATCATTGAACACTGGTGTAGTCCCGCAAGATTGGAGAGATGCCAATGTAGTACCACTTTTTAAAAAAGACGAAAGACACCTAGCATCTAACTACAGACCAGTTTCTCTAACTTCCATCACGTGTACGGTCATTGAACATATTGTACATAGCAACATCATGGACCACTTTGACAATAATAAAATACTAACTGATGCACAACACGGATTCCGCAAAAGACGATCATGCGAATCCCAACTAATCGTAACAATCAACGACGTTGCATCAAAATTAAAAAGCAGCGGCCAAGTAGACATCATCCTGCTAGACTTTGCAAAAGCAGTTGACAAGGTACCACATCACCGCCTCCTACACAAGCTGGAATACTATGGCGTCAACCCCAAAACCAATAAATGGATTCGCTCCTTCCTACATAACAGAAAGCAGAGCGTGATATTAGAGGGTGCTGTCTCCTCACAAGTACCAGTACTCTCTGGTGTACCCCAAGGCACAGTCCTTGCTCCATTACTGTTCCTGGCCTACATAAACGACATGCCAGAAACAGCATCTACATCAGAGACCAAATTGTTCGCGGATGACAGCCTACTCTTTTGTACCATCACCAACCAATCTGACAGTGAACTACTTCAAAAGGACTTAACAGCATTGGAAGACTGGGAAAACAAATGGCAGATGAGTTTTAATGCCAAAAAATGCCTTGTCATCAGAATAACCCCAAAAAATAGACCAGTGATACAAACATCGTACCAGCTACACGGTCATACTCTAGACACAGAGGAAGCAAGTAAATATCTTGGAGTAACCATCAGCAACAACCTAACATGGGATAAACACATAGACAATACAGTAGGCAAAGGAAACAGAACGTTGAGATTTATACGTAGAAACCTCAAAGGCTGTAACAAAACCTGTAAAGGCAGCTGCGTATGTATCCATGGTAAGACCTGAAGTGGAATACGCAAGCACAATATAGGACCCAACCGCCCAAAATAAAATCAAGGCAATTGAACAGGTCCAGAAAAGAGCTGCACGATTTGTGAATAACAACTACACAGACCGAACACCTGGCTGTGTCACAAATATGGTTAAAAATCTTAAATGGGAAAGTATAGAAGAACGGAGGAAAACAAATAGATTATGCATGCTATTTAAGATCCACCATGATCTTATAGATATAGACCATCACCAATATTTGACACCGAATGATAACCGGACCAGAGGTTAAAACCGCTTCTTCCAAGAAAGAACAAGTACAGACACTTACGGCCAATCTTTCTTCCCGAGAACAATCAGGGACTGGAACAACCTACCAACAACAGTTACAGCGACCAACACCGTTGATGGATTCATAACTGCCCTGAAAGCATGCTCTGAAAGGAAGTAGGAAAACCCAGTTGTAAATAATTTTAATTGTATATTTTTGCGAACGTTTTAAATGTATTTGTAAATAGCCAAGAGAAGGCTTTCTGTGTTGCCCGACACTGCGTAAAGTTTTCGCGCGGAACCATGAACATTCAATATTGAATCCGGTTCCTTACCTGGAAGAAGAAGAAGAAGACCCGTTGTTGGGTCGCTGTCCCTGAATTTTGCAGTTTTTTTGTTATTATCTTAGATAGCATTATAGTAGGTTATAATATCTAATATCTAATACTATTAATTATGTTTAACCTTATTTTGCATGATTTGAAAAGCATCAGTAAATACAGGTGAGCGACACAGGCTCTAGTTTTATTGAACTGAAGTATGTTATCAAAATACAGTGCAGCACAAAACACAAAAAAAAACAAGTGGCAGCTGCAGGCTTAGATAAAATACTACTGCCCTCTAGCTGTGTTGTGAAAGAAAACTCAACAGCAATGTTAGTATGAATTTAAAACGATTCATTTATTGGATTACTTTTCAAGAATCAACGCTTATCCATTGTATCTATATCACAGAGACATCATCCTGAGAACGAGTAAAAAAAAGAAGAGATCTAGAGGTCAACAATGTTACTGTTTTTCTATATAATTATATCCATTTTTTTTTTGGTGATATACAAATAAGCTAGTAAATCCTAGGTGCGCTGGCCGTTAAGCAACCAACAATCAATCAACCACTAGTATGTATCGCAACTAAATAGAGTTTCGTATAGAAGAGAAGAGGGAAACTAAATGTGACCTGTGCTTGTGGGACTATAGAAGACAGACAGAAACTATATGTAGCATAAATGACCAGTAAAATAAAATCTACAAATAAGTCAACATGACTCAAATCGTCCCTCGACTTCTTATTGTCCCTGTTACTGGGGAAGTACTACCCTTTTTGTGATTATGGAGGAATCTCTAATAGAATAACAATAAATATGAGTAAAGTTTACTACGATCAACAAATAGCTGAAACCATGGCGTTGTCAGTTTGTTTTGGATTTATGAGTTTGATTGTCCCTTTGGTATCTTTCGTCCCTCTTTTATTACCACTGGGTCGATGTCTCTGCTGGTGGACATTTTGTCCGCGAGGACATCATCCGCCCAGTAGCAAAACCACAATTGCATGAACTTATGAAGATCAAACAGGAAACTGGCTCGGACGTCGCCCAGTATAAAAAGGTCCGACACAGACGTCACCATGGACACGGTGTCGTCTGATATGGCAGGTGTCCCCTCATCACCAGACATGACAAATATCTCAAACACGACTCATTCAGATCATCGTCCTAGTGACAATAGCAATATTACACATATACAGCAATGTTCAGTTCTCCTTAAAGACATTTTGGTTTTTGATGACACAGTACAACACTGTCGCATTTCGAAATGTGAGACCAAAGGCTGCAAAACTTGTGCTATTTTAATTACAGATGCTGAATTCACTAGCAATTTAACCAAGAAGTCATATTTTACCAGAAGATACGATGATCTGAATTGTAAATCGATAAATGTCGTCTACGGATTAGAGTGCAACCTTTGCGGATTGGTATACGTCGGTGAAACGAAAGGAAGGCTAAACAAACGTATGTGCGGTCATATATCAGACATAAACCTCAATGCTAACGACATTCTATACCAGCATTTCAATCAGCCCGATCATTCCATCGTTTCTATGACAGTTCGCATTATTGAAAAGATATACCATAGCTCTAACAATCCTAATCTTTCAACGACTCTCCGTAGACAAAAAGAAGACTACTGGATTAGACAATTGGGAACTGCAACACCGTATGGCTGCAATGACAAAATTGATGGTATAGGTATTCTATCTAGTCCTTCGTGTAACTCGGTGAATGTGATGAATATTTTCAACTCGACTCCTCGACGTAGACGCAGTCATGGTCATCGTCATTATACATCACGTTCTCTGCATGATGTCTCTATTAATGACTTGCTGTCATTCATACAAAAGCCGTTAGGTATTTATCACATTCGCACGAAACTTTATTCATCACCCCTTTCAAAACTTCATTCTCTGTTCAATTTATGTTTGGAATCCACTGTTACAAACCCTCATTCAAACCAATACAAACTTCAAGCTATAATTTCGGATATTGCAAGTCACAGACTTTTGAAGCCAGTTCGCATTGGAAAAGATGAAAAAGAGAAAAGATCTTTTCTAAATCTTTCCTTTGCCAACAAAGGTCTCGATGGCGTCAACCTAGGCAATATCCTTCATCATAAATTAGTTCAATCGAAAATACCTCCTTATTTCAAAGACCAGTCTGTACCAATAATGTCTTATACCTATTGCAACTAAAATTTTCAATTACAAACGCGTTTTGCAGAATCTCGATATTGACGACTTCAAGTCTAAACCTTCTGATTGCACTTGTGCTAGTTCCCAATTCACATATAATCCTGCTGGCCACGTTATTACCGGTGACCTTAACATTGTTAATAACACTTCTCTACGAAATGTGTTATCGAAAGGTCCGAAATATCGTGAGCCTAAATCCATCAATTGGAAATACAACTTTAAAATTTTGATGGACTCAGTCGAGGATTATGCCAGGCAATGGGCTAAACGTGAAAAGGAAGACGTAGACACTCTATCCGAATGGATTAAGGCAGTGAGGTCGTTAATACAAATCAGAATTAAGAAACTGAATGGGTCCATCAATGCCCATGCTACGTCAATCTTTAAAGACCCAAATGTTGCTAAACACTTATCCGACCTCCATGATAAATATGTTGTTGTCCCCGCAGACAAAGCCCCAAATAACATCGTTTTTGTCTATAAAAGTCACTACATTAATTGCTTGATAAACGAATTAGGTATAGACAATTCACTTGGAAACTCAACATATACCCTCACGACACTTACCAAAGAGGAAATCCTGGATAATCATAGGTCTGTTCTTTGTTCCTTTGGTATTTCAACCAAAGATGAAGAACTGGATCTTCCATCACTGTATTGGATACCTAAACTACATAAGTGTCCTTACAAACAACGGTATATTGCTGGGTCTTCCAAGTGCTTCACGAAACCTCTTTCTAAATTATTAACATCTATTTTATCAGCAATCAAAGACGGGCTTCAAAGTTATTGTGAAACTGCCTATTCTAGAGGTGGCGTGAATCAGATGTGGATACTAAAAAATTCCAAAGATCTTTTAGAGTACATACAATCTAACTCTCTTTCATCTTGTAACAGTATTAAAACATTTGACTTTTCTACTCTGTACACAAGTATTCCACATTCCAAATTAAAAGACAAATTGAAAAAGTTGGTATTACTTTGCTTCATAAAAAAGAATGCCCAACGTAGATACAAGTATCTTGTCTTAGGGAGGGATAAATCATACTTTGTAAAGAATCACTCTGATACAAACAAAAAATTCTCTGAAACCGATATTATCAAGATGCTTGATTTCTTGATTGACAACATATTTGTAACGTTCGGAGGACGTGTTTTTCAACAGACTGTCGGCATCCCAATGGGAGCAAACTGTGCCCCTCTACTTGCCGACTTGTTTCTTTATTATTATGAGGCTGACTTCATACAGGAACTTCTTAGGAAGAAGGATAAGAAGTTAGCAATATCCTTCAACTCTACTTTCCGCTATATAGATGACGTTCTTTCAATAAACAATTCAAAATTTGATGACTATGTGGAACGCATCTATCCCATCGAATTGGAGATAAAGGATACTACAGATACAGTTAAGTCGGCTTCATATCTTGACTTACATCTAGAAATTGACAATGAGGGTCGGTTGAAAACAAAACTTTACGACAAAAGAGATGATTTCAGCTTTCCAATTGTGAACTTTCCATTTCTAAGTAGCAACATTCCAGCAGCACCTGCATACGGGGTATATATCTCCCAATTGATACGATATTCCCGTGCTTGCATTTTCTATCATGATTTTCTTGATAGAGGGTTACTGCTCACAAGGAAGCTATTAAACCAAGTGTTCCAAATGGTGAAGTTGAAATCATCCCTTCGTAAATTTTACGGACGCCATCACGAGTTGGTTGACCGTTATGGAATAACCGTTTCACAATGATATCGGATATGTTCCTTACGTCGTAACTACAATCCCCTTCCCTTTCATGAATGTGACCTACCGAATTAGACTATTTACCGGATTTGTAATCACATAAGCAACACGACGAGTGCCATATGTGGAGCAGGATCTGCTTACCCTTCCGGAGCACCTGAGATCACCCCTAGTTTTTGGTGGGGTTCGTGTTGTTTATTCTTTAGTTTTCTATGTTGTGTCATGCGTACTATTGTTTTTCTGTTTGTCTTTTTTCATTTTTAACCATGGCGTTGTCAGTTTGTTTTGGATTTATGAGTTTGATTGTCCCTTTGATATCTTTCGTCCCTCTCAAGTTTTATTACCACTGGGTCGATTTCTCTGCTGGTGGACATTTTGTCCGCGAGGACATCATCCGCCCAGTAGCAAAACCACAATTGCATGAACTTATAAAGATCAAACAGGAAACTGGCTCGGACGTCGCCCAGTATAAAAAGGTCCGAAACAGACGTCACCATGGACACGGTGTCGTCTGATATGGCAGGTGTCCCCTCATCACCAGACATGACAAATATCTCAAACACGACTCATTCAGATCATCGTCCTAGTGACAATAGCAATATTACACATATACAGCAATGTTCAGTTCTCCTTAAAGACATTTTGGTTTTTGATGACACAGTACAACACTGTCGCATTTCGAAATGTGAGACCAAAGGCTGCAAAACTTGTGCTATTTTAATTACAGATGCTGAATTCACTAGCAATTTAACCAAGAAGTCATATTTTACCAGAAATTACGATGATCTGAATTGTAAATCGATAAATGTCGTCTACGGATTAGAGTGCAACCTTTGCGGATTGGTATACGTCGGTGAAACGAAAGGAAGGCTAAACAAACGTATGTGCGGTCATAGATCAGACATAAACCTCAATGCTAACGACATTCTATACCAGCATTTCAATCAGCCCGATCATTCCATCGTTTCTATGACAGTTCGCATTATCGAAAAGATATACCATAGCTCTAACAATCCTAATCTTTCAACGACTCTCCGTAGACAAAAAGAAGACTACTGGATTAGACAATTGGGAACTGCAACACCGTATGGCTGCAATGACAAAATTGATGGTATAGGTATTCTATCTAGTCCTTCGTGTAACTCAGTGAATGTGATGAATATTTTCAACTCGACTCCTCGACGTAGACGCAGTCATGGTCATCGTCATTATACATCACGTTCTCTGCATGATGTCTCTATTAATGACTTGCTGTCATTCATACAAAAGCCGTTAGGTATTCATCACATTCGCACGAAACTTTATTCATTACCCCTTTCAAAACTTCATTCTCTGTTCAATTTATGTTTGGAATCCACTGTTACAAACCCTCATTCAAACCAATACAAACTTCAAGCTATAATTTCGGATATTGCAAGTCACAGACTTTTGAAGCCAGTTCGCATTGGAAAAGATGAAAAAGAGAAAAGATCTTTTCTAAATCTTTCCTTTGCCAACAAAGGTCTCGATGGCGTCAACCTAGGCAATATCCTTCATCATAAATTAGTTCAATCGAAAATACCTCCTTATAAATTTCAAAGACCAGTCTGTACCAATAATGTCTTATACCTATTGCAACTAAAATTTTCAATTACAAACGCGTTTTGCAGAATCTCGATATTGACGACTTCAAGTCTAAACCTCCTGATTGCACTTGTGCTAGTTCCCAATTCACATATAATCCTGCTGGCCACGTTATTACCGGTGACCTTAACATTGTTAATAACACTTCTCTACGAAATGTGTTATCGAAAGGTCCGAAATATCGTGAGCCTAAATCCATCAATTGGAAATACAACTTTAAAATTTTGATGGACTCAGTCGAGGATTATGCCAGGCAATGGGCTAAACGTGAAAAGGAAGACGTAGACACTCTATCCGAATGGATTAAGGCAGTGAGGTCGTTAATACAAATCAGAATTAAGAAACTGAATGGGTCCATCAATGCCCATGCTACGTCAATCTTTAAAGACCCAAATGTTGCTAAACACTTATCCGACCTCCATGATAAATATGTTGTTGTCCCCGCAGACAAAGCCCCAAATAACATCGTTTTTGTCTATAAAAGTCACTACATTAATTGCTTGATAAACGAATTAGGTATAGACAATTCACTTGGAAACTCAACATATACACTCACGACACTTACCAAAGAGGAAATCCTGGATAATCATAGGTCTGTTCTTTGTTCCTTTGGTATTTCAACCAAAGATGAAGAACTGGATCTTCCATCACTGTATTGGATACCTAAACTACATAAGTGTCCTTACAAACAACGGTATATTGCTGGGTCTTCCAAGTGCTTCACGAAACCTCTTTCTAAATTATTAACATCTATTTTATCAGCAATCAAAGACGGGCTTCAAAGTTATTGTGAAACTGCCTATTCTAGAGGTGGCGTGAATCAGATGTGGATACTAAAAAATTCCAAAGATCTTTTAGAGTACATACAATCTAACTCTCTTTCATCTTGTAACAGTATTAAAACATTTGACTTTTCTACTCTGTACACAAGTATTCCACATTCCAAATTAAAAGACAAATTGAAAAAGTTGGTATTACTTTGCTTCATAAAAAAGAATGCCCAACGTAGATACAAGTATCTTGTCTTAGGGAGGGATAAATCATACTTTGTAAAGAATCACTCTGATACAAACAAAAAATTCTCTGAAACCGATATTATCAAGATGCTTGATTTCTTGATTGACAACATATTTGTAACGTTCGGAGGACGTGTTTTTCAACAGACTGTCGGCATCCCAATGGGAGCAAACTGTGCCCCTCTACTTGCCGACTTGTTTCTTTATTATTATGAGGCTGACTTCATACAGGAACTTCTTAGGAAGAAGGATAAGAAGTTAGCAATATCCTTCAACTCTACTTTCCGCTATATAGATGACGTTCTTTCAATAAACAATTCAAAATTTGATGACTATGTGGAACGCATCTATCCCATCGAATTGGAGATAAAGGATACTACAGATACAGTTAAGTCGGCTTCATATCTTGACTTACATCTAGAAATTGACAATGAGGGTCGGTTGAAAACAAAACTTTACGACAAAAGAGATGATTTCAGCTTTCCAATTGTGAACTTTCCATTTCTAAGTAGCAACATTCCAGCAGCACCTGCATACGGGGTATATATCTCCCAATTGATACGATATTCCCGTGCTTGCATTTTCTATCATGATTTTCTTGATAGAGGGTTACTGCTCACAAGGAAGCTATTAAACCAAGTGTTCCAAATGGTGAAGTTGAAATCATCCCTTCGTAAATTTTACGGACGCCATCACGAGTTGGTTGACCGTTATGGAATAACCGTTTCACAATGATATCGGATATGTTCCTTACGTCGTAACTACAATCCCCTTCCCTTTCATGAATGTGACCTACCGAATTAGACTATTTACCGGATTTGTAATCACATAAGCAACACGACGAGTGCCACATGTGGAGCAGGATCTGCTTACCCTTCCGGAGCACCTGAGATCACCCCTAGTTTTTGGTGGGGTTCGTGTTGTTTATTCTTTAGTTTTCTATGTTGTGTCATGCGTACTATTGTTTTTCTGTTTGTCTTTTTTCATTTTTAGCCATGGCGTTGTCAGTTTGTTTTGGATTTATGAGTTTGATTGTCCCTTTGATATCTTTCGTCCCTCTCAAGTTTTATTACCACTGGGTCGATTTCTCTGCTGGTGGACATTTTGTCCGCGAGGACATCATCCGCCCAGTAGCAAAACCACAATTGCATGAACTTATAAAGATCAAACAGGAAACTGGCTCGGACGTCGCCCAGTATAAAAAGGTCCGAAACAGACGTCACCATGGACACGGTGTCGTCTGATATGGCAGGTGTCCCCTCATCACCAGACATGACAAATATCTCAAACACGACTCATTCAGATCATCGTCCTAGTGACAATAGCAATATTACACATATACAGCAATGTTCAGTTCTCCTTAAAGACATTTTGGTTTTTGATGACACAGTACAACACTGTCGCATTTCGAAATGTGAGACCAAAGGCTGCAAAACTTGTGCTATTTTAATTACAGATGCTGAATTCACTAGCAATTTAACCAAGAAGTCATATTTTACCAGAAGTTACGATGATCTGAATTGTAAATCGATAAATGTCGTCTACGGATTAGAGTGCAACCTTTGCGGATTGGTATACGTCGGTGAAACGAAAGGAAGGCTAAACAAACGTATGTGCGGTCATAGATCAGACATAAACCTCAATGCTAACGACATTCTATACCAGCATTTCAATCAGCCCGATCATTCCATCGTTTCTATGACAGTTCGCATTATCGAAAAGATATACCATAGCTCTAACAATCCTAATCTTTCAACGACTCTCCGTAGACAAAAAGAAGACTACTGGATTAGACAATTGGGAACTGCAACACCGTATGGCTGCAATGACAAAATTGATGGTATAGGTATTCTATCTAGTCCTTCGTGTAACTCAGTGAATGTGATGAATATTTTCAACTCGACTCCTCGACGTAGACGCAGTCATGGTCATCGTCATTATACATCACGTTCTCTGCATGATGTCTCTATTAATGACTTGCTGTCATTCATACAAAAGCCGTTAGGTATTCATCACATTCGCACGAAACTTTATTCATTACCCCTTTCAAAACTTCATTCTCTGTTCAATTTATGTTTGGAATCCACTGTTACAAACCCTCATTCAAACCAATACAAACTTCAAGCTATAATTTCGGATATTGCAAGTCACAGACTTTTGAAGCCAGTTCGCATTGGAAAAGATGAAAAAGAGAAAAGATCTTTTCTAAATCTTTCCTTTGCCAACAAAGGTCTCGATGGCGTCAACCTAGGCAATATCCTTCATCATAAATTAGTTCAATCGAAAATACCTCCTTATAAATTTCAAAGACCAGTCTGTACCAATAATGTCTTATACCTATTGCAACTAAAATTTTCAATTACAAACGCGTTTTGCAGAATCTCGATATTGACGACTTCAAGTCTAAACCTCCTGATTGCACTTGTGCTAGTTCCCAATTCACATATAATCCTGCTGGCCACGTTATTACCGGTGACCTTAACATTGTTAATAACACTTCTCTACGAAATGTGTTATCGAAAGGTCCGAAATATCGTGAGCCTAAATCCATCAATTGGAAATACAACTTTAAAATTTTGATGGACTCAGTCGAGGATTATGCCAGGCAATGGGCTAAACGTGAAAAGGAAGACGTAGACACTCTATCCGAATGGATTAAGGCAGTGAGGTCGTTAATACAAATCAGAATTAAGAAACTGAATGGGTCCATCAATGCCCATGCTACGTCAATCTTTAAAGACCCAAATGTTGCTAAACACTTATCCGACCTCCATGATAAATATGTTGTTGTCCCCGCAGACAAAGCCCCAAATAACATCGTTTTTGTCTATAAAAGTCACTACATTAATTGCTTGATAAACGAATTAGGTATAGACAATTCACTTGGAAACTCAACATATACCCTCACGACACTTACCAAAGAGGAAATCCTGGATAATCATAGGTCTGTTCTTTGTTCCTTTGGTATTTCAACCAAAGATGAATAACTGGATCTTCCATCACTGTATTGGATACCTAAACTACATAAGTGTCCTTACAAACAACGGTATATTGCTGGGTCTTCCAAGTGCTCCACGAAACCTCTTTCTAAATTATTAACATCTATTTTATCAGCAATCAAAGACGGGCTTCAAAGTTATTGTGAAACTGCCTATTCTAGAGGTGGCGTGAATCAGATGTGGATACTAAAACATTCCAAAGATCTTTTAGAGTACATACAATCTAACTCTCTTTCATCTTGTAACAGTATTAAAACATTTGACTTTTCTACTCTGTACACAAGTATTCCACATTCCAAACTAAAAGACAAATTGAAAAAGTTGGTATTACTTTGCTTCATAAAAAAGAATGGCCAACGTAGATACAAGTATCTTGTCTTAGGGAGGGATAAATCATACTTTGTAAAGAATCACTGATTCAAACAAAAAATTCTCTGAAACCGATATTATCAAGATGCTTGATTTCTTGATTGACAACATATTTGTAACGTTCGGAGGACGTGTTTTTCAACAGACTGTCGGCATCCCATTGGAAACAAACTGTGCCCCTCTACTTGCCGACTTGTTTCTTTATTATTATGAGGCTGACTTCATACAGGAACTTCTTAGGAAGAAGGATAAGAAGTTAGCAATATCCTTCAACTCTACTTTCCGCTATATAGATGACGTTCTTTCACTAAACAATTCAAAATTTGGTGACTATGTGGAACGCATCTATCCCATCGAATTGGAGATAAAGGATCCTACAGATACAGTTAAGTCGGCTTCATATCTTGACTTACATCTAGAAATTGACAATGAGGGTCGGTTGAAAACAAAACTTTACGACAAAAGAGTGAACTTTCCATTTCTAAGTAGCAACATTCCAGCAGCACCTGCATACGGGGTATATATCTCCCAATTGATACGATATTCCCGTGCTTGCATTTCCTATCATGATTTTCTTGATAGAGGGTTACTGCTCACAAGGAAGCTATTAAACCAAGAGTTCCAAATGGTGAAGTTGAAATCATCCCTTCGTAAATTTTACGGACGCCATCACGAGTTGGTTGACCGTTATGGAATAACCGTTTCACAAATGATATCGGATATGTTCCTTACGTCGTAACAACAATCCCCTTCCCTTTCATGAATGTGACCTACCGAATTAGACTATTTACCGGATTTGTAATCACATAAGCAACACGACGGGTGCCACATGTGGAGCAGGATCTGCTTACCCTTCCGGAGCACCTGAGATCACCCCTAGTTTTTGGTGGGGTTCGTGTTGTTTATTCTTTAGTTTTCTATGTTGTGTCATGTGTACTAATTGTTTTTCTGTTTGTCTTTTTCATTTTTAGCCATGGCGTTGTCAGTTTGTTTTGGATTTATGAGTTTGACTGTCCCTTTCGTATCTTTCGTCCCTCTTCAACCTTACAAAAATTGAACACAACACGTTGAATAATTTCTTGCGCCCGAAGCGCTTTTCTAGATTTACCTTCATCAGGAACGCTCAAAGCTAAACATTTGAAATCCGAAGATATATAAGTACCGAAACCGTTGAAGAGCTATATGTCAAAAATACCTAAAATAAATAGCCAAATTCCCCTAAAACCAACTTTGCCTGAGGGAGTTGAAACTTTAGTTTCTTAATAATTTCAAAATTTATAAACGGACAATTTTAACAGGGAACGATATTACGAAATATTGAAAAGCAAAAGATGTGTAAGTACCAAAATACATGAAAACCTATAAACCCAAAAAGGAACATCAAAATAACTGCAAATCCACTTGAGGTCAACTTTGTCTGAGGTAGTTGCAACCTTAGTTCTTTTTTTATAAACAGACAGTATTGCAAATTATGACGAATTTAAAAAAAAAATCTTTAATAAAAATAAAAAATGGCTCTGTACTCATTAGTTTTACATTCATTGAAATGCTGACGATTGGTTCATCAGACATTTGCACTCGTACAGTTCACTATATTATCTATATGTTTCTATAACACATCTTTGTACAACCTTAGATAGTAAAAAAACAACCCAGACATCTTAATAATTACGTTTTATAGAACAAATATTCTGATCCCATTATTCATTTAAATTTGAACGCCTTTTTTAATAATCATAAAATAATCAGTACAGCGCCAATCTCCACAAAAAAAAAGTTATCGAGAATTGGAAATAATGAAAGTTAACGCTTAAGTAACCTATTACTTTGGTGATAATTTTGAAGGATATTAATTAAAATAAAAACAATTCGATCATATGAAAGATTCTATGCAATATCAACTTACTATAACGTCTATCGCACTCTCACCTATTTATTTATGTGAATGTTTGGATATGGAGTATTGTTTTCATTTTACATTTCTTTTATGACCACATACTTCATATTGCATGGTCGACATCCGAATCACAAAAATAACATATATAGATATAGGAAGATGTGGTGTGAGTGCCAATGAGACAACTCTCCACCCAAGTCACAATTTATAAAATTAAACCATGTATACATTATTTCACAATTGGCAGCTATTATTAAAAAAAAACACTGTTAATTGATTAACATACTAGTAAGGACGCATACAACTCTTCGATCACTAAACAACAGTGAATAATATAATTATTATCAAATTTGACCCTACAAAAGATGCCTGGTTTATAATTTGTATACAAAAGACCCCGCAGTTAGAATACAACATAAATAAAAGGTAAAAAAAAGAATAAAGTTCAATAGAATTGAGAGCCATGAGATTCGAAATTTTTTTGTTAATACAGCTTAAAAAATATATTCCTTCGTAGTATTTCCAACAATTGATTAATAAATATGTAAATATCAAGGATAATTCATATCATATATATACAGAGGTGCTGACTACTAGTGTTCCTTCAATCGATGTATGACTTTCCGGCGAACAGCGGTATACTACTGTTGCCTTTATTTAATCTAGACGACATCTTATAATCTACCGAGTTGACCTTCAAAGACCTCCGATGGCCATTTGAGGGATATAAATATAAATCTAGATTAAAATAAATTTCGAACTCGTGTAATTGGATTTTTCTAGGTCTGTTTTATTTGATACTATAGATTTAACTAAATGTTAGTCGTTTTTATCTGTAGATGAATGCTTTTTTATGGCTCGAATCAGTCACTCAAATGATTTATCTTTGTTTTACTTTCAATGTTGGAATTCTTTTCCTTTTACCAAACACGCATTATGCATGCGTTATCCATCTCTAGCTAAGGGATTGAGTTGAAGTACACATAAATACGTATTCAATGAGGTCGAATTATTCAATTGCAAGTGAATAATTTATCAACAATGTTTCTTAGCTTATTGTAACACAATTGAACTATGCAGGCTGGCAAAAGCGAATTATTATTTCATTATTTCATTATTTCACTTTCATTAATGATTGAGCAAACAAAAATAATCATAATTTAGATTTTTTTTTACATATATATATATATCTCGTAGCTAGTGCTCATATAAACGGGACAGAATCTAACTTCAGTCTTTCCAATTTCATTTCGTTGCAAACGATTTTATTTCGGGTTATCCACTAATATTGAGGAATGATATACTGCATGGGATGTATTCCTCAAGATCAGTTTGATAATCCCTATACAACATATATAGTAGCAAATATTTCAGCAGCAGCATTGACACTTCCGGTTCGTCCAGTTTATTAATCAATGTAATATGTAATAAGTCCTCATTATCCATTTTGTTGATATCTTGTCTAATTGTATGCAAATACGATCAAATATAGTTTACTCGGAACCTCTCTATTTTGTCCCAAACTTTGAGGAAATTATATGGATGCTATGTCGGTCAAGATGCATTTGTTGCACTATATTTTAGGTATTTTTATAGATTACCTTAGCCGTATTTGGCACAACTTTTTGGAATTTTGGGTCCTCAATGCTCTTCAACTTTGTATTTGTTTGGCTTTTTAACTATTTTGATCTGAGCGTCACTGATGAGTCTTATGTAGACGAAACGCGCGTCTGGCGTATAAAATTATAATCCTGGTACTTTTGATAACTATTTACACCACTGGGTGGATGCCACTGCTGGTGGACGTTTCGTCCCCGAGGGTATCACCAGCCCAGTAGTCAACACTTCGGTGTTGACATGAATATCAATTATATGGTCATTTTTATAAATTTTCTGTTTACAAAACTTTGAATTATTCGAAAAACTAAGGATTTTCTTACCCCAGGAATAGATTACCTTAGCCGTATTTGGCACAACTTTTTGGAATTTTGGGTCCTCAATGCTCTTCAACTTTGTATTTGTTTGGCTTTTTAACTATTTTGATCTGAGCGTCACTGATGAGTCTTATGTAGACGAAACGCGCGTCTGGCGTATAAAATTATAATCCTGGTACTTTTGATAACTATTTACACCACTGGGTGGATGCCACTGCTGGTGGACGTTTCGTCCCCGAGGGTATCACCAGCCCAGTAGTCAACACTTCGGTGTTGACATGAATATCAATTATATGGTCATTTTTATAAATTTTCTGTTTACAAAACTTTGAATTATTCGAAAAACTAAGGATTTTCTTACCCCAGGAATAGATTACCTTAGCCGTATTTGGCACAACTTTTTGGAATTTTGGGTCCTCAATGCTCTTCAACTTTGTATTTGTTTGGCTTTTTAACTATTTTGATCTGAGCGTCACTGATGAGTCTTATGTAGACGAAACGCGCGTCTGGCGTATAAAATTATAATCCTGGTACTTTTGATAACTATTTACACCACTGGGTGGATGCCACTGCTGGTGGACGTTTCGTCCCCGAGGGTATCACCAGCCCAGTAGTCAACACTTCGGTGTTGACATGAATATCAATTATATGGTCATTTTTATAAATTTTCTGTTTACAAAACTTTGAATTATTCGAAAAACTAAGGATTTTCTTACCCCAGGAATAGATTACCTTAGCCGTATTTGGCACAACTTTTTGGAATTTTGGGTCCTCAATGCTCTTCAACTTTGTATTTGTTTGGCTTTTTAACTATTTTGATCTGAGCGTCACTGATGAGTCTTATGTAGACGAAACGCGCGTCTGGCGTATAAAATTATAATCCTGGTACTTTTGATAACTATTATGAAGGGTGTATGATGAGTATTGATATCTAAAATATCGCATGTCTATGAAGCACAGTAATTGATACTGTTTTACTTTATAATACACCAAAAATAAAATATACTATGGCAAGCCGTTCTCGTCAAAACTATGTTTAAACCCTTTTTTTCGAAAAAAATACACACTGAGATTTAAAAACCTAAAATAACACACTGAGAAATCGAAATTACACACTGAGATTTAAAAAAATAAAAAACACACACTGAGAATTCAAAATTACACACTGAGATTTTAAAAAGACACACTGAGATGAAATAAATTGAAAAACACACACTGAGAATTGTTAATTACACACTGAGATTTTAAAAATACACACTGAGATTAATATGCAAATTACTAATGAATATTCATGAGATGAATAATTCAACAAATTAATATCTTGATCTCAAGAACTCTTGTCATTATAATGAAATGCGATTCCTTCAACCAAAATTCGTAATAAATTTCAAGACTTAACATCGCTCATATTCATAAGTTTGGTGCCTATAATTCAGATCATAACTACCAGTAATTAAACATGTGTCCCTTTTCAAAAGTCTTCCAACTGTTTCCCTGATTTCGCTAGTTAATCTTTTATATTTTTGTTACGTTTATATGCTATAATAGACACTTGAGTAAACATTTCACTGCATTCGTTTGCAGATTGTTCCAATGTTTTCTTATAATGTTAATAAAGTGTTTCACCGTTTGGTTATATTTTGTAATAAGAGTAAGTAGGTAATTTTCTTGTTCTTGTTTTTCTCTAGTTTTTTTATTAATAATTTGGAACCAAATCGAAGGACTAACCAGTTCTGTCCCCTTGTTGTTTTAAGCTTGTAATAGATTCAGATTAAGTATGCTAATTAGATATGTGCGCATAAAAAGTGCGCACAAATCTCAGTGTGTAATTTTAAATTCTCAGTGTGTAATTTTAAATTCTAAGTGTGTAATTACAAATTCTCAGTGTGTGTTTTCAGTTTATTTATTCTCAGTGTGTCTTTTTGAAATCTCAGTGTGTAATTTTCAATTCTCAGTGTGCGTTTTTCATTTTTGTAATCTCAGTGCGTCTTTAAGAAATCTCAGTGTGTAATTTTTAATTCTCAGTGGGTAATTTTCAATTCTCAGTGTGTAATTTTCAATACTCAGTGTGTAATTTTCAATTCTCAGTGTGCGTTTTGAAGCTTTTAAATCTCAGTGTGCTTTGTTGTAATTCTCAGTGTGTAAATTTTTCGAAAAATGATTTAAACATAGTTTTGACGAGAACGGCTTGCCATAATATACATTATGCGTTGAGCAAAATGACATGAACTGAACATATATTTGATACAAAATTTACATGTAGTACTAAATAACTTGGTTTGATGAACCAAATGCACATTTTGAATGAGGATAAAGACAGATGGTATATTGTTTCAAGTGCAGATGTTAAAACACATGTGACAACTTTACTTCGTCCCAAAATTAGACCAACAATGTTCATTGGGAAATTTGCGTAATCTTCTATTATTTACATTTTTAATTATAATTATATATATCTACATGAGCAAATAAATAAAACATGATTGCATTTTTCAAAACATTTATCATTTGTTTCTTTTAAAAATATGGGCATGTATTTAATCCAGCTGGAAAAATGATAAATTGAATTATTGGTTATTTATTTATCAGGACCCTTTGAATTCCTAACACCCCTTTAATAAATAGACATGAAATCAGTAGATGAAAAGAAAAAAAAAATTGTTTCAAACTAAAATATGACATTTTAATTTGATGACTGGACCAAACATATTATTATAAAAAATTGTAATAATCAGTAGTCATAGAAATTTAAAAGGTAATCAATTGATACATTTAAGATAAATTATAGGAGAATTGAATATTCTTTACATACATACTGCTATGTTCAATTTGAAAAAAAATAAGTAATAATTACCGACTCTGTAAACACTTTACCTTGTAATTTCATCAAGTTGTACTTTATTATTGTTCTGTAAAGAGCGTTTTAAGTACATGCTTTTCAAAGACAAAAATTGTAAGAAACGTTCAAACAATTCGTCACTGACGCTTGAAAAAGAAAAATTAAAATGCGAAACAAAATAAGTAGTTGAACAGCTTTATTATATTATATTATTATATCATATTCATAGAAATCAGTGATATCCAATTCTTTATAAACTAAGAAAAAAAAAGAAGACAAAACATGAAGAAAGAAAGAAAGAAAGAAAGAAAGAAAGAAAGAAAGAAAGAAAGAAAAGACGTTAACTTTGTAGTTTAATCATAGTCCATTCGTGTTTTGGAATTTTTTTATTTCTCTTTTTGTCCAGATTTTGCAATGGGGTTGATGCTTTTTCGGTGACATATCATTTTTAATTGTCCCTTTTGTGGTTTTGCCTGTTATTTTTAAATCATGAACATTTGACTTTTACACTGTGGATGACTATTTAAAAAAAACAACTAATCGTTAACATGTACTCTGATTTCAGAGGAAATTTTTGTCAAAGAGCAAAACACATAAATATGTATAATAGTTATAATATGGGGCAATATGAAGGTAATTAGAGGTAGTTTTCCCTCTGTGGTCCAATGTAGATACTGAAGCGAAGAGCCGCTAAGTTCTCTACACCATCTGATTCAGAGAACTGTTGAGTAGAATTGTCGCTGAGAATTAACCTAGTCTCGATTTCAATTATCACTTAAACAGAGCAGGAAATAGTTATTCCCTGAATATGAAAGAACTTCCATAATGTTCGTATAAAAAAAGATGCGGTATCATTGCCAATAAAACAACTATCCACAAGAGACCAAAATGACACAAACATTAACAACTATAGGTCACCGTACGGCCTTCAACAATGAGCAAAGCCCATATCACTTAGTCAGCTATAAAAGGCCTCGAAACGACAATGTAAAAAATGCCTGTCGTGTTTACCTGCATCAGCTTTGTACATACTCGGTCAAAAAACGTGTCGTATTGACGTTGTAAATGTTTTTAAACAAACTGTTGATAGATTTATAAAATGATACTTATGTTTGGTAATCATCCATTTCAAGATATTAAAACTACAAATATATGCAAACTCAATAAATGTACATTCTTTATACTTTGCAACATAAATACATCAAATTCGTAAAATGTTTTATAAATTGGACAGTTTCATCAATATTAATTATTTGGATACGAGTGAAAGATCTAAATTTACTTCTCCAGATTTAAATCACAAATCAGTCACATTCGGCTGTATACGAAAAAGGGTCGAAAAATATTCCTTTGAATTTGACAGTTGTAGGAAATCAATTCTACGTTCATTGCAGTAAAAAGTTACTTGGTCATAATCATATGTCTTGTGTGTTTCAAGTCACCATTATATTTTTATGTGGTGTTTCTATCTATATTTTCAAATCTTGAGGTTACATGGTTATGAAAGCTTGTACATAGGTAATAAATAATTAAACATTAATTTTGATTGCTGAATTTTCCGTGATGGTTATGTTATTATTTGGAATGAAACCGTGCGAAAAAAATCGTCTATAGTACTGGACAGGATAAAACGTTTACTCATGTCATATAGAACTTTATTTGCATATGTTTTTGAAAGTGCAAATTAAACAAAAAATAATATGGGAAAATCAATGGTGTTACCTTCCGATCCTCATATTTTTCTTTGTTATCCGAAGTTATTGGTCAATAATCCATGATTTTGTATCGTGTGATTGAAATGTGATGGATCAATTGACATGTTAGACAATGTCTATTATCTTTTAAAAAACAACAATTCAACTATGATCATCAAGTTAGCGCCGCCTCTTTTTCACCTAGACGATATTGTATAGAAAACTTATTTCTTGTTATCATAGGACAGAACCAATGTGTTGAGTATGGTACGTGTATTACTCCTAGTAAGCCTTTTTGGACCATTGCTTGTGACAGGTAAATATAAAATATAATGTTTAGTTTTAAATATGGTGACTTCAATCTTAAATGATGTCATTGTATGCAGTTGCAAGACGTTTTATTAGACGTGTTAGAAAAGTCGACACTACTGCTGGCGCTCGTGTTGGATGAAGATTAATACGATATGATATATAGGGGTCATCTCCAAAAGTTTAAATACTCTCTCATATATTGTTACCTGTATGGGTGTGTTTGATACCACTGTATAAAGGCGTAATTAATTTAAGCAAGACATACGCATTGTATGTTACTATTGTAAGACTACACTGTAAAAATGGTGTTAAGGAAATAAACACTTTCTAAACATGTTTAGGAAATACACATAATCCTAAACATGTTTAGCCCTAAACATGTTCCCAACTGGGAACAAATTTGGCATTTAGGATTATGTTTAGATCCTAAACACTGTTTTTACAGTGTACAACGGGATATCTCGATTTTTTTTTGTCTAAGGTCCATTTTTTTCAGGCGGTGCTAACTATTTTTCCTTGGTATGTTTCATTATCAGAATTATTCAGTTTTACGTTTTCTATAAACCATGTATATATCTTCTCTTTCAACAATCAATACAGTGCACAATACAGTGCACAGTAAATAAACAGCAAAACAAATCTACCTGAAACTATTAACTGTTTAAGCCCAAGAATATTCTTATGGCACACTGCTATTCTCAGACAAAAGTGTATGTAATATATAAACTCCAACATGACTGGGTACGAATTTGTTTATGATAAGGTGAACGAAAAATTAAATCATGAGAAACAAACCTACGTTGACCGAAAATAAATATTGTGGTCTATGCGTCCTGTTCTTATCATGGGTAAACTACCTCTGTGTTCTCGGTTTTTTTTTTAGTTCTGCGGGTAGTACATGAAGAGGGTTCAAACACCAGTTTTCAACTTGGACTCAACGTACATCACAATAACATCACGGCAAATCGATACATTTTTAAAAGATGAAATCTGAATAATTTTCGATTCTTCAGAATAATTTTAGATTCTTCAGAATAATTTTAGATTCTTCAGAATAATTTAAGATTCTTCGGAATAATTTAAGATTCTTCAGATTTAAAATCAATGCAATAATTCAAACGAAATTATGTTTGAATTATATATATACACCTGGAAAAAAGTATTGCAACACCAAATTGAAATTGAATTAAAAAAAACACTCATTATTTTTTTGTGATATAATTTGGTAAAATAGAACTAGTTAAACATTATTTAAGTATCACCTGAGTTTAATCAATAAATATCGACTCGATAAGTTTTTATCTGCACATGCAGCTACTGTACCCGTTAACAGCAAAAAAAGATGTTTTGATCCTCATTGTTTTCAGCACTTTAAATAACCAAGTTTTTAAAGTTATGTGATTGACACCTTATAATGGGTCCTTGACAACTCTTAACTGCAGCAAGATGGCAGATTATCAGCATAAGAGAAGCAGGGCTGTCGCTGTAACAACTACACGCATTGTTGGTCATCACCATGCCACTGAAGTCGTTTTGAGAATAAAAATCAGGCAATAAACGCTGTAAAAGACCTTCTGAGATAATGAAGACCCCCTTTTCCATTTGCTAGAGAAAATCAAGCATAATGAAGGTTGGTCAGAAGGAAACCCATTGCATACAAGACAATCCTAAAATGAGAGTGGTGGCCATACAAGAGCCTTTTAACAAGAACTGTTCGAGATCAACTGATCGCTACTGGTTACAGTGCGATAATACCATTTCGGAGACCTTTGCTAACGAGCAGACTTACAGTTTTCCGTATCCAATGTAGTGCAGAGCTCGCCAAAGTTGGAAATTAGCATCGTGGAGGAAGATCCAATGTTCAAATGGAATTTGGTTCATCTTCCTTGGCCCGATCGTAGCCCGGCTTTGAACCATATTGAGCTTATATGGGACACTATTGGGCGGAAAGGGAGCGAAAGGACACCCCAGTTCAAACACAACATGAAATAAACAATTCCCTTCATCAGAAATGGTTGCTGCTACCTTAGCAACAAATTAGTCGATTTATGGCAGGAATCAGAAGACGTTAAGATGCGGTTATCCGTTTGAATGGAGGCTGCGCACAAAGTACTAATTCTTTGGCGTATAACGATCAACCATGATGTGAACAGTCATCTGAAGATTAATTTTGAAATGTCTGACATTGTAAAGTTCGACTACAGTGAAACTTGTCAAATGCGTTTTTTTTGTACAAAAAACACTTCATTTTGTTATTGAAATTGTGGTTATATAAATCATTTTTTTTTAAACATTTTTTGTTCGTTTCAATGCCAATGTTATCTTGAAATATGTTTCAATAATATTATACACATATTTTATTATATTCCATAAAAAAAAAGAGGCTGATTTTTCAAATTTTAAAAAATCAAGGTGTTGCAATACTTTTTTCCATGTGTATATATATAGGGTGTGATTTGCTCATTATCGGCCGCCTAGTCATATTTTCGTTTGAATTATTGCATTGATTTTGAAATCTGAAGAATCTAAAATTGTTCTGAAAAATCTAAAAATATATATAAGATAAGATAAGATGAAATATTGTTAATTTATAGGTCATATAAAGTTTTGTGTTGACAATTTGCAAAATGCAAAAACCATTGAAATCGTAAATGCAAATGAATGTTAATTTACACGAATGCAATTGGGACACGAAGGGTCGATTGAAAATATATACAGTAATGAAAGCCGTTAAAGGGTTTTAATTTGTAGCTACGGAAAACACCATCTCTGTGTTTTTGAAGTGTAAAGTGGCGTCCATTTTTTGATCTAGTATACATTAGGTTTTCGGGGCCTGCTCAAAACTTCCGCTGGGTGCGGGATTTCTCGCTTGTTGAAGACCCTGGAGTTGTTTTAAATATTTTGGTCTGGTTGTTTTTCTGACATAATCCCTGTTTCCATTCTTCTTATTCAATTAATTGAGACGAATTGTATTTTATCATTTTCTTTCAATAGCTTGCAAACTTGGTTTTGAAAAAAAAAAAAATAAAAAAAATTGAAAGTAAAAAGCTTCCATCTTATCAAAGACGCTTGATTAATAAACTTTAAACGAAACAGAAATCATAATCCCTGTTTTCTGGTCTTATAAGAGTTGACCTGGGGTGAGGATGGAGGGGGTTAGGGGTGTATTTTAATGTTTCTATATTTGTTTCTGCTATTTGTTTTGAACTATTTTTTCTATCTTTTTAATTTACTTTCAGCTGTTCTACTATCAGTGTGCTAAAAAAGAATATATTAATAAACAATTTAATATAAAAACGTAAATATGTGAAGTCATGCGTTATACGACTATGACCTTTTTACCATTTGTTTACAAAACGTTAAACAAGATTTATATGATATTTGATAAAAAAAATATAAAAATTTAAACTATTTTACTTTTTTTTACATGATATTTGATCGTCTTATGTGTTATTTATTAAAAAAACCTGCTGCAGGTAAACATCAACGGTATCAAACACACCCATACAGGTAACAAAATATGAGATAGTATTTAAACTTTTAGAGATGACCCCTGTATATCATATTGTATTAATCTTCATCCAACACGAGCGCCAGCAGTAGTATCGACTTTTCTAACACGTCTATTAAATTATAATCCATTGAATTATCAATCAGTATAGATTATCGGATTGTCTACACGACGATTGATATCGTAAAATATCAGCCGCAAGCCATTATGTGAACCTTTTTGGCGAGTGAGAGTAACGATGTCGACCGGCTGTTTTTTTTTCAATATCTATACAAAAAAAAAACAACAAAAAACAATTGTCTGTTTATTGTTCTCTTACTGGTCGTTTTCGCCTTCTTAAGACAGTTTGATGCTCGATGAAAGCAAGCTTGATAAGTACTGGTTATCAAGTTCTCTGCATGTTGATATTGTAAAATATAAACTGCGAGTCTCACCATATGAAGCTTTTTGTAAAGTGAGCGCAGAGAACGAGATCAAAAAGCCTTCATATTGTGTCAAGCAGCTGATATTTCAATTGTGACCATGAAAAAAAACCAACCTAGCTGTTGGTTTTAAAGAAATTTCTTTATTTATGTTTTTCTTTCTTTCAAAAGCAGATTTTGAATTGAGAAGATAGTAAATAAATCAGTCCACTTGATGAACTATATCCCAAATATAACATCTTCCCAAACCGACAATACAGTCGACATTTGTTTAACGATATGCGACCGTACAGTGACAAAAAATTGATATCAAATATTTGTAAAGATTTAGCACTCTTGGTACGTAGTAATGTTCAATTTGAGAAATATATATATTTATTCTTTAATAGTTACCCCACAAGGACGAGGTGTGTCAGTGTAAGATCACCCCGATAGCCGGAGGGCAGAGGAAGATCTAACACTGAGTCCGAGTGGGATAACTATTTTACATCCCAGCTGTTTTAGATAAGACGAAAAACCATTCACAATTCATAAAATCTAGTTGAGAACGCCTCACAACCATAATAATATACTTTATATATTACTACATAATGTATACCCTTTATGACCCCGAACACGATGAGTAGATATCAAACAATGTCAACTCGCCCCACTTGTCATTGTTAAACATTACTAAACATAAAAGTTATTTTCATGACATGGTTGATCATTGTATAATAGTGTCCATTAATTGGAGAACACGTATCTTTTTATTTAGAGAAACAGTCTGACATCCATTTTTACATTAAACCAACAAAAAAGAAACTCCGTATCAAAAGAGAAGTCCCAATCCAGTTAAAGTCTTTAGTGGGTAGTATATGTACTCGATTGCACTGCTTTTTTCTTAGCCTACTCTTAATTTACAAAAGTTGAATCATGATATCTTTAATGAGTTTCTTATAAACCTGTTATCACTATAGATAATAGACTAGACATTGACTGATCGATTGTTGGTTTGATTAACGTTACATGTACCAAAGGATTTTGAAGTTTTGACCAATAATCATTTTACATGTGTGGGATATTTTTAACGGACAAATCACTTTCTTTAAAAGTACTATTTGGTCGCATGAATGTTTACCCAAGGAAAACACATTTTGTTGAAAAATAGACTAGAAAAACGAGATATTTACATTCCGCCATAAGCTTAGCACCACTATGTTTAATATTCAATATTAATAACAAAGACTTACAATATTAAAACATTAAACAAAAGGTAACATTTTACTAGAGGTAAACTGTCAATGGATTATATTTTGATTGTTAAAAATCAGTTGTTGAATTTGTCTTCTCTAATTCTTCGTCAATTTATCCCTTTCTGCACCCATTGTATAAAAAAATTTAATCAACGTGTGGTTCATTTGATCTCAGTTCTTCATTGGTTAAAATCCGATTATGACGTCGAATTTTCTTGTTTTCCTCTGAATTTCCAATTTTGACGGCATGAAAAAAGGAGACCATGTCTGATGACGTCACATAGAAAAAAACACATCTTTTTGCAGATCAGTCACAAAGAAGAAATAACTTTGCCTGCGTATTGTTTGAAAATCATTAGAGAAACCGATTCCACCACCAAATCTCGTGTAATACGATATTTATCCACTCTCGACAGTTAAATTTTAAATATTTAAAATGTAACTGTCTTGAGTGGATAAATATCGTATCACACTTAATGCAGTGGTAGAATCTATATTTATGCATTTTTCGCGTTACTCTGTTTTTGCATCAACACACCAAAGTTAAGCCCTTGGACGTCAACGGCGTCTACGGCGTCGGGGCCATTAGAACTCGCAGAATTAACTTTATTGCACCGCAGGTTAAGATCACATTTGGCTAGGAACCACCAGCCATGGACTTTACTTGAAGCCAAGCAGACTACGTGTTAAGAGGGAAGAAACACCGTTTATCGGAACAATAACAACATTCGATGACGGGGGTGTAACAGTATGAGGATATTTTCTATGACTTGTACTCTAAGGATGCCTGTTATTGACTATTAAATAGAAAAAGGTCCTAGGCTGAAATCTTGACCACCATAGTATCACCTCATTTTATACTTGACGTCGCAATCAATAGACACTTTTCCTTGGCCAACCATGGCACTTAATATGAATCCAATTGAATATGCGTGTCACTTTATCTCTATAAACTGACCATGGAAAATTAGACGTGTATTGAATCTGTATCTGGCAGCGCTGACGATATACGCTATATTATAAACTCTTATTAACATTTAATGTATACTTGATTTTTGTTCGAAGGTAGAAATTATATTATTTGTAGAAAGTGAAAATGATAAACAACTGAAAATTTATTATGCGGATTTGACTTGTTATTTTACAAAACAGAATAAAAAACCCAACATTTTAACAACTTTGTTTTTGTATTCAACAACACTAACATTTTATTTAACTATTATCAAGAAGATTAACTGTTATTAAACATATGATATATTTGGATATAAAAGTTTCCTTTTCTCATAAATATGGGCAAGGATCAACTTTTTGCGGAGTGTATGCAAATTGATTCAGACTTATAGAATTGGCTCAGACTATTTTAATTGGATAAGAACTAGTCATGTACCGTTATAGATTGAATACAAACTAAGTATGGGTAAGACTACAGTCGAGTGATATCAAGTAAAATTCAAAACAATTGAGAATAGTTGCGTAAAATCAGTACAGTCCAGTACAAAAACTACCAATCTTGATTTGTAGTGAATTAAGGGTTACAATGCCAAATTTGATCCCATGTCCTTTTAAAGTCCTTTCAAAACGGAAAGTCTCTTCTCATATGACAAGATTAAATGCTAAAAAAAAAACATCAAATGAATAAAAAACAACTGTCATATTCAAGACTTTGTAAATGGCACTTCGTCGGCTTAAACCTGGTTTGATAACTTTACTTCTCACTTGCATGCTATCACAAAGAATTCCATTATATTGTCAACAATGTGAGAGCAAATGTAACAGAAATAACACTAACAAAAGTAAACAATAAGGGTACAGCAGTTAACATTGTATTATAATCTTAATCAATATATTACTGAAAAATCATGTCAACAATGAAAAACAAAATGGTCTTATTTACTCTTTAAACAAGACACTTAGGCCTACATGAGACACAATAATACAAAAAATTATCAAAGCGTAATAACATAATGGCGGGATGTATAGATACCTGGTCACGCAAAAAAAAAAAACCACCCAACATTACCAAAATGGGGACTAAACAGTATATTAGAAAATATAAATTCAAAAATATGAACACCATAATGTCAGTATTTTGAAGGAATATTCCAAACTTGGATAATAAACTTATTGCACAGAGAAAGTCGGTAGCAATTTTTTACGTTCAATCATTTTGAGTTAGATGTTTAGTCGCATAAACGTATAAAAGAAAAAAAAATGTATATAATATCTTCTCGCTTAATATTCAATTATTATCAAACATTTAGACTTATCAATTCTTCTACATAGCTTTTTAGTGCCTTTTGGTACCTCCTATCTGTCTTTTATTCTTGTCACAATTTGTAATTGCATAGTCCACTAGCTAGGATAGACATGGCAAAAATCTGGTATTTTAGTGTCAGAGATGGATAATATAGCATTAGAGTATTTAGTTGTAAGTGCATGGGTCCATACCATTTAAGTAGATTGTATCGTGGCATTAACTTAAAAAGCGAGTGATAATATGTCCCCTGCATCCGATTTGACAACTGCAGGTATTCATGTAAACTGGAAAAAAATATATCTGATTTTGTTTTTGCATACAGGCACATTCACGTGTACAGGAGTGAACTGGGCGTTAGATGGATCTAATTGTTATAAAACAATTCCTGGAAGCAATGCAAATGGACAGGCTAGCTGTAGTAACGAAGATCCAAATGCAACACTGATGCTCGCTCCGACTAAAACAACTGCCAACCATGTCAGTTCTTTGTTGTAAGTAAAAAGTAGAAGAGATTTATTATAGAAATATTTAAATAAGATAATATTTGAATAAGTTTAGATTTAACAAAAAAAATCTTTTATTTATTGATATTTTTAGTTTACGTTTTGTCCCTCAGTCAAACTTGATCTTAAACGAATTTGCCTAGGCATTATTTTGTTATAAAGCTATTCATTTCTGTGAAATTATAAACCACTGGCTTTCACAATTATGCATTTTTAAGTTCCTGATGAAGGTGTATGGAAGAAAGTTACTTGGGAGCACGACATTAATAAAGTGACATTTGTTTTAAGGGATGACGGTAGTATTATTTTTCTCTATGAAGAAATAACATAAAAAATGTGGATGCACACTGAATAAAGCGCGTAGCGGGTTATTTTATAGTGTGTACTACATTTTTTATGTTATTGGGTATAGTCAGAAAAAATATTACAGTTTTTTTTTTTTTATTATTTGATTATATATTCCGAAGAAAATCATGAAAACACGCTGGGACGTCACGGTCACATGACAAATTTGGGTCTATGAGCTGATAAACAAAACACTGTCAGCCAATCAGAAGACGCGTTTCATCCAAAAAGAAACTATTACTAAATATGAACAAAATATAAGTCAGAGTGTTAAGAGGATAAAGCAGACGTTACTAACTTACAATGTACTTTCTCTAAGGAATAACATATTTTGTTATTGCATCTCAATTAAAAATTATATTGTCAGGAACATGAACTTTAGGTTTGTTAGAAACATACGTGTTAGTGATAAGTGACAATAAGTGTCAATAGAGTTCGAGTTGTTGATGTTGGTCAACCAATTAATATGAAAGGATTGTTAAAAAAGTGATGTTTGTTGTCTACATTTATATCACTCCTTTAGGAATGAACATATTCATTCGATCTTGGATTTAATATTCATGCCGATGTCCAATTTGTTGTATAAACGTTCGAACCGCTTACTTTTTTGTAGTCCAGGTGAAAGCATATGGATAGACTTACGGTTCCAAAATGGCTCAAAATGGATTTGGGGTGATGGATCGACAGATTCATCTACATGGGGAAGTAAGTATAGAGTAGAGAATAGAAACGAGGAAACGGGAAATGTACCTTCAATGTTTAAACTTTCAATTCAAAACAATTACAATTACCTTATTTGAAGACATTAATTCCTCTACAAGCATTTTTTATATGTACTTAACATCGTCTTATTTCAAAGTTTTTACTGTTTTATATCATCGATTTTCTTTGATGAAATCCGTTTTTTTTTTAAATTCAAAAATAAAAGGTGGATTTGTCTTGCTTTATTTCGGCAAGTGAGGGTCGGTTGGAAAGAAACACAACCAACAAAGAGATGATTTCAGCTTCCTAACTATGAAATTTCCATTTGAAAGTATGCTATATATTATATTGTTTGTGTTCTTTTATATAAAAGGGGACACAATTTTCTAAGATTCATCTGAATTGTACTGATTGACAGTTTTCATTTCTCCTGTGTTCTAACGCCATGTTAACAATGCCTTCCAAACAGTATTTGTACAAGTTGTCATAATAACTGCTTAGCTAAAGATGAAATATAAAAATGTGTACCAAAATTGTAATTTATTAAAATGTATCCGTTTGACCACAGTTTAATGAAAATCTGCACCTTTTGACACTGTACGACATTTAAAGACCAAAATTTCCCGTGAGTTATTTCGTCTATTTTTTCTTCTTCAATTTACCTTACTAGTCACTGTACTAATAGTACATGTATTATATTATCTAAATGCTATACTTTTAAGGTACTCCTATATTACCCCAACTGTGTATAGGTGTTTGGGATGCTGCTGGGTTAATGTTTGATTATTACTGCTACAATACAATGGGGCTTATTTGCCAGAAAGAAAGAAATAATACAGGTACGTGTAATATATTAACCCTGTAGATATTGGAATTTAAGAACTACGCTTAATGGCAATGCGTAATTATTTCATTATCCAAAAACATTTCAAACCATTGATATCAAATATTCCGATCACACATGTCTGTAAATTACAACTATAATTACTTAAAGGTGCACTAGCTAAGTGATATATAAAAAAATCAAAAGTAAGATTTTTTTGTGGATTAATGAAAGTGAAAGTGAAATAATTATTCGCTTTTTGCAGCTAGAATGGTTCAATGTTATCATAAAATGTTAAGAAACATTGATGATGATTTTTTTCACTTGCAAGTGCATACTTCAATCTCAATGTATTCATGTGAACCTCAATATAACCCTTAGCTGGAAAGGAAGAATGCATGGTTTGTCGATGTAAAGTTATTTAAAGGAAAAGAATGTCAACATTGAAAGCGAAACAAAGCTAAATCATTTGAATGACTTATTTGATCCACAAAAAACCATTCTAAAACAGGTAAAATCGATGATAAACATATAAAAATGAAATTAAACAGACCATGACAAATCTTTTTGCACGAGTTTGCACGAGTTGCTTAATCTATTTATATCTATATTAATGATTATATCGCTTATATGGTCAGCAGAGGTTTTCGGGTGTCAACTCGATAGTTAATTAGATAGTGTCTATACTAAAAGGGGGACCAAAGATTCCAGAGGGACAGTCAAACTCATAGAAAGAAAATTAATTGACAACGCCATGGCTAAAAATAAAAAAAGAAACAGACAAATAATAGTAGAGAAAGCACAACATAGAAAACTAAAGACTAAGCAACACGAACCCAACCAAAAACTGAGGGAGATCTCAGGTGCTCCGTAAGGGTAAGAAGATCCTGCTCCACATGTGGCACCCGTCGTGTTGCTTTTGTTATTACAAATCCGGTTAATAGTCTTATTCGGTAGGTCAAAATCGTGGAAAGGGAAGGGTATTTGAGTTACGACATAATGAACATATCTGATATCATCTGTGAAGCGGTTATTCCATTACGGTCAACCAACTCGTGATGGCGTCCGTAAAATTTTGGTTTAATAGCTTCCTTGTGATTAGCAATCCTCTATCAAGGAAATCATGATAGGAAATACAAGCCCGGGAATATCGTAGCAATTGGGAGATATATACTCTGTATGCAGGCGCTCCTAAAACGAAGCTACATTTTAGTGAGCTTATGACTATTTATTTAAGACCTTCAATAGTTAAGATAAATTTTATACACTGTTTTAAATCAAATATGAGAATTTGAATCCGATTGGTGAACATGAACTTGACAGCTAGTGCCCCTTTACAGATCAATGTATTAGAAATATTATATATAACAGTGCTCGTATGAAGGTATATGTATAGGAAAACTGCAAAATAGTAAAAATAAGCTAGCTGGGAATAATTGGACAAACAAACCAGTCAAAGCATTAGGAATATATTTTTGTCATAACAGAGTAGAATGTGAAAAACTAAACTGGGAGAATAAAATTGACAAAATGAATAAGCTATTTCATTTATTGGGGAAACGTAAAATTCAGAGAAGAAATAGAAAGTAAATATTATAAATACATCTGGAATGGTAAACCAGATATGGTTAAAAGAAATACAATGATAAAGCCAAACGAAGAAGAGGGGTTACAAATGATCGACATACACAGTTATTTTATGTCTTTAAAAGCATCTTGGGTAAGTAAATTCATTAGTAATGATATTTCAAACTGGAAGTTGATTCCATTAAAATATCTCAGCGTAGTTGGAATTAATTGGTTAATTTTTAAGATAAATTTTGAAAAGAAGAAAATTCTAGAATATATCAAACATATCCCTGAATTTTATAGAAAAGTATTTAAATGTTGGGTAATATCAGGCGGTGGACAGACACAAAACCTACCAACTTCACAGAAGTAAGGAAACAGGTAATGTTGGGGAACAAACTGATTAATTTTGAAAATAAAACTATTATTTTTGAAAAGTGGATTAAGAGTAACTTGATATTTGCAAGGATATTATAGATGACACTTGTAATATATCTCAACATTTTATTCTGGGAAAATTAGACTGCAAGAATAATTGGATTGCAGAAATAAATATTAAAAAAGCCATTCCAAAAGACTGGCTTCAGATGTTACAGTCTTAAAGTTCTATAAAAAGTATTGCAAATATTTCTAGACAGAAACTAATCTGAAAAGGTAATACATTGAGGCTTCACGCTTTTCAACAAATATATTATATAAGTCAATTTGGAAAGATAAAACTGAACCATCAGTTGGTGTGAGCAAACGGATGCGTATTTTAAAAATTAATGAGAATCTAAGTATTACCCAACTATATGTTTTCATGTTTCATTATTTAGAAGAAAATAAGTTAAAATAATATAGATGGAAACTTGTACAATTCATATTACCAACAAAACAATTATTGTTTAAATGAATTAAAATGTTGTACACTTGTATTTCAAGAGATTTATACATATTATTGTAATATTATCAGATTATTACATGGCATTTTTCATATTGCATGTATTATCAGCCCTAGGTTCAATATCAGCCCAAGAGTCACATGGCTCGAGGGCTGATATTGACCGAGGGCTGATAATACATGCGATATGAAAAATGACATGTTATGATCTTTTTATCATATGCTTCACCAGTAGAGAAAAATAACAGATTTATATATTGATCCTTTTGCGTGGTTCCCGAAAAGCAGTTAAAAGTAAAAAGTTCACGGACGTCGGACCTAAAAATTTGATACATTCAATATGAAATCTTTCTATCATATGCCTCAACAGAGAGAAATAAAGAACACATTTTAATATGGACGATCGACAAAAAAATAATTCAACAATATACATAATAAACATTGTTTGGAAAAATCAACTTTTTTAAAGTAACTTTCTGAATTATGTTTCAGAAAATCTTAAAAAATCCATTTATTTAATACATTTTTTTTTTAAATTTAATTTTATTATTTTACACAATATACTTTCCAGTATTGAAATAATTAATTTGTACACTACTTTGTAATAACCGTTTCACAAATGATATCGGATATGTTTCTTACGTCGTAACTACAATCCCCTTCCCTTTCATGAATGTGACCTACCGAATTAGACTATTTACCGGATTTGTAATCACATAAGCAACACGATGGGTGCCACATGTGGAGCAGGATCTGCTTACCCTTCCGGAGCAACTGAGATCACCCCTAGTTTTTGGTGGGGTTCGTGTTGTTTATTCTTTAGTTTTCTATGTTGTGTCATGTGTACTTTTGTTTTTCTATTTGTCTTTTTCATTTTTAGCCATGGCGTTGTCAGTTTGTTTTAGATTTATGAGTTTGACTGTCCCTTTGGTATCTTTCGTCTCTCTTTTGTAATGTTTTTCACTGAAAACGTGGCATTGAGGTGTATTTTCCGGAATTTGCCGAGTATCACCGGAATGCCACGTAATAACGTTACGGAAATGCGTGTGATAACAATCGAAGCATGTGATAAAGTTGTCATATCAGCTCGCTAAGCACCAATTCGAAAAATATGGAAAATACTTTAATTTAATGCTATTATCATACGGTAAAATTCATATGTTATTTAGTCAAAGTATATGATAGATATATATATACCAGCAGCTGATTACTAATATGGGTAATCAGTGGAATATAACAGGATGCACCAAGACAAGCTTGGTTTCCTGGTGTAACAATGTAACAAGCATATTTGGTTAATATATATATATAATGTTGTTAAAAACTAAAACAATGCTCGTATGTATCGTTGATAAAAAATTGTCATAAACTGGAATAGCCTCAGAAGCTAAGATTATAAATGCAGATTCTAATCTATTATATGATTGAATGTGACAAAATTGTGCTTTATTTGCATCAAATACTTTGACAACATACAGGATCATGTGAATTAGGGTGGACAATGTATGGAACACAGTGCTTCAAAAGACTGCGACATTATTTAAATGATGGTGTAACTTTTCGTGATGCAAGGACACTCTGTAGTAATGAAGCTGCCGACTGTTCACGGACGTCGGACCTAAAAATTTGATACATTCAATATGAAATCTTTCTATCATATGCCTCAACAGAGAGAAATAAAGAACACATTTTAATATGGACGATCGACAAAAAAATAATTCAACAATATACATAATAAACATTGTTTGGAAAAATCAACTTTTTTAAAGTAACTTTCTGAATTATGTTTCAGAAAATCTTAAAAAATCCATTTATTTAATACATTTTTTTTTTAAATTTAATTTTATTATTTTACACAATATACTTTCCAGTATTGAAATAATTAATTTGTACACTACTTTGTAATAACCGTTTCACAAATGATATCGGATATGTTTCTTACGTCGTAACTACAATCCCCTTCCCTTTCATGAATGTGACCTACCGAATTAGACAATTTACCGGATTTGTAATCACATAAGCAACACGATGGGTGCCAAATGTGGAGCAGGATCTGCTTACCCTTCCGGAGCACCTGAGATCACCCCTAGTTTTTGGTGGGGTTCGTGTTGTTTATTCTTTAGTTTTCTATGTTGTGTCATGTGTACTTTTGTTTTTCTATTTGTCTTTTTCATTTTTAGCCATGGCGTTGTCAGTTTGTTTTAGATTTATGAGTTTGACTGTCCCTTTGGTATCTTTCGTCCCTCTTTTGTAATGTTTTTCACTGAAAACGTGGCATTGAGGTGTATTTTCCGGAATTTGCCGAGTATCACCGGAATGCCACGTAATAACGTTACGGAAATGCGTGTGATAACAATCGAAGCATGTGATAAAGTTGTCATATCAGCTCGCTAAGCACCAATTCGAAAAATATGGAAAATACTTTAATTTAATGCTATTATCATACGGTAAAATTCATATGTTATTTAGTCAAAGTATATGATAGATATATATATACCAGCAGCTGATTACTAATATGGGTAATCAGTGGAATATAACAGGATGCACCAAGACAAGCTTGGTTTCCTGGTGTAACAATGTAACAAGCATATTTGGTTAATATATATATAATGTTGTTAAAAACTAAAACAATGCTCGTATGCATCGTTGATAAAAAATTGTCATAAACTGGAATAGCCTCAGAAGCTAAGATTATAAATGCAGATTCTAATCTATTATATGATTGAATGTGACAAAATTGTGCTTTATTTGCATCAAATACTTTGACAACATACAGGATCATGTGAATTAGGGTGGACAATGTATGGAACACAGTGCTTCAAAAGACTGCGACATTATTTAAATGATGGTGTAACTTTTCGTGATGCAAGGACACTCTGTAGTAATGAAGCTGCCGACGTCATGATGCCACAATCACAAAGTGATGCCAAGTATATTGTTAATCTTCTAGACTGTGGATAGTAAGTACTTATCATGTGGGAAGCAGAAATTGGAGGAATAAGTAATAAAATTTTATTTCCTTTATCAGTCAATGGCATTTCTTTTTTTACAGTATTTTTTGTGTGACTTATATAGGTAATTTTGTTTTTAAAACTCAATATATCAATAGAAACATGGGCTAAATGTAGTTTTCATGAACTTTTACACCATTTTATGTCATGAAATAAAGAATTAATTAGATTTTAGAGGAGCGTAGAGTTAAAAATGATGAAAAAATTATATTACTTCAATAAGTTATTTTATACATCTTTGAAAGAATTAGTAATACCATTTACACAAGGAACATATGTAAGTATTTTGGGTTACAAATTTACATAACATCATGTCAAAATTAATTCACAAGTTTCTATCTATTTTCATATGTCTGACTTCAAGAAGTTTTAGGAAAATGAAATTTTACTAGTCGTGCCCAATCTTAGACCCAAAATCATCGATATGAATGATAAGTGCGTCAGAAAGGCAATTAGTGTTTTAGAAAGATTAGATTATATATTTCATTTTGACTGGAAAATAACCAAATGACCGTGCAATTCTTTTTAAGCTAATGAAATTTAAGTCTATATAGTTGGACAACTATAAAAAAAATATTCATAAACGTTACTTATATAAGTTATATTAGAATATCCTCGTTTTCAACATTACTTGTAAATGTGATCTTACATGTTACTTGTTTAAGTAATGCCCTGACTTTTTTTTTGAAGTATTTGATTTACCTTTTTTTTTTTAATAGTCTTACTGTAGTAATTGTGTTTAACTGAAAATTTATTCAAAAGACTTATAACTATTTTCTGCACCATAAAATACGTTAATGGTCTAAATTATCTTAACCAATTTGTTACCAAATGGTTAATGAAAAACGTTAAAAATCGACGTAAAATGGCAACTCATGTACCAACAACATATAGGTGTTCGAAAAATTTTCTATGGATTTAAAATGTTGTTTAAAGTGAAATTTAAATACTTTTTTTCGACAATTTTTTTTGATAGGATTCAATCAGTAACATTTTACACAATAAGATAATGAAACACAGTTTTGTTTAAATGTTTACCAAAATCAGTGACTTAGCTTATTTACTGTTTTATAATTTTACGTAAAATGGTTGATATTCACTCTGAAGGATTTAAAAAATTTGTGTATAATTATTTATTGCAAATGCTTTTTTTGCCCAACCTACGATAGTAGAGGGGCATTATGTTTTCTGGTTTGTGCCTCTGTTCGTCCGTCCGTGCGTCCGTTCGCTTCAGGTTAAAGTTTTTGGTCAAGGTAGTTTTTGAAGTCCAATCAACTTGAAACTTTCTAATTTTAATGCCAAATTATACTTTTGACCCCAATTTCATGGTCCACTGAACATAGAAAATGATAGTGCGAAGTTTTGGGTCAAGGTAGTTTTTGATGAAGTGACAGTTACATCAACTTGAAACTTAGTTCACATGTTCCCTATGATATGATCTTTCTACTTTTAATTCCAAATTAAAGTTTGACCTCAATTTCACGGTCCACTGAACATAAAAATGATAGTGCGAGTGAGGCATCCGTGTACTATTATTATGGACACATTCTTGTTTTAATTTGATATATCATTCTTTGGAATAATATCCTTTTTATCTAGCAAGTGCTGGGTAGGAATAACTGATTTTGATGCTGATCATATTTACACGTGGGAAAATGGAACAAATGAAAGTCAAGCGAATCTGTATTTTTATTGGGGTAAGCCACTTTTTCTTATTCTTTATAACATTAATACCGATACAGTTTACTATTATTCATTTTATTTATTTTAATATAATTTTTATTATTATTATTATTATTATTTATCGTGCAACTGTAAAACAATAATGAGAACTTTTGGTTGTTGTGTTTACTATTTTTTGTGATATGAGGACAGATAATGTCTTCGTGGAATTTTTGTAGTTATTTCTACAGAATCTGCTTACAAGCATAATCCAATGCATTTCATAATAACTTCTTTTTTTATTACCACGAATCCCACACAAAATAGTCTCACGAATACTGTAATATTCTAATATATTGTAAATATTGACCTCTGATTATTTTACTTTAAGACTTTTTATTTGTGTGCGGAGAAAATTAATGACGCAAAATTAATTTGACAAATAACTAGTTTTACTATCTGCATATAAAGTTGAACTGTCAGATGTGATCACGACAAAATAGCGATGTCATTGAGTTGTAGGGTAATATGATTAGTCATGTCTTTTTGTTTTGTCTAGATTGAAAGTAATTATATTTTGTGATTATGGTCTTTTGCCAAAAAAAATATCAGAATAATTCAAAAACAGTTGGAATTAAAGATACAAATGGGATTTTTTTTATAGATCTAGAAGTAGATTTTTTTCCATTATCTACACTGATGACAAAAATACACCATAGACGATAAATTTACAAATGGTGGACTTTTAAGTTATTAAAATTATATTGAATATAAAGAAAATTCATCAAAACTTCCTGACAGATCATTAAAAAAATCTTTTCGAAAATGCTTTAATTTCACTCTCAGATAATTGAAATTCTTCTTTATTTAGGACAATATCATAAAGGTAATCATGATACGAGTTCTTCGATGCGTCTATATATATTTATAAGGTTTACTGTCACTATCACAAATTTGTTTACTATGTATTAAGTTTTCCAGGGGTATCGGTGGCCAAGTGATCGAGGTAGTTACAGTTGTACTACTGTTAACACTAGCTAGTCAACACTGTGGTTGTAAGCTCGAACCCCGCTCGTGCAGGTGCACTCAGATCCAATCTTAATTGACTAAGTTTGTCAGTTTTCCTATCGAAGGTTGCTGGTTTTCCCCGGGCACTCCGGCGTCCTCCACCAATAAAAATCTGGCCGCCACGAAATAGCCCAAAAGCGATGGTTTAAAGTGGCGTTTAAAATACAAAAAAAAACAAATATCAAATATAAAGTAATTCAATGGCTTAATATTCCAGATAGTGATATTTTGACTGAATAAGTATGTGTTAATTTGGTATTGCATATATAGAAGGTGATGCTTACCATGTCGATCTCGTTCCTTCTGGGAAATCATGTGACTGATTATCTTAGTTTTATCTATATATATCTGTAACTTTTTTATTTTACCTTTTAAATTCGAAAAACTAAAAAAAGACAAAAAAAAAAAACATATATACGGTGATGATATATGAACTGATAAATCTTAGTAGAACCATGAACATCGTATTTTTTGTTATGTTCTGTTTTAATATACTTCAAAGCTCAAGAACCAGACCATCGGGATTTGGATTACATCTGTGCATATATCCAAGACAATCTGCTTTATAACGGAGCATGTACAGCAACAGAAAGGGTTATTTGTGAAAAGGGCGGTAAGTATTTTCTGATTATTGTAATAATCAACGTATTTATATAGACATGCAGGCAATAAATTGTTACATTGTTGCATCTTTAGGATAAAAAACAGTCAGCCTGTATGGTTTTAAGTGTTCAGTTTTGAAATTATCTTAAAACAATCAGAAAGGAAAAAAAAAACATTTTATAGTAAAAGGGACCAGCACAAGAAAATCTCCCAATAAGTCCAGCAAGCTACTTTTAATTTACGGAGTTGTATTCCTTGGAAGATGATTTTCATAATCTGTTTGTGTTATGGACGTAAAAATAATGAAAACAGCACAGATGTTCATAACAATGAAATCTAGAAATTTGTCAATTTTCTTGCAGGAAACATTTTTTCTATAAGACTTATAAGAATTATTGCCTTCGAAAGACTCTTTTTACTTAATTTTGTATTTCTTGTATAAGTATCATGGTAGATACAGCCAAACTACAACAAACCCGAATAAATCGCCAACATTAAAATTGACATCGGTAATCTATATTTTCCATTTTTGAAATATGAAAGGCAATGTTTAAATGCCTCTCAATATGTGAAGTTAGAATGTGTCTACTGATACCCGTTGCGCTGGATGCCAAGACTGGGTATATTCGGACACTTTTGTTATAAAAAATAGAAGAACTTTCAATGGTTCATAGGTTACCGTCTGCCCAGGATAGTGAAAAGTATGGCAATGTCGATTTGGGTATATTCGGACAGATTTGGGTATATTCGGACACCATCAAGGGTATATTCGGACAAAGCATGGTATGTATAGAGGTACATTCGGACATACTAATAACACACTAAATAACTAAGGTATAAGCTGTATTTTAGTGTATTTATGTTTTTTTACAGAGTTTTTACCCGGGAGTTTATATTATTTATTTAATGCAATCGGCATTTTAATGGAATTTATATTATCGGTCACACGATGTCGTGTCTTGGTATATATAATGAGCACATGAAAAATTGTGAATATTTTGTGTAAATAGAAATTTATTATAAATTTGCTTATTCAATGATAAAACTATTGAACTTCAAAAAGGGGGGTGTACGTAAAAAGATTCCTAAATTAAACTTAGTAAAGTATTAATTATACCGCTGTGAATATAATCAACTTCAGAAAAACATCAGCTTATGCTTATTAATTGTTTACTTGTAATAACTGTCATAATATGTATGTCTCATATGTGTGCTTATGTATCTTAATATATTTGTGTTGTTAATGTTATTAATATTTGCTAAAAGCAATACTAAGCTTAAGTTGGTAGTGTAATCTGAGTGATTAAATAAATTTTCTTATAAACACTTCTCTTCCTCACAGGCAGTGATCGCTGACAGTTTCTTTATTTCTTTTCTTCTTTTTTTTTGGGGGGGGGTGTTACATGTACAAAATAGAATACAGTAGTTAAATTTCAATGGAATTAAGAAATGAGAATGGGCTGTATACTGTATACTAGTAACTTAAAAGTGAAGAATCAATTTTGTTCACAAAAAGTGGGTACTTAAATTTTAAATCTTTCTATTAGAAAGATTTAAAAAAAAAAGGGGGAAAATATATAGGAAAGCTGACTTTCTAGCTGTGTCACAGCCTTCACTAAACATGTAGCTTTACATTATATAGAAAAAAGTAAAACCAACAATAATGAACTTAGACGAAAATCAAATCGGAAAGTCCCTAATCACTTGGCAAAATCAAATGACAAAACACATCAAAAACGAATGGAGAACAACTGTCATATTCCTTACTTGGTACAGGCATATTCAAATGTAAAATATAGTGGATTAAACCTGGTTTTATAGCGTTAAACCTCTCACTTTGTATGACAGTCTCTAGAAATTAGAGATATTCTTTCAATAAAACATTTTAATATATTAGATTTATTAGTGCTATTCTACTGTGTCAGAGTTACTTTGCAGCTGCTTTCTTTAGGCTAGCTTTGTTTAGTTTTAATTGTGTTGATGACTCTCTTTTCTCCTTTCTGATTCTTTTGTCATTTTCCTTCTTTTCCTTTTCTTCAAACTCCTTTCTTTTCCTATTTATTATTTCGTCACTTGTCAAAAGCCTGTGAGAAGTAATGATTCTACTATTTTTTGGTTTAGGTTTGACATCATTAGTTGACTTAACAGAAAAGATGTTATCCAGATCTTCATTCCATGTTCCTGACCACTTGTTGCTTGACTCAAGTTCAACTATTGCAGGGGCAGTTTGAGAGGAAGACGAATCTGTTAAACTTGCAAGAATCTCGGCTGCATCATTGTCAGATAAAATATCTGGCAAGAAAGGATCGGTGTCTGAGGTAACGTTCACGTCGAAAGAATCATTGAAGTTAACAAGATTTTGATGATCACCAGTGTGATTAGGACTGTCAAAATATGTTGGAATTACTTGTAAAGAAAGTGTGGAAGCGCCAATAGGGCAAGCAATTGATGGTGACACAACAGTAGCTGACAGTATGTTTTGAGTTGATGGAGTGGCAAAATCATGTGTTAGTGTGGTTGCCTGTGAAATAACAGCAGTAGCAGTAGAGACAGTAGTAGCAGTTTGTGAAACAACAGGTTCAGATGAAGCAACAGACTTGACCTTACGGACAACCCATAACAATGGATGGTTGTCACCAGGCAATTCTTTCTCCGACTCGTCCAACTCAATGTCTGGATTGTCAAATGCTGAGGCAGTGGCAAAAGCAGAAACAGGAATAGCCAGCGGATTCCAATCAACAATGCCTGTTGCCTCAAAACCAGACACGATATTTGCTCTCTTGAAAGACTTATTTCATTAGTTTGGCAAAAGAAAGTTTATTTACAATGTTGTCTGTATTAGCTGACATAAACTCTGAGCATACAGCATCATACTCCATTTTAAATGGCCCGAATACACACCGATCAAGAGGACATAAGTAGTGAGTTGTATGTGCTGGCATTGTCATGATCATAATGTTATTTTCTTGAGCCAGTTCAAGGAGACCTAGAGTTTCATGGGAGTGATGTGAATCCAAAATAATAAGTTGGGGCCGTTTGGTACCACAGTTGGGAAGAAAGATTTCCCTAAACCACTCTACTCCTATAGAGTCAATCATCCAACCCTTTGGTTGGTATGTCCATTTTGCACCAGGAGGTCCTTCATGGGTATTGAACGACCTAAGGGATCGCTCAGTTTTCCCTCTTACAATTAATAGAGGCGGAATTTTTTCACCAGCAGCATTTATACATGGAAGGACAGTCACCCCTTCCCTTGTGTTACCGGTTCTACCAGGCACACTCCTGGCACCAACGGATGCCAATACCTTTACTGGACGATGCTCCATGTTGAGGTTTGTCTCATCCATGTTCCAGATTTCTGTAGGAGACATATCTTTACTATATTCATACAAATCTTTAAAATACCTCCCAACCTTGATTGGATTAAGCATTCTAGAGCGGACGGTGGCTAATTTCTCCGGTTTGCGTAACACAAGCACAGGGTGTCTACGACGCAGACCTGCGAGCCAGTCCATTCCAGGGACCCCATCTTTGAAATTGTTCTTCAGTTTTAATTGACTACATACAGTAGCAGCTCTGCCCAACATCTGCCGACGACTAATACCAAATCCTTGTTCCGCGAGACCCATAAGCTTCTTTACCATTTGTGTCTCCACATCACCAGGAATGACTGGTTTCTTGCCTGGCTTTGTGTCCACAGAGTATTTCCCTGATACTCGGTCAGCAAGTGTTGACTTGGGCACATCAAAATGGACGCTTGCTTCCCTGATGGACATTTCGCCAGATCTAACGGCTTGAAGGGCATTGACCATCTTTTCAGGACCATATTGACTATAGATATGTTTTCCAATCCTAGGCATCTATATATTAAGTTAAGGACAATACATGTACATTGGTTAAAAAAGAAAAGTGGTTTCATTTGTTTTGTTTTTTTAATAAAATTTTAAATTCAAAAGCAGCAGTTGTCATGGTTGTATAGCATGCATAGTGGTTAGTGGTTTGTCTCCACGTATACTCGGAGAGAAAAGAGGGAGGGGGTAACTTCATATGTTCTCTGGTAGGGGTGAGACTCTAGACCCTCCAGAACCCCACCCTTAAGATATATACAAAATTTTAAAGAAAACCCTCATCATATACATTAAAAATCGCAACAACCCACTCATTTCATATACATGTACATGTATTTTAAAGTAATTTCTTGCTGTAGGCAAATATCCATCGCTATATTTATATATATATATATAACTATATAAACTACCAAGCCAAGAAAGTTTATGCCAAATTAATTCACAAAAGGTTTAATCGCCATTAAGTACACGGACAGGTTGAAATTCCTGACGTTATCACACATTTTTATCTGAATTTCATACTCTATTCATATATCAGGAATTGTGAAAAGGGGACCTATTGCAGCAGAACATCCGTAGTACATGATAAGCGAGACATAGGAGGTATACTGTTTCTGGCATCGGCGGCATCAACAATTGTTTTAGTTTGTGATTAGGTATAGTTTACGGTGAACCACTTGTTCAATGATATATGGTATGCAGTTGTACAAGTAGTGGAACATCCCATTTTAATAGAAATATTTCGCTCAGTCGTGGTCTATTAACTGTGATATTTTGCTTAGTTTAAATTACATGTATTAGTTTGTGATTGTCAGTTCAAGGGGAAACATTAGTGGTATGACAATGTGAAATTGGTATGCAGTTGTATGAAGATTAGCACAATGCCATCTTATTTCCATAGAGATTGTTAAGCCATGTACCGTCAGTCATGGTTTACTTCAAATATTTGCATGACTTGCATTTAAAAATTTTGCTTTTTAATGTCAACAGTCGCATTATCAAAATTGCAAAAAGGCGAGACATATGTCTGTGTTAACAGTTTATGTAGTCGGGGACCTATAATTCAGTGGTTGTCGTTTGTTTATGTTTTACATATTTGTTTTTCGTTCATTTTTCTTTTATATAAATAAGGCCGTTAGTTTTCCTGTTTGAAGTGTTTTCCATTGTCATTTCGTTTTTTTTTATAGCTGACTATGCGGTATGGGCTTTGTTCATTTTTAAGGCCATACGGTGACCTATAGTTGTTAATTTCTGTTAATTTGGTCCCTTTCGGAGTGTCTCATTGGCAATCATACCACATCTTCTTTTTTTATATTAGAGGAGAAAAATTCAAAACGGAAAGTTCTTATCAAATAACAAAATCAAAAGCGCAAACACATCAAAGGACTTGATAATTGAAACTGTCATATTCCTGACTCGGTAGTCGGTGCATTGTGTTGAGCATTAAATGGTGAATTAAAACTGGTTTATAGCTAGTTGAAAGGGTCTATAGTAGGAACAAATATTTATTTATTGTATTAAGATCGGTAAGAACATTGTACAATTTCTTCAATAATGTCATTAAGATATTCTTGTTCTGGATCTGGCACTGAAGAAAGAATTCTTTTAGCAAGGATTACCAAACTTTGAAACTGATTGTCCTCATCAATTTCTTCATCTAAATATTGCCACACTTGTGGTCGTATAAATGTATATTTTCTTACAACACGGCGAAGAAAAACTTTTAAGTCGAAGAGCAGGTTGCTCTCAAAATAGCATTCAAACAGATAGAGATTTTCTATTTCACTTTCTAGTTTTAAAACTTGGGTTACATTTGAAATTCCAACTTCTCTCCTCATTAGACGTAATATTTTGTTAAGAAAATACAGCAAGTTGATTTTTCTCTGCTACGCACGTTTACATCTGTCGATCAAAGTATACACACTGGAACAGACATGTAGACATTTTTAAGAAGGTGGGGCCAATTAAGGGGATGGTTGATAATTTATTTTTAATTTCAATATGTTATCTTTACGTTATCACTGGTTATACATTTCCTGGTTTCCTTTGTTGATCCGCGATCACTCTATTAATTCACAGCAGAAACATGCCATACTATATAGGACATCACGGTGCATTATGTCATTACAGTACTGTTGATTATATTTTCACATTACAGTTCTGACATTCTATTTTTATTTTGATCTGGAGCAAATTGTCAATATGATCTAGAATTAGACAATCTTGCGGAAGTGATTGGAAAGTGAAACTAATACAGGCCACAACAATTTTGGCAGGTTTATTGTCATAATTGTATGGATTGAATTGAAAATTATAAAACCAAAGTGACCGAATGTACCCAGTAAATTTTATTTCATAGAAAGAGTACATTCGGACACGGTGAAAGGTATTTAATTCCGTTGATAATGATAAGAATGGTTTTAAACAGATATGTTATTGAAAACGGTAATAATTGACAATACAAAAGGATACATTTCAGGTTAATACTTCTCGGATTTTCTTCAGAAATAATGAAAAAGCAACAGTGATATTTTGAAGTTTCTGTATTCTAAGTTTTGAAAAATGGCGCCTTGTCACATGATTTTGCATTAGAGCTATTTTGACCAATAATTTGTTCTGTACTGTTGCATGCAATTTGGGTGACAGCAAGTAGAAAGGAAAACAGTATGATTAGCTGTTACAAAAGATTAAACTTCTTTTGATTGGACGAATATCTATTTTTTATTTCTTTAGTAAACAAAATGTCCGAATGTACCCAAGTGTCCGAATATACCAAGTCTTCTTCTATATCATGTCTATGAATAATTATGACTGCATATGTCCATATGCGCTTAAGTATAAAATTGCGATGCTACTGTACACAATTTTGTGAAAAGAGCAATGAAAATTAGTACATATTTTAGCCAAATTCACATTGAAGAGTTGATTGATTTAACACAATCGACAATTATAAAAATTGTCGGCACACCAGCTTAATTCATGTCTAAGGATGTTTGCTTCTCTGTTTCAAAATAATAAGCTATTCAAAAGACTGTTAATAATTGATTGTATATAAATAAAAACTAAAAAAGCAGAAAAAAATGACAGTTCTATGTGCTTGTGTTCGAAATATAAGCCATTGAACATTCAGCAGGAATAATTCTCACTTGACTTTTCATACATTAACATTGCCATTCTTTTTCGTTAAAAAGTATTTTAAAAAAACAAAAGAGTTATCTTCTATATGTTTTGAAATTATGAAAAGAAAAGGAGGGGTTAGCGGAGGAAATATTTTAATTGCAGTACACTGATAAAACCAGAGGATTGCTAATATTTGATAAAAACAAAACATATGAGGAGCGAACATCCTTAAAAAGTATATCGAGGTTCTATGCAAATTATTAATAATTCGTACCTTTCAAATCAAATCCATCTAGCTAATTCAAACTTCTAAAGAAAATTCAGTTTTGCCGCAGTCATCATGTTCGAAGACGTTTTATCTTCAAGTTAAAGTAATTCAAATTCCAAAATCATATCACACGGACGACAGGAAAAACTTCGTTAATATGTTAATGATTCAAAACATTGATAATGCAATTTAGAAGTTGTGGGAGATTGACAATTCAGTGGTCTGTAAATAATCTTATTCCACGTGCAACATCATCGAAACAATTATCCTTTATCGTTCAATCATCATAATAACTATTTAGGTGTATTTTCGATTTAACTTGTGGTACTTAAAGAATGGTATTAGTGATAATCATTCACTTTAATACAAAATTTAGTATGAAAAGTCAATTCAAGTGAATGACTATGAAATATCGAGTTGCAAGTTAACTGTTTAAAAACGCGTGATGTTGCAAGAACAATTAATAGATTCAACCTAGCATAACGAATATATAAACCTAGTATGTTGATAACCCGATTCATCATCATGCTGTTTTCAATTTGCATCAAATCTTTTGGAATAAATTTTTGTATACATTTGATGTATGACAGATGAGACATTTTGTACTCAATGTTTTAATGTATTAAAGAGATGCCCATGTTTCTATACCTCTGTCACTCCTTTGGATTTGGAATTTATAATTGGATCTAACATTCATGTTAAGATATTTTCATATCTTGATTTTACAATTTTGTACATCATCGCATTAGTAATAAATGCAAGTTATGGAATTTGTTGGCAAATATGACAATACAACTGGACTACTTACACCTTTATGGATATTGGTTAGGAAAGTCTCCCTAATGTATGAAAAGACATCGTTGTTTCGTAATTGTGTTTTCCTTGAAATTTCAGGAACACCAAATTTCCCTTCAACAATAAAAATGGAATCAACGACAAACATGTTGGAAACGTCTATGATGTATTCAGTTGAGACCTCTCATCAACAGGACACTTCAACAAAACAAAAAACACCTACCACTGTTGCATCAACCTCGGAAAAACAGAATTGTACAAGTAAGTCTAGATCTAATGCTTGCCAATGTCAGAGAAGGAAGTCGAATTCAACAGAAAGCGTGAAAATAACAGATTATATTTGGCTCAGGAAATGCGAAGTGCAACCATTGATTGACTCTGGGGTATTGAATGAAATAGATTGCCCATATACTTGTAGCTGCTCGCCAAAAGATAACCCTGAGACCAATTCAGCTGTATATGATATGTTCGCATGTTTCAGAAGACCCTAAATGAAACCGAGATGACTCTTGTCCAATAGAACAAAATATAATGATTTCTAACTGATATCAAACAGTTGTCAAGACTAGTTTCAATGAATCTGTTTATTTTTTGTCGTTTTTTTCACTCATGTGTGTTATGATTCATCAATCTTTTGCGGAATTACAGTCATTTGGCGTAGTGAGATTTGTACTAGTCCTATATTTTGAGATACATTTGTAATGACAGCAGATTTGTATATGATATATATGTATATAACAATAACATGAATACTTGCATATCGAGTTGGTGTTTCGTTCCAGAAAACCAATTTTTAGGCATAAGCTTTACTTTTCACAATAATTTTAAGCCTGAAAACATAATTATCTATTTGCTATTTAAACAAAGTTAAAAAAAAAAATATATGTAGATATGTAAAGCATTACCAGTACTTATACCATCTCCTGTATGATTAATGTTGTTTTTGTAATGTTGTAAATGTCTGTTGTTATTATTTGTTGTTATTTTAATGAACCTATTATTACATTTGTTAACTGTTGTCTTCTCGTCAAATCTATTTATTATTTTACGACTGTGTTATATGTTCTTTTATGGTATAGTTGTCCTACACTAAGACAAAACAAGTAGAAACAAATTAGCAAAAGAGTATTTCTATTTTATCTTTAAACCTTACGTTTTATAAGGCTGATGACAAATAAGATTATAATTTGGTTGTTTGTTATATTACACTGACCAAATACGCGACAGGAATCTAATTCTACGATAAAGTTTGGTGATCTACCTGCAATATTTCCGTGTTTCTACCAATAAACAGTCATCAAAGATACAAAGCTCATAATGTGGTTTGACTGACCACCAAAAAGAAACAAACTGACAAATGTGTGAAATGTATATCCCAGAAGGGGTCTTTATTAAAAAGAAATTATAAAGTTGTATGATCATCAAAACCCATAAAACTCAACCCAACATTACGTTTACCTGAATATAAAGTCAACAATTGAAATTATTTTTGTGCAGTTTATTTTGTTTTTTCATTTTTTAAAAATAACCATATATTGACAGATTTTTTGTATAAATATTGTATTGATGTATGTTGAAATCGAAAGTATTAACGATCGCCTGTTGGTGTGATTTTTTGTTGGTGTGATATCAATAAAAAAAAGTTAATAAAAGTATTCATGTATCTTTCCAATCTTCTTGTAATTTTACATGGAACACACAAAATGCAGATGTGAGATATGAGACAACACGAATAAATATACATGAAACACTACATCGTTTGTAAAAAAAATACATCTTCGAAATTGATTTAATTGTGTACAATTTTCAAAACAACCACCTGGAACGAAAATGCATTAAATTTTATAACTCAATCTACCGTTTCCTTAATCAGTGTAAAATCAAACCTTCAAATAAAAACACAAAACAACACAAAAATTGCAATATGAAACCGTTTCAAAAGGCGGTTGAAGTTACCAAAATAAATGTAGATCGTTCAAGTAATAGCCACTGTACTTTCAAGAGGTTCATATATCATATTTACTTAAAAATACGTTTATTTAAGGACATAATGCTATTAATCGACATTCTGTTTTCTGCCACCTATTCTAAAGAAAAAATTCCGATTTAATTGAGCCGCAACTCCTCTGAAACTATACAAAGTCAGCAATACTTGTGACATGATGGATAAACGTTGTGTTTTGTACATGTACTTCTTAAATTTTTCTTTGAAACAATCTTTTTTCCATAGAATTTGTTTATAGATTTATCCAAATTTGGATACCGTTATCGACTCGTGTCTTCCTTTTATACGCTTTCACGAATGGTCTGTCGACGTTTTGCCCGCCAATTATTTTTTGTTTTTAAACTTGTCCAATTGTACAGCGATTTGACAGGCATCTTCTAGTTGGGAGAATAGTAAATAACTATATTACAAAGATAGTTATTTTCAATGAGGAACATAAACGGTACCAATTTTTTTTGGCACCCGATGCGCATTTCGACAATCGATGTACAGTATCTTCAGTGATGATCAATGCCAAATTATTTGAAAAATCTAAAGCTTATTTAAGAGGCTGTGCAAAGCATAGAGCTTCGGATGAAAAGTGAAAAAAATTAAAAATCATCAAACCTTGCTTAAAATAAACATCATCGTCTTAAAAGATCATACGACAAACTATAACGACCATTTGAGAGGAAAAATCTTTTTAGACAGTTAAATAATGGTTACCATAGAAACTAATGAATCTGAGACACTATTTGAGGTAAAAAACAGGATATTCCGACATGAAATATAATATCAGAATAAAGAATAGTGGTCATTGCAAGTAAATATTTTAATTATATAACCTTAAAATTATAAGCTAAAAATATCTTTCTAAAAAAATGTTTATTTATGGTTGCTATGGTAACAGGAAAATCAAAGGGTTCAAGTTTATAAATTTTACACAAAATAAGCAATTTTTGGGTCAAAATTATAGAAAATCCATATGTATATAATATAAAATGTGGTATTGACAAAAATGAGTGACTACCATATAATTCATAAAATTGGGTAGACTATTGAATTCTTATTGGTGGTAGCTACCCAACATTATGCTGTTTCGGAAGCAAATTTGTACAAAAACTACAAATTTTGTCACCTAATAGGGGTCACTATCATAAAAAAGTACACATATGATTTAATTTGTACTGACAAAATAAGTGTCACATAAAAATGTATTCAATTGAGTAGAAATATATGCATAAAATCTCAATGGCAAACATCTGTTTTGCATAGCAACCTACTGAGGCTGAAAATATACAATGTTGATTTTTAACAAAATGCACAAAATAAGTCACTTGAAGCCTGCTGGGATAAAATAAAACACAATAACAGTCAAATTGTGCGTTCAGAAATGCGAAACTCTTCTTAGCAACACAAATTCATGACATACATTTGTAAATGCCTAGTAACCAACTGAATCTTGAAAATACCCACACTCAATTCATGCATAACAAGCACAATTTAAAAGTATAAATACCTGATAAAAACTAAACTAACTTAAAAACATCAATTACCGGTATGCATCATGTGCATAATGATCTTTTGTTTAAAAAATATCTTATGAAAAACTACTTATTGCATAGCAACCAGCATATGACGTGTAAAAGAGGAACGAAAGATACCAGAGGGACATTCAAACTCATAATCAAAAATAAACTAACGATGCCATGACTTTGAAAGAAAATAACAAGAATGCAATAGTTTACAAAACACAATACAGAAAACTAAATATTAAGCAACCCCAACCCCATAAAAAACTTAGGGGTGATCTGAAGAAATTGAAATTTATAAGGACAAGGACTGGGCAAGGAATCAGAGCTTTAACTCAAAATGGACAACAACGTATACCCGAAAGCTGGGTAAGGAATGATAGCTACGCATAGGGAGATATACTTCTTAGTTAAATATTTTCCTAAATTTTAAAAATCAATTTTTCATCGCACAACATCAGTGTTTTCATTACAGTACCAAAGTACTCACTACTGAGCTGATGATACCTTCAACAACTTTCTGTCCACTAGCTGAAGTATCGACCTTGTGGTATTTATAACATAAACGGTTCAATTTTTTCTGCACCAGATGCGCATATCGATATTGATTGTGAGATAATAGGAAGCAGTGAAAACATCAAAAGTAAGAACATAATGATTTAATAGTTAGAGCTCTTGTGAGGGGTCCATTGTCGATTTTCAAAATTAACCTGTTTGTAAATCTTGTCTGACTGATCTTTTTGCATCTATCTGTCCAATTATTTAAAAGGAAATTTCTCGAATAAGGAGACGACTTAGGATTTCAGCTTTGAGGTTTTGTTCCTCGTTGATCAAGTATGTTTGAGAACATTTTCAACTATGCTTTAAGATGTGTGCGATAATTGTCAAAACTTGAAGTAGAAAAATATGGAAAAAAGTAGTCAAAAACTCCTACAGGAAATTGTCTGTCAGTATTGTTAATAATAGACAGATGGTAGATTAAAAAATTGTCGGAAGATACAAGAAAGACAATGACCCAACATACCGACTGATAACATCCCTTGTGTCGTAGTGTTCAACAGCGGGATGTTTGACTAGCCACACAACCAGGTTCAACCCACCATTTGTTCGTAAAATGTCCTGTACAAAGTCAGGAAAATGACCATTGTTATATCTATAGTTCGTTTCTGAGTGTGTTACATTTAAGTGTTATGTTTCTGTGGTGTCGTTGTATTTGATGTGTTTCCATTAGTTTTAATTTGTAACCCGGATTTGTTTTTTCCTCAATCGTTTATGAATTTCCAAAAGCGGTATACTACTGCTGCCTTTATTTTGCTCTCAACCAAACGTCGTTTGCCCTGTCGAAACAAAAATCAATATATGAGGCGGAATAAACTGTATCTTGGCATTCATTTCACATTTGGTTGGATAGCTTCGTTCAACATAGTCGTCAAACTTTAACTTATGATGGGGATAAACATCGTTTGGATATTGGAACGGAAAGTTACAGGATAATGATAGCATATATTCGTCCATGCGTATATCCTAATGTATGAAGTCTGCTTCATTGACTACAGAAAAAGGACGCAAAGAATGGTGTTGTCACTCACGAGATTAAGAATCTGGATGCTTTTAGTAATAGAAAAAAATTGTTGTTTTGTTAGTTTTTTCCCCTTATTTAACATTTTCTTTAGCGTGCTTGTCAATTTCGTCGAGGGAAGATTTTGCTTGCGAGGAAAATAATAGTAACCGCGTAGAGAGACATTAATCATCGACAATAAAGCGGGAGAAATTTTAATGTTATCAATATTCTTCATATGGTATATGCTATCGATTTGAAATATAAAATATGTAAAACTGTATCGTCAGTTTGGTCTATAAGACAATCTGTATTTCTTGAAAAACGGCTTTAACCTGACGTCATAGAAACTAGATACAGACACATCCTTATGCATTTATAATTTGTTATAAAGACAGGAATCATAAAATTTCTTACAAACAGACGGGATAATCTATAATGCGTTATATAATATGCATGTATTACAAAAATGATTAACATTGTTATTTCATTCAAGTTATATATATTTTACATGTAATTATAGCTTTGTATAAACAACATAGATGACGTTTTCAGCTTTAAGTCAACAACTGTAAGAACTAATAATCATATTTATTTTTATGAGAGACGGTATGAAAACGCAGAGTAATTTGTTTTAAAAGATCGAATATAATCATAGTGATAATTATATTTTTAAAAGTCATTACATTGAATACATTCTCACGGTGGGTATGGTTGTCCTGCGAGAGAACGTTCTGTGCTGGTGATTCGGTCCTGACGGGTGCTGGTGATCAATGAAAAAATGTAAACAAAGACGAAAATGATGATTTTTGACGTTTTCACTCATAAAAAATGGAAGAAAACAGTTGAGATTTTTCAATTTTGTTTCTTATGGGTTCATATGTAAACCATTAAAAAGTTGACCCTCTAAATTGTTTCAGTAAGCGTTACACAAAAGTGCTCATTTTCAGAAAATCTAGAACTGAAAAAATAAAACAAAAATGTTCATAGAGTCCGCTTTCCATACCGCAATCCACACGGCAAAACTTTTTTGTGAAAAAACATTGCAATTTATTAAAATTTAGTATTTTCTCAATTTATTCATGTCCTGATACTGTGCTGGTGGGTCCTGTCATTGTGCTGGTGGGTCCTGATACGGTGCTGGTGATTTTGGATAAGAAGTTCGTCATATTTGTAACAAATGTTACAAAATCAATAAAATTGGGCAGATAATTGTTGTCAATAGAATCTATGACTCCTAGTTTAGCTCTTGTGCATCCATTTGGCTGTTCAATATGTGTTTTCAAATGATCGTAACTTGTATTACATAATTACATAAAAGGGCAACATCTTTCGTCCAATATCAGATAACAATATATAGTATCTAAAATAAGAATAGTTTTATTAAGATATTAAATGCCCCTTACATTGATGCTTCAACAATGATCAAAGCCCATGCCGCATAGACATGTTTGTTAGCGCTCCGCATACTCCTCCCCACTTCCACCCAACCAACCCTCCTCATTTCCTCCTTCATTGTTACAGTGGTGTACCAACACAACAATTTATCACATAAAATAATAACACAAAGACACACATTATTTAACAACGAATGCTCGCAGTTACTGAAAGCTAGTTCAAAGCCGCATTTTCAACTAATAGTACAGCTCTTCTATAAAAGCATGCAAATCAAACTTTGATTGACTTGCTTGCTATGTTTGCTTGGATGTTTTGAGGTAGGCGGAGTTTCAATACATACTGGGATTTGATTGGACAAATACAAACTGACAGGAATTATAGTTAATGTTTATTGTCCAAACAAATTCTAGTATATAGTAAAGGAGCCTATAGTAAACAGACTACTTACCTGTCGTTTACAAACATCCAAACAATCATAGCAAGCAATTTGATCAATGGTTTGCTTTGCATATATTTATAGAACAGCTGTAAATTCTAAAAAAAAAGTTCTTGTTGTCGTAGATGGTTAAATCCTCAACAAAATCTCAATAACTTTGTTGGAACGAATAAAGGATTTTAAATCAAATTTTCGTGGACTTTTTAGCTTCCACCCTGACCAGGCATGTTAGCTGTTCGTATGCTGTTGCACCTGACGCACGGAAACTTTCACATTTCCATCTTCTTTTCTGAAATATTTTTCCCAGCTCATACTTGACAGGATTGTTATCCTAGTAAAAGGTGTAACCAATGAATTGAACACAAGTTAAAAATTCCACAATACTATATAATTCATTTTATGTGTCAATTTGTTCGAAAAAAAGTCGAAAAGAAGAGAGTTTTTTTAATGTCATGATTATCTGTCGCTTTCTAGATCTATGCTTAGCATTAATTTCAGATGACATGGACTCCTCACCCTGGTGACCCTGCTGCCTTTCATAACTTTATCCGTATACATATATTAATAGATAAACAAAAGGCTGCAACTGGTATTTTTGTATTAAAAATGATTCGTTGTAACGAGAATATTTGTGGTGAATGGAAACTAGTGGTGAATGGAAACTGAGAGGGTCAAAATCTTAAATTGCTTATAAATGTTGCTGGACCCAGTTTCGTTATCTGATCTGAATTTTCTGAAATGTGCAAGGTAGATATACATTGGCCTTTTGATTTTTTTTTACTCGGTAAGTTTTGCCCTAATTGCTTGAACTTTTGCAATATTAAAGCCGATTTCAATGAGTGTGTAGACAAAGGGAATATCTTTGGTTATCTTGCTTGCTGAACAGAAAAGTCATTGTTAGATTATGTAAACTATCCTACTTTAAGAGTAGACTAGTCCGACAAATGACACATCTTTCTGTCTGTAGGACCAGGCTACTTCTAAAGGAGGGAAGTATACCTTACCTAACAATGACTTCACGGTTTAGCTAACAAGCAAGCTAACAAAAGATATTACCTTTGCCTACATACTCAATGGTTCCGGCTGTAACTAAAAACTCGAATACATTTTAACAGACAGTGGTCATGTTTGTTGATGAATATTGTTTTTCCTAGATTCACTCTTAAAAATCATTTGGTAACATTTGGTCAAGTAATTTCGGAAAACATCTTTTTGTAATTGCGGACGCCAAGACAATACATAAACCTCACCCGACCACTCGACATAGGTGAGCTTATATATGATCTTATAGCGATTCGGGTTGATAACCAGTTGAAATTGAGCCAGTTTTTTTTGTGTGTGTAGATTTGTATTGTTTTAAACTGTTATGACCTTTTAAAGTTAAATGTAGGTGTTTAATCTAAGAATTTCTTTTTTAAACTTATATACTTGTTTTATACTCAATTGGCAGTATGAAGCTAGGAGATATTATAATTTTTGAAATTGAAGGCACAATTAACAAAGCAAACGGTAGTTTCAAATACTTTTAAATAGATCTTTAAGGATAATGTACCCTTTGTGTTGATCCCATGCTAAACATAACAAAAATCTCTGTACACAGGTTATCTCGTCTTCATTCTCTGACATATTCTAGTCTGCCCTTTCATAAAATAGTGAATTTCTTTTAGTGTTCTATCGAACTTTCGAAAACAAAATATACCTGATAACCGTTCAGACAAAACAATTATGTTGAAAAAATCTTACAGATACAGCAAGTGATTCTTAATAGCTATAAGATACATTTTTCTTTTAAAATACAACTTTTAAATCTTACGAGAAACTATGACAAGCTTAAAACTTTCACTATAATCTCGCTCTAACTTATCCCCCATCACCCTTCCCCAAAAAAAACCAAAAAAACAAACAAACAAACCCGCAATACTATTGTCATTCTTATAGTCAGCACTATATTGTTCACAAACAAATGTGTTTTAAGCTGCTAAAGACATATGATTCAAACGCTCAGAAAGTCCTTTGTTCTATATTTTTGCTCTCCATTTTTATGCAAAACCTTTTACATTTTTATTCTATGGGTTATTGTTGAAGGTCGTACGATGACGTATGGTTGTTAACACATACTTCCTTTGGTTTCTTATGGAAATTTGTCCATTGACAACAAACATACCACATCATCTACTTTATATAAGTATTGTATAATTTACAACGTATTTTGGTGATCTTGCAAAATGATCGTAATCCCGAAAATCGTAAACATATTTTCTTATCGTAAAAGGGTGCAAGAAGGGTTCCATTAACAGGCCAATAAATAAGATTACAGTTAATTTTAAAAAAAATAAAAATATAGGGATATATTATCTCATAATAACAGTAAACAGATTCACAACAATGTCAATTTCAAGAAAGCAGACAACAGTTAATTAGCCAATAACAGTACAGCATCAATGATCTTGAATATATGCCACTTTTAACTAAAATATAAAGGCACAGAACCAGGACATAGGAGCACAGAACCAGGACCGTTTTTCTTATCACCAGCACAGCGTCAGGACAATTCCGTTTAACGAACTTGCACGACTTTTGCAATATAATATTGTTGTAATATACTTTGCATGGTACTTATGACGCATCAGAGAAAAATTAAGCAACAAAACAGTCGTTTTATTGCCGTTCTGATACAATGTAAACAAACCCACCAGCACAGAATCAGGACCCACCAGCACCTGACAGGACCAAATCACCAGCACAGAACGTTCTCTCGCAGGACAACCATACCCACCGTGATTCTATAAAAGGTTCAATCGATTTATTCAAAAACATGCACATCCCAGTTTCTAGCCCTGTTGTATATAACGCATTTTAGTATGTCAAATCCAGTTTCATGTCAGAACAATATTCCATTGATTTTGACAGTTTTTGGAAATAAACCACTAATTCTAACTTTGAAACATTTTTTCTGATATATTTGAATATATATTAAACGTTTAAAAATATTATTCTTCTCGATATTTCGAACGTATATTTTGCAAACTTGATGAGATCTGATTCCTTACGCGTCTTTGCAATAGAAAAAACGAGTGAAAAAATATATATAGAGTATTGTCAAGGCTTGTTCGAATACGTTTTATTTAGTTTACAAATAATTACATAATTACAAAACAATGTAAAATGGCCAATATTTCAATAGAAATAGGAAAACTATAATCAATATACTTACAAAAGACGAGACAGTGGTATGATTTGATATGTAAATAAATAGGGTCCAACTCTACTAGTTAAATAGTAGTTATATAATTCATTCAAAGAAAGACATCGTAGTATATGTCATATAGATAATAGTTTAATAATCATATACCTGCCCTAAAATTGATAGCATTTTCAGTTCTGACAAGTAACAATAATTGCAAGTATTGTAAAATTTGTGTTACGTTAGTATGCATAGTCTTAAGGTGATTATCTTTTCAAAATCCACTACTTCTTATCAATTATCTACTCTAGCTTAACCCATCGCTAGTAAAACAACTGTCTGTTTTATGTTTTGACAATTAAGCGACGGAATTTCATAAATATGATAATTTCGAATTTTGTCCTTTCTATTCTTTAATGATTATATCCACACAGTTCACCTCTATATTCAGACATTTAAGATAATATGAAAAGTTAACACAAATCTCATATAAGTTAAATATGGTGTTATCTCCCATTTTTATCCCCAAATTTCATATTGGTCATTAAACATATAGACTCTATTCAGATTTGTATTGAAAAGATGAACAGCCATACTCTTATAGGAAGTACACAGCATAAAAAAACAATTTAGATAGAACTACTATACATTAAGCCTGTAAAAAAGATCATACATAAATGACTGTACATATGGACGTCCTTTTACACGAAATTGTTATAGCATTTCATGAATTTATTAGATTTGAAACAGACTAAAACGTTATAGTGATTAACATCAGGAACACTGATTTCCAGTTGAATCAAATTCTAAATGTCTTGGTGAAATAGAGGGATATGCAGCTGAATATGCTTCAAAATTTAATTGTCACTATGAAGTCTCTAAAATCACCACGAAAAAACCATTTCTCGGTTATCAAGTTTCCTCCTCTAAGTTAAATGCAAAAATGCGAACTCAGTAAAATTTTTAAGATATATTTTATAAATGTAAGGCAAACGTTCAAATTTGGAATCTGCAAACACGGACAATCCTTGATTTTGTATTTGTATGAAAATATATAACATTTTCAACATAGACTCTGTAACTGATTGTGTCCCCTTCATAAAAAAAAATCAGATAATACTTGACCAATCACTGTGAAGTCTAATAAGTTCACAATCAACAAATGTATCACTTTGTCGTTCAAAACTTGACCGCATCGCAAAATACTACCAAAAAATAATATTCTAAACGATGGTGAAAATGCCTTGTGAGTTTCAAAAGCATCAAGATAGTCTTTTAAAATGGCAAACCCAGATAGTATTTTTTCCTTTTTCCAACCCACTTTTCCATCCTTTTAACACCTTCGATGTACAAAAATTAATTGCAGGCTCTAGACTTGGGACATGCACATACAAAGTATGTTGCAGGGTTTAACTAGTTTTAAGGCACTAACCCTTCCCACAACATGGGACGGTGATGTAAGAGTACAACATAATAACAAATTATACAAATCAGTTGAAAAAGCATAACTCATCTGATGGATAAAAATAAAGAAATACATCTAACAAAACACAGAGTGGTACATCCCATTAAAAAAACAACCACTAAGCACAGATCTGAAAGTGCTTACAGTTACTGACAGTAAGTTCAAAGTCAATAATAACTGATATGGAAAATCAGGCATTTAAGGCCGTGTTCACATTGACCTAAACTTGGTGTTGTGTAAGTGTAACTCACACGTAAACTAAACAAAATTACGTTCCCATTGATAAAACTCAATGTTTACATGTAGTGTAAAACATGTTTTGTCTAAATGCAGTCGATACTCGATTTATGCCTTCTGTAGATTACATGTACACAAAACTAGGCATTTAAAACATTAGTTTCACCGTGTATATTTAAGGAAAAAACAATTTTTGAACAAAATTGATATTTATAACAATTATTAATAAAGTTCTTCACAGAAATATTTGAAAAAACTTGATATATATATTTTTTTTAAACTTAACGTAGCTTTGTTAAGCCCTTATCAAGACTCAAAGCAGCATCATTGCCGAACACATAATTCATTTGAAAATTAAGGTCTTTCCGAATCGACTTCGACTTGCACAGAAATGTTTGCCACTGGTCTTTACTCAAACAACGATTCACTCATAAATGCATTACTAAAAACGTGTGAGGTGAACAAATTTAATGTGAAACCAATGTCCAGTACATTAAACTAATTGTAAACAAGTTTACTGTACATGGCGTTTGATGTGAACACGACCTAAGACTATTCAATTGATCAGTTGTTTAAAAGGTTCTAAAAAAAGTACGAAATGTTTTTCATAGTAGATGAAGAATAAAACGTTAAAATGTTTCCTTGTTTAGTTGTAAATAATATTGTTTAAGCTGTATTATTGTTTAACAGTGGTCAGTAGTATGCATATGTGCACAATATGTTAATAAGAATCCCCTGGTCGGTGTATAAGAAATGTTGTGAGGTCATCTCATTTAATTATATTTTACAGTACTTTGGAAAATACGTATACGATGAAGCCGTGGATCACGTGACCGACTGTAATTATGGTCCTTATAAACATGAGTATGGAACAACTGTCTAAATTTTTCATTAATTTTCACTTTAAAATTACTTTTTACTTACAGTTCAAACATAAAGATATACCAAATCATGTCAAGATCAAACATCACCTTAACAAATGTCGGAATTGTTTTGCTCAACAGACAATGAGACTTAACAGACCAATCTCATGTTACACTCCGATCAAGTCCTTCTCTTAACTTAGAAAATAAATTTAAAAAATAAACTTTTGTATCCAGTATTATTTTTTTCCCCTTTAAAATGATCCTATGATCGTATTAAATAATCGTAATTTAATGACTGAAATGATGATAATTTTAAAATAGGTTTATACATGTTTTACGTAAATAAAGTTCTAAATTGTTATGATTTACCTCCTTCAAAAACAAATCGCAAATCATTAAATTACATTACAAAATGACAAGCTTAATATGTATGGTACATTAGGCATGAAAAAACTGATAGCGGCACACATTACTGGATTTGAACATATTATGAAAGTGCCCAAACCAAATAGAAAGCTAACTGAGTTTACAGTTTTCTGTTTCTAACTCTTTTACGAATAAGTAAATATATTAAAATAAAGATACAACATTAATGTTAAAGTTCAAAATGAGGTTCACATATTATAAACAATTGTTTGAAAAGAACAATTTCATTGACGATATGGCGACAGACGTCGTTTGGGAACTAATGTTGGAGACAAAAACGATGATTTCATTGAAGCCATTGTAGATTTCTTGATAAGTGTGTTAAAACTTTGCAAACAACAGCAACGATATCGTATGTGTCTCCAAGTTGATACCATATTTTAGGGTTTTAGTGTCCTATTATTATATTCGGGGGGGGGGGGGGGGGGCACTTCCTATATACAAGTTCTAATTATCAAAATCATTACCTTTACTTCGATTGTGACAAAATGTGCCCTTACATTTGGTAACGGAATGCCACCACCAAGTTTTTTAAGGAGCTCGGGTTTCTCAGTCTCTAGTTTTATTTGTTGGGATCTGTGGACTTGATTGTCTTTTTATTATCTTTCCGTTTTGCCGTTTGACCAGAGCGCTTTTTATTTCAGTCTATACTTTTTTTTATTGTCGCCTCGGTTTCATCCACTAATTTTAATCTCAGGCAGGATAAAACAGTTTATAAAATTGATATTCACTGTTTCCTCCAGTTGCAATCATTTAATTTAACAAAGAGGTAAGAATGATTACAGATCACGTGTCTTTAACAAAACTCACCAACTGGCTATTTGACAAAAAGGTATATTGTTATCAATAATGATTTATCAGGATTGGCAAGCTTATTCCGCCTTAACGTAGCTTTATATACAAATGCACAGCTAAATTGACCGTAGAATAGGAACAGTCTATTGAGCATGTTGCATCAATTTTTGCTGTGGAGTATTTTTGGACCCGGGCTGGTGAAAGGTATGGTATGCGCTTATATGTTTTACGTCTGAGAATATTCAAATTGTGCATTAAATACAATTTTCAAACTGACTGTTTTGTATTTAAAGATGTAGAAAATGTTATCTTTATTTTGTGTTTCGTATAGTACATACATAACAAACTAAATTGAACGTTGGTATTTCAGGCAATAGATTTTAAAAAAAAACAGTGTGGCTGAACTGATCAATATTAACAATAAATGAACTACAAAACATAGCTAGCAAAGTTATTTTTATTTAAAACAAAAATGTTAATGAGTTGAACATCAAATGTAATTCTGTACCAATTCTAACTTAGGCACCCAGATAGGTCAACGTATGCATTTAATTTTTACTTAAAGATGTAAAGCCTCGGTCACACCTTAACGGATAGCTCGAACGGATGCCGAACGTATAACTTTTTTTCAATCCGTTCATGTCCGTTAGACGTCCGTCCTTATCCGTTAGACGTCTGTCCATATCCGTTTCATGTCCGTTTAGCGTACGTTGTATCCGTTCACGTCCGTTCTGTCCGGTGCATTTTTTAAGCATTTTCAAATCTTTGAACGGACGTCCAACGGATTAAGTGTCTGTTGAACGTCCGGTAGGCGTCCGTTTTGTACGGTACTCGTCCGTTTCGTTTCCGTTGTGTATCCGTTACTTGTCCGTTATGAATCCGCTAGAGGTCTGGTAGATAAATTCACCAATGGACTTCTACCGGACGTTTAACGCATAGTACGGATGATGAACGAATGTGAAGCGGAATTCTAGCGGACGTATAATGGATTAAACGGATGATGAACGGATCTGTAACGGATAAATGCCTATTGAAAATTTCCCGACAGAAATGCCAATTATTGGTATGTCAGGTTTCTAGAGTGTCATGAATTCATATTATTCATAATTGATCTTAAGGTAAGGGCACGTCTTCACTATCAAGCAGCTCTTATTTAGGCCAGACACTACCCTTTGTTGGCATTTTGAAGAACAAACCAAAACCAGTTACACAGAAACCTTCTGAATATTTATGCAATTTACATGTATTATAATTATCACCTTTAACTTTTCCGTATACTTTGTTCATTCGTTTTATCCGGTACACTACCGTTAGGTGTCCGTTTCATGCGGTACTCGACTGTTGGATGAACCTTCGACATCTGTTCTTTCCGGTACGTTTCCGTTTCTCGTACGTTGCATATCCGGTGCGTGTCCGTTATGCATTCGTTACGCGTCCGTTTTATTTGGTCAGTACATCAACGAATCCCCAACAGATAACAATTTTGTCAGCTGACAACTTTTATGTTCATCCGTTAGGCGTCTGTTCGTGCCATCTGGTAAGGTGTGACCACAGGTTATACATTACATATTTGCGCATATGCCCTGTTATCATCTAAGGCCATGTGAACACCAAACGCCATGTACAGTAAACATGTTTACAATTAGTTTAATGTAATGTACACTGGTTTAACATTAATTTTTTTCACATCTATACACCTTGTTTAATTACTTGTACATAATATTTGTTCATTCTTGTAAACTATATGTTATGTAAATGTTCATTACGTAAAACGGAATGGTAATATTTCGGACAACTTTTCTAGCAGTTTCAGAACGACCATTTGAAAAATATTTGATCCCCAATTTGATAAATAAAAACAAAAATCGAGAGTTTCCTGATACATTTTTGTGTTAAATATTGAAAAAAAATATTTTATTGCTAGCATCGAAAAAACGGAATGTAAACGTTCGTGGGAAAAAAATTCTGACTTTGAAAACAAATACCCTTGACCCTTTCAGGTTAAGAGGTTGCTCTTTTATGAAAGCCATTTCGATGTTTTTGCAGTAGAATAAAGATACTAAATTGTCTTGATTGTGCATTAGAAAACGTAGGCTGCAACAACGTGCTTACAGACGGAGAAAAAGGATTGAGATGTTTTAAAAGGATCAGTACATTTCTATCTTTTCGGTTTGTTTCAAATGGTATTTCTTCTCCAAGACGTATTTGGCAAAGGGAGGGGGTAATGATTATTTTCTTATTATTTCTAAGTGTATTCTAACGGATCAGAGTTGCTAGACAAACAATTCAATGTACCTCACACTTTTTTTAGAAATGTATTTATGAGTGAATCGTTGTTTGGGTAAATACCAGTGGCAAATATTTCTTTGTACGTCCAATCGATTTGGAAAGACTTTTTCAATCTAATTATGTGTTCGGCAATGATGATGATTTGAGTCTTGATAAGGGGTTAATAGAGCTACATTAAGTTTTTTTTTTATAACAAATAAATATATCAAGTTTTTTCAAATATTTCTGTAAAGAACTTTATTTATTGATACATGTAATTGTTAAAGATATCTATTTTATTCCGAAATCGTTTCTTCTTTAATATACATGGTACAATTAATGTTCTACATGCCTAGTTTAGTGTACACTTAACCTACACAAAGCCTACATCGACTATCGACTGCATGTAGACAAAACACGATTTTAACTACATGTTAACATTGAGTTTTATCAATAGGAACGTAACTGTGTTTAGTTTACGTGTGAGTTACACTAACACAACACCGAGTTTAGGTCAATGTAAACACGGCCTTAGATTCAAAGAATTTCGTAAAAAGTGTTTAATAGATCAACATTTATACCTTAGTTAAATTAACATATTAAAATCGTAACAAGCTAGAAGAAAGAAAAAACAAAACCAATTCTAATGTGTTGTGAATTTCATTGCGATTTACGGTATATAGCGTTTAATAAGGATGACAAACTCACGTCTCATGATTTTATAGTACACATCCTAGTCAAATCTGTTAATTTTCTTTCATATTATCTTCACAACCAATAGAAAATCAATCAATCGTTTTAATAAAAGAAAATGTTTTTATAACTTTAATCTTTTATTAGAAAAACTTCATTATATTTAAAATGCCACTTCAATCAATTTGTGGGTTGAGTATCAATATTTGAACATTGAATAAAATTAAGTTAATAAAGTAGGATATTATTTTGTACTTGCAAATTTTGTAATATGAGTGCCATTGAGACAACTCTCTATCCAATACACAATATGTAAATTTAAACCATTATAGGTCAAAGTACTGACACATAATTCTGACTCGGAGCCGAAATTTTAATGATTTTATAGAACCCTTCTTAGTCAAATCTGTTAATTTTCTTTCACATCATCTTCACAACCAATAGAAAATCAATCAATCGTTTATAAAAGAAAATGTTTTTTGAACTTTAATCTTTTATTAGAAAAACTTCATTATATTTAAAATGCCACTTCAATCAATTTGTGGGTTGAGTATCAATATTTGAACATTGAATACAATTAAGTTAATAAAGTAGGATATTATTTTGCACTTGCAAATATATGGAATAGAATCCCATTTACAGGATCCCAGTCTAGTACCAGTGAATGAAGTCCCATAATTAAACATCTATCAACTTATAAATTGGATATAGTACTGAGATGAAAGTTATGTTAAGATGTTTAAATTGTATAGAATATGTAAAGGCTATTTATTAAACTTTCAATTTATTCTAATGTTAAGTGATTCTGAAATGTATAGGGTAAATGATTTTTGGAGTATATGATCTACATTTTATTTTTATGAGTGCCATTGAGACAACTCTCCATCCAAGACACAATATTTAAATTTAAACCATTATAGGTCAAAGTACGGAAACATAATTTTGACTCAGAGCCGAAATTTATTAACAATACCTTTTTATGTGTTCTAAACGAAGTAACAGTCAATAAAAAAATTTTAATCTCTGGTCTGATACTGGGAGCGTACAAACTGCATAATGTATAATAATCAAACAGACACAATTGGTTTCAGATACATCAAAACTGTGAATTGTCGTACTAGCGAATCCGTTTTATTTAAAATATGATTTACAGGGAATGTCAAGCTTTTATGGTTTAAACATATGTAACTGTATTAAGAAGCTCTAGTTAGAACGGTTTTGGAGATTTTTACCATAGATCTGTTCTAGATTTGCTTGATACAGTTCTTTGACAGACAAATGAGAGTAAAACACTTATCCCAACTGCACAGTATATGCTTTGAAAAAAGTTATACCATAATTGACATATATTATTGCAAAATTAATTATTAGAACTACTGCTGTTTACTAAATGTTTTAATACATAAATAAAGGCAAAAGTAGTATACCGTTGTTCGAAAGTCATGCATCAATTGAGAGAAAACAAATCCGGGTTACAAACTAAAACAGAGGGAAATACATCAACAATAAGAAGAAAACAACGAAACAACAGAAACAATAAAATGCTGCAAAAAAACAAACGATAATGCAACACACACAGATATGAACTATAAGATACTATCTGCCATTTGACTGCTAAAACGTATGAGGTTAGTACATATAGGGTCAACAAATTCCTTTCACGTTTAATGAACACTTTACATTACAAGCGTACTGTTGACAGCCATTCTAACTTTTACTATCCAAATGTTATGTTATCAGCAAAGTTCATATTACATTAATCTTTAATTTGAAATATTCAGGTATCCTTCTCTGTCCAGGTGATGACTGGAATTTAAATGGATTGAAATGTTATAAAATCACTGATGAGGATGTTAGTTATGAAAAAGGACAAACAATATGCATGAACGAGACCCTCAATGCAACATTGGTAATGCCCACAACAATACAAGAGGTACAATTCATCAATTCAACGTAGTAAGTACCACCTCAATCAGAATGAATATATATGACCATGATATATTTTATGTTATTTATCTATCAGAAAATGTATATATCAATTTGAACTAATTTTGCCCGGACTAAGATCTAAGTTTCCGTAGCCAAAAGCAAAAGGAATATAGACCAAAAACCGACAATGTCGCATATACCATCCCATAAATCTTAATTTCACATATGTTGCGTCAACCCCCTCTGCCTTAGTCAGCACTTTTGCAAAAAGTAAAAAGTAGTAAGGATTGAAAGATATTTTTTGACGAGTGTAGTATACACCTGTTCTTTGTTTGAAAAAAAATCTCAATTCGCTTATTAATAGTCGGAGACATAACTAAAATGTTAAAATTAGTTTTTGTTTTGTTTCATGTATTAGTACTGCATAATGATCAGACACTTTGTCTTTTATTGAAGACTATATGTTGCTCTCTTCATTCATTTGACTATTTATTCCTTTATGTTGCTGTCTCATCGACGGATATCCCAGGTAGCTTTTAATTTTTGCAAATTTTAACAGATATTATTTCCTCCCGGCATATTCAAGCTTTGTAAATTGAAGCCTTTATCAATGTTTATGTATACTTTTTATCCATGTTAACCATTAGTGGGTGCTTACACTTGAAACTTCTCAGAGTCTTAATATTTTGTTCTTGACCTTATTGATAAAATCTGCAATATTAATAACCGAAACTACAAAACAACGTTACATTATGTAATACCCCAGTCCCACTAGGCCACGATCGCACTACGATCTGTGAAAAAAATTGAATTTTTGATGATCGTAGTACGATCGTGTAGATCGCAGTAAAGTCGTATCACGGTCGTGGTGAGGTCTTCAGGATCGTCATGAGCGTGGCCAACTTTGAACATGTTCAAAACAATCTTGGTGCGGTCGTGGCCGAATCAGGTCGTAGAAGAAGCGTACTGAGAGAGCACTAAGATCCTAGTAAGATCGCAAAGGTCGCTGTACCATCGTAGTGAGAGCGTAACGAAATCGTGATTCTATTCGGAGAAACTGCGCTACGTATACCATCTCATTGCGACGTTATTACGACCTCACTACGATCATCACGTTCTCACCGCGACCAAACTACGCTTTCACTACGACTATACCACGCTGTTCACGACCATAGTACGATTCTAGTACGCCCTTGCCGTCCTCATCAAGCTCTTCTCACGACCTGACTACGTTCATACTACGACCATTATTCTCATTGTCATTTTCCCATAAAATATATAAATTCTCTCCAGGTTTTGTTTCTCTGTATGTAATTGGGACTTCTTGTCCATTTTCTCTAACGGCTCAACCATGCTTCTTGTTTTCATATAGATTAGACCGTTGGTTTTCCCAGTTGAATGGTTTTACACTAGTATTTTTGGGGCCTTTGATATCTTCCTGTTCAGTGTAAGCCAAGGCTCCGTGTTGAAGGCCGTATCTTGGCCTATAATTGTTACTTTTAAAAATTGCTACTTGGATTTAGAGTTGTCTCATTGGCACTCATACCACATCTTCCTATATCTATTGACACATCTGTTTCATATCTGCTATCGTTCACTAAAATATCGTCATTTCAGCTTTATTGACCAGCAATAGGTTATAATTTAGGTCGGATTGGTCGGTCCGACATCTCTACTTGATCAAGATTCGTTACTATCAGACCTCCATCTGCCTCTACATCAACCCTAACACCACGCCCACCTGTTCTAGGGGATTTTGGTGGCTTGATTGTATTTTTTTCGAGAAATCTACGTATTAATTAGAAATAGAACTGAAGGAATGATACTGTACTGATATGGAACACGATGTTGACGTTATTGCTGAGATCGTAGTAAGATCGCGGTTTGAACGTAGTGTAATCGTGGTAAGAACGTGCTATAATCGCAGTAGAAGCGTGGTAAGATCGTGTTGCTATCGAATAACTCGTGGTATGGTCGTAGTTAGAACGTGATGAGCGTAGAAAGATCTTGATAAGCTTAGTAAGGTCGCAGAATAAGCACGGTGAGAACGTGTTATAATCGTAGCGGGATCGTTGTAGAAGCGTAATGAAGACGTAGTAGCATCGTGAAAGCAACGAAAATTTACATTTTCATGCCGCTCATACCGCGACCTCACCACGATCTGAATTTAATTTAGATCGCGGTGAGCGTGGTGCGATCGTGGTCTATTGGGACTGGGGCTCAAGAGCAATATATACTTGAGATCGCGGTTTGAACGTAGTGTAATCGTGGTAAGAACGTGCTATAATCGCAGTAGAAGCGTGGTAAGATCGTGTTGCTATCGAATAACTCGTGGTATGGTCGTAGTTAGAACGTGATGAGCGTAGAAAGATCTTGATAAGCTTAGTAAGGTCGCAGAATAAGCACGGTGAGAACGTGTTATAATCGTAGCGGGATCGTTGTAGAAGCGTAATGAAGACGTAGTAGCATCGTGAAAGCAACGAAAATTTACATTTTCATGCCGCTCATACCGCGACCTCACCACGATCTGAATTTAATTTAGATCGCGGTGAGCGTGGTGCGATCGTGGTCTATTGGGACTGGGGCTCAAGAGCAATATATACTTGAGATAGCCATATAATTTAATAAAATTCCTAGTTTAAACTAATATAAAGTTAACTATCTTAATTTAGACTGAACGGAACATTATGAGGTTATTTTTACCTATAAATTAAGTTTTATAGCAATATACCAAACAACCTAGCATTCTGTAAGATCAATATACAATTAAGATAGCTATAAAGTTTGAGAAAATCAAAGTTGATTTAAAAAAGTAAATAAAAGTGTTAAAGGCGACAACTTGAAATCATTCCAAATCAAAAAATTTGGCTTTTTCAAATCTATTAACTAAATCCTTTAATTTGATAGCTATTCTATTAACCAAACTACAAATTAATTTGACATGTTGGAAGATCAATATATGATTGAGTTAGATGGGCTGATTCAGACCAAAAGAAACTTAATTTAAAGGTCAAGACTGGTCGAGACAGTGCAATACTTAGTCACGACTGGTCGATATAGGTCGCGACTGGGTGAGACTGAGTCAGGACTGGTCGAGACAGGTCGGAACTAATCAAGCATTTGTTGAGACCATTTCCGACTATACCATTTGGCTGTTGTCTGCTCTATGGTCGGGTTTTTGTCGCTTTGACATGTACACATTACCCATTTCCTTTCTCAATTTTATTCATTATTATCAATTGCAAGTACTGAATCAGACTTTTTAAGTACAGTCGAGTACAGTTAAGTACAAGAAAACTATATACTCGACCTTGCTGGATATAGGATGTATATAGGATGTCAGTCTAAGAAACCTCTTTGATGTAGCTTTGAAAATTAATTGAAATCAGATAGGCTATACATAGTACGTCAGTAAGCTAATTAAGTTCTTAATCACAACATCTATGCTGAATTTGGAAGAAGACTTGTCGGCACTCATATAGGAACTAACTGTGTGCCCCTACCTGTCGACTTCTTATTTCATATGGATCAGAATTCTTTTGGATACTTATCAAACACAAGACGATCAAAGAAGTCAGATCATTTAACTATACATTCAAATATATTGATACTGTGCTTTTAATTAACAGTCAAAACTTATTTGATTGGTTTCCATTGATATATCATCAAGAACTTGAAGTTAAAGTTATAACAGACACGGCTCCCTCTTCCTCAATTGTATACTCGAAATTGACGTGGCCACCCAGTACCAGAATCTTTGACAAATGAGACGATTATCAATTTCCTCAACCTTAGTAGCAATATACCAAATTCACCTGCATATAAAATAAACCTTTCCAAACTCATTCGGTATTTACCAGCTTGCAGCTGCTACTCAGGTACGGTAAAACGTCACACGTGTCTGAGCGGAAAGTTGTTGAACCAGGGGTATGTCAAAAAAAACGTCTGTTACTTTTTTTATAATAAAAGTTTATCAAGAGATATCAAACTGTGTTGATAAATATTTCGTATCAATTTAGCAAACAACATATGATGATCTAAAAGTATGAATTATTGGTACTGACATTGTTTATTATCTTAATAAATGTTATAGTATTCTTTTATTTGTCTTTGTGTTACTTTCTAGTATGCGGTCTATAGATATAAGAAGATGGTTTATGAGTGCCATGCAATGAGACAACTCTCGATTCAAGTAACAATTTGTGAAAGTAAACCATTACAGGTCAAAGTACAATCTTCAACACGAAGCCTTGGCTCACACCCAACAGCATGCTATAGTCTATGTTTCGTAACATAAATTTGACTTGTATCGGTTCTTATACATATGGTTCTTTTTGTTATAGTGCAACGGTAAATTTTAGTATATTTGTCTTTCTTTTTTGCTAATGTGTATTATCTATATGTGCTTATGTTTTTCTTTGTTGACATATTCGTTTGTTTTACAGTGATTCTAATTATAACACGAGGCTGACTGCTGTACTAATATTTTTGACATTTTTACCTAATATGTCTGTTAGTTTTTTTCACACATCATTTTCAATATAGTATAATTTGACTGCAATAGAAGTGAAAAGTTGAACCAGCTATAAAACCAGGTTTAATTTATACCTTTATTTATCAGAACATTCCTGCACTAAGTCAGGATTATGACAGTCGTTATTCGTTCGTTTGATGTGAGCTTTAGATTATGCCATTTGCATAGGAACTTTCCATTAAAATTTTCCTCTGAGTTCGAAAATGTTGTTATTTTACCTTGTACTTTTTGTAGTCAAATAAATAGGTCCTACGGCAAATGTATTCCTCAGTTGGTGGTAGGTATTCCATAATAAACAATATTTTCCTAAAAACAACGAAGAAATAAATGAATAATTTTTACCAGTGAATTTTAGTTTTTCGCTACATACTTATTATGCTAAATATAATAAAATGATGTTTCAGTTCAAATAATTATATCTGGCTAGGACTTCGGTTTCGCATGGGTTCAGTTTGGATGTGGAATGATAACACTGAATACAACGCATCCATGGATGCATCATGGTCAGGTAAATGATTGCTATATTTCGTAATGCACAGTCTTATGAAATATATGTGTTATTGTAAAATACATTGTTTTATGATTGTAAATCTTACGAAACTAAAAAAATGCTGAAGAGATGCTAAAGAGAAATGAAATAAAAATGTCCTTTAGATTTTAACAGAATCATTTCAAAAGCAAATTGTAGTTATCAATGAGTCCTTACTGAAATAAAATAGGAAGTTACAAGTTTCCCCAATTGTAAAGGTATCCTCTTTTAAAACTTGTTAAAACACTTTTTGTTTCACTGCACAAACATCAACAATAAAAAAACAAACATAATCAATATTGTTTATAAAGTTATAGATAATAACAAACTTACAGAACGTTAATTGATTCAGTCTGGAACACAGCAGCCTAGTATTTACTACAATAAAATGAACAATACTACAAAGAAACCAAACCCAACAACAGAATCATTGCTTCTGACATGCAAATGAACAATGTGTCGGAGTTAAAAATAAATTACCATTTTCCCACCACATAAATGGTACAATGTGGGTGACAGCACACCAATGAATTTATCTGTGAAAGTTAGTCCGACAGATTGATTCGTCAGATCGGTAGTAAGTGCAAAACAATAATAAAAAGACACACAGCACATATAGCTTTCAAACAGTCCTCGCAGTTGCTAAATGCTAATTTATGCCAAATTTACACCAATAACAGAATTTTCACAGATTTCAAATAGCAATAAGAACATATCCAGCTAGTAAATAGTAAAGAAGAGAAAGGCATCACATTTTGCAATGTCAACATGTAAGTTTCGGCAGATGAAAGAAAATAAGCGTAAATACTTGACAATCAACGTATGTCAGGTATATAACCATTAGTAATGACATATGCGTGCTTTAAAGACAAGTTGCATAGAAATTTCTACAATGATTGATTAATTTCCTCTACGACTGAATTTATTGAAATTTCTCATATTTTTTATTTGAAAATTGTTTACATTTGGATCCTCAATGCTCTCATCGTTGTACTTGTTTGACTTTATATATATTTTGATATGAGCGTCACAGATGAGTCTTATATGTAGACGAAACACGCGTCTTGCGTACTTAATTGCAATCCTGGTACCTTTGATAACTTATTAAAGAAGTAAGTGAACAAGTTGAAAGCATATCTTTTTTTTTATAAAAGTTGACTTGTGGTTTTGTGTAAGTGTGATATTAATCAGTTTGTACTCTTTTTAAAATAGATCAATGAGGAAAATACATAAAATCCGTTTGTAATTGTATCTTAAAAATAAAATAAAATGAACAAGTAATCAATTTGAAAAAGTAAGAAAACTGATTATGTTTATATGTCATCATATACATATTTAAAAATTTAAAATCGACCATGAAAATTCCTAAAATAATCGTTATAACTGTCTGTATGTCATTTTGTGTTTTTTTTTTTTTGTTGAAACAGTTTTGTTGTTTTTGTAGTAATTAAGATTATAACACAATGTTGACTGCTGCACCTCAATATTGACATTTTTATCTTTTATGTCTGTTTGTTTTCCTCTATATAATGGCAACCCACCATTTTAATACAAGGAAATGCTTGACGAAGTCATTAATGTGACAGTTGTTTTCTATTCGATTTTTATGTTTCAGCCCTAAATCTTGTCATTTGAAGTAACTTTCCGTTTTTAAAACTGTCCTTGAAGTTCAGTATTTTTGCAGTTTTACTTTTTCCTTATATTTCAGACGGAAAACCTAACATTCCACATTTATGCGTTTGCATTGGAAAGTCCGTTTTTCAAAATTGTCCTTCAAGTACAGTATTTTTGTAATTTGACTTTTTCCTTATATTTCAGACGGAAAACCTAACATTCCACATTTATGCGTATGCATTGGAAAGTCTGGATATATGTTTGATTGGGAATGTCTAGGAACACGTGAAAAACGTGGAGTAGTTTGTCAAAGAGACCTGGGTAATGTTTAAAATTTTACTATTTCATTTCAGAATGAACGAAACAAAGTACACATTTTTTTTTTAATCAAGATAGTTGAACACTCAAATTTGTATTAAGACATTTCCCGAATGAAAGTACTTCCTGTGTGACTTCAGAGTGGCGATTAATATAATTCAAGAAGCTTGACATTTATCCATTCCCTTTTTGTAGCGTAGACAATTGATCTCTAACATAGACCTGAACATAATTGGTAGTTTGTTTAACCTGGTGACGAATGGTGACGAATGGTTTATTTGAGTCCTCAGTGCTCTTCTACTGTAAACTTGTGTGGCTTTCTAACAACTTCAATTTGATCTGAACGTCATTGGTGAATCATATGTAATATTGTTTGTCTGTTTGTCTTTTTCATTTTTAGCCATGACGTTGTCAGTTTATTTTCGATTTATGAGTTTGACTGTCCGTCCATCTTGTATTTAATTATAAGCCTGTTACCTTTGATTAGTATTAACATCACTGTTGGTGGACGTTTCGTCTACCAGGTTATCACCAGCCAATTAGTCTGAACTTCGGAGTTGACATGAATATGAATTATATGGTGATTTCTATAAATCAACTGTTTGTATATTCTTGTGATCAAAGAATTGTTTTTCATGGTTCCTTTTTTTGTGTTACTTTTCAATGTTTGCATTCTTTTTGTTTATTCACTGAACTTGTTTGGGGCATGGATTACCTACATTCATCCAAAGGCTAAGTTACGGATACATAAAAAAAGTGCAAATATGATCAGTTTTTGGTCATGCGGTAAAATAATTTTGTTATGCAAATCAGGCCGAGATAAGAAAACATTTTTTTCTGTGACGATTCAATAATTGAATACTTTAGAAACAGAAGACATACTGTTACTCTTTATTGATATGGACAAACCTTTGAATTCATATTGTTCCAATAATGTATTGAATACTCTATCCTGTGTTAAAATGATTGCCATAATTCATTGCAAATATGACCAGTTTAGATTGTTACAGTCAAATATAGTAATTATACGAAATTGATAAGATTTGAAAACTACTGATTTTTTGTGACGGTTGAACAAAAACGTAAAAAGACATGTGGATACTTAGAAGTTGGACATTTAAAGACGTATCGTATCGGTATTTGATACGTTGACGTATCTAAACGTACATATGGGTTATTGTTCAAGTGATTTTTACCGTGCTGAAATAGTAATCGAGAGAAGGGAAAAGAGATGGGGAAAAAGAAAGGGCGATGCTAATTTTTTTTATCTCTTTCATTTCTGATATATAAATCGTTCGTTTAATAATGTTGAATAATTGTTTAATTTATGTATTATTTGTGTTTACATACTTGTATGTCAAAATCTGAACTTAATTATATTTATTGCCCTAAAAGTGATGTTTCTACTTTATTTACATTACTTATAATGCAATATGAAAACATATTATGGACGACAACAGAAGCTAACATTTACACACATATAACAACCACGTGATTTTCGTGTCAATCTATATACTGTATATGTTTTGAAACTTGATATTTAAATCATTAGAACTACCCATGCTTGAAGTTGAATTTTAAAACAAAAAACGTTAACGTTAATACTATTCATACACGTACTTTAAATTTGCTAATAAAAGGGACTTGCATCATCCACTTCACATTAGTCGAATTGATTACTGATACCAACAATAATAAATTTATAAATTAGCAGGCAATCCTTTTTTTCAAATATGTAGCGAAGTACACCTTCTAGTGTGCGCTCGACTTAAGTGACTTAAAACGAGTTTTGTTTTTGAATAGTTGTTAATAACTTTTTGTTAACAACAAACGCTAACACATTAATAAGTGAGTAAAGTATGTTTAAAATTTTATAATAAAAATCTCTTTATTCAATAGTTATCAAAGGTACCAGGATTATAATTTAGTACGCCAGACGCGCGTTTCGTCTACATAAGACTCATCAGTGACGCTCATATCAAAATATTTATAAAGCCAAACAAGTACAAAGTTGAAGAGCATTGAGGATCCAAAATTCCAAAAAGTTGTGCCAAAAACGGCTAAGGTAATCTATGCCTGGAATAAGAAAATCCTTAGTTTTTCGAAAATTTCAAAGTTTGGTAAACAGGAAATTTATTAAAATGACCACATTATTGATATTCATGTCAACACCGAAGTGTTGACTACTGGGCTGGTGATACCTTCGGGGACGAAACGTCCACCAGCAGTGGCATCGACCCAGTGGTGTAAATAGTTATCAAAGGTACCAGGATTATAATTTAGTACGCCAGACGCGCGTTTCGTCTACATAAGACTCATCAGTGACGCTCATATCAAAATATTTATAAAGCCAAACAAGTACAAAGTTGAAGAGCATTGAGGATCCAAAATTCCAAAAAATTGTGCCAAATACGGCTAAGGTAATCTATGCCTGGAATAAGAAAATCCTTAGTTTTTCGAAAATTTCAAAGTTTGGTAAACAGGAAATTTATTAAAATGACCACATTATTGATATTCATGTCAACACCGAAGTGTTGACTACTGGGCTGGTGATACCCTCGGGGACGAAACGTCCACCAGGAGTGGCATCGACCCAGTGGTGTAAATAGTTATCAAAGGTACCAGGATTATAATTTAATATGCTAGACGCGCGTTTCGTCTACATAAGACTCATCAGTGACGCTCATATCAAAATATTTATAAAGCCAAACAAGTACAAAGTTGAAGAGCATTGATGATCCAAAATTCCAAAAAGTTGTGCCAAATACGGCTAAGGTAATCAAAGACCTGGAATAAGAAAATCCTTAGTTTTTCGAAAATTTCAAAGTTTGGTAAACAGGAAATTTATTAAAATGACCACATTATTGATATTCATGTCAACACCGAAGTGTTGACTACTGGGCTGGTGATACCCTCGGGAACGAAACGTCCACCAGCAGTGGCATCGACCCAGTGGTGTAAATAGTTATCAAAGGTACCAGAATTATAATTTAGTATGCCAGACGTGCGTTTCGTCTACATAAGACTCATCAGTGACGCTCATATCAAAATATTTATAAAGCCAAACAAGTACAAAGTTGAAGAGCATTGAGGATTCAAAATTCCAAAAAGTTGTGCCAAATACGGCTAAGGTAATCTATGCCTGGAATAAGAAAATCCTTAGTTTTTCGAAAATTTCAAAGTTTGGTAAACAGGAAATTTATTAAAATGACCACATTATTGATATTCATGTCAACACCGAAGACTATTCAAGTCTGTAGATTTTAATATATTTGCCATAAAGTCCCGATTATTTGAACGAAGTTTCCTTTGTTTATATATGCACAAAATGGCAAATCTATATTGTGCTATTGCTGTTAGATGTTATAAAACAATTACAAAATTATAATCCTGGTACCTTTGATAACTATTTCGTAATACACATGGCTACAGAAGGACTCATAAACCTTAAATTCCAGACGGAGAAGTGGTGATGGTTTCAATTTCGAGTGTTTAGATATAAACGAGTATTCATAAATTGAAAGCTATCATGTAATAAAAAGAGTGTATCAATGTGTATCAATGAAAGAAAGATATCTAACATAGAAAGACATATATTTCAACCTGGAAATAATCTATTAAACATTCTAACATGACGTCCTTCAAACGCTTTGAGTACACACCCGTGGTAAAATATGAATATATTTCATGGGCTGTTCCCATTGTACCCCCACGTCATATGTTTTTTAATGAATGAGCGACTCGACGTCATAGAACAATGACGTCAGAATATAAGCAATTTACGGGTAAATACACGCTTGTGAAACGGAAAATCATCACAACAAGGAAATGTTAACAAATGATGCTAAAATGAGTTATATTAGCCGTTTTTGTATACATATGAGACATATAAGTACAATAATAATTAGATTAATCTAAAATTATCTAAATATGTTATAATAAATAGTTTAAGCATCATCATTTATTCAGTTTGCTCCGTTATTTTACGTCAATTTAATAGTGCGTTTATATATTAGAACGGCAAATAATGCCATCACCTAGAGCGCTTCGATCCAAAATAATTGCCGTATTTGTCCTATTAGAATCGAAATAATTCATGGGGGCTTGAATATATCTAGATTTTACCACGGGTTGTCCCTTTATGCCGATATTTTACCCCTCGCTATCGCTCAGGGTAAAATATTTGTCATAAAGGGCCAACCCGTGGTAAAATCACGATATATTCAAGCCCCCATGAATTATTTCTTAAATAACACATAGATATTTTCTCAGATGGGCGTTTTTCAATAAAAGCGTACATTTCAGACCTAAAAAAAATGGAAAATCAACTTGTCTAAAATTTAATTTCAAGAGTTATTTTGAATACCTCTATAATAGACCTGTTTGTAAACAAAAAGTGCAATCTTAAATATTCTTTAAAATGATATTATTTTCATAATTTGTGTACTGTTTCGTAGGGGACTTTTGTCCCCTACGAAACTTCTTCTAAACACACATATTTTTTGCAATTTTAAATGTTTCCTATAGACATTCCAGTTTGTTTACTTTAAATACTAGAAAAATATCATTTTTTTTCTGAATTAGAAAATCATTTTTATCGATAAAGATTAGACAGTACTTCACATATGAAGGTTCAACTCATGTTACGTAGTGGACATTTTGATGCGTTTCGTAGTGGACAAAACCGTTTCGTAGTGGACAAAAAGTTTCGTAGTTGACATCAACCCTATTATATGTTAATAAAAACATAATAAAAATTACATGAAACTAACCTTTGTTATTTGTTTTGCACGAATATAATTGAAAAAAGATTAAAAAAAGACTACATGGTAGTGGTAGTGTCCACTACGAAACGTTTTTCTCCCATAATTGTTTCGTAGGGGACCGTTTCGTAAGGGACGTATTCGCATGCTTTATTTTTTCCCCACAATCCCTATATTGCAGTAGTAACAAGACCGATTGTATTCATCAAAGCATTTATCAAGCTATTCACTGATATTTTTTTCATAATTTTAAAACCAGATACTGAAGGAGATTTGACCCGTTTCGTAGGGGACATTATCAAAAATACGGTATCTTTCTGGTCCATTTGATGTGCTCAATTTTTCTTACCAACAATTTAATTGCCGTTATAAAAGCATCACTTTTTTTGTAAGACCCTAATGTTTATATCTCTTGCAAACAAAAATTACATTGATTTTATTAAACTGTTTATTGGCAAATTTTAATGACTTCGTTTCGTAGTAGACAATTTGTGAGGGACACACCTTCTGAAATTAAAAAAAATATATTGAAAGCTGTTTATTAGAATATGTTGGCTCTGAACATACTTTTGAATTATTATAGAACTTATGTAAAGTAAAAAAAACATTAATTTCTTCATTTTTTTACGATATTTTAGAGTATGAATGTTGAACAGGCGGTCTAGGGACATGCCATTTTGGTTGTTTTGGACCATTCAGGAGTCAATATCTTATCAATCCCTCTAAAAAATAAACTGTTTCTTTGCTTAAAAATGTTAAATCTAATTCAATGTATTGACTGCACAAAAAATTACTTGCAAAGATCAAACACATTTTTTTTAAAGTGGCTAGGACAAGAAAATACGTTTTTATTGAAAAACGCCCAGATACGTCAACGGATCAGAAACGGATACGATACGTCTTTAAATGTCCCACTTCTATTTAAGCCGACAATAAATGTAAGTAGCTGAACACTAATATAGCTTTCATTATCATGATTATTTCATACAATATAGGTACTCATTGTCTATGTTGATCGATGCCATCTGATAACCAAATGTGTGAGCTAAGAGATGTACATTTTGATCAACCGCTTCATTGTATAACAGATCAGAATTTCAACATTTTATGTAAAACACGAGAGACCTACATAATTTATTATTTATGTAAATATACGATCGATGTAAAATCACTTAACTAAGTTTAAATTACATCAACAATTTACCTTCGAAGATTGTCCCACAGACCCAGTATGGACACAAATTGGCCTGTTGTGTTATATAGTGCTATTAGACAGTGACAATGGTGCATCTTATGGTGAAGCCAAAGACATGTGTAGCAATATCAACGGAACAGTAATAATGCCAAAGACTGAAAAAGACGCAAACATAATCGTAAAAGAGTTGGACTTTGCAAAGTAAGTTTCAAAATACATATGAATCTTCAAAAAACGAAAGCAATTGAAGAAATCCTGCTCAGTGTGTTTATTCAGTTAGGTTCCACCTGCCGATTTAACTGTACATCTGGAACACGGGACTCTTTTTGCACTAAGCATCAACTGTTCTCTTTGCGAATCTCTTTTTACTTTCATATGAGTCGGAGTACCGTCAGACTCTTGTTAAAAACAGGAAAATCGAAGAAGCCAAATTTTACATTCAAATATATTGATGATGTTCGTTCCATAAGCAAACCAAATGTTTCTTATTGGGTTCAATTAATATATCTCCTAGAACTAAAACATCCAAGAAACAACAGACAAGGTTTCTTCTGTCTTTTTTTTAGACTTATATCTCGAATTTGACATAAGCAGTCATCTCAGTACTAGAATCTATGACAGACGTGACGATTTTAATTTTGAAATAATCAATTTACCTCACCTTAGTAGCAATAAACCAACTACACCTGCATATGGGATATACATTTCCTAACTCATTCGATAGTCAAGACCTTGCAGTTGAAACTCAGACTATGTAAACCGTCACTCGTGTCTGAGCAAAAAGTTGATGAACTAGGTTCGTATCAAAGTACGTCTCGTCATTTTTCTGAAAAAATTCATCGGAAGATACTAAAACCTTGTTGATACATATTCTGTATCACTTCACAAATAATACACTAGTCTTAAAGTACATTTTCTAAGAACTTGATTTATTTATAATCTGAATTACGTGTTTAAGTGTTTTATGTGACTTTGCTAATTATTACTTATACTGTTTAGTTTATGTTTGGTAGTATCTTTTTTTTGCATGGCTCGGTATACGTACTTACATATTCCGTCATGGGTATTGTGCTATGGTAATTTTTTGTACGCATTTTTGTTGTATTTCTTTATTTCAAGCGAGAGGTAAAGCTTGCTATAGACCAGGTTTAATTCACCATTTTTTACATCAGAAAAATGTCTGTACTACTGAGGTATATGGTAGTTGTTATGATTCGTGTGATAAGTTTCAGCTTTTGATTTTGTCATTTGAGGGACGATCCGTTTTATGTTTTCTTGGAGTTAAGTATTTTTGTTATTTTGATATTTTGGAGAGGTTGAAAGATTTAGCAATATGACGTTGACCATTGATTATTTAGAACTCCATCTTGGTTAGTGTTGTTGGGGGGTAGTTGTTGAATTTCTAATTGAATCGTCAATACCCAATTCCTTTATCATATAGTTTTTTTGTAACGTAATTACCACAAAAACGATTTTTTTTTAACGCTGTATCTGTTTGGAAAACAACATATTTGTCTTTAAGTTCTAACAGGTTCTTATCAACATTTGTGGCTTGTAAGATTGATGAAGCAATTGTATGTGTAGACGCGTTAATGTTTTTATTTTAATTTGTATCAACGACATAACAGATTGTACACATTTGGAAAGAGTGTCTGTAGCTTTGTACACGTGTCGATAATTGCCGTAAATGATAAAGTAGTCCTTAAATGGTCTAATCTAATTTGCAATCCATGGATGTAGGCTCACCATATTTCGGATATGTGGATAACACATTTCATAGAGTAGTGTTGTTCAGTTTTTAAGGGCTAGTAATAACATGGCCAGCTGAATTACATATGAATAAGAAGCCATCACATGTCTAAGGAAATTAAGACAGGGAGCCGTAAATATTAAAATTCCTAAACACGTGTTTGTTATTAATTTTTTTCAGTTGCAATTGTTTTTGAAAAGTTAAAGGAGATGATTCTCGCGTGAAATAGTTTATGCATATTGGTGTCATCGGGACCTTTGACGGCAGAGAAAGGCTTCAAAATACACTCATAATAGATTCCAGGGTTAATTATGTATTTGCGGCTGACACGCGAATCATCTACAAAAGACTCATCAGTGACGCTCGAATCAAAAAACCGTTAATAAGGCCAAATAAAAAAAGATATTTTCTCTTTTTCATCTTCTCATGGTCTTTAAAGTATTTGACCGGCAATAACCGAGATGATAGCTGTAACTTTGTATTGGTTTAGATAGGGAATGAAAAAGAGTTTTCATAACATACATTGTACAAAGAAGGAAATTTAGAATGTTTTTTGTTAATAAAGCTTCATCTGAATTTGATGAATACCCAACGGTTTAAGCATGAACGTCCCCTATGAAATGGACAACACGGATAGTATGTGATGTATATAATGACGATGAATGTGAATGCGTTTTCGTCGATAAAAAAAATGAGTATATGTTAAAGGAGTAGGTCCGGTAAGGGCCGATTTTGGCCTCAAATTTCAGGTCCATCTAACGAAATATTTTACACACTTTTTAAACACTTAAGTGTCTATTTCGATTGATTCCATTAGTTTATGTGAAAGATTTTAACGAATTTAGTCATTAAAACGCCCCGATTCAAGCTTAAATATGAAAAATCTATCAAATATGCCAAAAAACGTCACTTTTCAGATGGTTTTTATCAAGATGAAAGTGGCCGCATCCGTGTTCATCCTCAACCTTTATATATGTTACGTATTGTCATCAAATACAACTTACATTTCAATATTATGAATGAACACGAATGCGGCAACTTTCATTTAAGACGGAAACTGTCTAAAATTTAACTAAAATGCTAAAATTGTGAAGATTTCAGTAATTTAGCATGACTTAATGATGCTGGTACCCAATATATGTGCATTTTATTGTCAAAAACAGGCCATATTTACGTAGCAGAAGCATTCTACTTTCCAGTAAATAGCTAAAAGATTACATTTTCACAATTTTGTAAAACTGCTATATTTTGGGGCCAAGGTCTTACTGAACCTACTCCTTTATGACAAGAAGATTTATTGCTTAATAAAAATCTTTGACAAATGCGTTTTTAACTCTTAAATAGGTCCTAGTGAAAACAGTATAAGTACCTTTTTGATCACTCAGCAAATAGAGTGAATGTATTTTAAACGAGTTCTGTACACAGAATAACAAGGCTCTGGAATGTTCTGACAACTGGACTACTTCATGCTAAAATTTCTGTGCAGGGACGCTTTGTATCGATTATTCGCTCAGACATTTTGTTACAGAAATTGTATTTGATAACACGTATGTGACCAAAGGTTTTTTTTATGTTATAGAAAAGAGTAATACCCAACCATTAGTAAGTCAACTGGTTAAAACCACATGTCGTGCGATTTTTTAAAGTACGTGTTTTATTTTCAAAAGGTTTTTGTTTTCTTTCTTAAGTTTTGCCTGGATTGGACTTACCGATTATGACGCAGACGATGTTTACACTTGGGAAGATGGTACCAATCAACTTTCATCAGCAGTGTATTGGTATCCCGGTTCAATATGTAAAAATAACGATATCTTTCATTTAGATTAGATAATGCGACATAGGCTCTGAATTGAAAAAAAATATGGCGATTAGAACGTGTGAACAATGCTCTGATTTATTTCATTGGATAATTATTAGTGTGGCTAAATGATCAAGTCACACATAACTTCTTAAATAATCAAATAAATAAAGTACGTGTAAACGCATATCGACAATATACTGTATTGCGCGTGCTTGCCATTTCAATAATATACTTCGTGATTTGATGGAGAAGATAATCAATGATTGTGCAAATACCTTTTATAGTATTAAAAAAAAACTTTTGAAATACAAATAGAAATTAATCACGAGTCCACATTGGAAAATCCTTCACATTATTGCAAGTTAGATATTCCTGCCGCTCATCAAGATCCTCCAGTCATGAGCGAAAAAAGTAACACGCAACGCCGGTTTAATGATAAATGATCCTGCTATGACCATATCCTCAGTGTCCAATATCTTCTTGCTACAGTTCCATTAAGTTATGGGTAGCAGAAACTCTGCAGGGAACTGGTGTGAGATGATATCGAACACTCCTGGAGTACCAAAATGGGGATATACCTTTCCTATAGATTCTAAACAAGGCAATGCTTAACTTTTAAGCAAACAACAATCCAAATGACTCAGTATAACAAAACCAATCAAGTCTATGTCATGAAATTAGCAATTAGGTGTCATGATTTCTATCATGTCTATTGTTCAACTCCTATTATGATGGACAATAAACATCAAAGACTAGAAGGACTTGTGGTGCCTCTGCATTGAATAAATTAAAAACAAAAATAACTCAACATTTCACATACAATCCTGTATATCACATTTTGGTACCACACGACTATAAACAGACAATGGGTGGGATGAGGTGGGATTAAAATAACTTCACTTGCAGGCTATAAACATACATTACAGTACAAACGTTGCCTATTCTGTCAAACGTTTGCCTCCTCATTGAGTGGATATTAAACAAATGAGACAGAATCACATGGACTTCCGCCTAAGTTAATTGGCCAATGAGGTTATGACCATATCCTCAGTGTCCAATATCTTCTTGCTACAGTTCCATTAAGTTATGGGTAGCAGAAACTCTACAGACTTCCTGAAGATGAAACCCAAAATCTCAAATACAGTATAATGCCTCTTCCCAAAACTCAAAATAAAACATATCTTCTTTCTTAATATTATTTATTACATAACAAGTGTTGTACAGATAACATAATTATACATTGCTCTTAGATTCACAAAATGTATGCATGGGTATTTTATAAATTTAACAATAATAACTTGTGCAATTTCAATTATTCAAATAAAACTTATCAAAATGATAGTTACGATGAAAACATTTTTAATTACCAATGCAAGTACAATGAATATGGTGCAAATACTTCATTAAACTTCCTCAATCTTAGGGCTAGATCACAATTAAGATTACTTTTACTCTTTGTTAAAAACATGAACTAAACTAGAATAGTCAGCTTGTTCTTTAAATACAGTTTCAATATTTTCAGACCCATTTGCAACTTGAGATAATCTCAATGCAATACTGCCTGCATCAACTAATGTATGAATTCTACTATAGTACTCGGCACTTGTTCTGCCAAACCAACCAATATGTTTCATTGCCTGGTCTACATTTTCAGCTGCCCCTGATAAAGCCATGGTAACTGCACAACCTGATCGAAAGCTATGGGGGGTTTCTCCTTCATAAATTCCCAACAGTGATAAGTAATAACGCAATCTCTCATACATGACAGAGTAATTGACAGCCTTATCCAACACTCTGCCTTTTTCAGAAACTATTCTGAACAAATAACCTACTGACATATCAACTGTACTGACTTGGCAAAAATTAACATAATCAAGCAGACCTTGTACAGGACAAATAGACAAGTCATCACACTTTTTTATAACAAATGTATTACTCTTTCCCTTATCACCTCGGAGTGTCTTTCCAAACGTATGTTGAAAAACCAAGCCACTATTATCATTTAATACTTTTACCTCCTGAGCAACAACTAAAGAAAGGTCACTAGCCCTATCACCTGCAAAAAATTGTAGTTTCATCCAAGCTCTATCTCTATACAGAATATACCTCTCCCGTAATGACAGACCAGGACTTTTAATTTCCCTATCAATGTATGAACACATTGCCTTAATTTTTGATAAAAATATAGGCTTAGCTTGTTTTGGCAATACATGTGCACTGGCTTGTTCTTCCCTGATTAGTTTAAGATATTCTTTTACTATTGGGGCACAAGCAGGGTTACCAGACTTAGAAAAAATGTCCCAATATCTCCCAAAGCCATTATCATCAAATATATTAACCAATTGATTAATCACCCCTTCAACTGTACCGGAAGCCAGTCGTTTTGGACAAAAACAGTCAAACTCCCCCTTTTGGCCTAAATGTTTGCAATGAACACCGTGAATAGTAGTTTTTCCAGAAAAATCCTTCCAAATTAAAAATCTTCGAATATCATCAGGTGTACAAACTGACAAATGTTTGCAATCTAAATCTTGGAGAAATTGGAGACAAGAACCTTGAAAACTTTTCTTCCTCTTGTGACCTGATGAACAAGTTATTCGTTTATCTAACTCGTCCATTCTTCCCTCAATTTTTTCCAAATCAATGTCACTATTTATCTGCAATGACAAATATAAGGTCCATTTTTAGGTCAATGACAAAAAATTTAACAATTAAAAATTGAAAATATCTTAATAGGACTTATAACCTCAAAAGAAATACAATGCACATGCATTACCCAATAACAATATACATATTTTTCATAAATGAAAAGATTAGCAACACTGGTACATTAAAATTATACAAAAACATTCAATTCATTTTAAGTTCACTTGAAATATCCGTATTACAGATGTATTACTTCACATGAAATATAAACAAAAATAAGATCAAGAAAAAGAAACTCTGAATGCCCACAATGGCCATCTTAAACCAAATTCATCAACAACAAAGCCTTTCCTTGAAGGTGCTTTGACAACCCCTTTTTGACCCCTAGCTCCTAGAAGAATGGAGGTTGATGAACAACTAGTCAACATTGGCCACCACATAGGAACTGGATAAAGTTCAGGTACCACAACTGTGCAAGAAACTGACTGTTCCTTCAAAAAACATAGCAAAGGAAAAATCAATACATAGGGTGGATATACATACATATTAGATTCTGCCTTTAAATCTTGGGAAAACACATTAACACCAGAGGTTTCTGGTGTTAACCATGGGGTAAAATGTCTAAGTGGCCTACTGTCTACTGATTGCATTACATTCGAGTCTAAAGACATAAGATCAACAGTATGTGGACCAAATCGAGAATCAACTAAAACCCATGAAGCATTACTCAACATAGTATCAGCCGTGTTCAAAATTCTAGAAGGACCATCAGCCTTATTCAGTTCAGATGGAACAAAACTTAGATGCAAATCAACATTTTGCCCAGCGACCAACTGAAATATATCCTTCATAATACAATTCAAGGCCGGACATTTGCTCCCTTGACTATTCCAGGCTCCTATTACCGCCATGCTATCAGTTAATACATCAACCCGAGAGTCTAATAAAGATTTTCCCAAAGATTGCAATGCCTTCAAAATGGCTTCAGCCTCCTTTTCATGAATAGGTCTAGTATCATCAGCCAACCAATAATCACCCATAGTCAAATGGTTGTCACCTAAATTCACAAGTGCCCCATATCTATAACCTGAAGAGTCTGTAACCATGTCAATCTTATTATGAAATTCTGGTCTCCATTTTGAGAAGCCTTCCCATTTGTCCAAAAATTTCCAATATTCAATCTCCTCTTTAAGAGGTCCAAATACCCTAACAGGCCTACTACATTTAGTACAAACAGAAATAGCAGCATTCACCTCCCTGCAAAAAAGCTTACAGCCAGGTACAGCTAATTGCATACTAATACACTTTCCAGAAAACCTTTGTAAAGTTCTCAAGTCTACCTCCTTAGAAGACAAAATCAATTCACGCAACTCAATAAATTTTTTCCGCTTATCCTCTGGTAAAATAAATGCTTGCTTTTCCGAATCAACGAAAAAAACCAAGAAATTTCTTACAAAATTCTGGAACCAATGAACACTTCTTAAGCGAAAGAGTATACCCTAGCCTTGTCAAAACCTCCAGCATAACATAAACCAACCTCCTACCTTCGAACTCTTTCTCCTCACTAGACTGCAATGGGCCCCCTCGAGTTACTGAAAACCTATCATCAATATATAATGTATTCAGTACATTTAATTTTCTTAAATATGATGTTACACACATCCCTATTGACTGGTATATGAATGGGCTTGCTTTCCAACCAAAGGGCAATGTTGTGTAAGTCATGTAAAATCCCCCAAACTGAATACCAAAATATGTAAATGAATGTTGACTAAGTTTAACATGGTCATAACCTGACTTTTCATCATATGTTACCATTAATGCATCTTTCTGTACTAATCTAGGAATATCTTTCAAAGTTTCAAGATGAAATGGTAAATCTTTCACCCACAAATTTAAAAAACGTTCATCATGGCATAAACGTGGCTTGCTGGGTTCGACTGTAAGTGGCATTACTATTCTAGGGGGTTCACATTCACCAACTGCTCCCAACAGCTTAACTGAACCCATAGCAATTTTCTCGCATAATTCTTTTGAAATAAAATCAATATGTTGCTTACAAATTTTTGAATTTTGAAAATATTGATTTGGAGGGATATCCGAATCATAGAAACGACCCTTAAAATTTCCTTTAAAGTATCTGAAAAAATCTGTAGCATCAACCCCATTTATAAGCCATTTTAGTATATCTTTATCATCTGTCCCTACTAGAATATCTTTCCAGTTAGACAAATGGTGATGAATCTGACCGCTTAGAAAAAGATCAGGATCACGCAAAGGAAAAGTCCCACTATCAAAATGAACACCACATGCACCATTCAGAACTTCTTCAGCCGAAGGAACGTGTGTTGTAAGTGAAGGAGTTTCACCTCCAAGTGTTACCCATGCTGGTTCTTGGCGTACTTGTACCTTTTCGGGATTAAAACCACTTTCCATTTCCCATTCTGGAACATGAATGTTGAATGAATTTAAACTTCCCAATGTATTACTATTCTGAAGAGAAAATAAAACTCTCTCTTTATCCAAGAACCAACATAAGAGCACTTTAAGGAGAAACCCCTTCACCTACAATCCACGTGGAACATGTAGAACCACTAGGGTATCAGTGACCCTTGAATTGTAAATGAAGACATTTCAAATAGAGAAAAATAAAATAAAATAAAAAACAAAATATTTCACAATAAATTAAAATTCCCCAATTAATTGAACATACAAATATACGAAAAACATTATTTTCCCTTTGCAGCCTTCATTTTGTCACAGTCTCTTATCTGATGACTTGTACTCTCGCAAAACAGACAAGCACCTCTCTGACGTATTCCAGAATTTCCAAAATTTCCAGAATTTCGGGGTCTACCCCTATAATTATTATTAAAGCCACCTGGATATGGCGGTTGCAAGTAAGGCATAGCATTGTATGGATACATACAAGGAGCCTGGTATGGCGGGTATAAATTATGCAATGGCGAATCTTCAGGTTTTGGAGTAGTATCCTTTTCAGGTTGCTTTTCCTTTAAACACTTCGACACAGCTTTTGTGATTGCATCCGCAACCTTACCACCCAGTACGGACAAACACAAAGAAGAGATATCTAATTTTAATTGATGTCGGTTTGCCTGACGTGTTAACTCTTCAAAGGTATCGGCATCATCATGATTAACCCGTCTTGCAGCTTTAGCAAGTTCCTCCAGAGTAAGTAATATGAGTGAATCACTAGGATTATCTTGCAGACAAAGTGTCCTCACCTTCTCCTTTAAGTTCTTAACAACTTCTTCTTTTGTAGTATTCTCTAAGTTAGCAATCCTGTCTTCCAAATCGTCCCTCTTCCTTTTATTTGTCCCATTGTTGTTGTTGTCACCACTACTCTGCACAATGTCACCACTCATCTGCACATTGACAGGATTAGCACTAGTAGTGGGAGTCTTAAAAACAGAAAACAAAATCGGTCTTAAAAACAGAAACAAAACCGGTATCATTATTAACACACATTACATAACACCAGTCAATGCCAGTGAATCACTATTAATATCAAAATTCTATGTAAATTACCACAGTGTTGTCAATATTTTCATTTATAAATATGAATAAACATATACTTGGATTCAACCAGTATGGATTACGTCACAGTAAGACAAGTAATTATGTATTAACCAACAAGACAATTTTATATTTTTATATGCTCGTTATGTGGTACAATTTGTTGCTCATAAGTGAAGGCCACACAAAGACCATAGATGATGGCATTGTCCAATTACTTCTTAGGTTATTATCTCATTGGCATACAATTTTAGAAATTCTCTAGTGCGATCATTGATTTGTCTTCTAAGCTTGTCATCCTAGTCAATGTGCAGAATTGTATATGTAAAATTCAATAGATTTAATTTTATCTGCCAGCCAAGACATTACATTCAAAGTGCAGGACTAGAAATTACTTACTTGATCTTGTGACTGGGTTAAATCTTGTCCACTAGGTTGCCCATATTCATTTGCATACAGTATCAAACAATGTGTGGCCCACCTGGCTTCTTCAACTGTATTATCTCTATTGGCAAATTGAAGTAAATCTTGTAGTTCTGCACCAGTTAAATCCAGAACCTGATCAATAATTTAAAACAAAAAATGACAAATAAAACTCAACAGAGCTTTTGTTTTACTTCTTGTACTAGTAACCTTGCTAAATTTAAATAAAACTGGTTTATTTATAATGTATTACAAAACACTTGACTTGCATATGATTGTCTATAAATGGTTTTAAAATAGTAGCAAGATAAATCAAGTCAAACAATGAAATGATTAATAGTACTACAAACCTGTTGCCTCAGATCATCCATGGATAAATTATCCAATTTGTTGTCCTTTTGAAAACGGGCAAACTCCTTTAAGCCCTGTGGTTGTCCTCCTCTTATTCTCTTAATAGCTGCCACTAACCGTACCCCTTTTAATGAGTGCCTCCGTTTCAAACACGTGGGTAAAACCATCTGAAAATAAATACACAACTCTACACACTAGTCTAGACATCAAATGACCTTGCGCACCTGTTGAGGGAAATCCCCTTTTGGCATTTTTTAAAAACTATCTGAAGTACCACACATAATAAACGAACATAGGCAAATGTTATTTATCATTATAATCTTAAAGAAACAAACAACATTTTTAAAAGTGTCTATCATTTGATTATATAAATCAAATCTTATAAAATCTATGATAACACGTGTCGAGCGCACCTTTCGCCACGACGGGATTGTTGAAAATCTTTATACCTCATTAAATTTCGTGAGAAACTATGAAAATGAACATATCTTATCAACCAGTTTAGAATATAAATACAATACAAATGTTAAAAAAACATTGGTCCTATAGATATAATTTATTTCGCACTCGACCTCGTGGTGTCGGACTTTCCGGCCAATCTAAAATTTATTATATCTCCTTGGCCCTGGTTATTTTTTCAAATTATACCTTATAACCCTTGTCATTATTCTTCAATTATATCTCAAAACCTCTTGCTTTATCAAAAAATAAATATTACCATCTCCAAATAAATCAAACCATCTCCTTGGCCCTCGCCATTTTTCCAGTATCCTATCTCATGGCCTCTTGCCCATTTAAAAATGTATTATGTCTATTGCTATTCTCAAATTACATGACCTCTTGTCATTCTTATATCATATGGCCTCTTGCCATTTAAAATAAAAAATATATACCTTTCCTATGAAGTATGTTGCCAACTTGGCCTGAGCAGTCAGGACACGGTCCGCTCTCTTCAGTGGATATTAAACAATGAGACAGAATCACATGGACTTCCGCCTAAGTTAATTGGCCAATGAGGTTAGGCCAAGAACACAAACTCACTATACATATTATCGTATGAACAATTAATATACATGTCGATTAATGAGTTTAAGAATAAATGTCACGAGTAAGAGCTCCTTGATAGAGTTTAATCGTGAATCTATATTTACTGATAAAATTATGATTAAATGTATTCTAGATGACTATCCTCCACAACCCAATGCACGATATAACGCATGTCTATGTGCAGTTATGCTTAATGGTGAAATGCATGACGTTGACTGCAGTAAAGGTTATAAGGTCGTTTGTCAGGTAGATGGTAGGTAAACATTTTCAAATCAATAATTAGATTCATTCAATGTTGATAATATGAATTTCTAAAATATAACTGAGATCTATAGCAAATTGCGGTGAAATTTGAAAGATTACAATGCATACAATTTTTATTGTATTGGCTTCTTTAAATCTTTGTGTTGACGGCGTTATGGATTTGATTCAATGCATGCATATTTTCTCTCTTTTAAAATATACAATAGGTTCAGAACTTTAAAATAAGCATTTTCAGACGCAACAATTGGTTTTGTCGCCAACTGCCTTATATAGGAACGTAGCTATCCTGTTCATTAGAAAAAGAACAATTAAATATTGAGAAATAAGTGTTGATGTAGAAATAGTGAGATATTTGAAGGGAACTATCTGTGATGAACCACATTTTTGTGCAAAATTAAGCAAAATGTGTTCTTTCTTCATACTATTTATAGAATACCGGACCCGCAGAGTACCTGTAAAAAGTGCCTTTTTTCTATAAAAAAAACCTGCGGCACAAAATATATTTTGCAGTTTTATTCACACCCTAAGCTATTCATAATTTGACAGTTTTTGCGATGAATATTTAGTAATGAAAATACAGAATACGAAAAGGCAACCATGTCACCTTTCTGAACATTTAACCCATTTGAATCGTGAAGAATCCTGAGTAAACCAACATATGATAACAATTAAACAACGGAAAAAAGTAAAAAGTAAAAAAAAAATAATATCGAACTCAGAGAAAAATGGAAAATGGAAAGCCTATTTCGACCCCGTACTTCAAGTCATTAAGAATATAAAATGTAAAAAAAAAATAAGTGTTTTTTATTTGTTTAACGTAGACTTGCCTATTTACATTCAATGTTGAATTGGAAAGACAGATACACAATTCGGAATAAGACATGTTTTCAAAATTAATAAAAAAAAAAAACCTGACACTTACTTTACTAAATTAACATGTAAACGGATGGTTTCATTGCCTAGCTATCAAAAAAGGTTCAACCTACCATTTTTTTAAATGTCCTGTAAAAATTCAGGACTATGACAGTGGTTATCTAGTATTTCGTTGCTATATATGAAGCAATACTGTTTTTTTATAATACGTTTGGCAACGATTGCATATTTTATTTACGACCATTGGGTCAATTCCACTACTGGTGGAGTTTTAATTCCCCGAGGTAATCACCAGCTCAGAAGTCAGCACTTCTATGTTGACTTGAGTTATCATTGATATGTTCATAATTATAAATCAACTGTTAACAAAACTTTGAATTTGTGAAATACTTAGGCTTTTCTACCTTATGAAAAGATTTCCTTAGCTGTATTTTGCAAAACTTTTAGGAATGTTCGGTCCTCAATACTCTTCAACTTCGTACTTCAATTTGCCTTTTTAATATTTTTTGATTCGAGCTTCACTGATGAGCCTTTTGTCAACGAAACGCGCGTCTGGCGTAATTGTAAAATTTCAATCCCGATATCTATGATGAGTTTATGAAATATATTCGGAAAAATCATGTTTCGCTTCCTGTCCAATTCACTCAATATATGTGGTAATCCACAACATAATTCGTAAACACCTAAAGCGTTTTCATGTAAACGTTAACAATAACAAGACTTAGAAACACGGTATTTGGAATCTTTGATGATATTCATTTTTAAATCACTTTAATCTAATGCCAATTCCTCAACTTTTGTGTTATAAAATTTAATAAATATTTGGGGTTTGAATTGAAAATGAGAAGAATTGTTGTAATGATTTGTCAACATATATATTTTTTTTTAAAATACACCAAATATATCATTTTGATTTGAGTTTGTCCAACTTATTGAATAAGCAAATTTATTTCGTTTGAAAATTCAATCATTTGTTTATTTTCTATCACACAAATTTGTTTTTCAATGTATAAAATATAGAAAATCTACCAGTCTATTTGTAATTTGTGATTTTTATAATTCAAATCGGGTGCCGCATGTGGAGCCGGATCTGCTAACCCGTCCGGAGCACCTGAGATCACCCCTAGTTTTTTGGTGGGGTTCGTGTTGTTTATTCTTTAGTTTTCTATGTTGTGTCGTGTGTGCTGTTGTTTGTTTGTCTTTTTCATTTTTAGCCATGGCGTTGTCAGTTTGTTTTAGATTTATGAGTTTGACTGTTCCTTTGGTATCTTTTGTCCCTCTTTTCTTGTTGTTTACTGAACTATAACGATTAATAACCTGTTTAATTTATTCCCGTATCAGTTTTGGACATATATAAATATATTTTACACAGGGTAAATCTTTAATTTCAAACAATAAGAAATGTATTAAGTTGTGGTTTACTTTTAAAAACTATAAAGTAAATGAATTTTTTCTTCAAAGGAGTATATAAGATAAGAATACATGAAAACTTTGCCCAGTTCTGGGCTGACCTTGAACCCTATGAAAGTAAGTCCTGGCAATTGTATAGTACTTCAGAGCACAACCAATAGCTTAACATATTGAAATAATTGGTGTGCATGATTCTGTATGAAATAATTTTTAAGAGCTATTGAACGCAACCAGAAATTACCACCATATGTCAAAATTAAGATAAAACAGGTTTTTTATTGTTTTATTCTTAATACATTTTCAAGATTCTGATTTACAGAATAGTCAATTTTGGTTAAATTTACATGGAAAAGACCGTATTTCTTCTTAGTGTTGAGTCGAATCTTCTTATATCCGAATGCCAGGCCATCTGTTGTTGGAGTTTGCATCATAACTATCGATTCTCCTTAATAGAATAAAAAGCAGAAAACATTAGACATTAACTTATTTATGACTGCATACGTTATCTCTGACATATGTATAATAAAGTTTAAAATTAGTGCCAAAAAAGGTATTCATATTTAATCTTATATACACAGCAAAAAATGCAACGCATGTGGTCCGAGACCACAATTATTTCGTACTGCATTTCTTTTAGAACATAAATGAAAATTAAAAAAAAATCCAACCTGCGCTTTCTCAAAGAAACTTTTACAGTGTGTTGTACTACTTTTGAGACAAATTATATCAAAATTATAGAAAACTTCATCGGCTCTAACTCAAAATATGGACAATTTTATGTTTAGGGCGTCTTGAAATCTTTTGACAGCTTCCGAAGTCCTAATTTTAAACCTTTTTCAGCTGCACCAAATCACTACTTTCCTTTAAATTTCTGGACCCAATTTTTATTTTTTTTTACAGTGTAATTTCACCCCCCCCCCCCCCCCTACCTGCAATTTGATGCATTAACAATGGGGAAATATATTTGGAAGGGGTATAAAAATTAATGGCAAGAAACCCACTGTCAACACTAGGGACTATTTGACAACGAAAATCAAGGGACGACAATTGTGGACTCGGACCATGTAAACGCATGTTTACCATGCATTTACTGTACGTTTTTAAACATTTCTTAATGTTTGGAGCACCACGTACGTTAAACGCATGTTTGGGGAACGTATTGTGTACATGCGTTTATGGGAAACATGCGTTTGATAACACACGTTTAGTTATAATGCATGTGTATATGTGAAACATGAGTTTGAAAACACATGGTGAACGCATGTTCATGGTAACCATATGTCTGAGAACATATGGTAAACACATGTTCATAAACCGTATGTTAAACTTATATGCTTTACTTCCATTGGCAGGTCAGGTGCATATTCAGGTTATGAGATCATGATAATGAGAAATTAGCTGTAAACCTGTTTTATATTAGACTGACACCCTTACTCACTTTATAGCGCTACACAGAAACATAATTACTAGTAATACGAAATCCAACAATGTTTTCATGTAAGCGCCAATTTTAGCATTCTTTATATCTACAATTATATCTACTTTACGCTGATGATATTGTTATGTTCGCAAAAAGTGAGGATGAACTTCAACAAATGTTAAATGTGATTCATAGCTGGTGTAAACGTTGGAGGGTTCTGATCAACACGGACAAATCTAAGTGCATACATTTTCGTAAAGGACGTAAAAAGCAGAGTGAATTTGACTTTTCAATCGGCAATAATGCGTTAAAAATAGTGGACGATTACAAATACTTAGGTGTAACTTTGAACTGTAAAGGTAACTTTAATTTACATGCAGAGATTTTGGCTAAAGGTGCAGGAAGAACCTTAGGTAAAATTATATCGAAAATCCATAATAGTTTAAAGGATTTTGGTTTTTGTCTTATGAACAACTTTTTAATTCGTGTGTTGCTCCAATCCTCGACTACGCATCTGGAATATAGGGAAAACTTCAAATCAATAGACAACGTACAGAACAGAGCAATTCGATATTACTTAAGCGTTAACAGATTTGCACCAATTTTAGCACTGTATGGGGATACTGGATGGATACCAAGTCAGTTTCGGCATTATTCGGCTATTATCGTTTGAAGACGACAGCTGATTAACGAAAGTGGTGTTCAGTATGGATTATGATCGTTGCATGAAATTAACCCATTCTTATATGCAATGAATATCTTATATATCCTTGTTTTTTATACCTTTCTTCAAAGACAGCGTGCCATAATCGTTGCTCTTATACATCTCAGTAGCGACTAAGTGGAGATTAAAATTCAGCCGCCTGGTAGCATCTTCTCTCAGATTGAGTATCTCAGATGCGGATAAATAAGAAAAGGTTGCGCTGTCTGAAACTGGAATTGTTTTTCCCTTTTTGTTTGCAGTTGTTGCTTCACCAGTAAAGCCTTCACGTTCTTCAGATGAATAGGGGTCTGTTGATGCCACACCCCCGCTATCTGTCACGGATGAATCATCATCAGAGGAATCAAGGGATCCTGTAATTGTAAGAGTAAATAGTATTCTCAGAACTTTGTGCTCTTAATGTGATTTTATAATTCATACTATATTTGTATGATATAATAACCAGAGGTGTTCGAAATAGGCATCAAATCCCAAAGATGATCACATGAAAATAAAAATCTTTTTCAAGTTTTTTTTTTAAATTTCTCAATTGGGTAATCTAATAATTCTAAAACTTTGAGTGTCTATTGATTGACAATTCATGATCAATTGAAGATGAGAAATACACAAACAAGCAAAAAAACGATTTTAAACAACTGTACTATATTGGCTACTAAATATATGCATGTGAAATATAGATATATGGTATTTTGACATTGGTAATGTACTTTGATGGTTTACATTTTACAAATAGTGACTTGGATGGAGACATACCACATCTTCTCATATTTGATAAGTTACATCTGAGTTATATGATGTTTTAAAAGTTTTTTTCAATGTAATTTGATTGTTGTGTTAAAAAATCACTCTTTCACTTCTTCAATGTAATTGTTATTTTAATCGAACAATTGTCTAATGTATTCCAGAATTTAAAAAGAAATAGAAAAAAAATACTAACCTTCATTTGAATGATCATGATGGGTAACAGTACGTCTTGTATCTTCTGTCTGTCTTCTTTGTGGTATAACTCGAGCATATACTTTCTTATTGCTACATTTTAGGGGTTTTATGCCATCTCCAGATTCTATCTTTGTTTTAGTCTTACCTAAAAGAGTTTAATTTTAAAATTACGCATACATAAAATTGAGAATGGACATGTGGAATGTGTCAAAGAGACAACAACCCGATCAAAGAGCAGATGACAGCCGATGGCCAATAATTACATATATATATAAGTACTTATTCATACTAACAAATATGTTTGTCATTATAAATTTGAAACTACAATTCCTACAATTTAAGTAATGAAACCATTAAGCCTTTTGAATTGTGTGAGTTGTGGTAAAATATCTTGTTAAAAAGTAATAGGGGAAATTGTGTACTCACCATGTTTCAATCTTTTATCACCAAAAACAGACCGGTTCTCATCATCGCTCGTATTATCGTCCACTTTAGATAAATCTTGAATCTCTGTATACTGGAGATTCTCTGGGTGGTAGGGTAACGTTGCACGTGCGTTGCTCTTTTTCGTTTTGCGACGTCGAGATATCTCATACCGATTGTCGTCTTTATCAATTGAATGGGCTAGCTGCCTGTCCTTTCGACGATTTGTTTTACGTCTTTCACTTGCCGGAAGTGTAGCTGATCGATTCTTTTCATGTGGTATATTGGCACTTGGTGTTTGGAGTATTGTCAATGATTTACAGTGTTTTTCTTCTGTGTTGTCGTTTTTTCCAACGGCACCGACTGCTGTTTTGCACCGCGATTTACCATGTAATTTTGTAATTTCTTCGTCTGTGGTATTCAACTTGCCGCCCGTATCCAAATGTTTTGCTGCTTTGCCTACCAGTGTACAACTATCCTAAAATAAACATGCTTACATACTTATCATTTATGTACATGCGAGAATCTGATACAAATTTAATTTGTCCAGAAAAAAGACAAACCAATTCGATATTTGAAAAATGAACACTGTAGCAACGAATGTATTAAATAAAACGGAGCTTTATTTTTTATATATATACATGTATATTGAATTAATATGCCATTGACAAATATAAAAAAAAGTTGTTTTTTTGTTTCAGAGTGTAATTAAAATTATTTCAAGTGATAACATTAATTTCAATTACCTCGAAATCTCTGTATTTGTGCGGCGACATTCGCATGATAGCCAATTCAGAACAAACATCTGAATTATAAATATTGTCAGCAATCTTCAATGCTCTGCCTCCAAGACCTTGGTGTGTATGTTTAAGAAGCTGATTTTCAGCAGTTAAACAATCTCTCCATCCCCTCAGTAGAACATCAAGCCTTTCTTTCTCTTCTTCCATCCATAATTTCTTCAGTTCCTCAGACTTCTGGATTAAATTATTTTCAAAGTTAATCATTTTAATAAATTGAACTGTGATAACATTAACAACACCAAACCCGTAAACATTCATACAATATTCGGACTTCTTTTAAAGTGAATTTTACTTTACGTATTGCTGTGTGTTTGTTTATTCTACATTGGCTAGAGGTATAGGTGGATGGTTGAGATTTCAAAAAACATGTTAACACCGCAATTTTGCACCTGTCCCAAGTCAGTAGCGTCTGGCCTGTATGTAGCCTTTGATCTTGTATGATCTTTTTTTTTAAATTTTGATTAACTTATTTGTTTTGAAGTTTGGTGTAATGTCCATTTTCATTGAACTTGTACACATTTTGTTTAGGGGCGGTTGAATGATTTTCTTGCCGTGTTGGAGACCCATTTGGGGCCTTCGGTTGTTTTTTGTTCGGGTTGCTGTCTCTTTGGCACATTCCTCATTTACATTCTCAATTTAAGAATTGAAATTTTATTTTAAGACCATACGATTTAAGTATTCGCATCATGGATGATACATTTTCTTTTACCTGCATAGGCATCCGTTGCTTTAAATTTATTATTGTTGTGTCGTGTGTGTTTATTAAAAAGAAGATGTGGTATGATTGTCAATGAAACAACTCTCCACAAGAAACCAAAATGTCACAGAAATTAATAATTATAGGTCACCGTACGGCCTTCAACAATGAGCAAAGCCCATACCAAATAGTCAGCTATAAAAGACCTCGAACTGAATGATAATGTAAAACAATTCTAGCGTGAAAACTTATGGCCTAATTAATGTACAAAAAATGAACAAAAAACAAAGATGTAACACATAAACAAACGACAACCACTGAATTACGGGCTCCTGACATGGGACAGACATATACAACGATCCCCCTAACTTGGGGCAGTGGTGTAACAGTACAACATAAGAACGAACTATAAAAATCAGTGGAAAAAGGCTTAACTCATCAGATGGATAAAAATACAAATACTACAAATACAAGTGGACGTGCTGGGTACTTGTACATCCCAACAACAAAAAGACACTAAATACAGATCTGAGAGTACTCGCAGTTACTGACAGCTGGTTCAAAGCCACTAACAACTAATGAAAAAAATCATGCATCTAAGACTCAATTTGAGATTTGTTTTGTTTTGTTTAAGGTTTTTTGTTTTGAGAAGCTGGAGTGAAAAGTGACAATTGTTTTCGTTCGTTCATCCGTTTGCTGGTTCGTAATGAAATTCATAAATATTTGCAATAATCCTTTTTCATTGTGAATTTCTCCCTTTATCTTAAAATATGAATGGTTTTTCGTGTTTGAAAAAAAAAGATATGGCTTTTTACATTTTTCCAAAAATTATTCATAAGGTACGCTTAGGGTTGGTTTGTATGGGTATCTCGTAGGATGTAGAATGATATTTGATAAATGAAATACATACTTACCGAAATGATTTTTGCCCGAAGAAGCAGCTCGCTTTCTTTGTTGATATCGTAACTAGCAATTGTGTTGTCTAGTAGCTGTTTTGTGGTATTGTACTTTTCATTTTTGCAAGCATTTGTAATTATTCTTTCTAGTTTAAATGCAACATGGCTTATTTTCTGAAAATCAAATTTAATTCATATTATACATAATTATATACATAATGGCCATTTAAGGTATTCAAAATACCATGTGACACCAAAATTATATGTCAACTGCCTTTACAGGAGAGTGCTGAGGTTTACAGCAGTGTTGTTAGAAATAACCACGACGACGTTTTTTATTTACCTCCAATCATTAAAAAAAACGAAACTGAGATAGCACTGTCTGGTTAATATGTAATGCAGTTATAAAAATTGACTTACATCTCTGTCCAATTCTGTTTCTCTTAGGACCTTGGAATGGAGCTTTACTAGTTTTCTAAATGCAACTGCTTCTTTCTCATATTCTGATGTAGATATACTGTCTAATTCACTAAAAACAAAATATACTTCAATGAATCTTATATTATCATTATTTGATCAGAGACATACATAAATAAGAATGTGTCATATGTTCAGTGGACCGTGAAATTTGGACTAAAACTGTCGTTTGGCATTACAATTAGAAAGATCATATCATAGGGAACATGTATACTAAGTGTCAAGTTGATTGGACTTCAACTTTATCAAGAACTACCTTGACCAAAAACTTTGACCTGAAGCGGGACAGACGGACAGTCGAACGAGTGGACGTAGAGACCGAAAAAAACATGATCTCCCTAGGTTGGAAAAACAAATTTGTCGACATAAAAAAAAAACCGCAATGTACTTAAACAACTTTTAAAAATCTCAAGATACAAGTCAAGATTGATCTGAAGGACAAAAGTCTGACAACAGACCGCATGAATAAATATTATCTTACCTTTGTAAATCTCGGCAAAGACAAGAGAAACTTGAAGCAACAGATCTTAGTTCTCCTGCTTGTTTTTCATCACGTGTCATAGCTGCCTCAAATGATTTCAACAGTGGAAAATCTACAAATAGAAGGGGTGTTTTTTTATTAGAAGAATATGTTACAATACGACACGAAACTTTGGTGAACTGCACAAAGACATGCCATTAAGGATGTTCGCTACTCTGTTTAAAAATAACAAGCTTTTTAAAAGACTGTTATAAATTGAAAGTATATAAATAAAGAAACTAAAAAAGAAGAAAAAAACGGAGGGTCCGTGTGCTTCTTTTTGAGATATAAGCTGTTGAAAATTTGGCGGGAAATATTTCTCTCTAGAGTTTTCTTTCACTTAACATTGGCACCTTTTTTGTTTAAAAAACTATGAAAAAATAACAAGGATTTCATAAGATTTTGAAATATGGCTTTTTAAATAATATGAAATAAAAATATGGAAAGAAAAGTAGGTGTTGGTGGGCAAATTTGTTTAATGTTAATACATGGATAAAGCCAGAGGATTCCAAAAATCTGGCAAAAATTCAAAAAGTAGAGGAGCAAACTTCCTTAAATGTACAAGTGTGCAATATTTACTAATTCATGTTATTCACACTACTATACATTTTTGGGGGCCATGATACACTTTCCAGTACTGTTATATATAAAAGCCTGCTTTGTAAAGCAGTTTCGATAATTGCACACTACCGCCGTACGTTAATATGTGTAACATTTTCTTGATTGTTGAGCAAATAATCAATTATATGGACTCTTGAATCGTATGCAATGCATTCGAATGTTATATACATGTACAAACCTTTGTAGCCATCTATCTTTACTAATTTCTTCCTGTAATCATTGACTGTCTTTAATATTTTCTTTGATAATAAATCGTGGTATGCTGCTTTCTCCTCAGCATAATGTTTCCAGAAAGTCAAATCTGTTAAACTGCAAAGTAAGATAACTTTATAGAAAGTTTTTTCCCATACAATAAGAAGTAACGTATCAAAAATCAAATACTGGTATATATATTTTCTACCGTATAAACCCTTATAATGACAATCAGAATGATATATATCAACGGGGTAAATTTGGAATTTTACTTACTGTCTCTTTTTGCATTCAATGGAATCCGGATTGAACAGTTCATATGAAGTCATTTTACAGAAACTAAAAAACAGCGCCACTGGAAAGAACAACTTCGCTGCAGTCAATACCGTTTCCCAGGGAGACTTCTGTAACGTTATAGCAATATTGTGACGTCATAGAATACTCAATATTTGTTATAAACCAATAAATTAGGCCGTTAGTTTTTCTCAATTGCATTGTTTCATATTTTACATGTCACGGTCTTTTAAAGCCGCCTATACGGTATGTCTTTTTTTCATCGTTGAAGGACGTACTGTTGCCTATACATGTAATTTTAAGTTGGGCTCTTACAAATTACGAATTACTCATTTTAAATGTCTGTGAGCAAAGATATTGAAATGATTGAAAATAAAGAATAATTTCTACAGTGTCATAAGATTGATGCACACGAAAAGGGGGAGTGAAAAAGAGCAAATGTTAAATCTGATATAAATATTGGCTTTTCAAGGGAGAGTCAAACTTATAAATAGAAAATAAACTAACAACGCCATGGTTAAAAGTAAAAAGACAAACAGAAAAATAATAGTACAGAAGACACAACATAGAAAACTGAAGATTAAGCAACACGAACCCCACCAAAATCTGGGGGTAATCTCAGGTGCTCCGGAAAGGTAAGGGCGGGTAGTGACAATTGTGTAAATCTTTGCCCCGAATACTCCTTCATTTATTTCAGGTATCAATGAACTCTCCGCAAACATGTGGAATATTTTCCTGATCATTTTGTCATAGATGCTCTTTTTAATATGTTGTAAGATACACAAAGTATGAAGGGTGATTTTTTTTATTTCTTATTAAATTTTTTTAAACATGTCATTAGTAAAATTTCGTGAGAACATGAAAAGATAATACTTGAAAAGAATTCCTTCCTTATGTTTTGTATACACGTTTTCATATTTATATAGTTCATATGCAATTCGTGTTCTGAATTTAATGTCCTTTGTAAAAACCACGAGTCTGAGGAAGTGTTTATTATAATTATAACTCCGATTCAAACATATATATATTTAGCTCGCTTGATGAATTATGGAGAAGAAAGCTAGTTCTATTACTAGTATTATTTTATTTATTTTTACTGGACATATTACTTTTTCAACAAGTAAGTATAGTTTTTTTGACCAGGTGTATATTTGTAAAATGTTAAAACTATTTGGTCCTTCAATCTATAAAGCTACAAGAAACAAAACAAAAAAAATCCTACAAAGTGTTTTGGCTTATTCAGACTTGATCGCATCTCAATGTGAAATTTATATACAAATAATCGGTCACAAACTTATATTTGCTATACAATCTGTCTTTAGAAGTTACTTGAACGGGTACTAATGGTTCGATAGACAGCTCATTACTGAATTACAGATACTAAAAGCATGGACATCCTTTTTCTGTTGTATTAACTAGAACATTTTTCTTCATAAATCATAAATGCGAAATTTAAGTAAATGTTACGCAATCCCGGAATATGATGGCTTGTATGCACTTTAGGCACATATAGATAGATCAAAAATTTAAACCATAATTAAAAAAAAAACAAAAAACAGATAATAACTTGGACAAAAGAACATACGGCGAAAAGACAAAAAAGTCTGCAAAACGCTAAACAGAAAACTAAAGACCGACCAACAAGAATTTTATTTAAAAGCGGGAGTAAAAATCATGTCCATGGACATTTACAAACGGTGCCTGCTCCTACATTGGTACCTGTGGTGATGATGTGAAAATCAGGGATAAGTCGCTTTCAGTGATATCACGACACATGCAAATAGTTTGGGATTCCAGCTACAGCAACAGAGCGCTCCTCAATCATATTCAGAGGCCAGTACAAAAAAAGTAAAATAACAAAAATAACGAACTCCTAGGAAAATCCGAAAACGGAAAGTCCGTAATCAAATGGCAAAATCCAAAGCTCAACGCCAAACGAAAGTAACGCAATCGATTCCAATATTTAATCTATGCTTATTCAATTATATAATATTATCCAGTACGGATATCCGAAAAAATAGTTATTTAATTTTTTTGTTATGAAATTATTTTTTATTTTAAAATAATATGTTTTGAATTATTTTTAAATTAAACTAGGCGAGCCATGTGCAGACTACGTGCTTTTGGAAGGTCCTAAAGAAGAAGCAAGATCCCCACTCCTCGAAAGTTCTGGTTTTGCCATTTCAGATGATCGTTTGGCAACAGGGTGGTATAGATCTAACCTTACCGCCGGCACAGACATGACTAAAGACTGTCCACTTTTAATGCGTTGTGGTACGCTGTATCCAATATGGCTGAATGGTAGTATACAATTCTTATATCTACCTTTACAGCTAAGTCATGCTATTTAGCTCAACTGCCTTCTAACAGTTACAAATAAATCTTGTTCTGACTACATTATAAGGACTTGCTACAGTCACTGGTAATTATAGTTCATTGTGTTACTAGTAGTATTGCACATCGTGTTATCGGTGCATGGTATATAAGTAGCTTTCATTGTTTAAAATATTCTCGATGCTATTGAGTAATTTCTTCAGATTGAAATCTGCATTTTTTGGGATAAAATTAAGTCAATATTCTAGAATTCGACGTCAAATTAGGGGTTCAACGTCAAACATATATTGAGTTTTGAGTCTGCAAGATTTTAATTTTACCCACTCACGTTCGGACGAACCCTTATTTCAACAGATAAAACAATATGCAGAGATATATCGATACATTTTCTGTACATATGCTATTGAATTCATCTCATGTGCAATGAATAAATGGAATTTAACTCAACTAATTGTTTTTTGTTTTCTTTTCAATTTAAGGAACCATACCAGCCGTTAGTGACGGAGAAGTAGAAAGATCTGTATGTAAACTTAGCATAAGTGGCTCTTGTTGTGACTCAAGTTATAATAGCTTAACAATAAAAATAAAGAACTGTGGAGACTTCAGAGTTTATTATTTAGACACGAGTGGTGTACCAGCAAGTTCTGCGTTCTGCTTTGGTAAGTTATGAACTTGTGAAACTTATAGATAGATTGCGAAGATATGGAATAATACACAGCAGCAAGCATCGTGTATATATTTACACTAAACATAGCGACAAATTAAAACATTAAAACGTATTATTTTCTTGAAACAAAATAACAACAACATCTTTGGGTTATTATCATCAATTTCCAATTTTAACAGTTATAACAATAATGTGCTGAAGATTGTTTGTTATACACTGACTTTGAATTGCTATTACTACTATTAGATGTGTTTATAACGTTCAGTAGTCAATCTAACAAATATGACACGAAGAACGTAGTCTGTTTGTTGGATCTTTTGATAACTTTTGTTTCTATCTCGCATGATTTATTCAGACTACCAAGTTCTTGTGAAAGTGAGCTTATTTATGCTTAGAACTACACAAATGGAAACTACTCGCACAGAACTTTGAGTAGTTATTATCCATTTTATTTGTGATTTAAATTTTAAAAAAGCTACGATAATGCAATAGGTCAAATTCATAAATGTACCGAAGTTAAAACAAATAATGGTCAATATAATATTAAACAAAATAATGCTTATTGCCTTTGCTATTTTTGATCAATATTTTTTTCATATTAATATTTAAAAGGTGATATTCCGAAAGAAACAACGACATCAGATCAAACTGTTATGACGTCATCAGGTAAGTGGTATTTTTGTGGGCTAGATTGAAATCTTATCCCATGTAAAATGTTTACTGTTATCAAAGATACCAGGATTATTATAGTATTAATGAATGGGTGTTTTTATATAGCCCAAAATAGCCCTGTTATATATCCAAGGTATGTTATAATGGTCGAGGAAGTCTGTAATGGCTCGAGGCAACGCCGAGTGCCATTACAGACATCCGAAGCCATTATGACTGATCGAGGACATATAACAGGGCCATTATAATAACACCCATTCCTTAATACATTTATTGACCAACTGAACAAAAGTGTATGTGTTGCTACCAACTTGATGTACTCTCTACTCTTTTAATGACAGTTTAGTTTGAAAAAAAAATTTGTTCTTCACCATCATAAAGCTTTTGATATACCAAATATCCAAGATATTAAGTTGACAGAAGTTATGTGTTGAAAAACAGGATGAACAGTGATCCCTATATTTGAAAATCGGCGGCCATGTTAAATTTATCATATTTGATATTAACACTGTTTTTCTGTAATGGCCCTGTATTTATGCCCAGTTTGTCTGTATTAAGCCCGGTTAGGGTTTATAATAAACAGTTATTTTTGGCAATCATGTATTCAGTTGGTTAATAAAAGGGCATGCACATTTTCATCAAAATTTAAATACTGGATCAAAACTGTATCGTATGCCTTAATACGTCAGACGCGCGTTTCGTGTACATAAGGCTCATCAGTGACGCTCAGATCAAAATAGTTATAAAGCCAAACAATCTAAAGTTGAAGAACTTTGAAGACCAAAAAAAAATTCCAAAAAATGTGCCAAATACGGCTAAGGTAATCAATTCCTTGGATAAGAATTTACTGTCTTTTTAATGATCTTTAATGTAATGACAATTAATTACTTAAGATTAAAACATCGAAAGACAAGTCTTTTTTAGTGCTTAGCTATTTTTACGAATTTCAACTACGACTATATTATTTTTAAAATATGGTTATTATATGTTTCTTTACTTGACCTATAATGGTTTACTTTTATAAATTGTTACCTGGATGGAGAGTTGTCTCATTGGCACTCATTCCACATCTTCCTATATCTATATAACAACTATTTGTCATACTCTTTTCAATATGTTTCTAGGTATGTCTACTTTACAAAGTACAGCCATGCCAGACTCTGAAAGTACAATGTCAGGATCACAAAATATAGTAACTACTACTTCAGTGAAACCGACAACACAAAACTCTACTACAGTAGAACAAGGAACACAATCAAGTACATCTGTCATTAACCAATTCATGTCTACTGATGTCAAACACGTTACTAAAACAACAACAGAGACCACAACATTACCGGCTTCTGTAGGTGTTGAGATGACTACAATCACTGAAAGCACAACACTGATAACGGCTACTGATTCTACTGTAAAGTCAATCACTGGTAACATAGGATTGACGAATATTACAGATTCCTCTGTTACATCTACACAGACAAATACAACACTCAACGACGAATCATCTGTTCAGATTGAAACCGTGACTGGTAATGGCTTGTCAATTAATAGAAACAATGAGTTAGCAACAACTATTGCACTAACAACAGTGATGGGGCGAGAGATTATAGGTAACAACGCTTCTTCTACCACAATGCTTAGACATAATCACAGCACAACTTTTAACAGAAAAGATCAAGTAACTAAAACTATTATAACTAAACGTACTGAAAATGTATCAGTATCATCGAGTATAAACAACTTTAAAACGATTCCAAACAGCGGAGTAACTACAACAAACCATGACACCTTTAATGGCCATCAACTTACAACTGAAGAAGTACATATGAGTACAAATATGACAACTGTGAAGACTGGCTCTATTCAAAATGATGGTAAAATAACATTTATAAACTAGAGGCTCCAAGGAGCCTGTGTCACTCTCCTGATATTTATATATACACGCTGTCATTCTCCTGATATTTATATATACACGCTGTCAGAAAAACCAGGTTCAATCCACCCTTTTCTACATTTGAAAATGTCTGTACTAAGTCAGGAATATGACTGTTGTGATTAGGGACTTTTTATAAAAAATATTAACAGACAATAACTCCTTAACGGGTCAATTGACCATTTTGGTCATGTTGACTTATTTGTAGATCTTATTTTGCTGAACACAATTGCTGTTTACTGTTTATCTCTATCTATAATCATTTTCAAGATATCAAACAAAAACTGCAAAATGTCCTTAAAATAACCAATTCAGGGGCAGCAACTCATCAACAGGTAGTCTGATACGTCTAAAAATTTCGGCCAGGTGAGCTAAAAAGTCTATAAATATGCTTACAGATTGTAGCAGCTAAATATCAAAAAAAAAAAAAAAAGAAAGAAAGAAAAGAAGAAAATTATGTAGAAAAATCCTGTATATATAAACTGTAACCGACTTCCTTATAATTCAATTTAAGAACAAGAATTACATTCCGTTTATTTATGGGTTTTCGAATATGTTCAAATGACATATTTTTCGTTTCTCTAGACAATTCACTTGGGGAAAAGTTATTTTGTTTTAAATAGTTTTTCCAAAGATGGTGAAGATATCATTAATTATATTTAAAACTTTAAAGAATTATCATTTCATCAATTTTGCAGTTTTTACTAAAATGTTAGTGAACTTTTCTCTCGTTAAAATATATTTGTAGTGATTAATTATTATCATCATTATTATCATTATCATTATTATCCCCTATAATTAATACCATTATTATCATTATAATCACTATCATCATTATCATACTTATCATTATCATACTTATCATTATCATATTTATTATCATTCATGTCATTATCATTATTGCAGTATCTACCAGCACTGATATGGTTTTGATTATTGTTGCCTGTGTTTGTGTGACGCTTGCTGTTATTTGTGTCATCGGTATGATTGTATTGTGTTGGTAAGTACAAGAAGTCAGACGAATTTTCAAATTTCATAAGAGCATTTATAAAAGTATCTATTATCATTACCTATTATACTACAACTAAATTTCTTTACTTGCAACTAAAGGAATACTGGAAATACAAATCCAGTGTTTAACTTAACGGTTGCGAATTGTCATCAGTACAGAAAATAAAAGACGTCCGGCGAAACTTTTGATTCCGTAAAAGCATACAAACTACTCTCTCAAACCACTTGGATCTCGTCCATGCGGCAGTCAGTGTTGCGGCAGGTTTTTAAATAATAGTTTTGACTGCTTGTATATCATACCTTACGAATTACGTACTAAGTAATATCTCTAAAAAAAAAGGATGAGCCTCCTTAAGGCAGAGTTTACCATAAGAAGTTTTGATTGTTATTGATAAGCTCGTTTACTTTTTTGATTTTTTCACGTTTTATATGATATGCCTGTTTCCTATTCCTTTAAATTGTTGAATATGCCATAAAAGTAATCTCAAAAGTACATGACACTGAAATCGGAAGTATAAATTGGTGACCCTCTGCTGTTGTTTTTTTATTTGGTCGGGTTGTTGTCTCTTTGACACATTCCCCATTTCCATTCTCAATTTTATTTAACTAAAACTTGCATTACGAAAATTTTGTAACATCAATTTCTATCATTTTTTAAAACAGTATATTAAGAAAACGACAAAACCAGAGAAAAAGCAGTCTGCCTTGGGAACAAATTAGAATGGACAATATCAAGCAATATGAAGAAATTCAGCAAAATCTGGAATATGACTATATTGACGATATCAATGTTGGATCTAATAACGACGCATCATTTAATTCATTTCGTGGCATGGAAAATCGCGATGACAGTTCTAGTCGATATGTTAGATATGTTGAAGATCCAACTGAAGAAAAGAATGTAAGATATGTTGAAGAACAAAGTCAAGAAAATAGTTATTACCATAGTATGGCTGAAGGTTCTTCACAGAAAACATCAAGCAATACATACGATTATATCGAAAGTGACACAACTGAAAATACAGAACTATATCATCATATGAGTTCACCTGCATTCGATATCGTCCACTATACAAACAAAGAAAAAATGAAAGAAGCTTCTTCAGAAAAGGATTTTGAACACAAGTACAATACTAACCCAAATAAAGCTGTAGAAACCCAGTTTAAGGTCGAAACAGAAGAAAAATTAACGCGACGATAAGACAAATACTGAATGCTTGCTGAACAATGGTAATATTATTGACGACGAAAGCCAATATATAATACCTTCCAAAAAATCACACAGTTGTACTCAAGAAGACCATACAGATTTAGTACCAGAAACTGACAAAATAACAGAGCTACAGTACCAAAATGTTCAAAAAATAAGCCAATGTAGTTCAGATAAAGATGCGCCAAAAAATTTCAATAAATCCTAACAGAAGTCTGACATGATGCCACGTAAAAATTTATAGAATAATGCAAATCAAGAAGGTTGTTCAATTAAAATTAAAATGTACATGATAAAGATTATATGTTATCATGTCGCGTTTACAAGTTAGGACTATGACAATTGTTGTACATTCGTTTGACATGTTTGATGTGTTTAAGCTTTTGATTTTACAATTTATAAAGGAATTTCCCTTGTAGTTCGGTATTATTGTTATGTTACGTTTTATGCCATCAACTGTATATTTGTAGATAAAATAAAACTGTAAAAACAATAATCATAAACATTTTTAACTCTTGATACATTACACACTTCTCTTGACAAAACACGTGTAGACGTTTTGAATATATCCTATTTCTTTTTTTGCAAGCAGGAAAAGAGGGACGAAAGATACCAGAGGGACAGTCAAACTCATATATCGAAAATAAACTGACAACGCCATGGCTAAAAATGAAAAAGACAAACAAACAAACAATAGTACACATGACACAACATAAAAAAATAAAGAATAAGAAACACAAATCCCACCAAAAACTAGGGGTGATCTCAGGTGCTCCGGAAGGGTAGGGGATTGTAGTTACGACGTAAGGAACATATCCGATATCTGTGAAACGGTTAATCCATAACGGTCAACCAACTCGTGATTACGCCCCTAAAATTTACGAAGGGATGATGACAACTTCACTTGTAATTGAAGCAGATGTATACTGGAATAACTTCGGACTATTCTACTTTAGGAACAAACATTGCAGTTCTATTATAAGAACAATTTGGGACAATTATATGTATTTATATAGTAATTCAATTATTTTATTCATTCGATAGATTTGATTCATCGCATTGATCTTATTAATTTACTTTTTTTTCTTTGTTTCTTTATTTGTTTATCTATTTACTTTTCTTTTCCTTCTTTCCATTTTTTCCTAAATTTCAAATAAATAATTTTTCACGATTAATTATTTGATATTGATCTTTTAGTTTTTTATTTGTAAACCGTTCTTAATATTTTCGCCTGCAAAATTTTGCATTGTAGTACTGAATCGCATATGTGTCATAACATAAGAATATATGTCAGCAAAATTCGAGTATAAAAACAATCGACACGAAAATCATTTACCTATGCTGGAGTTTCTTATCGACAACATATTTGTTGAGTTTGGAGGTAGACTTTTCCAACAAATTGTCGGCATTCCTATGGGAACAAACTGTGCGCCTCTTCATGCCGACCTCTTCTTATTTTCATATGAATCGGAGTTCCTCCAGACACTTGTAAAAAACAAGAGAATCAAAGAAGCCAGATTATTTAATTTCACTTTCAGATATATTGATGATGTTCTTTCCATAAACAATCCGAACTTTTCTGATTGGGTTCCATTAATATATCCCCCAGAACTAGAGATTAAAGAAATAACAGACACGGCTTCCTCCGCCTCATTTTTAGACTTATATCTCGAATTTGACTTACACAGTCATCTCAGTACCAGAATCTATGACAAACGAGACGATTTTAATTTTGAAATTATAAATTTCCCCCACCTTAGTAGCAATATACCAACTTCACCTGCATATGGGATATATATTTCCCAACTTATTCGATATTCAAGAGCTTGCAGCTCCTACTCAGACTTTGTAAAACGTCATCAGTGTCTGAGTAGAAAGTTGATGAAACAGGGGTATGTCAAAGAACGTCTCGTTCTTTTTCTAAAAAAAAGTTCATCGGAAGGTACCAAAACCTTGTTGATAAATATTCCGTATCAACTTCTCAAATAATACACGATGGTCTTGATGTATAGATTCTGCGTACTGATGTTGTTTATCGTCTTAACAACGTGTTTTATAGTTCTTTCATTTGTCTTTGTTCTATTATTAACATTACTTTTACTGTTGAATGGTTTCATGTGATATCCGTTTCACGTGGCTCGGTACTTATACATCTCGTCAATGTGTTTGTATTGGCTTTCATTTTTTTTGTGGTTTGTTTTGTATTTGCGACTTTTTGTATTTCTTTTGTTCTTATAACGTGACTCTGTACTTTAAAAGATCCCGTCAATATGATATTGTTCTATTATATGTCATTATGATATATTTCTATTATGAATTACAATATACGTTGAACCACAAACGTCAAAATCATTCAATCGCGTAGTGGAATTAACTATTTTTGGATTCTTATAAATTCTATATATAACTTTTGGACTAGTTTAAATCTCGGTCTATTTCTTAAATTTATTCTTACATACTTTTGATTTTTTAACCCTGTATGCTAACATTCCCATGAAAATTTTAAAATTGTTTGTACGCACATTGAACGACAAATTTATGTGACGTATAATATTTTCTGACGTCAGACACTCAAATCAATAAATGTGTTCGTAGATAGTAGATGTTTTTGTGTTCTGTTAAATTGTTCCTTTCAAAATTGTTAAACGATGATGACTGATGTACCCATATTTTGACTATTTTATTTATTGTGTCTGTTTATTTAACGCATCAATGTAAAAATATCGGAACTTGATGAGACTGTCATTAAAGTGAGAGGGTTAGCGCTATAGAACTAGGTTTAATCCACCATTTTCTACATTTGAAAATGCCTGTACCAAGTCAGGAATATGACAGTTCTTGTCCATTCGTTTTTGATGCGTTTTGTTTGATTTTGCCATGTGATTATGGACTTTCCCAATTGATCTTCCTCGAAGTTCAGTATTTTTGTGATTTTACTTTTTACCTGTAATATATGTTATATCGACTGGAGTGTTGCTACATAGAAATTGAAAGTTCACAATTGGGAAGCTAAATTTATATCTTGCGTCGTGAAGTTTTTGTTCGCAACCGACTTTCATTGCAATATGATGCAGACTTAACTGTATCTGAGGCATCCTTGATTTCAAGCCTAATGGGTTCGATTCATTCATACCATAGTCAACAAACTCTATATTATTTGAGAGAGGACATCACATAATTATATATTATAGCGGGACGTAAAGTTAAAGGATTATTCTAGTTTCTTTGTATTCTTTCACAGAAGCTGCAATAAGAAGATGGTCTTATATGAATAAAAAAAAAATGTCCGCAGAACGAATTTTGTTTACACATGAATGCTTATACTCAAACTGTTATGTTTGTTGAAAAAAAGAAAAAAAACGAATCCAAACTAAAGAAATATGTTTTCATGTCAAATCAGTGAGAAGTTTACACAAATAAATTCATAAATTGTGTTTTATCTTTTAAAACCGTTTTTAAATGCATCCATTCAAACTAAATAAATATAAAGACCTAATTTTTGATAATATTGATAGTAAAACTATTTTTAAGAGTGCCAAAGTGTACTTTTATACTTTGATAGTCAACAATGCAATTATATGAACTTCCCTGTATTATAATTGATTGTTGTCATATTCAAAGGTCGACCTTGTGAAAACACATATTTTTAGTTCGTAGTCTAAATGAAAATATTTCAGCATTTATTATATGGTTACCTGGCTGACAATTTGTTTAATAACCCTGGGTGTAGCATTATCAAACCAACTCACTTAAACATGCTGATATGGTTTATTATTTTTTATAACCATGAGTTGCATAAATGTATTGCTAAAACTATTATATAAACGAAATACAATTTGGTTTATACATGACTACGTATATGTTTTAATTCTCGGAACTATATCCCCGTCCTCTTCTCTAAATTATGAAAACAGATAACAACTAATTTTGTTTTGTTACTATAGATCAAACATTATGAATGTATGTGTACTCGTTATAATTAAAGTTTTATAAACAGAAAACGCAGTAGGTTTTTATGTTATTTATTTATAACAAACTAGAAATCAATTTTGTAGCTCAGTATTTAGTTTTTATGTTTATGTTCGTAAAGTATTGTTTGTTTTTGTTTCTGTTGCGTTGTTAGTTTATTCACTATATATTTGAACTTCTGTTTTGATAGGAAATATCATTGATATGGTCATAATTATAAGTTAACTGTTAAATGTTTGCAAAACTTTCAATTATTTGATTTTTTTAAAGTTTTTTCTATCCCTATAACGGATTACCTTAGCTGTATTCAGCAAAATCCCTCAATGCTTTCTAAATTCGTACTTCTTTTGCCTTTTTAATTTTTTTGTTCTAGCGTCACTAATGATCCTTGTAGACGAAACGCGCGTTTGGCGTAAAATTGTTGTTCTTGGTATCTTATAATCAACAGTATGATGAGTTTTGTTTTTTTAAGTAGAAACAAAAAAAATATTCGTCATTTTGTTAGTTCCTTGTTAACATCTGTTTTGCAGAATAAGATGCAAAAAACCGCAGAGTTAACAAAAAAGTACATTAAGAATAGCGAATTTAAAAATGTTTTCACAATAAAAGGGATTTCTTTTTAATTAAAAACAAACTTGACTAACACAACTCTTAGATGGCTATGTTAATATTATGGAGAAACATACCGTTATACATACATGATATATACTAGCTTCGCTTTTACTTAACAAATTGTTATAATTTTAAAGTACTATATACTAAACAAATAATTCAGAGAAAATGTCACTAGAAGTTTAAAAAAGTATAAGTACTTATAATTCATCTTAAACAATACAATCCAGAGGTAATATTTTCAATTTGACATCAATGTATAAGGGAATCAAAGTGGTTAAAACTCAAATATGTTAAATGAATACACGACGCGCACCACTTCTAAATACACAATGATCAATACTACTCGTATGACATAAAGACATGTGAGATCTTTACTTAAGATATACCTCATTGTCTTATGATACAAGTAGGCACACTTATCAAAAACATACATGCAGTCTGAGCATACCGATAATAATATATAACGATTTTTTCTATCTATAAATAGTCATAATGAAGTTAGATATACGAGATAGTTTTTCCACCTGTCACTGTTTAATACTTCCCTGTTGGAATTAAAGTGGACAAGTAAGTGTTTATCGGGTTTTACTTTATTTCAATGAGGTTCCTCAGTAAACTTCCTTAATTATACTAAATGTTCTTTGTATATATAAAGTTAAACATCGTTTAATAATGTGTACCCTGATAGCCATGGCAACTTTGTGTAAAAGCACATTATTTTTTTTTTATTATCCATCAATGGCTATGATGTGTATCCATGGTATCTTCCGCCTCTCTTTTATGTAATTTCTGAATGCAAGTTATCCGTGCGTTAATGTGTGTGAGTGTGTATACATATGTCTTATTCAGGAATTAAGAAAGGTCATTTATAATACATCTATAACATGTATATACTATATGAGTCATTACGAAAAATAGACTGACTTTAAACATGTTAAAATGAATCTTGAATCTATCAACAACAAAAACCAAAATTTTGCTATCATATTTATACCAGTCAGATAAAAAAAACACACCAGTTGACAGTGTTCATTTTATCAATAATCTAGTCATTGTTTAGTATTCATGTTGTAAACTAGTTATAATGATAGTCTTAAACCAAATAAACCATGTAAACTGAGAATTCTATTTTCACTTTTGAATTTAAATAATGTAAATGGTTATCAAAGGTACCAAGATTATAATTGTAATACGCCAGACGCGCGTTTCGTCTACATAAGACTCAGCAGTATAAGCAGTGTTAGATCGACAATCATAATTATAGCTTTGAAATAGAACTTATAGTTAAGGAAAAGTCCTATTGCCAATGATTAAAGTGTTGTCTGAAACTGTTTAACTTTACACAAACAGTAGTAGATGACGAATGAATTTTTAAAGGACTAAATCATATCAAAAGATATTTACAAAATAAATTTTTAAAGGACTAAATTATATCAAAAAGTAAAATCACAAAAATAAAATTCAATTGGAAAGTCCCTAATTAAATTGCAAAATCAAATGACAAAACACATCAAACGAATGGACAACACTGTCATATTCCTGACTTGGTACAGGCATGTTCAAATGTAGAAAACGGTGGATTGAACCTGGTTTTACAGTGGTAAACCTCTCACTTGTATGATTACGATTCCGCTATTCCGAAATTTAGTTTACTCTGTACTGCAAAGACATAATGTATGACAAATTATAATTCTGATCATGTTATAACACATACTATTTAAATATTATTAGCGAGTATCTTGTAATGTTAAAACTGTCATTATTTTTAGAGATATATGAAAGAGATTGATTTTTTCATAGCAACATTACTTATTCATTTATTTGATGAAAAGATATTAATGTAAGATAAGGTAGTTATAATATAACAAACATAAAAATGTATGCAAAATAATGAAAAAACAACACGGTATATATTTTCTCGCATCCAAATGTTCTACATTTCTCTTTAAAAAAAATTGTTAACTAAACTATAAATTTAATTTTTTACATTAAATAATCCACTCATAATAGAAATAATGATTAAAAATATGTACGCATGACGCACATTTTGTCTGTAAAAGACTCACCATCAAGGCGGGAAAAGCTGAATACTATAACTATAGCTATTTGGATTTCCATATCATAATTGTGAAATCTTATATAAGTATTGTTGACGTATATCAACTAGAATGATATCATTATTGCAAACTTAAGGGACCTTTGTGAAAAAGAATTAAAATATATCAAATGGACATTCATACTTAGGGAATCGTATGAAATTTTAAAAAGAGTGCGTCTGCAGATTACGCGCCCCTGCTATGAATGCAGAATACGAAAAATGTCAAAATGTCATAATCGGTAAAATTAGAGACCAGACGACTAAAATTCTTTAACTTGAAATCCCAACTTTTAACTGCATTTACTTATACTGTATATTATTTTGTCCTTTTAGAAACTGCTAGATATATGTCACTTAATCGTTTTATACTGTAAGTATACCTAATCATTTTTTAATTGCTGGTAACATAAAGTTTCCACAACAGCAACAAGTGTATTACGATATATCCACTCGAGACAGTTTTAATATTTAAAGCGCGAGGCTTGCCAAGGAATTATTAAAATTTAACTGTTGAAAGTGGAGAAATATCGTTATAAACGAGTTACAGTGGTGTATATTAAAAAGAAGATGTGGAACGATTGCCAATGAGACTACTCTCCACAAGAGACCAACATAACACAGAAATTAACAACTATGGGTCACCGTACAGCCTTTAACATTGAGTAAAGCCCATACCGCATAGTCAGCTATAAAAGGCCCCTCCATGACAATGTAAAACAATTAAAACGAGAAAACTCACGGCCTTATTTATTTAAATGAACGAAAAACAAATATGTAACACATAAACAAACGACAACCACTGAATTACAGGCTCCTGACTTGGGACAGGCACATGCATCAATAATGTGGCGGGGTTAAACATGTTAGCAGGATTCCAATCCTCCCCTAACCTGGAACAGTGGTCTGTTTCTCTAATGATTTTATCCTTCCTTTTCAAAGATTTGAGGAAATATGTGTACTTTAGATGTGACGTCATCCGGCATGGTCGCCTTTTGTCAGGACGTCACAATACGAAAATTCAGAGGAAAACAAGAAAATTTAACATCACAATTAAATTTCAACCAATTATTTACCGAGAAAAGATTTTTCACTAGTGAGGAGAAATATTTTTCTCACACCGGTCAGGAAATGTGAAAATAGCACAAAAATTAGAGAAAATTTAATGCACTATAAATGAGATACAATCAGTAAGGAAGGTAACTGATGCAACTGATGTAAAAGTTTCCTTGTTTATTCATTGTATATTTACTGTTTTTTGTTATATACATATTACGAGGATCGATACTTACACATCTCACCATTGTGCTATTGCGCTATGACAAATGAATAAGTATAGATTATAACATGCCCTTTTCCATATTGGCCCTGGTATCATCCCGAGACTCCCATATCGGCCTCGAGGCTTTAGCCGAGGGCCGATATGGGTCGAGGGATGATACCCGGGCCAATATGGAAAAGACATGTGATAATCTTTTTATCACATATTTAAGTTCTGCAGAAAAGAGAAAAAAGGTCATTTATAACAATTTAATGATACATAAAAGGTAAAATCTTAAGCAATTTATCACAATCGTGTCGTTAAGGATGCGATGACGTCACGTCATTAGGAACAGGGCACAATATCAATATCTCTTTTTTGTCTCGGGCAATTTTGTTGTTTTTGCATATGCAAAATCTAAGGTATTCATAACAAATATGTGATAATTGCTTTTATCATATACTTAGACTAAATAACATATAAATTTTACCGTATGATAATATCATTAAATTAATTGACGTAAATTCCATATTTTTCGAATTGGTGCTTAGCGGGCTGATATGAAAAGTTTATCACATGCTTCGATTGTTATCACATGCCTTTCCGTAACGTTATCACATGGCATTTCGGTAATACTCGGCCAATTCCGTAAAATACACCTCAATGCTACGTTTTCAGTGAAAAACATTACAAAGTAGTGTACAAAACAATTATTTGAATACTGGAAAGTATATTGTTTAAAATAATAAAAAAAAATATATAAAAAAAAAAACAAACAAATTATTTAATAAATGCATTTTTTAAGTTTTTTTTAAACATAATTTAGAAAGTTTCCTCAAAAAGTTGACTTTTCCAAACAATGATCGTTAGGTATATTGTTGAATTATTTTTTGCCGATTCGTCCATATTAAAATGTTTGTTTTCTCTCTCTCTGTTGAGGCATATGATAGAAAGATTTCATATTGAATGTATCAAATTTTGGGCCCGACGGCCGTGAACTTTTTTACTCTTTAAACTTCAGGAACCACATAAAAGGATCAATATGTGAATCTGTTATTTTTCTCTACTGTTGAAACATATGATAAAAAGATCATTACATTTTTTTCATATCGCATGTATTATCAGCACTAGGTTCAATATCAGCCCAAGAGCTGCACGTTGGTTATACATGAATATCATTTTGTTATTCGTCGTTGAAACAGTTATTTGTTTCATAGTGATTAAGATTATGTTACAATTTTGACCGCTGGTTCCAATTTTAGAACTTTTTACCTATTATGTCGTTTTGTTTTGCTCAAACATTGTTGTCAGTATACAGGAATTCAATGCGACTGTTGTAGAAATGTTATGTTAAAAGGAGTGGTTTAGCTAGCTATAAAACCAGGTTAAATAAACCATTTTCTACATAAGGAAATGCCTGTACCAGGTCAGGAATATGACGGTTGTTTTTCATTCCTTTGATGTGCTCCAGCTTTAGATTTTCCCATTATATAAAGTACTTTCCAGTTTGAATCTCCCTTGCAGTTGGGTATTTTTGTTATTTTACTTTTCATAACTCTGACATTATGTTTATCAAATGTTATATTAAAGTGGTTAGGGTATAAAATGCAAACGTACATACAATCAAGGCCATAAATGTATTCATGCAATAATAAACCATTGAAAAAAAACTCATAATAACAAATTATTTAAATTCAGTTTATTTCAGTTTAAATAAAAGTTGTCTCACTTAGAAATCATGAAACATCTCTTTATATATAAAATCAAATAAAAAATTACCAGATCAACTATCCCATCGGCTATTGCAATCTAGGATTCAGTACGGGATAGCAAAATTCATTCACTGACAAATAAAAGCATGACAAACACTGAAAAACACAAATTCTGAGTTTATATATCAAAAGTCAGGAACCTGTTATATAGCAGTTTGCTGTTGGTTACCACATTTGGTTTTCGTTAATTGATTTTAGTATTACAAAGGCTATTGTTTTTCACTATTTAATAGTTTCGACACCTTACTAAAGAGTATGTATTTGCTCATTGTTCAAGGCCGTACAGTGACATATAGTTGTTTACATGCTCATTCTTTTATCTCATTTTTAGTCACTTATCACTTCGTTTTATATTTTATTAAAACTCTATGTATCATTCAAGTTTTATTTTTTTATTACAAGATTGATCGTTTATATAAATATACAGTGTTAATTTCCATTGTTTAACCCAAGTGTTCATTTTAGATAAATAAATTGAATGAAAACTACGGTTCCTTATTTGGGCATTGGGATTAAAAATTCGTATGTATCATAATTTCATTTGTTTACAACTCGGTCTTGTATTGTTCTGGACGTACTATTGCAAATATTCAATAATTTTATGACTGTATCATGTGTCTCTATAAGTTTACCATAGTACTATCATATGGTTGGGTAAAAAATTAATGGTTAACCCTAGTTTTTAGTGTTTTAATGTCTAATCCTACCGTTTAGATAACCTTGACGTCAAGTCAGGAGTCTCTGGTTTTTGTTAGTCTTGTATGCTTTTAATTGTAAGTTTATTTTATGATTTGGAGTTTGAACTGGTACACATTTTGTTAAGGGCCATCTGAAGCCCGCCTCTGGGCGAGGGATTTTCTCGCGCTTTGTTGAAGATATTAAAAAGAAGATGTGGTATGATTGCCAATGAGACAACTATCCACAAAAGACCAAAATGACACAGACATTAACAACTATAGGTCAACGTACCGTACGGCCTTCAACAATGAGCAAAGCCCATACCGCATAGTCAGCTATGAGGACCCATTAGAGGCCGTTGACTGCTCTTTTGACATGGTAACTGTCTCTTTTACACAGTTCCACATTTCCATTCTCAATTTTTAAGAATGTTTGGTTAAGAGGAAACTAAATCGTTTAATTTTCGAGAATATCAAGTAAGCAAATTTTGTGCTTCAGTAGCATCGTGTGCTGCCAGTTGTGAAAAATAATGCAAAACGTTTCATTTATTTTACCTTAGATTTCATTTCATGGACATGTAGGTATGGATAGTCTGCTTTTACATCATAAAAATTCACCCAGAAGGTATACGCATATCAATAAACTGAACTCAATGCTAAAAACCTTTAAAGTACACTTAGACAGAGAGCTCAATTTAGTGAAACACTTTGTTAAGTTGGTCACATTTAACTTGAAATATCACTGTCTGTTACCAAAGTGCACCGAGATCCTGAAAAAAAATATGTGCAAGTTAAGTCTATTAAAAGAAGAATTCAATGGAAGTAAATAAGCTGATTACTGAAATAAATGTAGAATATGTCCATTTACCACAGATGCCCCTGCTGGTGAAAAAAATTAGTAAACTTCCACATATAGATGCAGGATTCGCCTTTATTTGACCGTTTTGTGACCATAAGCATTGTCAATAAGTTTCAAAGCAATTGGTTAAAGCAAATTAAAGTTAAAGAACGGAAACAATAGATTTAGCAGTTTTCCTATCTTAAGGCTCCGGGTTGACATTTTTATCATTGGTACTCGTACCACAACTTTTTACATCTAAAAACTCATGAACAGTGAGGCCATCGGGACCCAATATCGAACTTAATAGATCTGTGTTATGGGGTAATGTGAATCGCGTATAAGGTTCCTAACATTTGATTGAGTCAGACTTATTTAAGAGAAAGGAAACGAAAGAGTCAGCACTTCTTATGTTTTTAAAGGGACATGATAACTCTTGAACGGTAAAAGTGACACTTAAAAATTTCAAATTTGATTTTGTGTTGAGGTAGGGATCCCCCTTACATGTTCAACCCCGCCTTATTCGGTATGTATGTGCCTGTGGTAAGTCAGGAGCCTGTAATTCAATGAATGTCGTTTTTTATGTGTTACATACTTGTTTTTCGTTCATTTTTTGTACATTTTGTTCGTTTATTTTCTCGTTTGAATATTGTTTTACAATGTCATGTCAGTGCCTTTTATTGCTGACTATATGCGGTATTGACTTTGCTCATTGTTGAAAGCTGTATATGACCTGTAGTTGTTAGTGTTTGTGTCATCTGGTCTTTTGTGTAGAGTTCTTATTGGCACTCATGCCAAATAAGGGGGGGGGGGAGGTTTGGATCCCGCTAACATGTTTAACCTCGCCTTATTTTATATGCACGTGCCTATCTTATTTTTCGTTTATTATTTGTACATAAATTAGACCGTTTGTTTTCTCGTTTGAATTGTTTTACATTGTCATGTCGGTGCCTTTAATAGCTGACTTTGCGGTATGAACCTTGCTCATTGTTGAAGACCGTGTGGTGACCTAGGCTACATTGTATAATTGTTAATTTATGTGTCATTTAGTCTCTTGTGGAGAGTTCTCATTGGCACACATGCACCAGCTTCATTTATATATTGTGTATAAGTTTTGTAGTATTTGGTTGAGGCGAACTAAAGTTAGGAGAGCGGAACTCGTTTTTAATGACGTTCGGGACAGACGGACTAATGTAACTTTTTATGCCCCTAAAGCATGGCACCAACACAGAAGTTCTGACTATTGTGCTGGTGATACACATCCCACTAGCACTGTCATTAACACATGTACACATAATTTTATTATAAAAATATTCAATCATACTTTTGATTTCATTATTTTTGGCCGAATGATTATATGCATGCCCTTCACAATGAGTGAATGAGTATCAAATTTGACAAATTTATTGTACACAATTATACATTTTATTATATTTTATAACTTTTTTCCAACTAATTAAAGCTTACCAACTTATTGATCATCACGTTCCTTTACATGTCTTTTAACATTCTGTTTTGAACCAAAAGGATTTGTTACATATACTTCACATGTATTTCTTTCAAATCTGACATGATTAAAAAGCAATTAAATAAAATTCAGTCAAACTTGATAATAAATGTGCAATCAAATATATATGCAAGTTGTCAACTGGTCAAGTGGTTAGATGCACACATCGTTAGCCATATAAAGACTATAAACAACATGTCCTAATTGGGTGGTTTTAAAACTTCTAGCATAGGCGGATCAAGGGGAGGGGCCCTTTCGTTGGAAAAATTTGGTTGATTATATAGGGAATCATTGATGTATGACTAGTACTGGAGCGGGTCCCCCTTAGGACAAGTTCTGGATCCACCACTGTCTAGACATATTTACGTAAATCAGGGATGAGTAAAGGGAAATCAAAGTGATGGAAATCACTCATGGAAAGATTAGAAGAATAGTTTGAATTATTTCATATTAAGGTATTGTGGGGAAAAATGAACATTTATAAAGTACTATAATTGCTGAAAATTGCATTAACAGCAGGTCTTTAGAAGGAAACTTGCTTTTCCAGTATGAGGATAAAATGAGCTCAAATTAAATAATATGGGTCTCTTAATTTGAACAATTTTATTTAAACTGCAGTTTATATAAGATATACCATAGCTCTAACAATCCTAATCTTTCAACGACTCTCCGTAGACAAAAAGAAGACTACTGGATTAGACAATTGGGAACTGCAACACCTTATGGCTGCAATGACAAAATTGATGGTATAGGTATTCTATCTAGTCCTTCGTGTAACTCGGTGAATGTGATGAATATTTTCAACTCGACTCCTCGACGTAGACGCAGTCATGGTCATCGTCATTATACATCACCTTCTCTGCATGATGTCTCTATTAATGACTTGCTGCCATTCATACAAAAGCCGTTAGGTATTCATCACATTCGCACGAAACTTTATTCATTACCCCTTTCGAAACTTCATTCTCTGTTCAATTTATGTTTGGAATCCACTGTTACAAACCCTCATTCAAACCAATACAAACTTGAAGCTATAATTTCGGATATTGCAAGTCACAGACTTTTCAAGCCAGTTCGCATTGGAAAAGATGAAAAAGAGAAAAGATCTTTTCTTAATCTTTCCTTTGCCAACAAAGGTCTCGATGGCGTCAACCTAGGCAATATCCTTCATCATAAATTAGTGCAATCGAAAATACCTCCTTATTTCAAAGACCAGTCTGTACCAATAATTTCTTATACCTATACCAAACCTATTGCAACTAAAATTTTCAATTACAAACGCGTTTTGCAGGATCTCGATATTGACGACTTCAAGTCTAAACCTCCTGATTGCACTTGTGCTAGTTCCAAATTCACATATAATCCTGCTGGCCACGTTATTACCGGTGACCTTAACATTGTTAATAACACTTCTCTACGAAATGTGTTATCGAAAGGTCCCAAATATCGTGAGCCTAAATCCATCAATTGGAAATACAACTTTAAAATTTTGATGGATTCAGTCGAGGATTATGCCAGGCAATGGGCTAAGCGCGAGAAGGAAGACGTAGACACTCTTTCCGAATGGATTAAGGCAGTGAGGTCGTTGATACAAATCAGAATTAAGAAACTGAATGGGTCCATCAATGCCCATGCTACGTCAATCTTTAAAGACCCAAATGTTGCAAAACACCTATCCGACCTCCATGACAAATATGTTGTTGTCCCTGCAGATAAAGCCCCAAATAACATCGTTTTTGTGTGTAAAAGTCACTACATCAACTGCTTGATAAACGAATTAGGTATTGACAATTCACTTGGTAACTCAACATATACCCTCACGACACTTACCAAAGAGGAAATCCTGGATAATCATAGGTCTGTTCTATGTTCCTTTGGAATTTCAACCAAAGATGAAGAACTGGATCTTCCATCACTGTATTGGATACCTAAACTACATAAGTGTCCTTACAAACAACGGTATATTGCTGGGTCTTCCAAGTGCTCCACGAAACCTCTTTCTAAATTATTAACATCTATTTTATCAGCAATCAAAGACGGGCTTCAAAGTTATTGTGAAACTGCCTATTCTAGAGGTGGCGTGAATCAGATGTGGATACTTAAAAATTCAAAAGATCTTTTAGAGTACATACAATCTAACTCTCTTTCATCTTGTAACAGTATTAAAACATTTGACTTTTCTACCCTGTACACAAGTATTCCACATTCCAAACTAAAAGACAAATTGAAAGAGTTGATATTACTTTGCTTCATAAAAAAGAATGGCCAACGTAAATACAAGTATCTTGTCTTAGGGAGGGATAAATCCTACTTTGTAAAGAATCACTCTGATTCAAACAAAAAATTCTCTGAAACTGATATTATCAAGATGCTTGATTTCTTGATTGACAACATATTTGTTACGTTCGGAGGACGTGTTTTTCAACAGACTGTCGGCATTCCAATGGGAACAAACTGTGCCCCTCTACTCGCCGACTTGTTTCTTTATTATTATGAGGCTGACTTCATGCAGGAACTTCTTAGGAAGAAAGATAAGAAGTTAGCAATATCCTTTAACTCTACTTTCCGCTATATAGATGATGTTCTTTCACTAAACAATTCAAAATTTGGTGACTATGTGGAACGCATCTATCCAATCGAACTAGAGATAAAGGATACTACAGATACAGTTAAGTCGGCTTCATATCTTGACTTACATCTAGAAATTGACAATGAGGGTCGGTTGAAAACAAAACTTTACGACAAAAGAGATGATTTCAGCTTTCCAATTGTGAACTTTCCATTTCTAAGTAGCAACATTCCAGCAGCACCTGCATACGGGGTATATATCTCCCAATTGATACGATATTCCCGTGCTTGCATTTCCTATCATGATTTTCTTGATAGAGGTTTGCTGCTCACAAGGAAGCTATTAAACCAAGAGTTCCAAATGGTGAAGTTGAAATCATCCCTTCGTAAATTTTACGGACGCCATCACGAGTTGGTTGACCGTTATGGAATAACCGTTTCACAAATGATATCGGATATGTTCCTTACGTCGTAACTACAATTCCCTTCCCTTTCATGAATATGACCTACCGAATAAGACTATTTACCGGATTTGTAATCACTTAAGCAACACGACGGGTGCCACATGTGGAGCAGGATCTGCTTACCCTTCCGGAGCACCTGAGATCACCCCTAGTTTTTGGTGGGGTTCGTGTTGTTTATTCTTTAGTTTTCTATGTTGTGTCGTGTGTACTATTGTTTTTCTGTTTGTCTTTTTTATTTTTAGCCATGGCGTTGTCAGTTTGTTTTAGATTTATGAGTTTGACTGTCCCTTTGGTATCTTTCGTCCCTCTTTTATATCTTATTAAAATTATGTTACCTGTTTTGAACATGTTTCAAAAAAACAAAAAAATGCAAATCAAAAATTCTTCTAGTAAATGTTACCAACTATCCTTGTAAGACATAAATCTAGACTAACAGCTAAAAACTTTAAAGTGTCAACAAAAATAATCTAAAAATGTTGTTTTGGGGCATTTTGTTTGTTTTTTATGACATTGAAGATTAAAGTTTTAGAATGCCTTTTGATCAATTTTTCAACACAGGGCATTGAAAATGTTCTTTTTCAAAGTAAACAAATTAAAAAAAAATATTTTATTGAAATGAGGATTGAATTTCTTTCTTGATTTCAAAAATATATATTCACTTCTAATAAAAATTCAAATGACTAAAATAGACATCATGATTGATGGGAAATAAACTAATAAACAAAGGTTTGTTATAATTTTTAAATTTTTAAACTGTTTCAAGCCAATTCCTGATAAAAAAAAGTGAACCAATCTAAATTGTTGATTAATTACAGATGATTATTGGAAATTTATCAAGTAAATTATAGGCCTTACTTGAATACCTTTTATATATTCATATTTATATTTCATTTTTTTAAGATCTTGTTAATCCATTATTCATTTATCTTTCAGCTTTAATTTACAGAATCACTTTATGTAATGTAGATCAAAAGTAATAGGCAATAAATAAATCTATCATCCTTATATATATCAAACATCTAATATACACATTTGTGTATTCAATTATGAGGTCAAATACTTGTGTATTAAGAATTAGATGTATATTATGTATAATTATGTAAGACGGATGTTGATAGTAGGTAATGTGGTCAATTTGATTGGCAGTTTCTGAGGTGGGGTATTGTGATTATAGGTCCACCTTGTCTCTAATTGTTTAGTTATAATGACAGTTGTCAATCATACTAGAATTGAATCAATACCCACTTACCTAATCAAAATGTTTTTAAAAAAGCCTGCACATCAGCACACCTTAATGACATACATTCTTGAATGAACTGCTCCAATAATATACTATTTTTTTAGTTTATAAGTGTATTATGTGCACATACATGATAACCATAGGGAACTATATTTCAGTGTGAATACATTTAGTAACAGTAGTTAACCTGTCCTTTTGTTAGGGAGGCCGGTGCCTAAGTAAAGATTTAGAACAAGTTCTAATCTTTCCAAAAACAAAACAAAACGACCGAATTAAATAAAAGGATGTTCGATGTACTGTATACTTCGGTTTGTTTTAAAAATCTATACGATGCTTTATTTGTATCTAGTTTCCTAATCAAAATAATTAAAATGAGAAGATAAATACCTTATAGCTTCCTTTACCGTCGATGCTAAAAATGTTAATGTTATAAAATAATTTTAGCGTCTTTGACCTACTTTACCTTTTTATTCGGAGACTTGCGGTTATCTTCTGTTGTGATCAACGGGAACATTAGAATGATCTAGAATAGAACCCAGATGGAACCAAGAAGTTGGGTTGCCTTAACCAAACAACCCGGATGTTGAACCAGTTACCATGGTTTCGAACCAAAGAACCAAGGTTCAGAACCAGAAAACCCAGATGGAACCAAGGTTTAGAACCAGAATGCCCGGATATAACCTAATTGCATTCGGAATTCTCATGACTTTTTATACCTTCAATGTATTTTCCAAATCATTTATTTATTTAGTATATTTATATATAACTTAATTAAGGCTATATGCATCAGGGAGATACATTTCATATTTTTTTGGTCGTTTTTCACTTTGCGTTTTTTGCGTATTATTTATTTGTTTCAACTTTTGAGTTTAAAAACATCCCTTTGGTATCTTTCATCTCTTTTTTACAATGATTTTTATATGTTAATCAAACAATATTTGTATTGTCATTCCAGTACCGAATTACTGGTCAAAAATTCAAATTAAAAGAATACCGAACACAAACACTCATTAAAGAAGGGTTTGTTGTTTAGTTTTATGTTGCTTTTGTTTTAATACTATCAAAAGTTTACTATTTTTGAATTTCCAAACCTGTCACGATGTCACAAAATCACATTGATAAAGGATCATATATAAGTTTTCATTCCCATGAACACTATGTTAATACGCTGTTATTTAGTAAAACCCAAATAGTGCAGATTGTACTGGCATAAAGTATCATTTGTCGGCACGTCAGTGTTGACATTAAATATCATTGATATGGTCATATTTATAAATCCACTGGTTTTGAACTTTAAAATTGCTCGAACTACTAAGGATTTTCTACCACAGGAGTACATTACCTTAGCTGCATTTGCAAGTATTTATGGAATTTTGACTGCTCACTGCTTTAAACATCGCGGTTTTTTCACCCTTAATTTTGTCTTTATTCGGGCGTCATGCACTGATAGCGTTTTGATGACAAAATGGTCACGTTTAAAATTATAGCCTGGTATCTTTAATGAGGGTTTGTTTTATATATACTAGGAGTTATTTTTATGGAGGAGCATTGTGAGAAAAAAGTAAAACTTGACATCAAAAGATTATATTATAATAGTAAAAAAAATACCAAGTGGGCAATCGCAAACGAAAAGGTGAAGAAAGACAAAAAATTGCCAAAATTTGACGCCTGTCCGTCTGGACTTTGTTTCTTGTATAATTTTTAATTTTAGTTTCTTGTGTATAATTCGGAGTTTAGTATGACGTCCATTATGACTGAACTAGTATACATATTTGTTCAGGGGCCAGCTGAAGGACGCCTCCGTGTGCGGGAGTTTCTCGCTACATTGAAGACCCATTGGTGGCCTTCGGCTGTTGTCTGCTCTATGGCCGGGTTGTTGTCGCTTTGACACATTCCCCATTTCCATTCTCAATTTTATCTTAAAAACAAGAAGATTCTGCTACACATGTTGCATTTGTGTAGTTGCTTATGACAAGCAAACTCAGGTTATAGCAATAGATAATGTCATAAACGTGGAAAGAAGACGTAATTGAGAATAGTTCTTATTTAATGTTGTTAAACTTATTTCAAGTAACAATTAATAGAAAAGTGAGGTATGTAAAAATAGTATTACAGACAAACGGTTGGTAGGTAGGATAAACCTTAACATAAATTGGATTTAAAATCAAATGCTTCCAGGGTAGAAGTTTGCCATGTGTTACACAAATACACATATCACATATCCAGTATATAAACTGTATTACAAAAATGTGAAAATTTAAGTAAGCTTGCTTTTTCTACTTTTGTTATGGCAAAGACTTCAGTGGATAATGAGGGTATTTATATCATTTTGATTTGCAATAAATGATGAGAACCCACACTCGCTTAAAAATAAGAGGGAATGAACCACGAATGTATGTTACTGATGAATCAGAATGATTCGCATGGGAAACAGCAACTGTACTGCTATTTACATCAAAATACTTGTATAGAATTAAATACGTAGTGTTTTTATAGTATGGGAAGACGGAAAACATACAATGTTGCTGAATGTTCAAATTATAAAAGACAAGTAAATCCAGAAGAAGACGTGGAATATACATACTGGTGTTGTTTTCCATTTTGGTATGGTTTATCAAAGTTTAGCCCATAATAGATATGTTTTACTACGTTAACATTCTTTAACACCTTTAATAGTCAAACGCTTTGAACACTTAGGGGGATAATATAATGAAATTCTGTAAAATCAATTAATGAAAAAAAAATGCTGAAACTTGTGCCGCACATATATAACAATTACATGAAAAAATAGGCATAAAATAAAAACGACAAAAAGAATAACAACACTACATATACAGCAACATCGAATGCAGACGACTAAGTAACACGAATCCTATATAAAAAAAAAGAGGAGGTAATCGCATGTGCACTGGAAGGCTAGGGTAGGCATATCCAGTCCGTAATAAATCTATTTTGTTAGGGCACATGCTAGTACAATAGAACATGTAGAACGGGATTGAGAAAGTGTTATTACGGGTGATGAGAACATGACAAACGAACACTTATTTTTATTTAGTTGAACGTTGCTGCATATATCAATTTTAATTAACTTATACTATAATGTGAAATATGATTACCCATTTTTAATCATTTTGTGTCAAGGCGTTTCTATGAATCGGAAAAAACAAAACTTCTTTCTGTTGCCCCAGCAGTTGGATTTGACAAATTCGTATAAAGTACTTACAAATTATTTATTGATGAGCTTGGAGGAAACTTAAGGCTGTTTATATCAAGCTTACTTTACAAAACGAAATGTATATAAAACAACCGAAAATAAAACGAAAATCTACTTAGAAGGTACATTGAATACTTTGTAATTACTCTCTAGAATTTGAGTATTTTCGAATAATTACACTATGCCTTTCAGCAAAAAGAAGAAAAAAGCCAATAATAACAACACAAGTAACGTCAGATCGACTTCGAGATGGAGGTAAATCCTTTTCAATACAATTTGCTAGCAAACAAGTGTGTCTATTGTTTCTGTCTCTGTGTTGATATTCTTTCAGATTATTCATTAAAAAAACCTGAACAGAATTAAACGTTTCGGTCAGTGAGACCAAAGTAGTTACTCAACAATCATACTGGTGCTTAACTTTTTATTTTCCTATTTCAAATGACACTGCGATATTTTCTGGTTTTAAACTTGCTCATGTATTGAAACAGATTAAAACTTGTTGTCCTTGTCAGGTTCAAACTATAAAAATCTATTATAAATAAGGTGTGGAGGCGTGTTAATCAATAATGTATTCTTCAGAATTATGTTCGTGTTTGTGACCAGTGTTTTCAAAATAAAAATGCTCAAAGGATTGAAATTTGAAAATTAAAACTTGAAATTTCCCAAAGAGCTTAAACAACACAGCTTAAACCACTTATGATCAATATTGTCCGTGACTTTTATGTGTTGTGTTTTGTATACTGTCGAATGTGCCTTTCGTAATTTTTTCGTTTTTTTTTTGTCATGGCGCTGTCAGTTTGTTTTTGACTTATGAGTTTGGATGTCTCTTGGATGGACATATTTCGACTCCCTTTTAAATGAAGCACTAATTGATTAAAAATATTAAATACAATAGATAGATCCACTCAAATTCCAGGCCATTGCTATGTGAAGATGTACAATAATATTTTACTTTCCGAAATGTAAACATGTAGTTGATATCGTGTTATTTAAAAAAAAAATGAAAAAAAATACATTACGTCATGAAGCATGTTTTCATACTACATGATGTGCAAAACAAATGTCCAAAAGCAGTAAAGGAAGGTTAAAAAAGGGAACAAAAACAGTTTCATGATTAAAGATTCACAACTTACATATGTGTGTACTATTTCTTTGAAAATTCATCAATCTGGATTTAAATTCATTTCACAAGATAGGAACCTCAGTTTTTTAGGAAGTTGCAATCCATAGAAATAGACCATACAATATATGTCATGATCACACATAATTGTAACGTGTTTGCTCTTTCCTCAAATACCCATCTCTACACAATCTTTCACTTTCGTTTTTTTCTAAACTGTTTTAACAGTTTTTGAATATCAAAATCATTAGAAAATCTAATTAACATTTGTTATTAAACGATAATATTTTGTTTTCTCGATTCTTTAACATTTGTATCATTGTTATTTTGAAAAGAAATTTCACACCATTTAGACTTTTATTTAAGCAAGACATCAAAAGGTCAAGCAAAAGATCAAGGAGCAGACAAACAAGTTCAACATGAAGATACGCAAGTGAAACTGGTTAGGTAAGAACCCTTATTAAATAGGAAAATAACAAAATAACGAACTTCAAGGAAAATTCAAAACGCAAAGTTACTTAAAAAATGGCAAATTCAAAATCTCAAACATATACAACGAATGGAAAACAAGCTGCCATATTCTTGACTTGCAAACGCGATATGATCATTATGATAACAAAAACTCTTTATCATTGTGCATTCTTGATTCTTCTATAGATTTCATATGGCATTATTTCAAACTGTTGTAAAGCTTTATTCAAAATTCTTGACGCATCATTGCATAAACTACTTTGGCTGTTAGAGCATTATGATACTGTTACTCGGTTATTTTTTCAGTATCTGGATAGGTAAAAGCCTTTATTTTAATAGGAAAATAACAAAAATGCCGAACGTCAAGGAAATTTTAAAACGCAAAGTTACCTTTAATATGGCAAAATCAAAATCTCAAGCATATGAAACGAATGGAAAACAACTGTCATATTCCTGATTTGATACAAATTTTCCGTACACAGAAAATGGTGGATTAAACCTGATTTTAACGATAGTTAAACTCTCACTGGTATGGCAGTCATTTAAAATTCCGTTATATTAACAACAATATGACTGTGAACAAAACAAACAGACATAATAGGTAAAAATGTCAAAATAGGGGAATAGCGTTAAAATTGTGTTATAATCTTAATCACTATATAAATAAACAAATACGTCAACAACAAAAATAAAAATGGCATATAGACAAAGCACATAAGCAAAAATGTAAGAAAAGAATACAAAACATTTACCATAATAGCACAATAACACTATAGCAGGATGTACAAGTACCGAGCCATGTCAAAATGATATAAGCATTTACCATAATAGCACAATAACACTATGGCAGGATGTACAAGTACCGAGCCATGTCAAAATGATATAAACATTTACCATAATTGCACAATAACACTATGGCAGGATGTACAAGTACCGAGCCATGTCAAAATGATATAAACATTTACCATAATAGCACAATAACACTATGGCAGGATGTACAAGTACCGAGCCATGTCAAAATGATATTACAAAATGTGTTGTAACTATGCGCATATTTCTGGGTTTCACATGGAAGAATAAAAATAAAAATTTGTTCAATTTACACTCTTTTTGAGATTAACTTCCTTCGGAACGACCAGCCGGAGTGTTATGTATAAGCCATAGATGTACAAACCGTTAGTGTGTTAACCGAATGTAATTTCACAATCTCAGCCTTGTCAGAGAAGCTTAGTCTCAATCATTTATCAACCAATAACTTATCAGTTACATGGCAAAGCCAATACCAATGTCGAAGCACCGACTACTTTAGGTGTTAATAATGTGGTGTTCATAAAACACTAGTTCCAATCGTTCAGTGTATTTCCTTATATATGTTTATACAACTTGTAAGATACTAACGTTTTTCAGTTTGAAAACAGAGTTAGACGGATGTAAAAGAGATCTTATAAAGTGTTATGAAGAAAAGAACGATCTAGCATTACGGTGAGTTTTCTTCCAGCTGAGTTTGAGATTATAACTAGACTTGAAGTATTGTCTGGGGTGTTTAGTTCAGCTCAATTTCTACAACCTGGCAATTCTGTCACTGCTAAGAATTTAATAACTCTCTAGAATATACTAGCATGGCTCAAAGCTCTTCAATTGCGGATTTTATTTGGCCTTGTCAACTTTTTGATTCGAGCCTCACTGATCAGTCTTTGGTAGCTGAAACACGCGTCTGACGTTCACAATCTTATTTCTGGTATTTATGATGAGTTTATCATGAACAATCTAAACCGCTGTAGAATTTCTGAAATATTTTTCAAAGATTAACCTTATGAATTAATAAAAAAAAAACAAAAAAAAAACGTCAAAGATCCTGTAAGATGATAAACTACTTGAGTGTACAAGTATTTGTAGAAAAAGCAAGAGCAACGTTTCCTTTGAGGTTATAATTGCTATTTCATAATTCATATAAAAATATAACGTCCATATATATTTCAGACTGAGTGAATTGATGGGGAAGCAGTTACAGGATAACAATCCCCAAATAACAAATTTAAATGATCCAAACAGACCACAGAAGTTATCTGAAATGCTTAGTGATATATATGACAACGAATGGCTGGAGGCTTTTACTGGTCTGCAGTCGCAAGATGAGAATCTAGACGAACAAAGCGCAGTTGATATCCTTTTTAATCTGTTGAAGGTACCACTAACTCACTAAGGTTGGGATAAAATGAAACTTGTCCTTTCAGGGCATCAGTATTTATTTTATCCAGTTTTATGTTTTATTGTATTTATTTCAGCGCAGAATACATGCTGGAGATGAAACTTGAAACATAGTACAATAGGCAGAATGTAGAATAAAACCAATTTTTGCTTTTAATGAGAGTACAATAAGATTCTCACCCTTGTGAAGTAAAGGACAGGTGACAGTGTCGTCATCTTGGCAAGCGAAAATGAGATCAAACAAATTACAAAATGAACTTGATATAACTTATTCCAATGAATATTCCGAAGAGGCACGGACGTTGTTTGATATCAGCCATAAGCATTAGATGTGGAAGAAGTCAAAACTTGATAATGAACGTCAGACACTAAAAAGAGTTCTTTGAGTCACAATTTGTCTTAATATTATTTTCAAATTGTTGTTTGAACAAATGATTTCAACATATAACGCAGACGCTCAAACTATTAGAAGCAAAATTATCTTGATTTAAACATTTCAGGTTATATATGAAGAAACATTAGACCAGGTTGGTAAATTCTCTAGTCACATACAGGAATGGTTTGTTGGCAACCAGGTATGTTTAACAAGTGTTTTATTTTGTATTCGGCCTACTATAACTATTAGATAATGATTTACAAATGTACACGTATTACCTTGTTTGTGTCAATTAACAAACAATGAAATAAAGATAACATTAAGTACATGTTTTTACGTTGTTAACATTTTACGGTTTCTAATGTATATTTACAAATTTTTCGATTTTGAACATGTATATTGAGAAGAAGAAAAAAATGTTTGTATTCAATTCAGTCCTTTTACTGTTATTTGGAAAAAGATAAATTGTGAACCCCACCATAGAAATTTTTTCATTTTATCTTTTAAAAACTGTATTCGAGAAATTTGACTTATTTATCATGTTTAAGTTTGCATGGTTTGCAATAATATTACAGTTAATGTAAACTCGTATATTGACCAAGAACTTAAATTTTAGCACTATAATATATTTTCTGCTATTTTTCTTGCATTACTTTAGAAGTTTATTTGTACTTCCAGCAATGTCCTCATAGTCGGATTTTAGAGTTTGTAGTTTCCATATCGTCTTCTGTCATTCAACATCTGCAAACAGAAATCGAAAAGGTAAAATAATCCTCAGTTGGCTTGAAGTAAGAAAAAAGTGGTGTAAAGCGCATTAAAAAAAAATCACACGGTGTAATTTACTTTTTATAATTAGAAATTTTGTTTAAGAGATGAAATAAACGACTGCCAAGTCAAAAGATAGTAATCCGTTTTTCCTGACATTACATCTGTCGTCGTTGCGACAAAAAAAAATGCTAACGAGTTTTATGGTAATTTACAAAAATGAAAACAACACTTTATAATTTTCGTGCGTCCATTGCACATTTCTGAATATATATACATCCGGAACGCATGCGCTACTAGGGGAATATATGAAAGCCAAGAATAATGTTATATAATTCAAACACATTCTACAATGACATTTCAAAATTAGATATATAGAGATTAATAAATGGCCTTTTCCATATCAGCCTTGGTATCATCCCGAGACCCCCATATCAGCCCGAGACGGCGTCGAGGTGCTGATATGGGTCGAGGGATGATACCCAGGCTGATATGGAAAATGACATGTATTTATCGCTTTATCATACTTCCGACAATAGTTTTATGTAAGGCAAATAAACAAATGCAATAACTAAAACAGTCAAAAACTTTATAAAGAAGTTGAATTATGAATCAAATATACTATATTGTCCAACAACAGCACCAGTACCTCCATACATATGTATAGGTACATTTCCTAATGAGGCATTTTGAAACATTGAAAATTTGGAAGAGTTTTATGATCATTATTACTCCATGTTTGTTGTACTATAAAATTATTCTTAATTGTCAATGGCATTTGTTAGCAAGTACTAGACTATCCCCACAAAAGTTCCCGTAAATTTTGACGTCGTCATAAAAAAAATCTGACGTCACAATGAAAAAGTAAACAATCAACACCAGAAACACCGGAAATAACTTGCACGAAAAGCACTGTTATGGGTTTTTGCACGAGACGCCCCTGATATGGGTTATCAGCCTGGGTGGAAAATTATGGCTTTTGTGTACTTCCGGTCATTACACATATGCAAAAGCTATCATATCAATGCTAAGTATATGATAAATATATATAGCTTTTCCTTTTCTAGGTGCTCTTAGTAAAATTTAAAGAGAGTAGTTTATCAGTATGTACTATCTATATAAAGCGGTGTGTTGACATGTGTTTTTACATGAGGATAAAGATGCCAGAAATGTATTTACAATTTGACTGTGATATAATAAATGTAGACAAGACTACCTTCAAACCGTACACTAAAGATGGTGATAAAGTAGACTATGTCGTTTGGCCAGCACTGTTTTTATTTAAAGAAGGGCCATTAATGAACAGAGGAGTTGTGCAATGCAAGTAATAATTATGGCGACATTGTTTTGGCAGGATGGCGAATCCAATCAGACTAAGAATACTAGAAGCCAACTATATGGTGCAACGATACCCAACTAATCTAGTCTTTGTGTTTGTTTCAAAAATTGCATTTAAAAATAAATAATGAATAAATGGAATCACGTTAAGTTTTTGTCTCTTTCAGAAATATTTGTGATAAAATGAATAAAACATATCTATAACAAAATTGAGACATGGTCGAAGTACAATGTCAATGAAGACATGCAAAAAGTAAAATAACAAAAATGTGTAACTCCGAGGAAAATTCAAAACGGAAAGTTCCACACCAAATGGTAAAATCAAAAGCTAAGACACATCAAACAATTGATAAGTTAACAACTGTCATATTCCTAACTTGGTACAGGCATGTTCTGATGTAGATAATGCTGGATTAAACCTGGTTTAACAGCTAGCTAAACCGCTCAAGTGTATGCTAGTCACATTAAGTACACACTGTGTGCACTATGGCGGTGTTGGTTGAAGTAATACGAAAACTTAAAATATATGCAAATAGCATATTATAATTGATGTTTGTCACACAGACGTTTTCATATATACAATATATTAAAGTGCATTGGTCTGTGCCTCTCATACTTCTTGTCGTTATTGATATGCATAAATTCGTCGGTATGAGAGTCTCATATATCATCCTCATCATTCTAAATTAACACTATAACATTGTAACAGTTTATTCCGTATACCTTTTAAAGGTCATGATGTGACCTATACTTGACTCGTTGTTACATCGCGTCAATGCTATACTTACATGCTTACATCTACGTCTATAAAGTTTTTATATTAATTAGTAGCATTGGCAATCATACCACATCTTCTTGTTTTTCATATATGATAGAATACAAAACATAGTAAACATTTTCAGTTCAGGGTAAAAACTATTATATGGAGTCACTTAACTTTTGGTTTAAATTGACAGTTGATTAATTTCAACATTCTATAAACATTTATACCTCCGTCAGATTTTCTATAATTACAGCAGTTTTCCAAGATATTAGAAAACACTTTCATTTCACCCCGACTGTTCTATTTTTAGTCATGTCGTTCATGTTGGTTTTGTATAGACATGATCATAGGAAATATGTTTTTTAACTTAATATATTCGAAAGTAAGTTTTTGTCAAGTTGGTTTCAATTTGTCCCAGCTGTTAGAGATTTAACACAAGGGGTATGATGCCAATAAGTCAATTCTCAACAAGAGACCAAATGACAGAAATTAAGGACTACTAGTCAACATACGGCCTTCAACAATGAGCGATGCCAATATCGCATAGTCATCTATAAAATACAAAAATAAAACGAAATGACAAACGTATAACAATTCAAATAGAACATTAAGGCTGAGTAACAAAAAAAAAACAAAAAAAAAACAAATAATGTAACATAGCAACAAACGGCAACCACTGAATTACCATCTTCGCTAGCCAAGGGTTACGATCCACTCCTCTTCACGGGAGTGGATCGTAACCCTTGGCTAGCGAAGATGCTGAATTACAGGCTCCTGGTTTCGAAAAGACACATACATACAGAATACGGGGGAGTTAAACTTTCAGCGGAATCTCATCTAATGACAAAATCATGTATTTAAAACTAAACTATCAATCATAAAAATCACATTCAACTTCCGACATCCAATGGATTTAGTGTAAACATGCCAAGAAATTGCCTCCGTTGAAATTCTGCAAACACCCCATAGAGCAAATTACATGGATGATTAATATTGACCATTTGGTATATGGCTGTGTTCTAAGCGACACGTACATGAAGGTCATAAATTAATTTCAGATTGAAATCAAATCTTTAGCTACTAATGACTGCCGTAGGGGGTCAACCGGAATATTAAGCGAGGATTTCTTGGCATGGACGTCATAAACAGTCAGAGATAAACATTGACTTGTGCAATGTCAAGTTACAGGTATCAAAACAATCTAATAGCAGTGTTGAATTGGTAATCATAGAATTAGAACAAGTTTATTTAAAGGATCGATAAGTTTAACAGGATAGTTACTAAATTTCCGGGGTGTCTTCCTCCTATTCCCACTTTTTAAAAATACTATTCCTTCTATTCCCACTTGCAAATAACAATAGATGTTTTCATAAATAATTTGTTTTTATAACAATCAGGGTTAATTAGAATTTCACCTAAGATTTACCTGTACTTTTTATAAAGCATAACATATTTGGTACACTGTTTAGGTATAATACCTTGTTTATTTGTAATATGTTTCTTTTTTCATCAAATAAATACTTAAAAATAGAGAAAAATTATGATAAATAGATTGGAGTCAGATTTATTTTTAAATTTTTGAATTTGTAACTTTAAAAAATTGTCTGCTTTACTAATAAATCATGATATAAATAATATTATAACCAAGTATAATCTTATATATATATAAATCTTTATTCTCACAAACCAAATAACAGAAAGGTATAGAGATAATTTTACATATTTCAATACAATTACATAAATATATAATGTACGAAAGTAGATAGAGGCATTCACAATTGTTCACCCAGAAAAGTTCAATTTGTTATTGATCTCCTTTATAAGTTTACAAAGTTCGTTCAGTTCTGTACATTTTGGGGAATTCATTAAGTCATAAAACTTCAATGTGTTTGTTCTATTTCTATTGTAAAATGCAATACATTGTTTTCTACAATTATCGAAAGCTGAACAATTAAAAATGTAATGGTATTCATCACCAATGGCATCTGTTTTCTCTTTCTATGTTTTGCCATCTTCCAGTTTCTATTGGAGATTTCATGTTCAAAGTTCCAAATTTAAGAAATAAGGATATCTGCCATTCATCCAAAATAAATATTTCTCAAACTCCAAAGTAACTTTAAATAAACGATAATTTAATGCTTTTGGTGATTCCTGTTGGCTTAAGATGTGGAATAAAAGTATACTTTAAAACATAATTACTTGGACCAATAATCAAAGATATAAAATAATGGGTGAAAACTGTTAACTTTACTTCATTATTTATTTTGTTTAAAAAAAAAACAGAATTCATACAGATGCAAAAATAACTTATTACCTGTTCTAATACAAAAAAAACACTGGTCAATTAACAGTTGATTAAAAAATGTTTGTACAGTATAATCCTTTGTTTTCACAAGTTTTCCTTCTATTCCCACATGAAATTTTACCTTTTCTTACCAGATTTATAAAAAGTGGGAATAGAGGGAATGAACCATTTCCGGGCACGATAAACAACATTTTCGTAAAAATGAGGATGTGCTATCCCGTTTGAAATAAGTTTTCTACAGGTACAATCAAATTTCAAAACCAAACTTTCTATATCTATGTCGGAAGAATTTAATAAGGAGTTTGTCAATGAGTAATTTGTGGTAACGATCGAAATCCCTGACTTATAATTTACCAGTAATACATATAGATTACCTTCACGAAAATCAAAAACTTCACACTGTGACAGAGTGAGACACGGGCAAAGTGAACGTGTTGTGATATATAAACACCACGACCGTAAGTTAGTATCAAAGTAACAGTTCCCTATTCCCTATTCGTTACTTATTTCCTATTCCCTATTCGTTACTTATTCCTTATTCCCTATTCGATAGCAGATTTTTTGTACTGTTATGAATCACAGTTTCTGACCAATATCAATAAAGACCAACCTAAATTGCATTTAATTGATAAATTCAACAATATTTACTGTTTTGATGATACTTTTACGTTAAATAATCAAGAAATTTCTAAATATACTGCCGAAATTTATCACTTTAGATAAATCAAATGTGAACTAACTGTTCTTTTTTCCTAGATTTAGATATTTCAGTTTTATACGGGATACTCCACATTAAAATCTACATAAAAAAGAACGATTTTCCGTTCCCTATTATTAACTTTCCTTTTCGTTTTGGATTGTGATGCCAGTAAGTAAAGAAAAGGGAATAGGGAATAAGTAACGGATAGGTAACGAATAGGGCTGATAGGGAATAACTTCGTAACGAATAGGTAACGAATAGGGCTGATAGTGAATAAGTAACGAATAGGGAATAGGGAATAAGTAACGAATAAGGAATAAGGAATAAGTAACCAACTTGACGTTCATACCTGTCGCCGGATATACTTTGTTGTCAAAACGTATGTACATCAATATTATCAAGGAGAAAATGAACATCTTCAATCATCTCATCATATCTCCTGAGTAAATATATCTATATTTACCTACATCGTAAGAGAAGACGGCTTTAGATACGTTGCAGCAATTATATTTACATTCAGATTTAACAAACGACCATTCAATTAAATAAGAAAACTTTTGTTTGATAAGATTGTATGGAAGTGTAGAGTAAAGAGTTTTAAAAAGTGAAAACTGTCAACATCAAAAGAATTTTTAACATCCCAAAAAATAGTTGATTCCACTATCTTCATATATTTTAGATCTTTTACAATGTTTTAAATTATTGATAAATTCTTTGATAGTAGTTTTATAAAAGAAATTAGTTTAAGCACACTCTACAAGAGGCCAAGGATTTGTACAGTCTATAACTATAAATCCTTGAAGAGGCCGAGATCGGAAACGATATTTTACTGTTTTTTTTTTTTTTTTTGTTTTTTTTGTTTTTGTTGTTTTTTATTGTTTTTATTTTTTGTATTTAAGGCATACAATACATCATAAATAATGTATTGTAAAGGTAACCTAAACATAATAAATAATTTATTCCGGGACAAAAGTACTTCTTGTATAGTTTTCGGAAATATACTGGTTTACGGTCTTTTGCGTTTTTATGGCTTAATTAAAAAAGCCTCAGTTACCAGATAAAAAGAATGGATCACCACCGGCACGTCAACACAAACGACGTAAGCAACAATATTTCACATTTACTACACTTTTGTCGAAGTAATTGCTTTGCAAATATGTCACCACTTAATATACATCCTGCAGATATCCATGAAAACTTGAATTTCGAATGTTGATCGCCATTTCAAAGTTCTGCGTTCTCTGATGTACTCTGAAATTGACTAAAATTGTATATATTCACACTGTATGCGTATCATATAGCATAAAGATTTATATAAAGTCGGGTATAACACATAACAATACAACATAGCTCTGTAAAGCTTTTTATTGATGCACTACAATGGTATCAGTACGTATCACATAAAGAAGGTTGGGATTGTTTTTGAAGGTGATGGTCACAACTGTTTAGGAATAAGGACCAAAAAGGGACCCCAAACAAGCATTTTTTTCAGAACAATAACTTGTGTATAAGTATTTTGATTGATTTAAAATTGTACCACAAGTCTCAATACCACAAGTCAAAGGTTGCACTGGGCCACTGTTGCATATTACTAAGTAAATCTGTTCTTTCTGTAAAATGTTGACTTTCGGGTCGATCAGGCCCCATGTCGATCCAGCCCAAGTCGATCCGTACCACGTCGATCCGGCACCAATAAAAAGTATATTTATAAGGAAAAAAATAAAGATATATATTAATTGTAATTCATAAATGTTTATGATTTTTATAATAATGTAAAAGGTGTATAGTAAAAAAAATAAAAAGGCCTTGGAAAAATATTTTCTTTAGTGAGTATAAAACAACTAGGTTGATTGTGTTTTTAGTGCAAGTTTTCAGGATTATTGGGTATAATTAATATTAATTATATTAAAATGTATATAAAAGAATTCAAACATCATTCATGTCATTTGAACATCAACATTAATCAGCAGTAATTAGCATTTTCTTTCAATTCTCAGATCTGCAGTGACATCACAACATGTAACTGACCAATCAATGATTAGCATTTGTGTTATGTAAACAATGTTGAGAGGTGATGCAGATGAGAATCCTCTAGATTTTCCATAGACTTCAATGTAAATTAATTTTATTGATATATATTGACACCAGTTGAATCTAGAAATTTTACCCACTTAATATTGTTAAAGACACTATATAATATCTCTATTTTGATTTTTATCATACTATATCCACTGGTTAAAAAATAATCAGCAATATAAATAATCAGTTATCACCTTCAAATAGATGAAAAATCTAGAGGAATCCTATCTCCATCACCCCTTGAAAAATTTAAATGCCAGGATGTCCGGATTTGAGAATTGACTGTGATCCTAACAAGGCTTTCATCTTGTGTAATAACAAATAGTTACATACACAATGGATCCCCAAGCTGATACATACAAACTTTGTTTTTCTTTTTAGTTCTTAAAATTTCTCATATTGAGAAATGTTGTTTGATTTGCTGAATCCTTTCTATAAATGAGAAGACAGAATACGTTTAGGAAATGTACATTTACATGTAACTTTCACTTTCAAAATAAATTATTAATGACAGAAGTTTTGAAACATAATAAATGAATTATATATTACTATATAGATACAGAAAATGGATACTCATATAACTTTATCTACACACAACTTTTCAAAATATTGCACTTTAAGAAAAATATATTGACTATATTCGATATTATAAAAAATAAACCAAGTGTTATAGAAGCCTCTGATGTTACCTGAAAAAAATACAATAAATTATTATCATATATACACCAAACAAAAGATCAAACTATAAAGAACTTGTTGATTACGTAACTTTAATTAATCAGGATTTGATTGAATTAAGTGATTACGAGTGGCATTATCTTGGTTCACAATCATCAGACAATTGTTGAATAAACAAACCAATTCTAGACTGATGATTTGGTTAAACAAGACATTATGATGAGATAAACATGGAAAATATCTTCACATTTTAAAATATGTTAGAGCTGTGGGGGGGGGGGGGGGGGGTTGGAGGGGTCCTGATCCCGAAATCCCGGGCTTAAAACACCAGATCCCGAAATCCTGGGCTTAAGAACACGAAATCCTGAGGTCCCAAAATTCGAAATAAAAAATTCCTGAATCCCGAAAGGGTCAATCCCGAAATCACGAGCTTAAAAACACCCGATCCCGGAGTCCCGATAAAGGTCCTATTCCCCCTCAGAGCTGCTCCAACAGACACAACAACACTCAGTTTCTTATCGATTAAAAAGTTCTTTAACTAGTATACTCCAATACTTCACTTACCTGTTGTCATCCATCATCAACACTTTTTGCAAATTCCATTTATACTGTTAAAATTTGTTACAAATTCCTCCATATATTGAATATAGTTTATTCATATTTTATTATGGGGCGGGATCGACTTGGGGCGGGATCGACATGGGCCGGATCGACTTGGGCCGGATTGAATTGGGGCTTGATCGGTTTGGGGCCGGAACGACGGGATACCAAATGTGGAATAGATTAAAAGACATCAATACACTCAAACAAGAGTTAGTATCTGAAAAATGGGAAAATGCTTGTTTAAGACCCTTTTTGGCCCCTAATTCAAGAACAGTTTGGGAAATCACCCCCAAAATGTATCCCAACCCAGGGTAAAAGGGGTGGGGTTTCAACTACTGGTCCCCATTCAAATGTCATCCAAATAAATGGGGGGGTTTCCAACCCCTGGAACCCCCCCCCTCTGGATCCGCCACTGCAACCTTTGACTTGTGGTATTGAGACTTGTGGTACAATTTTAAAGCAATCAAAATACTTAATATACACAAGTTATTGTTCTGAAAAAATGCTTCTTTTTGGGCCCTTTTTGGTCCTTATTCCTAAACAGTTGTGACCATCACCTTCAAAAACTATACCAACCTTCTTTATGTAGTACATGCATATATATGTATGTACTGAACCTTTTGCTTAAATTTTCAAAGTGATTTATACACTTAAACTTAACCCTTACCATGCAGTGACAGTCATATGGCGGGCATATCCAGACCACCATTATTTGGCTCCAATGGGCATTGGCATTCCATACTTTTAGAAATCCACTTTATGATACTTATTTATCAAGTTATGCATGTTCTGTCAACTTGAGGCTATTCATATTCATCATGTTCATGTTTCTCATGTATAAGTTGCATTTGAGCACAAATACGGACTTGGAAAATTGAAATCAGCTGAAACTAAGTTTTCTGGAGGGGCTTCACATCTGTGTCTTACACAGAAAGTTAAGAGGCTTAAAACTTGCAAAATGGTGCAAACCCACAGCCATATAATTACTGATAGTTATTATTATTGAAATACGCATAGGAAAAGACTACTTTCGGTTTCGGGTCCATTTGAAGTCAAACATCAGAAAAAAATCATGAAATTTTGTATTTTTGGTCCAAATCACCATCTGTAGACTGCTGAACCAAGATCAGAGTCACTCCCACCTAACAACTGTTGGGGTCAATTTGTTAACTAGGGTCCACTCTACATGTGTGCTACAGTTGGATACCTTTACAAGCTTTCCTGGGTCTTCTTGGTCAAGAGAAAGGATGAAAAATCGTCAAAACTGACACTTTTTGGACCTGATGACCAACTTTGGGGCAAATTACCGCCCACCCGACCCTGCCTCCTCATCCCACCCCGTGATCACCAACATTAGATATGCTACAGCAACAGGGTTAAGCTCATTTGCATATAATTTGCATATTTTTGCAAATAAACGAAAATTAGACATTTTCTGGAAACAGTTCAGCATGGTAAGGGTTAAGGTCCTTGGTGGTAGAAACCAAATTTTTTCCAGTTTTAGTTCAAATTTGGATGTTTTTCATCATATTCTGAGTCAGAACAGGTTTAATAGTAAGGGGTCAGAGAAGACTTGGTGCATGTACAATGTACATGTAAAATGTAGATTGTACAGTTGCCTATAATTCTTCTATCCACTGCATAAAAATGGACTTTGGTTTATAGACAAATGATAGATGTCACATTGGCAATCATATTACAAATGTATTACATCTCCTCATTATACGACTGCAAAAAAAAATGCGGTTGTATATTGGTAAATGTATGCCATCTACCTCATCACCGCTGTCTAAAGACATTTGGTTTTCCGGAAATAGATGAAGTCCCTCAAATTTAAACACAAGGTTTATAACCACAAAATGAAGTTAGAGATTGTTTTTGGGGGTTATGGTTTTAACACTTTAGGAATTAGGGCCCAAATAAGCATTTTTCTAGTTTCCAGACAAGAGCTTATGGATCTCTCTGAAATTATACCACACATTCCATTCCACAAAGGGATGGTTAGGATTGGCTTTGGGGGTTATGGCTCAAACTGTTCAGGAATTAAGGGCAAAAAAGGGGGAAAACAATGGTTTCCTGGTTAATTGACAATTATAAAAAAGTACAAATCATATGTTTGGATTACCTCCCTTACAATGCTTTTAAGTTGTGTTTCAAGAAATGTTGTATTGTCTTGAGGGGATAAGCTGTCAAGTTAATTTTAGAAGTTACTAATTTCAAAAATGCTGATGAAGGAATATAAATTTTAGCTACAATAAGTACTACATGTATGTCATTTTCTATTTTAAGACTTTTATGATGTATTTAAATAGGTAATTATGTTTGCAAACTCCTTTGGAAATTTGAACAGCGTTGAACAGCCGAAGGCCACCAATGGGTCTTCAATGAAGCAAGAAACTCCCGCACCCAGAGGCGTCCTTCAGCTGGCCCGAAGCAAGAATATTGTGGCCATTTTTTGCCCCACATGTTCAGGGTTGGACCTCTGCGGTCAGACCCAACTGCTCTCAGTGAAGCATTTTACTATATTTATTAAAATACAAGAAATAAGCTTCCTTTAGTTTAAGTAAATGTCTGATATTCTTATTGTTTGAAGAAGGTACAGGTGTATCCTGTGCTAGTCGTGCTCATAGTGCAGCTCTGTAATGAACAGAGAAAAGCTCTCAAAATAAGATGTAAAATTTGTGGGGCAAAGAAATTTTTTAAGTTTTATAAAAAGGAAGATGTACATAATTTCCTCTATCTATGTCCTATGGTCCCAATTGGTACTGTAGATAAACATTAACCTTTTTTATTTTTCATACATGACATTCCTATAGAGCAAGCATTTACATGCCCTACCAAATTTTGAACATTATTTGGAAACATTTCTGAAATTTCTGAACATAATAATGTAATACAGATGACAGATGTCCATGCATGTTTAACAATACTTAATTACTGATTCTCTCATGAAATGATATATTGGACATTAGAATTGGATTTTACTTATTTAAGAATAGCCTGACATGAAGTTAATTGGACAATGTTGGAGAATTAGAACACAATGTATAATGAATGTTTACAATATCATGAATATATTGATTCCTTTATAGTATTGGTATTACCTTGTTACATGTTGTTTTTCTTACTGTATTGGAATATCTCTTCTTGACTATATATACATGATATATATATGTCAACAGTTAGTTCAGTATTTTCCTAAACCTACATGTATCTCTGTCATATTTTTATTTTTATGGACTAAATTTCAGTAATTTTTCTAACCATGTGTTATATTTACTATTCAAGCTGACAATTGCGTGAGAGATAACAAAATATAAGTAGTACACTGTAGTAACTAGAAGCATTAAGAAGCATGCCAGAAAGAATTAATTTTCCTCATTATGGCAAAAACCATTATCATTTTCTTGATAATATAAAGGTATCAGATATTAGTTACCACCATATATATTCTCTTAGTACATGTAGTAAGGGATATGGTACCAAACCCCTTGCCTGTAACAATAGCTGTTCTATTTTATTTGAGTGCCAGCTGAAATTTGATTTTTTTTCAACTGGTGATTGGCCAACATTATTAACATTTTCTCAATTTCAACATGTTCAATGGAATATTTTTTTCTGTTTTTATTAGTTAATCATTCTGATTATTATGGGTGTGGCGGGAAATTTTATAGGATTATGTCAGATGAGCTTTCATAATAAAATCTTTCAGCTAATGAATGATCATATAGCAAATGTACAGCATATGAAACCATATTAAATTATATAACCATGTTCATGATGTTACTCACAGGCAGTTGTATCAGAATTTTATTTTCCTATATACCTTAACTTCTGTCATGACTACATGTATATCATGTATATTAATGCATGAAGGTATATAGGATTTTTTTTTCTGAGGCAAGTGTCTGTGTTGTGACACTATAATTTTGTAATACATGGACATGATAGATGATAAGATTTTGATTTCATGATGATGTAGCTCACAACTATTTATTCCTCAGTATGTTTACCAGCTGATGTTTTAATATTTGGTCTACAAATTTTCAATGATGTCATGAAAATCATGAAAATGGTTTAAGAATTTATTATTATGTAATAATTTTTCCACACAGTTGTTTAAAAAAATTTCCTTAATAATTCTTCAATTACTTTGATTTTTTTCCTTTTGGTCATGGCTTGCTTCTGATGCTTGTAGTTCTTAGTCATACAGTTCCTTATGCTTGTATTTCAAATCTGAAATTAAATCAGCCAAAATTTTAAGCTTTTTCTAAACTTTCCATTTTGAGAAATAAATAGAATGCAGTTTGTATTTTACAAGAAAATTAAATTAATACCACAAAAAATATGAAATAAAATTCTGTCTTGAAATAAAGTTTTTAATGAATAACATATACACTTATATCTATATATATATATATACAAATGTATTTCTGAAAAAAAAAATGCTTTTTAAGTAAACAAATGGTTGTGTTCACATCATGCTATAATATTCATTTAAAAAATGCAGATTTGTATTGTAAATAATCTTTTTTAGATATATTTTTATTGTTGTATGACCCATTTAATTTTAAACATCAATTTTTTGTTACTCCTTTCAGTCTATTGACCTGTCCAAGTTGTCAGAGAAGGAAAGATGGAGGTATGTACAACATAAATATAAAAATAAGAAGATGTGGTATGAGTGTCAAATTCAATGAGACAACTCTCCATCCAAGTCACACTTTGTAAAAGTAAACCATTATAGGTCAAAGTCATACAAGTCACACTTTGTAAAAGTAAACCATTATAGGTCAAAGTCATCCAATTCACACTTAGTAAAAGTAAACCATTATAGGTCAAAGTCATCCAATTCACACTTAGTAAAAGTAAACCATTATAGGTCTAAGTTTGCCCTTTAACACAGAGCCTTGCAATTGGCTCACATAAAATAGCAAATTATAAAGGGTCCCAAAATTGACGTATAAAACCATTGAAACAGGAAAATGGGAAAAACAATGGTCTTATCTATTAAAAACGAGAAACAAGAAACACTTATGAACAACGTCAACAAATGACAACCGCTGAACATCAGATTCCTGAAATAGTACAGGTGCAAACAAATGCAGCAGGTTAGAACGTTTTATCTTGTGTCAACCTTAACCTTAACCTGAGACGGTGGTGGACCAACATAATCATGATAATAGGACACAGTTTTAAAAATTAATTGAAAAAAGGCTCAACTCATCGAAGTATGAATACTAAGATTTTTGACAAAAGTTAGACCATGAAAACCAAATTATGTAATAGTTAAATTATACGCCACAGAAAAATAAATCAATGCCAAAACCAGCATGAAATAATTTTGTGTAATAACCGGTCACTTATGGACCACTCAAAAGGAGCTTGTTGAGAAGGATCTTTAACTTGTAAAGAGCATGGTACGCCTGGAACACCGGACCTCAGAAAATAGTCAGATTTAATGTCCCCATCTGACAGACATATATAGTACAGATCAGTACATGTATGTTTGGAAACTTACATTCATCATGTTCATGAGTGAAATCATGATAATTTTATGCATGATTTTGAAAAAATGGTTGACATCATGATTAAAGTGGGTATATTGTCATGATCATTGTTAATGGTCATACATTGGAAAATACAATAATGCATATATATTAAACTGCCAGAATGGTTTTCAAGAGTATGCATATCTATATGTTTTGCAGGATAGAACACCAGCGGTTACATGAGAAACACAGGGGCCATGAGGCCATGCATGCAGAAATGGTCCTCATTTTAATTGTAACATTAGTAGTAGCACAGATATTATTAGTACAATGGAGGCAGAGATATTTCAAATCATACCAAGTAAGATACACTGCATAGGTTTGTTTTATTATGGAGAAAATAGGGTTGTGAATAACCAGTAATGTAATGATACAATTTGAAACTGGTCACAGCTATTTAGATTTGAATAGGCCTAATTGCTATTCATGTCTATATGCAGATAAAACATTACAATGCTACCATCACATATCAAAATTATTCCTATTATTGCTTTCAGTAAATACTGTATATGTAAGGTGATAGCATTTACTAATTAATCTACCTAGGTCTAGATGAATGCATTGATTACTTGAAGAAATCAGAGACATATCATACATATATGTCTCTGAAGAAATGTATGATTGTTTGATTTTTAACCGGATTTTTGTGACAAAAATGTCGGTTATTGATTTGGGGATGTAGGGCGGTCGGTCGGTCGGTCGGTCTGTCGGTCGGGCGGGCGGGCGGCAATCAAATGTTGTCCGTGCATTAACTCATGAACCGTTCAACCAAAGCTTTTAAAATTTTAATATGTTGTTACTGACAACTAAATGAAGGTCAAGTTCAATAATGGCGATTTTGACTTTTACCGTTCAGGAGTTATGGTTCTTGAAAGATTGAAAAATGGAGTTTCCAGTCTTGTCCGTGCATTTACGCATGAACTGTTCTACCTAAGCTTCCCAAATTTAAATATGTTGTTACTGATGACAAAATGGAGGTCAAGTTCAATAATGGCGATTTTGACTTTTACCGTTCAGGAGTTATGGTTCTTGAAAGATTGGAAAATGGAGTTTCCAGTCGTGTCCGTGCATTTACGCATGAACTGTTCTACCTAAGCTTCCCAAATTTTAATATGTTGTTACTGATGACAAAATGGAGGTCAAGTTCAATAATGACGATTTTGACTTTTACCGTTCAGGAGTTAGTGATAATAGTGAAAGGAAAACTCACCATGTTATCTATCCTTAAAGCTTCTCAATAATAGTGAAAGGAAAACTCACCATGTTATCTATCCTTAAAGCTTCTCAATAATAGTGAAAGGGAAACTCACCATGTTATATATCCTTAAAGCTTCTCAATAATAGTGAAAGGAAAACTCACCATTTTATCTATCCTTAAAGGTTCTCAATAATAGTGAAAGGAAAACTCACCATGTTATCTATCCTTAAAGGTTCTCAATAATAGTGAAAGGGAAACTCACCATGTTATCTATCCTTAAAGCTTCTCAATAATAGTGAAAGGGAAACTCACCATGTTATCTATCCTTAAAGCTTCTCAATAATAGTGAAAGGGAAACTCACCATGTTATCTATCCTTAAAGCTTCTCAATAATAGTGAAAGGGAAACTCACCATGTTATCTATCCTTAAAGCTTCTCAATAATAGTGAAAGGGAAACTCACCATGTTATCTATCCTTAAAGCTTCTCAATAATAGTGAAAGGGAAACTCACCATGTTATATATCCTTAAAGCTTCTCAATAATAGTGAAAGGGAAACTCACCATGTTATCTATCCTTAAAGCTTCTCAATAATAGTGAAAGGAAAACTCACCATTTTATCTATCCTTAAAGGTTCTCAATAATAGTGAAAGGAAAACTCACCATGTTATCTATCCTTAAAGGTTCTCAATAATAGTGAAAGGGAAACTCACCATGTTATCTATCCTTAAAGCTTCTCAATAATAGTGAAAGGGAAACTCACCATGTTATCTATCCTTAAAGCTTCTCAATAATAGTGAAAGGGAAACTCACCATGTTATCTATCCTTAAAGCTTCTCAATAATAGTGAAAGGGAAACTCACCATGTTATCTATCCTTAAAGCTTCTCAATAATAGTGAAAGGGAAACTCACCATGTTATCTATCCTTAAAGCTTCTCAATAATAGTGAAAGGGAAACTCACCATGTTATATATCCTTAAAGCTTCTCAATAATAGTGAAAGGGAAACTCACCATGTTATCTATCCTTAAAGCTTCTCAATAATTGTGAAAGGGAAACTCACCATGTTATCTATCCTTAAAGCTTCTCAATAATAGTGAAAGGGAAACTCACCATGTTATCTATCTTTAAAGTTTCTCAATAATAGTGAAAGGGAAACTCACCATGCTATCTATCCTTAAAGACCGATTTCAAACTAGACAAAAATAAATGTCTGTAGTAATCAGACACACAGATTTATTTTTGCTTACTGGCATCCTAAATTGTAAACCTAGTCAACCAGTTATTATGGTAATGAAACATTAATTTTACATGTGCTATGAAATCAACCAACAACAAATTACATACATGTAATGAAATTAAAAAAGAGGAATTATAACATTATAACTTTTTTCTAGTAAAAATGCTAATTATCAATTCGTTTTATAATATTTTTGCTATTTTTCAGAAAGCAACACTTATTGGAATGTGGGTTATACCTATAGGAATATGTATGAAGTATGGCTGGACTAGATTTATTATCATCTGGTCTATATTTTCTGTAATAACAGGATACATAACATTTCGATCTACTAGGAAACCACTTCCTGGGAACACACCAAGGTACCTTAATTAGTTTTTGAACCTCACATTATACCTTATTTATTGTAAAATAGTTCAAATAACCTACAGGAATAGATTCTACTTTTAGGTAAGCTATAGTTTATTGGTTTTGGATAGTGGTCAAATTAATTTCATAACAGAACCTTTATTTGAATTGAAACTGATTCCCTACCAAAGTTTTTGGTCAATCTGATCAAATGACATAATGGAGTGGAGAAGAAGTGATGTCATCCTGAATCCCCCCAACCCAAAATAAAGCATGCTTACCCGGATCCTGAAAAATCAATCTTCATTTTCAGAGTTCGGATAGGTTAAAATTCTGAATTCCTGCAAATGCAAAGACCAAACTCAACATCCTTGATGAAGTCCATCTGCCCTTCATAACAATTTAATGTGGAAATTGTATCTGTAGTTGAAAATGTTGAGAAGTAAAACAATAAACATGATAAATGTCATAATTTATTTTTTTATTTTTTAGGTTGGTGTACAAATGGTTTCTTCTAATCTATAAAGTCAGTTACTTTATTGGAATATTAGGATACATGGTAGTTATGTTGACATTGTTGGGTTTAAATTTATTATTTTTAATCAAACCTCAAATAGCTATGGACTTTGGACTGCTATGTTTATTCTATGGACTTTATTTTGGAGTTGTTAGTAGAGATTTTGCAGAAGTTTGTACAGATTCAATGGCAGCTCATATAGGGGTAAGTTTTTAGGTGTATCTACGCTGTACAGTGTAGCGCGATCGGAAGTATTTTATCCCTCCATACAAGGAATGGTGAACATGCTAATGCATTGCTTATTTAAATTATATTTATTTGAATTTTCATTATAGAATTAGAAGTATCAATATTTTCATTTATTGCCGTTTTTAACCATTCAAATGCCAAGTCTTCATGGTCCCCCCTTAGTCGAGAATGACCAAAAGCTGTCATGAAGGTCCCCATGTAGATTTCTTGTATTTTTGGTAATTGTTATGGGGGTTAAAAATCATATGATGTGGAGCTTATTTTTCATGGACACTGTCAAATTCAGAACCCATTGCCGGTATGGCTGATTTGCAGCAACAACAAAACGATTCGTACAGGTTATGTAAAAGGTTAAAGAGATTTGAAAAGCAAACGTTGACAAATGAAAAGGTTTTTAATGACTTTATCTGGCAAATTGATGCTGTGCAACATGCATCTTTCGAGTCTGAATAGAAACCGGAAACGCGGATGTATCAATTTGATTGTAATATATATACGAAATGAATTTCGGAATTACGATACGATATTTCTTTACAGGAAATATTTAAGTTTTTACTTTTAAACTTTTAAAGTAATTCTAAATTATCTTTACAGCAGTACTCTAGTTATTTACGATGAAATAATATTTACTGTTTTGCGTCTTATTTTGTACTTCTTAAAAAAGGGGGTTGCTGATTGCGTAAGTCAAAATAAAGCACGTGTTCGACTTGTTAAACTGTTTTCTTTGTAACTGGATTATTAACTTATTTATTTAATCTAAATTATCATAATCATTTGTTGAAACTTAGTTGAATAATTCGACAAATAGATCGTCTATCCTCAGATAGTATTCTCCTGTCTGGTTTGTTGATCTACCTGTACAAGCTCAGGTACAAGTGATTAGCGATCTTAATCCTGATATCCCTCAGGCGTTACAACTGTATTGGATTATAACATAAAAAGCCTAAGGGTTATGCAATTACGTGCATTTGATTATAATTGATAAAAAAAAAATGGCGTCGGGCTACAAAAAACGACGAAGTTTTGAACGATGGCGGAAGACAATTTAACGATGGCGCGAGTCATTTGACGATGGCGCAAGACATTTGAACGATGGCGGGGCGCCATCATTAAACAGGCCATGGAGATCCCTGATACTAGATGTGCCATGTGACTTTGGTACACTCAAAATGGTTGCTGCTACTGTGACAATGTCCAGTACGGGGTGACATCCTCCGCTATTGCTTGCCATGGCAAATCTAGTTATAAATATTTATGCTTCTTTTATTTTCAGTACTTTACAGAATCTGGTTTACCAGGAAAGAGATTAGATCCCAATGTGTGCGGTGTATGTGGGAACCAGATTTTAGTAATGAACAATGAAGATGCTATAATAGAAGAGACGTTTAAATTAGATTGTAATCATGTGTATCCTTTACTAAAGAAATCAAATGGATTTGTCGGGGCTACTCATTTAATATGGTTATAATGTACTAATCTAAAGTTTAAAATTTTTAATAATAACCATTTTGAAATCCCTTTTTTTATTAATAAATATTAGAATTCATCATCAAACTTGAGTATTTTGTAACTTTCTATAAACTTGCAAAAGAATTTAAGAAAGAAAAAAAAAATAACATGTAAGGTCATTCTCAAGTTTTAACCTACAAATTATCATGATTATGTGGTAAACACATGGCTTCAAAACCCAGACATGAATAACTAGTATTTTTTTGGCTGCCATATATTTTTGGCAAGAATGGATGCCAAATGTGGGTTTGCCACTGTTACAAAATAAAGAAAACAAACATGAGATTTTGGTGATAGCACAGACCTACTTTTCTGGTCATAAAACAGACATAAGAAAATCAGCAGAACCTCATCACTTAGATAAAAGTGTGTGCTTTCTTGTAGGTTTTAAGTTTAATTATGCATCAACACTCTTTCAAAATTGATTTTTGGAAGCCCAGTTGCTGATTACTCATTTTAATAGCCAGCAATGAAAGTTTTAGGTCACATATATTACTTTATGATTTGATGTATTAGAAAAGTTTTAAATTCAATCGAGAAAGTAGGTATAGATATTCATGTTTTACACACAAGTTTTTTATTATGGTCTGATTTGATATACATATATGTAGTTTATTAGTTGTCATTGATTATATTTTCAAAGTGCCATACATTCTTGTAATCTGCTTCATACACATTTTAGTGGTAAATAATTATGTTTATTAATCATTTAAGCACTAAAAATGTTCCATCTTTTCTTATGTAATTTGAAAACTGTATATTGTTTACTGATCAGAGTTACCACAATACCCTATAGTGGGTTATTTTTGCAGGGTGCAAATTTTAGCTTATTTTCGCGGATAGAACAAAATCGCCAAAATAAATTCTGCCAATTTAAAAGTGTACATGCAAAGGTATTGATAAAAGTTTTAAATCCGCCAAATTATAAACGCCAAAATATTTTGTATACCTTATTTAATGAAAATCACAAAAATTTACGCCCTTGAAAATAACCCGCTATATGGTATATCTTATACATGTTAATGATGGTCAATTATTTTTAGTATTAGTATATTATGTTATAATTATCCTTAACTATATTACCAGATTTCATGAGTTTTGTATCCGAGGCTGGTGCATTGTAGGAAAGAGGCAGACCTGTCCGTACTGTAAAGAAAAAGTAGATCTCAAAAGAATGTTTCCTAGTCCGTATCCTTTCACAAATTGTATTTTTATAAAGTAAAAGGGTAAAGAATGAGGTCAAAAATTGATTGATCAATTTTTTGCTTGCTTGATATACAGTTGCAAATATTTGATATGTAGGACAAGACAAAATTCAGAATTAGTACAATAGGTAGGTTCTGCCATGTAATTTGACCAGGGTAAAGGTTGGTCAAGTTGAATTGCAGTTAAAATATTGTATTTTGATTAAGTGCAGAAATGTTACCTTGCAGAAGTTCTATGAACTCCTCAAAGAGTTAATGCCAGTTGTAACTATGGCTGAACAGTACTTTAGTAAAGTAAAACATCTGAAGTTGTTATCTTTAAGATACAAACATCAGTCATAGTCGAGGTAGTACCAAAATATCATTAGCTTAAATATCTGATGCTGTTTTCCAGTATTGGGGAAATCATAATCATATACAACCATAATGGCATTGATAAAAATTCAAAAACTATGATTTCCCTAGAACAGTGAATTTTGAAAACTAATTTTCTATAGGCAGATATTTGCTTTATATTTTTTAGCACTCCATTGTTTTTCTTGGTAAATACACCAGTGATTAAACAGATACAAGTTGATGAAATATGAACCACTTGGACACTAGTCTTTTGTCAGTTTTATAACAGTTTATTTTCCTTAACAGTTTACCAGATGGGAGAGACCCCATGTTTTATATGGAAATCTTTTAGATTGGATTAGATTTTTAGTTGCCTGGCAACCATTAATAATTATGCTTGTACAGGGAATTAATTGGTCATTGGGTTTAGAATAATTTTCATTTCATAAGTTGTTCAGTGTGTGAAGAGGATTGGCTGTTGTGATGTATGTATGAGAGATAATTAATTATATCGGTGAAAGTCCCATAGCTTTTCATTTTTGTTTTTTTATTATAAAAAGCCAAAATTGTTAATTTATAATGTTACAGTATTGCTTTATTTTTAAGTTGATGTTATTTTTTCGTGCAGTAGAGTTTTTGTTTTTTCTTGCTGTAATGTTTGTATATAAGTTTTGTAAGGGTATAAACTAGAAGTACCATATGCATTTTAAATGATCTAAATCAAACCTGTGTTGCTATTTTTTTTTGGTTTTTTTTTTACAAAACAAATACAGAACAATCTACTAGAATTGAGTAAATTAATTTTAGTAGAAATCTGACATTAATATTTTCAAAATAAGAAAAGTAAAGTTTATGTCATTCCTTCATAATTATTTTTACTTTGTCACAACATACAGAATTATCTACCATGATTCAATCACAATTTATTTTAGTAAGACAAATCTGTCATCATTTCAAAATTTAAAATGTTATTAAATTTGATATTTTTAAGGCTAGCTATAGACGCTGATTATATTTAACTTTTTTGAAAAAGATAAAGGAGTAGATTCAAGTAACACATTCTAGTCTTTTTGATTATGCATAATGATATTGGATTTAAAATTGTGGTTTTTAGATATGAAAATACAAAGTCGTATTTTTAGGGCCAAATGTAGGCCTTTTTGCTCTTATTCTGTTGAGATCTCCTGTTAGAGGGATGCTTATAAATGCAAACAAGATTCATTTCCCCAAATCTACCATTTTCCAACAAATAATCTTTGAGTGCATTTGGCTACTCCTTCCTATGGGAACTTTGGATATAAATTTGTTGTCTATGTAAATATAGTGTCAGATTCAAAGTAAAGTCAATTATGGTCCAAAAACAAGTTTTAAGACAAAAACCGAGAGTGCTAATAGCATGAATAGTATGTGATAACTTGTTTGTCAGATAATAATGTATTTATTAACTGAGAATGTGCATAGTACAGAACATTGTATTATACATATATTAAATGGACAAACACTATGTCTATTAAGTATTTCACTAGGAACTTACTTTTCTTCTAAAAATGATCTATTCTTGGAATCGTGTAGATTCCATAGATTGAATATATAGAAGAGTTACAAAGAATGCATGTTGTAATGTCAAATACCTGTAAATTGTAAAATTTGGATAAAAAAGGGTAATTTTGTTCATTTAAACGAATAACCCATTAATGTTAAAATATTTTAAATAAACCTTTGTTATTTTCTCTTTAGCTATTTACTAGTTAATGAGAATAAAATCATTCATTCATTCATTAATTATAGATAGGCTATTTTGCATCCTTGTGTTAAAAACCTTTTTTTTGTTGTCAAATTCATACATATTTATTTTTTTGTCTGAAACTACAGCAAATATTTCGATCAAATTTAGCTTGAAAGACCATGTATTAAGATAACAATACTTTGGTCCCGTCATCACTTCTATTGATGAAAATAGAACATACATAAAATTATTTGTCTTATGTCTTGAAAACCCATAATAGATATGAAATGTCATTTTTCTCTATGCATTAAATCAACAAAAATTTTCAGACAACTTTTTAACAATTTTAAGGTTTTTGCTCAAATTCTTTGAAATTAATCTTTCATTCATCATTTCTACAGTAAGAAGAGTTCATATTTGTTACATTTATTAATACACAACAGAATGTTAATTGAGCTTCCATACAGAACCAGTTAAACTTTTCTTTGTACATCAAAACAATGTTATTTACGAAGAAGAAAGAATTTGATTTTTACAAGTACTTAATAATTTGTTTGTTGCCTTTTTAAATATCTTTAAGATATCATATGTCAAGAACAAAATATAATAAATCCTGAACAATTTCCATGAATAGTTTTGTTTTTGTTTTCGACTTTGTCTACTTAGTCAAGTTGTACTTTGCTCTATAAAGTAAATTATATCCCCCTTAGCCAAAGGGGTATTGATCATGGTTTACCTTTTTGATACAAGTGGTGGTACTTTAATGGACAGAACAGGTATTGAGTGTACACAATTTAAAATAGGGATCTATGATGAGTTTTTTTTTCTGTCTGTCCCTTAGAATTATTTTTACACTATATTAGGCACTACAAATTTGAAATATGCCACCAGGATTCATGACAACATGCTATTATAATTGAAAATGAACACTGCTGTCATTTGGGAATTGTGGATTAAATATCTATGGAACAAAAATTATTCTAGTATATCCTGCATAATGATGATCACGAAGACACTTAATGAACTTTGATAGTGCAGGGTTACAGGAAAGCCACTCTTTCTGGTTAATGATTTCATTAAGGCACGCATAATAGAGGACTTTTTTTCCAGTGAAGAACCCTTCTAGAAAGTGCCCTAACTCTGACTTCTTTTGGCAATTTTTATTATGAGAACAAATCCATTAGTATGAGTACTCATCAACTGTCTTTGTTCTGAAGGTCCTACAATACGAGACATTTCCATAATCAGATCTTAGACTGTCCTCCAATGGTCAAATGTGCAGTGGTATTCAGAGCTTCTACAGACTACTCGACACTAGCACAAATTGAAGTTTTATTCCCTCAACCATTTCTCTATTAATTGTTACACACATTCTCTTTTATTAAGGTCACACGTGACTGCTTTCTGCTGAGGAAAATGTATGCAGGTGACCCCCTAAAACTTATACCATTACTCGGACATCACTGAAAAATTTATCATTCTTTCACGTTTGTATGTACATAAAAAAAATATTTTAAAAAGAAGAAAAAGAGTTAGTGCTAAAAATTCTTCTTACACTTTGTCCTACATGATAGTACACGGAATATGATGGTAACGTATCTTGCTGATCTTTTCTGTACCATTTCAACCTAGTGGTCGTTGTTCTCCTGTGAAGTGTCTCATTTTGTTCATGCCAAGTTACTCCAATGTTGAGTTTATTAATGTTTGTATGAAGTTTCCAGTTGTAAGTAGAGAGCAGGATTCATTTAACAAAATCGCATTGTCTCCACATATACTAAGGGAAGCAATACCGTCACACTTCCCCCACACTAAGAGTCATTCTGCAATAAAAGGAAAGCCTTAAACATTTCCCCATTTATATTTCTTCAAATCTTGGTGTTTTATTGTTGGTACAGCTCATTTTATTGCAGTTGAGTATTTATGAGTCAAAGTGACATGTTTAGTTTCATAAGAATTTAATTTGACTTCATAGCAACCGAAAACCTAGGAGTTAAAACGCGAGTCCTACCAGAAATTGTGTTGAAATCAGGGTTGCTCAGAACGAGACACCTGTTTCTGCTCCACTGCTGATATCAGCCGTTTTACTTCTGTTAAAATACATAAATGAGCGACAACTGGTATTCCGTGTCACACGGTAGTTGATAGGTTAATGTCTGAGACATCACCAAATTTATTAAAGATTGCAAAATTGAATGATGGTCAACGTATTTGTTCCGACAAACAGAAGTTCCACTGGAAACTCTGTTGTAAACAATGTCAATATATCTGTTCCTGTTGGAACAAATATTCTTCACCATTTATTCTGTTAGAACATATGTGACCCGCCATGACATTTGCAGGCTTATGAAGGTAGAACGTCATTGTTAGAAAAATTATAAACATGATAAATATCGAGATTCAATGAAATACGTATTTGTGAAGAAGAGATAAACACTTTCCTTGGCTTCTTTTTTGCTGACGCCGAACTATACATCATATATAAGTTTTGAAGAAGTTTTACTTTATCGTTTGAAGTGAAAAATATTTGTATCTACATTTTAAATTGATACAAAAAAAATCAAATTTCTGCTCTATAGATTTCCTTTCATAAATGAAATCTGAAATATATCCCTAACAAATGCACCGTATAAAATGCATGTAAGAGAACACTTACTTATAAACTATTACGCGTCGCATACTAAGTATAGAGACATGCATAATAAATCTAAATTAAAAAAAAAGGAATTCTTTAATAAAGCTTACTTTGACAAATTTTAAACTAACTTCATTTCAACAAGTTTAAATTACATGTTCTAAAATAGAGCTACAAAAAAAAAAAAATTCTCTGCATGCTTTATAAATTTTCTTTCATAAATGGAGTCTAATATATATCCATAATAAATGTACCGTATCAAATGCATATATGAGAACACCTACTTATAAACTGTTACGCGTCATATACTATGTTTTTAGAGACATGCATGATAAACCTAAATTAAAAGACGAATTTAAAAAAAAAGGAATTCTTAAAGCTTACTTTGACAAATTTTAAACTAACTTCATTTCAACAAGTTTAAATTACATGTTCTAAAATAGAGCTAAGAATTGTTAGTAAATTTAAGTCTTTGAAATTTTATTCAAATACGCTATTGAACATTACCAGAGACATATAATACAATGTATCATATGTCTCTGACATTACTAACAAACACAATAATTTTGTATTTTATAAATTAGTGCCTTCAATAAATAAAAGCCGTCATAGAACAGTCTCATTTTCATACCGATATTCGAAATGACTCGTTCATTGCTATCACAACACATATTTCATAATAACATGACAGAGAGAGAGTTTTGTTTCGGAATATTCTAGATAAATATACAAAAAGCAAATTTTAGACAGTGTACACTCCTAAACCTGGAAGTGGCTAGTCACATATAGTTAACGGCGTTTTTCTCACAATGACGTTCTACCTCCATAAGCCTGGATATGTCGTGGCTGGTCACATATACTGTTATATTTATTCCAGTGGAAATAATATTCCAGAATATTTTTTTTTTTTCATTTTGAAAGTTATATTATGAAGAAACTTCTATTTCGTGACACTATGACGTCAAGCACGTGTACCTTCATAATAAAATAAATGTTTGTGTGGGACTGTCCTCAATCCTCTTCCTGATCAATTTACACCTTCCATCTTTGATAATTGCAGTTTTAAGTCAACCATTCATAATTAAGCAGCTGCTGAATGACGTGTTGAAATGGATGTTTACTAAAGATTGTGAACTGAACGACTAAACTTTTGACAAGCTGTTCTCGTGAAAACTTAATATGCTTCAATCATTTTTTCGAAAAATTTACACACTGAGATTTGAAGTTTAAAAACTAAAACTCACAGTGTAGATTGAAAATTACACAAAGAAATTACACAAAAGTTCTGAGGAAAAGAAATCAATTTGCCTATGTGATAACTCTCCAACTGAGACCAAACACAGAAAGTTAGCATCTATAGGTCAAAGTAATGAACTTGCCAAACAGGATGAAAATTAGTGCCTTTTCCTATCAAAATGCAGGAAATAATCGTGTTCAAAAGTGAATCCATTTTGTGAACAAAAAATCTTCTAGCTCGTATAACATCGTTGGACCGTCCCCTTAGGACACCACTATTTACAAAAAAATTACAGTTTTGATCTCCAGAAAATAAGAAGATATGGTGAGATTGCCTATTAGACAACTCTTCAACAGAAGATAGGTTAACGTCTGAGACATCACCAAATTTACAAACGCCGTGTAGAAGTTTAACAACTATATGTCATTGTATGGCCTTCATTTATAAGCAAAGCCAATACCACATAGCAAGCTATAAAAGATTATATAAAATGTCATGTAACGTCATAACAGTTTATATGTAGAAAGACATTTCTTGGATGTTAAATATAAAAATATATCTTACCTGAAGGCTCTAAAAATTGTTACGTAAAGAAATATCTCCAATATTTATAATAATCATAATTTTGAAGATTTTAAATAAATAAAGACAACAGTAGTATACCGCTGTTCAAAACTCGTAAATCTATGGACAATAACAAAATTGGGGTAACAAACTAAAACTGAGGGAAACGCATTAAATATAAGAGGAGAACAACGACACAACATTAAAATGTAACATACACAGAAACGGACTAAGCATTAGACAAAATCCGATGAGAATAACAAATATAACATCAAAACCAAATACATGAAATTTAATTGGGATAGAAAAGTACCGTGACACGTCTTATAGTAATGTGAATTCACACTCAAATATAAGAGAAAACGAACGACACAACGGAAACACAACGTTAAAATGTTACACACATAGAAATGTACTATAATATAACAATGGCTAATTTCCTGACTTGGTACAGGACATTTTTAAAGATAAAAATGGTGGGTTGAACTTGGTTTTGTGGCATGCCAAACCTCGCACTTTAATGGAAATGTTAAATATAACATTGAAATGACAACATAATATTTTACAGGACTACAATACAAATAAAAAGGAGAACGTATTAGACAAAGAAACACATGACTAATAGATAACAAAAAGGCATCAGGTTTAAAATTCAATACGCCAAAAAAGACTCACCAGTGACGCCCAAATATAAAAGATCGAAAGTGAAAAAGTACAAAGTTGTACAGCACTGAAGATCAAAAGTTGAAAAAAGGTTGTGTCAAATACGGCTATGTTTTTATGCTTGGGATAAGAACATCCTTATTATTTAGAACAATTTATGATATGCAAACAGTAAATTTTATCAAATGAATATAAAAGATATTCATAATGAAACTAAAGTATGACTAATTACAGAAAACAAAACCCGAATACATAATGCAAAGACCAACACAGAAAAATAGACACATCCGACTTAGTCCAGGCCTCAACGCAAAAAATCATAAAAATGACGTCACATACGAAGTGGTAAAAAAGGCACAAAAATTACGTTACATTTGAATAACAAGTGTTTTGATCAACACGTTATCACGTTATCATTGACCTTTGATGTGTTTTGTCATATTAAACTGTTAAATCCTATCCTATAACGAATACATGTTTATTTCTGATATAAGTTTATTCCTTTTTATTATTCTAATACTAGTTTATTATTTTTTATTATTCTAATATTAGTTTATTATTCTTATTAGTTTAACATAAGAGTACCTTAAAATATACCTTTGTTCAAATCTGTGAAAACTAAGGGTTTCAATCCTTTACTTTTAAACTTGATGTGACGAAAATGAAACAAACTGATAATGATAATATTAATATTATATTGTATTATGAGATCCCAATTGCAAATGTAAACACCGATTGACTGCTGAATAATGCCGTTTACACTGAAAACTGACATTGGTACCGTTTATGTTTTTCCGATCTTTGATCTTAAATTGCATTTCTGATTGAAATCTTTTACAAACTGTCATCCATTCTAACTTCACATATTCACACGTACTTTATTATGAACAATTTAAAATAGCAAAGAATGTAGACCCCTGTGTACGTCATTGAACAAACAAGTTAAACGAGAAGTCAATGGCTTGATTAATGACTGAACAATAACACAAAAAATATATAAGACACAAAGCAACTGATGACAACCACCGGATAACAGACTCGACTTAAAATTGAGACACTAAGAATGAGGTTGGTTTAAATATGGAAAAAATAAAATAACAAAAATATCAAACTCCCAGGAAAATTGAAAACGGGAAGTCATTTATCGAATGGAAAATTCAAACGAATGGAAATTCCTGACTTGGTACAGGCATTTCCATATGTGAAAAATGGTATATTGAACCTGATTTTGTTGCTAGCTAAACCTCTCACTTGTATGACAGTCGCATATTTCAATTATATTGACAATAATGTGTGAGCAAAACAAACAGACATAAAGGGTAAAAACCAATAACTATTCACCAATGAAAAACAAAATGGTATATAGACGAAGTACATTTATTAAGGAAAACAGAAAGACAATAATACTGAGCTCCACCACTACCCCGAACCCGGCACAATGGTGCATCATATATATGCATTCTCCTTGGCGAATAACGATTTCTTTATATATTTAAATGTCAAGTGCAAACGACTTGGTACACTTAACACTTCTCCGAATTCTGTTTTTAATTCAGATTTTTTGTATTTTTTTAAACAAAAGAGGCGAAAGGTACCAAAGGGACTTCAATTCATAAGTCAAAAATAAACAGACAATGCCATGGCTATACAGGATAAGATAAACAGACAAGCATTAGTACACAAAACACATCATCTTAAAACTGAAGACCGAGAAACACGAACCCAACAAAATCATTGGACGATCTCATATGCTCCGGAAGGATAAGCAAATCCTTCTCCACATATGACACTTATCGAGTTGTTAGTACAAAACCGGTAATACGTCAAATTCATAGGTAAACGTCGTTCGTAAATGTTTTTCCAACAATCAAAATGTGTTTTTCTGTGATTGGCTGGTGTAATATTTAACAACAAATTATAAATTATCATAAAATAAGAAGATGTGGTATAATTAATAATAGCATTGAAATAACATCATCCAGATAACAAATATGACGTAGATGTTGGAAACTATAGGTCGCCATACGACCTTCTACCTGAAACAAAATATATACCCCATAGCAAGCTTTCAAATTCACAACAAAACAAATCAAATGAGAAAAAAACAACGACCTGATGAAGTTAAAAAACAAATATCGAATTTTACGAACATATTATACTCATTTTAAGCCATGCCGTTGTCAATTTATTTTCGATTCATGAGTTTGACTGTTCCTCTGGTATCTTTCGCCCGTCTTTTAGGTAGTTGTGATGTGAGGATTTTGTAACTAGTGCTAGCAGAATGAAAGTTATATCGGTCTAGTTAAAAGACGACAGGGCACCTACTAGTAAATGTTGTTATTTATCATAAAATATTAAATGTTACAATCAATCCTTCCAAAGTTAACTTATTCTTTTTAACCATTTCGATTGTGTCGCCTATTAACGGTTTTGATTTTTAATGCTATTTGTTTTTACATCTAACTGTTAATCAAAAACTGCATTCCAGGTATATCCGCAATACTTTAGTTTTAGAAGAAAATTTTCCCTCTTTATTTCATTTATCTTTTTAACACTAATGTTTATAGTGCTTTTTCTTTTATATCATTACTTTGAAAATTATTGTCAGCTAATTCGTTGTATGATTGACGCACTTATAGCTAAATGTTTATAATTTATTAACACTTCGCCCATGTTCTCGATTTCTCATCTCAATTTAAAAGTTCAATCCAATCAAAATGTCCATAACTGTAAACATCTGAAATGCGAGTATTATATAAGATCAAGGTGGTATAACGCCACTCAATGCAAGTATTATATACTATGAAGTCAGTATAACGCCTCTGAAATTCTCAAAAGGATACAGGCAAGTCTTTTTTTACAATTCTAAACACATGTTTGAAAATATGAAAATATTTCGTGTTATTTGTATGTGTTTGTCTTGAGATTGTAACACAGAGATGACTGCCTTAACCATATTTTGACTATTTTACCAATTATGTTTTGTTCACGCATCGATGCAAAAATAACGGAATTTGATGCGACTGTCATAAAAGTGAAAGGTTTAGCGCTATAAACCAAGTTCAATCCACAATTTTCTACATTTGAAAATGCCTGTACCAAGTCAGGAATATGACAGCTGTTGTCCATTCGTTTAAAGTATTTTATCCTTTGATTTTGCCATTTGTTTGTTCTATTTTGAATTTTCCTCGGAGTTCAGTTTTTTGTGACTTTACTTTTTTTTTTTTATATAAGAGGGAAACAAGAAAACAAGGGATAACAATAAGGACCATGACAGAAACTAAATGTGTTCATTTTGTGTGGAAAGTATTTCTTTTTGTATTGTTTTAGTTGATTTTTTTTTATAATATTTCATTAGAATACGGATCAAAGACTAAATGACATAGATGTAAACAATTTGTCGTCACTTATTTCTATTTGCATAATTCAGTAACCTGTAGTTTAATTTCGACGAAATCAGTTTTAATAGTTGATGTCGATGTTAGGTTTTTTTTCTATGATGCTCAGATAATCATGAGTGTATAAATGTCACACACAAGCGTTACAGTAAATCTCTTCAAGTCATTAATTGTGGGTCTCATTGGGGTCTAAGCGTGACGCGGGATTGCCGATTTTTTGTAAGCGTGACACGTGAAAGTCAAATTATTGTGTCGTGAAAACGGGAAATGAGGTCTTGCGGGACCCGGGAAATGACAAAAAAATGAGAATTGCTTACGTACATAGTGTAAGCGGGATACGGAAATCTGACAAAACAATAAGCGGATCCGGGATCGGAACCCCCCAATGAGACTTAATTGGCAATGATAATAACAAATTTACAGATACTGGTTAATAAGTGTGATATAAACATTAAATTAGAAATTATAAGAAAAAAACCCATCTCATTGGTCGGGTTGTTGTCTCTTTCTTATACATGTATTTCCCATTTCCATTCTCAATTTCATATGCTTTATTTTATTATATTTTGGTTCTTTCTTTCATATTAGGGATGTCCCATTTAAGATATGTAGAGTCTAAAAAGAAAAGAAGAAAGACGAAGAAAGAACATGTTACGGAGTGCGCTATATTTCCAGATGGAGATGAGACAGACTGTTCAAGTCGGGCTACATTCTACGACATCCGTACCTATAGCTCAACAAGCACGTCTGTGAGTCAACGATCAAGCATAGATGAAACTTACGACCAAATTACGGAAAATAGTGAGAGTCATTTTCATGAAGAAAAACACGACGGTTTGATTTACAAGTTGAATTCATTTTCACCTTTCGAGAGAGTAAACAGTGGATGTAAAATAACAACAAAAACAACAACAACTACACATGTTTCTGCTGTTGGTATAACATTAACATCTCCTGAACCTCCAAAATCACCTTTATATATGCGTCCATCTTGTTCTACAAGAATCCGGAGTGAGTCTACGGATCCTGATTCGTCATTCGACGAATTTGAAACTCATACAAATAATGGTTCAAAGTCTAGAAAGATTAATAATCAGGAAAAACCTTTGAAATCCAATATTACAGAACAGAATGTCATGAGGTTACCTAGTATTGACGTCATTCCGCCAAGTCCAACCTTATCAGTTTTCTCTCAGCGACAAGTCATTAAAAAGAAACAGGTAGATTCCCATTCTAGAATAACACTCAGTCCAATAACATGTCGAACCTTGACACCAATGTCATCCTTGTCATCTAATTCAACTATTACTGATACTTTTTCTATAACTTCCGGTTCAGACGATGGCATGTTTAGCATGCGTCCAAGATTCTTCAGCAAAAGAAACGTACTTCCTCCTATAAGTAGAAGTGCATCGCAGGACCAGAATGACGATGACGTATTTCTTTCAACCCCAATGAAGGCTGGTAAGAGGAATAAAATTGCAATGAAATGCAGAAAGACGAAAACGAGATCTCTAGATGAATACCATATAACCACTTGCGGTATTGATTGCACAATTAATGCACAGAAAATTCCCGAAGTTAAGAAATACAACGAAAACTCATTACATAAGTTTGATCATGAGCCGTCCAAGACAAACAGACAGATGCATATTCCGTCTACAAAATTTGTTGATCATCACTTAAAAGAGAGTGACTTGAATAAAAACGAAAGAGTGTCTCAAAGTCTAAAAAGCCAAAAGCAAGGCTACCACACAGGGGAGGATAGTAATATCAAAGAAAATAAACTAAATACTCGAAAGAAATCCGCAGTGCATTGTTCGCCTTCCAAAGGTCTTTCAACTGTTAAGGATCATAATAAAAGTAAAGCAAAGAATATGCTCGTGGATACTAGAAATCAAAAACAAAAAAGAATACGAAAAAAGTCCACAGGTAAAAATAGGTATATGGACGGTAAACTACGTAGAGAAGCAAGTGTTTGTAAGAGTATTTCGGGATCCGATTCCATAGATTATATGCCCCCATATATCAAGGATGAGCCCAAATATATACCAAACTCAATTACCAATTTGAGAAAAGGTGTAAAAAGTATCTCTGACTCAAGTGATTGTATGTCATTGAGAAGTGAACAAACGCAATCCTCTTACCTTTAACCTCAAAATGGACCCTTATATAGAATGCATCGACAAGGAATGTAACACAGAGGACCGATCTGGTTATGAATGTAACATTGTAGTCAAATCTTTCAATTTTACTTTACACATACATGTATCTATTGGTTCTAACAATGATTTTTGTTTTTGATATGTTAAAAAACTATATAATATTAATACTGAATATAGTTATCAAAGGTACCAGGATTATAATTGTATACGCCAGACGCGCGTTTCGTCTACATAAGACTCATCAGTGACGCTCAGATAAAAACAAATATAAAGCCAAACAAGTACAAAGTTGAAGAGCACTGAGAACCCTTAATTCCAAAAAGTTGTGCCAAATATGGCTAAGGTAATTATACCTTGGATAAAAACAATCCTTAGTTTTTCGAAAAATTTAAAGTTTTGTAACAGGAACTTTATAAAAATGACCATATATTTGATATTCATGTCAACACCGAAGTGCTGACTACTGATTCTACATCTTGTCAATAATATGTACTTTATTTTGACATTGCACAAAGTATGTCATACAACCAATTTTATAATGATAAAGTGTAGTAAGTTTCATTTTGATGTGACTGCAACTAACTTAACCCGAAACTTGGTATGTATCATATCAATTCCATGTTCAGTGAACAGGAATATGTGAGTCAAATTCTAATTTGGAATATATATTAAACTTCAAATCCATAATGTACAGGAGATTGTAGTTCACTTATTGTCATTTGTTCATATCTGGTATGCATGTTTGTCCTACATTGTTTTAACTGTGTACTTTATTTGGCATTTTTAACACTTTTTAATTCGAGCGTCACTGATCAGACGAATCGCGCGTCTGGCGTAAATATAAAACTATTTGCTATTAATTATACCATTAGTTTCAACGTTAGAATTGTTTTATATTTTTCATTTGTGAGCATTTATATGTCGACTATACTGTAGTACTTTTTTTTTTATAAATGCCTTACGATGACATATAATTGTGAACATCCACTTCATTTCAACTTTGATGCATAATTGTCTCACTGTCAATCAGACCAAATGTTCTTACTTTTTATTTACAGATAGGGGGCTCAGGTATATGTACTAAGATACATGATCACGCTACCACAAACTACCTTTAACCAAAACTTTTAACTGTTTAATTAAATCTTTTCCCTACCTTTAACCAAAAAATTCTAACCTACCTTTAACAAAAACTTTAACCTATCTTTTACCAAAACTTTAACCTACCTTTAACCAAAAAATTAGCTTCAACTTTAACTTACCTTTAACCATACTTTAACTTACCTTTAAGCATACTTTAACTTTCCTTTAAGCAACACTTTAACCTCCCTCTAACCAAAACTTTTACCTACCTCTAACCAAAACATTAGCCTATCCTTTAACTTACCTTTAACCAAACTTTAACCTTTCTTTAACCAAAACTTTGACCTACCTTAAACCAAAATTTTGGCATGATTTGCACTGTCACATATATCTGATCATAGTGGATCAGGGATTCTAGGCCAAACCCTTTAATTTGGAATAGCTATGAATATCTAACAATTTGGTTCATAAAAAAACATTTGTACGCAGTTTCGTGTTGATTTGACCACAGACAACACTTCATTAACCCACCGTAACTCTACATTTAAACACAAGACGTATAGAAGGACTGACAGACGCAAAGACCAGAAAATATAATACCCCTATACTATCGCATGTGGGCTAGAAAACTAATATTTATATACTACATAATAACAAATACGTTTATTCTTAAACTTAAGTAACGAATTTGATGTACATTGTATACTGTGAATTCATTTATTTTCGTGGGTACCAATTTTCGTGGATAGAGGAAAAATTACATGTTCGTTGATATTTAATTTCTTGGTTTTGACAAAGTCTGCATACAAACCTATAGAAAATATGTTATTCGTTGAACATTTAATTTCGTGGTTCACCCGTACCCACGAAATCCACGAAAATTGGACAGATACAGTTAAGTCTGCTTCACATCTTCAATTTCATCTAGAAATTGACAATGAGGATAGGTTGAAATCAAAACTTTACGACAAAAGAGATGATTTCAGCTTCCCAATTGTAAAATGACCAATTATATGTAGCAACATTCCAGCAGCGACTGCATACTGAGTTTATAACACCCAGTTAATTCTATAATTATGACCTTGTATTTCCTATCATGATTGCCTTGATAGAGTGTTACTGCACACAAATAAGCAAAAAAAAAAACAAGGGTTCCAAGTGGCAAAGTTATGATCCCCCTTTCGTAAATTTTACGCACACCATCATTGGTTAAATGTTATGAAGTATCGGTTGCACAGGTAACCACGGATATGGTCCAGTTGTTGTTTTACTACAATCCTGTCCCCTTTCCCCCCAGATGTGAACTACTGAATTAGATCTATCACCGGTTTTGTACTTACATCAGGAACACTACGGGGCCACATGTGAAGCAGGATTTCTTACTCTTCCGTAGCACCAGAGATCGGCCCCAGTTTTTGATAGGATTTGTGTTGTTCAGTCTAGTTTTCTATGCTGTGTTTTGTGTACTGTTGTTTGTTTGTTTATTTTCTTTTTTAGTCATAGCGTTGTCAGTTTGTTTTGACTTATGAAATTGAATGTCCCTTTGGTATTTTTCGTCTCTCTATGATGTATTTTGTTTCGATAAATGTGTGGTTTAATTGACTATTGAAAAAGTGATATTCAATAAGGCCATTTTTCAGTCTTCCTTTGCATAGACCCAGTTTTAGAAATATTTAATAGTTTAACGTACGTCTGACGTACTAATTTATGAGTCTGGTATTTTTGATAAACTGTACAAAACCTACCACGGTTGTGTGAATCATGGGAATATTTTATACATTGTTTAATCTATCGAATTAAAATAAGGAAATATATATAATGTCTCGTCTGAATTCCTAAACATCTATGTTTGGTCTTCATTCATTCCCGCGTTTGCGCTGGTTACTTTCATTATGATTACAAGAATATAAAAAGCAATAATTTGTAAAATAGAATTGGTCTTCTATGAAACGTCTTGGGTGGGAATTCACACATCTCAAGCCATATAATCAGATAGTCACGGTATTGCATAGACATTGCCAATAACATTGATCTGCAAAATTGTGAATCTATATTGAAAACAGAACTTTAAAATACTGATGGATTCAGTGGAGAACTTTGCAAGGCAATGGATCAGAAAAAAGAGACACTCTTTCCAAAATGAGTTCAGGCAGTGAGATCGTTAATACAAATATGGAAAGTCACTTATCAAATCGAAATCAAAAGCTCAAACAAATTAAACGAAAAGGAAAACAAGTATCCGTATATATACAAACAACGTTATACTGTATGTCTTCCAATGGTATACAAATCCTGTTATTAAACTGTTAACATAAATCAGCAATCAAAGATAGAGTAATGTGGAACTACCTACAATAATGGAAGTTTACATGTGAATCAGATGCGGATACTTAAAATGTCATAAGATTTGCTAGATTACATACAGTCTATTATACTTTCTCTTGCAATACAAGTAGTATAAAACATTTAAATGTTCAACTCTTTACGAAAGAATACCGAATTCCAAACATGACAAATCAATATATTTTGTTCCATAAAAAAGGTCAACATAATCAAAGAGCTGAAAGCTCTGAAGAAAAATGACGCCACTGTCTCTAATATTGGGATAGTTTTTATGCAAGTCTTGATTTTCACATACCGTTATTAGTTTAACAATGCAACATGTATCGTGAGCATATAATTGATATTCGTATATGTGTGTGTGTGTGAAGTGAAGGTGACAACTGGCTGTTTTTTTAAGACAAATGAATAGGTCAAGACTAGCTGAATTGTACAAATAAATACCGTAGAAAGGCATGTATATTTCTCACTGGTACATAGTCTGAATCTGGGTCCGTTCGCTTCCATTCACGTTTGCGCCCACTCATTTTCACCCCTTTCACTTTCACACCCTACATGTTCGCACCCAATCTTAATTGGTTTTGTGTTTAATAACTCTGTAAGCAAGTGTTTTCTTATAAGTATAATTGTTGTCATTGTCTCAAAATAAAGTGAGACAGCAATTTTTTTTTTGTGTTGAATAAATCTTAATCATGTTTTGGATAAGGTATTGCTAAAAATAATAATAATCCTTTCTAAATAAAGTGGTATTTTGTCAACGTTTTATTTTGTGTTGAATAACTCTTAATCATGTTTTGGTTAGTGTATTGCTATAACTTGTTTCATTGACTTGTTTCAAAATGAAGTGAGATTCTGACTATGTTTGTTTCTGCGTGTTGAATAAATTTTATCATGTTTTGGTTATATTAGTGGATTGCTATATTTTGGTTTCTATGTTTTATTGTTTCGTTGTTTCAGATCAATGGGACCAAGCTGTTAAAAACAATTATCTTTTGTGTTTTTTCCTTTAAAATCTTCAATGTTTTACTCATACCAAGCTATAAATACATTCAGTATTCACACCAAAGCAATTTAAAACAACAACCATGATTTTCCAATTATTCAACTTGAATTTGAATTAAACTTGGGCGCGAATGAGTGGAGTGTGAATGTGCGAACGTGTAGGGTGCGAAAATGTATTGGGCACAAACAGACCTGATACCACACAGTCTGAACCCCCTTCTCCCACAAAATATTAAGTAAATAATCTTTTTGTTACTGCTATCAAAGGTCTAATGAAACTCAGATAGTTTCAAACATTTGTCAAAGAATTCTAGTCAAACTGGCACCTAGTTAAATTGGCACCTGGACATATCAGCACCTGGTTAAAATCGACACCTGATATAGTCAATTTGTCACCCATGTTAAATATATATTTTTAACAGTATTTTAAGCAATAGGGTAAAAATAAGAAAGGGGTTGCCAGAATTTTTTTCAGTACTTAAGCAAAAAGAGTTAAATACTAACTTTCACATTTTTGGGTGTTCATGTACATTTTGTATATATTTATTTTTCTCAACTAATGACTTTTTTGGGTTTTTTTAATGATATATATATATATGAGTAGTCCAAATAATTATTACGTCTGGCAAGGCTTTTTTAATTTTATTCTGGAACACGTTCCTATGACCGCAAGGCTATGTTAATTTTTTTTCTGGGACGCCTTCCTACGAACGTCGTAGGAAGGCGTCCCAGAAAAATAATAAAATAGCCTTGCCAGACGTCATAATTATTTGGACTAATACATGAGATATTGTGTATTTTTCTGCATTATTTTAACCAGTTGAGCATTTTACAGGATTGTTGGTTTAATGCTGTTTAAACTTTACTGAAAAACAAACACCTTAAATTTGCTAATTATTTGGCATGAAAGTTTGATTTATTGAAAGGGACTCATAGTTTTCCATTTTATTTTAATAATTGACTTGTTTTTACAATTACACAAATTGTCTAATTGTTAAAACAACAGCTTTGGTAAGGGCTTCGTTGTTTACCTTTATACACTACATATTCACTTTCGTTTCGTGGTTTACCAAAATACACAACAACATATTCACTATGTACTTGGTAACAGTAATTAATTAATTGAATAGAAAATATTATAACAAATATTATTGGATGCCGAATTGACGTCGAATAGGTGCCGATTTGACTAGATGCCAATTTAACCAGGTGCCGACTTGACTTGTACGTTTCAATTCCTCTGCGATCGTTTGCGGTATTTTCTTGAGAAAACCTATTTTCCATCATCAAAGAGAAGAAGAAACTGCTTTAAAATGATTCTGGAACGCTTCATGATTGTTAAAATAAGTTTAATTCACTCAAAAACAATTTTAAAACTTGCGATTAAACAGGAAGTTTCCAAAGCACGTGTAAAAGAAGAAATTAACCGGTGAGAGTGGAAATCCGTATATGACAGATATCCCTATAGTACGACTTTGAAAGTAAAACAGTTCAATCCTTTTGTAAAACAATCTTTAATATACCTATCACATTAATGTTTGAAGGGTCTTAAGCTTATTCAAACCATATAAGTCGGTATGAAACACCAAAACGGAATGAACAATAACCGATTACGTTTTGTAGTTTACAAATTCTAAAACTGGTTCCCGTCAAACTACAACACTTTGTTCGAGTGTAGTGGAATACAAGCAAAAACCAGTGTAAACTGGGTCCTGGCTGATTTAATACTACACAATGATGCATAATGATAACACAAGCAGATTCCAGTTTGTATGGAAAATAGGAAATACGAAACCAAGCGCGGTAGGCAGAGAAATGTAATGAAGTTCAGGTCGGCAGTTATTGAACAATGACTGCGTCATTTTCCAAAAATAATTTCTTGTTTTAGTGAGGGAAACAAAATCAATTAAACAATAAAATACTCGGAAACTGACATTATAAGTATTCATAATTTCTTGATAACATTTTTGTTACGCCTATGAAGAGACAAACAATCGGCATCACAATGGGCACCAACTTTGTTCCTCTTCTTACCGAATTGATTTTTTACTAATATTTGATAGGATTTTAAGTAGCTGCTTATGAGAGTTGAAAGAGCCTAACATTAGCCTAAAACTGCACGTTGTACAACATAGCTGTCCTCTCGCTAATTAAGTAAGTTTGGTGACAATATTGAACGCAATCTATACCATCGAACTTTAAGTTAAGGATACAAAAGATAAGTTAAGTCCGCTACATGTCTTGATTTATATATAAAAATTGAAAATGAAGGTTAGTTAAGAACAAAACACTTCGACAAAAGATATCATTTCGCTTTCAAATTGGGAACTTCCCATTACTATGTTGCAACATTCTAACAGCGCATGCAAATCTAGTATACATCTCCCAATTGATTCGATAGTCCAGAGCTTATTTTTTTCTATCGTGATGTTCTTCATATTGGTTTGTTGCTTACAAGTAAGCTATGAAATTAAGGACTACAAGTAAAGAGGCTGAATTAAGTCATATCTATAAAATAATTGGATTAAGTTTTTTTTTGTACACTTCAGTGTTCCTGTTGTTCGTTTGTTTTTCCATAAATCTTATACTTGTTGTGTTTCCCTCGGTTTTAAGTTTGCAACCCGGATTTGTTTCCTATCAACCGATTTATGAACTTTTAACGCCGCTATACGACTGTTGTCTTTATTTACAGACACCATCACGAATTGGTTGACCATTATGAAATATGACGACAGATTTGTTGCAATTGTCGAATCCTCAAACCCTTCCACTTTTTATTCTTATGTGTCATCACCAAACTACTCAACATCAAATTTGTATATACTTGAGCAATGTGACGGTTGAACTCATGTGTAATGGGATCTGATTACCCTTCTGGAGCACGTGTAGTTTTGTGAATTCTATTATTGGTTGTACGTGGCGATGTCAGTTTGTCATCTACTTATTAAGTTTTAATATCTCTTTGGTAACTTCCTCTTCTCTCTTTTATGTTAACGAATGTTGTTGTAGACGCTCCTCCAGTTCTCTCTATTTTAAATTTAGATTTAAATGGTGATAATGAGTAATCGTAAACCTGGTAATGGTAAATATAATGCTTCAAAAATAACAATGTGAATTTATGGAATTGGAAGCGAAAATGGAAGATTGCCATCCCCGTTAAAACTATCTACGCAGTCATGTCTTCCTGGTGTCCGACAAGGGGTAAACTGATTTGTTTTGTAATCAATCCAACCATTACCCTGTCCCATAGCCATCCAGTGTTGAGCATGTGCATATATTTCATGTCCGTATCGATTTCTAGCGTGCCAACCAGGATTTCTAGGGACTCCTACCCATTGACCATTTAATAAAATTTTGGTGGGTTTTAATCCATCCGTTAGTAACTTTTCTGAATCCATGAGATGTTGTCCGTACATTTCAATGTGCCAGTGTTTGCTGTGAACTTTCATTTTTCCTCCGGCAGTCCTGTTGTCAGCACAACACCACAAACTTGCTGCATCATATGTAAAAGAATATTTTTTCATAATATAAGATTTTAGTTTTGTTAATGCCGTAAAATTTGCCGTTAGAAACGTTAAATCGGCGTCTCTTTCCCAAGGTAAAACTTTGTGGAATTTGACAGCACCTAACAATGTTCCTTCTTGGAGTTCGCATAAAACATTCGATTCCTCACACGTTTTCATTATGAAATTAATCATGTCAGCTAATTCTTGGAGACAACATGGCGATAACACATACCCTAGACCATTAAAACATTTATAGGTTTCCTTTTTACATGGAAACTGTATATCAACTTCATCAGAAATTTTCAAACGATATAATTTCCATTTAATGCCAAGCTGTGCCCAGTCATTATAATTGTCAGACTGTTTTTGTTTTTGCATATAAAACATTGAATCAGGACAAATAACAGACTCTAGTTTACTCTGTGAAAGACGTAAGAAGAAATCATGAAAGACCGACATCCCATTCATTTTCGCGTCAAAAGGAAAGCTTTGAAAAGTTGTTAGTCTAGAAAGAAATGAACCACTTATGTAATCACAAAAAATACATTCATGAAGAGATTCGTCATAGCCTTCGTCATAAATCAGTGAGAAGTTTTTATAAGCTGTCTGATAACATCCAAGTTTCCAAAGGCCATTTTGGTCACGTGATGCCCCACCAGCTGTGACGACGTCTAAGGATTCTATTTCCCGAACAAGTCGTTCTAGACGTGCATCAATGTTAAATGTGGAAATGTTTCTAGCAATCAGCGCATATTCGGTTTTTACTTTTGTTATCAATAAATTCCAAATTGTACCATCTGAATCTGCCTTAGAATAATCTATGACAGTTACATTACCGAAAGATTCTGAAAGAGATATTCTTGAATTCTTTTCTTTTCCTACTACAACTTTTAATCGAGAATTGTAATTCAAAATGTTTTTCAAAATATGTTCTAACTTACTGACTTTTTCTTGTTTATGAATAAAAACAACAGCTACTAGCTTGTCTATAGAAGTTGCATATGAACAGTTTTTGGTTTCAAATCCTTTGTAAAAGAACGGATAACCGTATGTTGTCCCTTTATAGATTTCCTTGCAAATATGCTTCGACGATTTTGTCTTCCGATGAAAATTATCCATACTTGTATTGGTCAGTCTAAATAAATCTTTTATCACATCAATGGCATTCGTTAAGGATTCCCTAGCCTTTGTTCCTCTAATATGGATTTTAGTTTTCTGAATTTCTTTTGCCAGTTTTATAAGATTTTCTTTTAGGTTGGAAATTCCTGTATCTATTGGTAACTGTTTGTATTGACGTAATTTCAAATTCGCGGGAGTATATTGGTGGTCAAACATATTATAGTCAGTGTTTACGTCATCTCGACGATTTGTGTTTTGTTTTAAGGTAGAACCCTGTAGCGACGAAGTATGTAGTCCGAGGAATACCAAGCTAACAGCAAATACACCAATTCCGACAACTATCCATCGGATAAAACAAATTCGCATTGCCTTTTTCATTTACAAACTGCAAATAGAAAATAATCCTATAATATTAAAAAAAAAAATAGATCCTTTTCCACCCAGAAGTTGAATATCAATTTAATGTATCGAATTTGCTATCTGAAATCGTGTTATTGTTAAAAAAAAAAACCCACATCAAATGACATAGTTACAAACCTGATATTGAACAGTATCTTTGTTGCGTTGACCCAGTCGTCTGAAAGACAGTTCGTGGTTCTGTTGTGCTGTTTTGTGTGCTGTGTGGTTAGCATGTCGAAATGCACTATTGTATTGTGTATTTGTGTATTTATGTGTCCTGAATGTTCTTGTATTTATTTGTACTGTATTCGCGTCATGTAATGGTGTCATGTTAGTGTTACATTTAACATTGCCATAAAAGTGCGAGGTTTGGCTAGCCACATAAACCAGGTTTAACCTACCATTTTTTCTTAAACTGTCCTGTACCAAGTCAGAAAATTGGCAGTTGTTATCTTATAGTTCTTTTCTTTTGGTTTTTTTGTTCACTTCAGTGTTTCTGTTGTTTCGTTGTATTCCTATAATAATTGTGTTTCCCTCGGATTTAGTTTGTAACCCGGATTTGAACCATTAGTTGTCAAATTAATATTCAACGATTCATAATAATAAAAGGGATGATTTTTCTTTTCCCCATTGTTAATTATCCATTTTTAAATTGTGATGTTCCCTTGTCAGCATATTATGGTGTCTATATATCTCAACTTGTTCATTTGGCTTGTGTATGTACCAACGTATTTGATTTTACAGAAAGAAATCTATGTACACACGTATTACTGAAAAATGATAGCATCAGGGTTTTCGATATCACAAACTAATCAAAACATGTATTAAATTTTATCATCGTACAAGGACATAAATCGTAAATATAAATCAACATGCAGACATCTTATACGTTCAGGTATTTCACACCCAATCTTTTATGGTATTATTCTTTATGACCAATGTTATTTCAACTGATCGGGCGAAGGTTACGTTTTAATTTGCACGAGGACAGTCTTTTTGATGAGGTGTGACGAATAGCCACTGCCTTTTTTTGTATTAAGCTTCCCGTTATAGATATAGATAGCAAGATAAGGGAAAAGGCCGTGTTTACTGTTAGTATTAACTTTATTTAAAATTAGTTTAGCAGGATAAATCTCTTTAATGTACATACTGAAGTTGTCATTATCGAGAGCCTTAAAAGACTTAGTGTAATTAAATTTTTGTATCAGATGTTGTTTTGATGAGTCTTTGCTGATTTTAGTTATAAATTGTAACTCATAACAATACAGAAGCAGGTCTGCAATAATAGGTGCACATGTTGGTCCTTATTGGAATTCCGATAACTTGACGTTATACGTAATATCCCTGTCTAGTAAAAATTCAAGGGTAGTATCAAAGCAGGTCAAATTGACATACATGCAGTTCTCTTTGTTTGTTGTTAGTAAAAAAAATACCTAAAATAGTTTGAACATAGATTTATTCGCATTCTGACTTTTTAAATGCATATTTAATTAAGTGTGTGAATTGTTACTTTACGAAAATTATGAGGCAAAACGATATATAGGGTAGAAAAAATCAAAAATTATTCGAAATCGCAAATACAGTATAAACATGCAATTTATCATGTACATCCACAGAATTTTTGACACTCCATAAGTAATTAAATCCACTATTTTCAAACGCCTTATTTGAACAAATATTTACCAGTTTTTTAATTGTACCAAGTGTACCAGTGAATAAAATAGAAAGTTTAGAAGTGGAACAATGGCTTGAAGACGAAATAAATATATATATTTGTAAGGTGTTTTGTAGCTTCAGAAGCCAGTACATCGTTGGAACTTTCATTGTATTTGGTTTTGCTTGTAAAGAGGTAGCTAAACATTTATGTTTGTTACAGACGTCATTTTTCAAAAATGGAGTCAATTGAAATGTTGGTGAATTCGTAATTTCCTTTAGCATAACCTCAATGTATGATTTACGTCCAACAGTAATGATCTTTTAAGCAGCCTTATCAGCCGGGACAAAAACAAATTCCTTGGCGAGTTCTCTTAGAAAAGAGGGAAGAAAGATACCAAAGGGACAGTCAAACTCATAGATTGAAAACAATGATTGAAAATAAACTGACAACGCCATGGATTATAATAAAAAATACTAGCTAATATTTGATACGGAAATTAGGGCTTCTATGTTTGTAGTTGAGAGTAAAATGTTCTTAAAAATGTTGTATTCATTTATCAACTATGTTCATTGCTGAATTGAAAAAAAATAGAATCTAAGGATTTATTATCAACTTTTTCTCGTTTTATCCATTTCGAGCAGTAGTTACCGAGTGAGTCGTGGATGATGTTACGACACCCATTCCAATTATTAATTGAAAGGGGACGATATATAGGTCCTTTACTGTCGGTCAAGACGGATGTATATAGTCTCCTGTATTATATTGTTATACTTTTATAAAATCATTTTCGGATATATGGGTTTGAAGAATTGGAAGTACGTTACGAACATGAAATTAGAAAGTGTTGTATACACAACTAGAAGCTGCAAGCACAATAACAAGGCTAATATATTTTTTAAGTTTAGAAGTGAGAGGGGGAACTGTAACGTACCCCTTGGCACGTGAAGATGATAAGTGTACGGAGAAAACTTAAATCGATTGTGATCACATGTGCCAAACCCTACTACTTAACTAATAAACAAACAATACCATATAACCATAAAAATTTGCCCAATGTTTTTTTTATAACGTCTTGTTTATTTATCGGCTTTCCTAGCGAATAAACTTTGGAACTGAAGGTGATATTTGTAATTCATTTTAAAAAGGACGTCGAAAAAAATCACACTAAATTAAAATCTTTTCATCAACAAATAGAAAAATAGAAGATAGGAGACACCAAATGTACAATAACTAAAAGTCAGAAGTTGGAAGTAGAACCGACAAACCCTTAGCAAAAAAAACCAATCAAAGTACTTAAGTACTGAATATTGGATGACCGCAAGTCCTTGTGGATGGTCAAAAGCACCTGTCTCAGAAAAAAAACACATCTCTATATCTGAAACTGGTGTTAATGTACAGAGATATATTAGATCGTGCGTGAATGATGAATAAATTACAAGGAATTCAACCTCACCGTAATAACTGTTATATTGTAGTGATACAAATCAGTATACTCTGGTTTGTTGTTTTATATTATATTAATATTTGTTGATCATCCCCCAACAGAGCAAATATTAATAAAGATCAAAACGTTGACCACATGCACACCTTCAATATATGTACAAACAGACAGCAAAGTGCTAGGATTCAAACTGTAGTAGGAGTTAAGCTGAATAACTGTATACCCACAATGGGACGGACGGAAGAGACGGATGGAAGGACAGACGGAAGGACGGACGGAAGGACGGACGGAAGGACGGACGGAAGGACAGAAGAAAGGACGGACAGACGAACGGACTGGGGTAAAATAATATGCCCCAACTTTTAGATGCATAAAAAAAACGTACAGATCCGTTCACTCACTGAATAAACTAGAAAGATTAGAAAAGACTGGGCGACAAGAACCCCAACATAACCAGACATTCAATTACAGTCCATAAACATTGAAGAGTGTGTAAATCTTTCGAAAGGAGGACTTCATCTGAACCACTTGTAGGATTAACCAATTAGGTCACAGACAGATTTACCTTCAATAATGGCAATTAAGTACATCCACTCAAATCCACTTAAGTCGGTCTCAAGGTTCCGGTGGCACTTTGTGTAATATGTACTGTCTTTTTAAATATAAAATAAAAAGGTAGAAACCACATGTATAAAGTAATCCAAAACAGCTATCATACGACTACCATACCGGTAATACCTGCGTGTTCAAATTCATTTTGAAGATAACATCGGGTAGTTTGTTTACATATTTGTAACATTGTCAACCTACAAATGTAGATTAAACAAGTTAAGTGTATCTTGTATCATTACACTAGTAAGGATTGAAAAATATAACCGATCTGTCGAGGAATCACACTTGTCCATTATCTACCTTTGGGAAGTTACCATATAGCTCAATCAAAAATGTTGAGGTAGGAAAATTGCCCCTGTAAATCTTCACCCATAAGATCATTTTCTACACTTTAATTGTTCCAACAATTTTACAAAAATTGATATATTCAATTTAGTGTGAAATGTTGATGTGTTGCTGTTGAAGACATGTTGATACTGTACTGCAAACTTTGCAAGCTTTTCCATCAAACGAAGCCAAAATAAAATTTGTATAGGAAAGACATTACTTCCTAAATAATTTTGGGTTTGGTTACAGGTACAATAGCTGTTTAATTCATGTTCACATATTTTACTTAAATTCTCATATTTTGATTTATAACAAACTTATACGCATACCCTTATTTAAAAAAAAGTCTAAAATAAATAATTAAAAATGCATGGACTCGATAATATGAATCAGCATTTTGTGCTTATTTTAGTCTAGACGCCATCTAATTGACCATCGAAATGGCCTCCGAAAACCTCTGACGGTCACTCAAATATAGACATAAATATAAATGTAAAACGATTAGATTTTACTAGGTATGTTGGATGCCATATCATAGTTTAAATAAAATGTCCCGCTAGGACATTTTATTGTCAAAGAGACAACAACCCGTCCAATGAGTAGAATACAGCCGAAGGCCATCGATGTGCCTTCGACACAGCGAGAAAAACCTGCACCCGGAAAATGTGTACTAGTTCAATGATAATGAACGCCAAAATAAACTCCGAAATATATATATAATGAAATAAAATTAAAAATCATACAAGACTAACAAAGACCAGGGTCTTCTGACTTGAGACAGGCGCAGCGGGGTTAAACATGTATTGTGAGATCTCAACCCTCCCCCTATACCTCTAGCCAATGTAAAAAAAACCACAGCAATACGCACAATATAACTTAGTTTAAAAGAAGTCCGAGTCCGATATCACAATAGGTAACAAAAGAAACTAAGCAAAATGACAATAATGCATAAATTAACAAAGGACACATCTCTGTATTTTCATAATCACCCAAAAAATGGGTCTCGTCTACACTATACAATACAATACACTGTATATCAATCCAGACATTCATCTAACGAAAAACTTTTCAAAATTTACCTTATGGACTTAATAATTATGTGTTCAAGTCCTGAATATGAATGAAATATTTGCCACTGGACGTCAAGCAAATAACAATCAATGCATCAGTTATAATAAAACGCTAGCACATATCATTGCATAGATTCCGGTCAAGTAAACTGAAATGCTCATTAATCAAATACCTTAACTTTTTGTTCAATGGGACGATGTGTGCTTACATTTATTGAAAACGGCATTAAAATGCGCTTTTGTTCATTGTTGAAGGCTGTACGGTGACCTGTAGTTGCACATTTCTGTATCATTTTGGTCTATAGTGGAAAGGTGTCTCATTGGAAATCATAGAATATCTTCTGTTTTATTTTAAATTCCATTTAATAAAGATCTTGTTACTTTTTAACCAACTATTCCATTCAACTGCTACGCTTTTCTTTTAGATTAAGAAGATATAGAAGATCATAGATCCTCAATCAAACGATGAACTTTTGAATGAAAAATTTAAAATCAAATATTACTTACTAAGTTCCTGACACGTCTTTAGAGCATCCAGGTGAGTGAAGTAGGATCAAACAAACGTTACAGCCTGTACAAAATATTATTAAATACAGGTGTTGCATTTTTTTTATTTATTTAATCTTTATCGTACCTGTATTTATGTTTTACAAAATGTGTTATCGTTGCATAATATTTTGAAAGTATTAATTTTTATTCTCTGCTCTATTAAAATTTTATATGCTTCATGCACCATTAAAATTGTCATTAAAATTCGTATCAAACAGAATTGAATAAGAACGAATAAGTGTTTACTAAAGTTTATCCAGACATGCAATGTTAACTCAAAAATTTTACAAATTTAAAATTGGATCACATGGTCTATGTTCAAAATAAAAAAAATAGCTGACTTTTTACATGGAGTTCTTGAAACTACAGTGGACAATTAAAATCTACAGAAAACAATAGTCTATAGTTATTTGTTAAAAAATTCCATTTATTCCTGTATAAAATTAAATACTTTTTCTTATATTTTTTTTATACCGATAATGACATTGAAAGGATGCAATGCAATGTACATTACAATCAATTATTTTGAAGAAAAAAAAATATACAAAGAACGGAGTGTAACTACATGGTAATAATGTGAAGTGGATTACCATTGCAACCAACAATATGATGTGATGTTAGGATATTTGTGTTGAAATTTGTGTTGAAATATAAAAGCTGTTGTATATTTCTCAGGTCTAATGAAATACATTTGTACTAATTTTTATTAGATTAAATAAACCTGCAAATACTTCAGAGATGCATATATATACATACGCATTAGTATTTTTTTTCTCTGAACTCTCTCTTCTATTACATATCTAATGAGTATGTAATTAAACTTAATAAAATTGAGTCACTCATTTTAAATTTATGATATATACTGTTTATGTATATAATGGTATATTTGATAGAAAACATCTTCACGTGGAGTAGATACAAGAACAAGAAAAATGTCATTTTCAACATGCAATATAACAACAAATACATGCATTAATAATTGCAAATGAGGACTACACATAAGATGTTCTTCCACAATTGGTTTTGTACCTACCTTACTTATGGTAGTATTTTTTTTCAAATAAATTAATGAGCATATAAATCTATAATAATGTCTCTAGTGTTTGAATTCGAAGTTACGTTCCAATACTTGAAAATGTCCACGCGAGAGTTGTAAATACTCATGGAGATAATAAAACAGACAAGACCAAGTGTGTCCACTTAATTGTGCATCATCAAAATGGAAACAATGTGGAGTCGAAGGCTTGAGATATTTCAAAATCAGTGGCGTAGCTGGGTCATTTTTACGTGTACGCCCGAACCTTGGCGAGGGGTCTGAGGCGGTGCCAACCGCTCAATGTCAAAGCACCTGCTGGTTGTGGGTTCGAGGGGACGAAGTCCTCGAAAGCTATCGAGTTATCGAGAATGAGATCTACCATATTCCTGTCAGTAAAAATTCATCAATAGCAACATACTTTTGAATCTAATTGGTTTATTTTTTATGTTTAATTTTGAAATATGTTTAACTTATTTATCGTGTTAAACTGGAAGCTAGTGGTCATTTTTTTTTATAGAGAAAACGTCATAACCAATATGACTTTCAAATATGTTTAAAGGGAGCCGTGAGTGAGCATACAATCGACAAAAGCACCTTTTAATGGACATGAAAATTTATTTCTAACAGGTGCAATATAAAAATTCCCTATGATTTCTTCCAACAAAAAGTGAATCAATTTATCAGTCCCTTAAAAGATTTAAAAAAAAAATTAAAACATTTCTTTTGATATTTTTTTGTGCCAATATTTCATGACAATCTATAAAGTTTTATAAATTGATCATGAAAAAACATTTAATTGCGTAAAGAAAATCCGGCTATGAGTAAAGATCAGAAAAATGAACGAAAACAAATGCTCTCAAAATTTTGCTTCAGACATTAATCATAAAAAACCTCTCCCAAACTTTCATAAAATTCGATAAAGGTTTGACAAAGTAGTTAATGTAATTGAGAATTAACAAACGTTAAGCCCAAACTGTTACCCCTTATTAAATGCAGAAAGAATAACTTTTATCCGTTAAATGCGGGAAAATTAAAAGCATTATTATATTGCTCTGGATACTCTTTTGATCATAAACATTTTTTTCCAACTTTCGTAAAATTTCACGGAGAGCCATTTAAATATGGAATAACCATACATTGTCTCGAAATATCAATGTTATTTGTACAAGGCTTAGAAACAGGTGGAAAGCGAGGCTGTTATATACTGCAACTTTTATAACTGTTTTAAATGAAGTATTTTGGATAAAAAAAAAACATCATTTCTTAATTTGGAGCGGTCGACGTTAAATTTCCGCGAACCTGTATGTTTTATTGATGTCATATATAAAACTCTACGGAAACGCATTGTCAACGTCATAAACAAGGCGATATACGGTCAGTGACTGTATATCACATATCACATATGAATATACAGTCAATGTAATTTGACTGCTCAACTAGCGCAGACGCAGTATATAACATTTTATCCATTCGGAACCTTAATATTGACGCCGCCGACGACGCTTTGACTCGCTTTTGAGACATAAATCGACAAAAAAATGCAAACCGCATATCAAATCTCAGCAGATAATGAATTGCATTTAATATAAGAAATGTAAGCAGAATTCAAAGCAGATTCAGACTTTTACAGAAAATTGGAAGAAATCTATGATAGGATCTAGTTGATTAAAGTAAATTCAGTCCCTTTTTATTCACAATTACAATCCACTGCAGAAAGAATCACACGGTTGATATGTTCTTTTAACCAGATTTTCTAATTCTATTTTTTTTTTCAAAATTCAAGTGTACGCCCGGGCGTTTTGACGTAAACGTAGCTACGCGCATGAAAATATATATCAATAATGTTATTTATCAAATTGGCGGCACACAAAGCGATTGCATATTATATGCGTTTAGCTTATTCAACAGGGCAATTACAAGCATTTACATATTGTACAATGCTTAACGTACATCTAGTTGGAAGTATAAGATTAAGATATACTATGGTTATACTGATTGTTCTTGAACTGAAACAAATTCAATCCAATGCCAGCTTTCTGGATATTTGGTGATTTTTGGGACATATCTAACCTAGCCATTTTGTATCAATCTATCAGTAAAGGCAAGGCAAAACGTGTTTTGTCCTAGCGTATTGAAGTAAGTTCGTGTTAGGTTAATTAAACTGAACACTTGACTGATATGATTCTGATCGATGGTGTATCTATAAGTTTGTATATAATTTATAAACAATATCTAGATCTACATACAGACAAATACTTTGTTTATAAATAATAATTCTAGATATACATACAGACGTATTAAGGTACTGATTAAAAAACGTATGTCAAAGGACAAGTGGATGTATACATGTAAACCAGGAAAAGTCCATCTTCACCACACAAATAAACAAAGAGGTTTATTTAAATCAAATCATTTGATTGCTGATCCACTTAATTCAAATATGACAAGAATATAAAGCTAATCATTTATGTTAAATTTTATAGGTCATTATTATATTTTTCCTCGTCTAAATGTAATGTTTTCCTGTTAGGCATCAGTATCTGTTAAGATAATAAATCCTGATAATACCTATTAATTTTGACGTGAATGTCACGAATATTACATTTTATTAATTTTCGTTTCATTTATTTCAAAAGAAAAGTTTAACTTGATGTGGAGACCTTTGCCATGTTTGCGCCATCCCCGGGCGCCATCGCTGAACATAAAATAGCATTGAAAACACTATCGGTCTAGATTTTAATTAAGCAGATTTTCAGACAAGAATGCAACTAGCATGCTAGTGTGTTAGGAATTTCATTAAATGAAGACGGTTTGAGATTCTAACTTTTAAAAATACAGAATATTTGTTTATTATTTCTCACTTTTTTCTACTTAGCTTTATAAGGGCAGATAACTCAGATTTTTTTTAATTTCGATTAAAAAAAGTATCGTTTGCTTTTCTTCTTCTCTATTTTGCATAATACCAACAAAAAGTCATGTATAGTTATATTATATTAGATCAATTAGGTTTTTTCTTCTATATTTGCATAATTCTTTTTTCCTTGAATGGATTTTACAAAATGTTTCAGTTTTACACAATCTTTAGCTTTAAAACAAGCCAGCTAGGTAGCCTATAATTTTATCATATTTTTAATAGCATGATAAAATAACAGTTTGGCAAGTGTGAAAGCAAATGTTTTTCCATTGTTTTTAAAATATTGGTCAATATTCCCCTTTAATGGTAACACAGTGCAGTAGATCAGGTCCAACACATACAGCATCTCTTATCTATAAACTTTTTACAATTACAATGTGCTGATAGAAATAAGAAGATATGGTATGTATATATATATGACTGCCAACGAGACAACTCTCCATCCAAGTCACAGTGTCTAAAAAGTAAACCATTAAACGTCAAAGTATGGCCTTCAACACGGAACCTTGGCTCATATCGAACAGCAAGCTCAGATAAAGGGTCCCTAAATGTCAAGTGTAAAACAATTCAAACAGGAAAACAAACGGTCTAATATATATAAAAAAAAAAAGAGAGAAAAAGAGAAACACTTATGAACCACATCAACAAACGACAACCATTGAACAACAGGCTCCTGACTTAGGACAGGTGCAAACAAATGCAGCGTGCGTCAACCTTCACCCTAACCTGGAACTACATCATAGAAATACACACTATAGAATATCAAATAAAATAGTTTTACTCGATCAAAATGAAATATTAACAAAAACAAGTCAACATATACCGACCGAATAAATTTGATTTATGGCGCAATATGAATAAAATATGCAAATTAACTGGCAGCTAGTTCAAAGCCACTAGCACATGACTAACAACCAATAAAAAAATCATGCATCTAAGACTAAATTATCATTCAGTACCGACATCCAACATCCAATGAATTTAGTGTAAAGACGTCATAAACAGTCAGAGAAAAACATGACCTTGTGCAATGCCAAGATAAAGGTATGGACAGATTGTAGATCCGTGAAATGTGGATATGCAGTGGCGGATCCAGCCATTTTAAAAAGGGGGGTTCCCAACCCAGAGTAAAGGGGGGTTCCAACTATATGCTCCCATTCAAATGCATTGATCTGCCAAACAAAAGGGGGGTTCAAACCCCCGGAACCCCCCCCTTTGGATCCGCCACTGATATGTATATAACATACTTGTAATATTTAGTTTGCTTTTAATTTACTGATAACACAATCAATATTAATACCAATTAAACAATATTCAATGATCGTATAACAGTCAATGTGTTGAATTGGTAACCTTTTATAATAAGTTTATTTAAAGGATCGATAAGTTTACCCGTTTCTAAATTTTCGGCACGGTTAACATCATTTCCGTAAAATGAGGATGTTTTATCCAGTCAGAAATAAGTTTTCTACAGATACAATCAACATTCAAAACCAAATCTTTATATCTATGGAAACATTTAGTGAAAGTTTTTAAGAAATTTATGGTAACGAAATCCCATGCTTAAAAATTTACCAGTAATACATAGATTAATTTCGTTAAAATCAAAAACGTCACAACAGACACGGTCATAGCAAACGAGTTGTGAAATATATACACCGTAAGATGGTGCCAAAGGAACATAACCATCTAAAAATGGAAAATTAACGATATGAAACAAAAAAACGTCCCTTTTGTCGTAAATTTTAGTGTGGAGTTTCCCGTTTAAAACCTAAATATATATTATTACTGTTTAAATTTGATTTATTTAAAGTAAGTTTCTTTGGTGGAGCAAAGCGCTCAGAACAAACACCAAAATCAGGATCTTCAATTCAAATGTAAAATCTATTCTTCTTCGTGGGTCAGAAACTTGGAGACTGACAGCTGCATCTACAAAAACATTACAAGTTTTCATGAACAGGTGCATAAAAACATCATTGGAATCAAGTGGCCTAACACAATTAGCAACAAAGAGTTATGGAAAAGGACAAGACAAGAGCCAATAGAAAGAACGATAACAACACGAAGATGGAAATGGATTGGACACACTCTTCGTAAAAGCAACTCAAATGTAACAAGACAGGCACTAGATTGGAATCATCAGGGCCATCGTAAAAGAGGGCGACCAAAATCAACCTGGCGCAGAGATTTTTAAAACATCTGATCTTCAGAAAATTGGGAAAACATGGGGTGAAGCAAAGAAACTAGCAAAAGACAGGAAAAGATGGAAAGCTACTGTGGTCACCATATGTCCCCCACGGGACGAAGTGGATTAAGTCAAGTAAGTCAAGTTTCTTGGGTAAACTTTGAAGCCGACGACAATGTTGGTTTGCTATAAGTACCCATTGGTTTCATAAGCCCTACGGCTGCAGCCGATACCACTGCTGGGTGGCTATTAGTGAGCAAGTGTATTACTGACATCGACAAACACTGCTTGTGGACTATTAGTATCAGTACTCATGCTATCGTAATCCCCGTCAATACCATGTCTGGTACCCAGATGTATAATAAGCCCTGGGTCGACGCCATTGCTATAGTGGACTGTTAGTACAAAGACTACCATCAGTTTTAAAACCGAGTCACGTGATGAATGGCTATAAGTAACCAAGTGTATATTAGCCCTGAAATCGAAACCTTTGCTGGTGGACTACTACAGTACCCGGGCTATCATAAGCTCTGAAGCCAATAGCATGTTTGGTGGACTGTTGTTACCCAAATGTATAATAACCATTGGAGTCGACACCATTGCTGGTGGACTATAAGTACAAAGGTTACCATAAGCTGTAAAGTTAAGACAACTGCTGTATGGCTATAAGCTAGTAAAAAGGTGTACAATAGCCCTGAAGTCGATACCACTCCTGGAGGACTACTATAGTATCCGGGCTGTCATAAGCCTTGCAGTCAGAGCTAGGGTATTGGTCCTGATTTATCTCTTACATTCTAAATCAGTTTATTTTATAACATTAAATCATTTTGAGGACCAAAAAAAAAAATGCAACATCGACCATGCATCGTGAAAATTCATTAACGACTTCGATTGGAAAAAAAGTGTGTGTGTTGGACATAAATATTCTAACTTACCCTGTACAAACATGATAAAGTCGTCCTTTGATTCCGATCTTTTTCGCAATTACAAATGTTTGTGCACACGTACATATATTTACATCTGACTCCATTGACGATTCAATTTAGTAATATCATTAGATGTGTTCAATATCAATATAATGATACGATCAAATTGTTAATCATCTTGTCATGTACTTGTTGATCATGATTTCAGGAAAATTGCTTGATTTCTAGGCACCGGTTCCCCGCTATATTGATTACGATATCAGGACTTTTATGTGTGATGCACATATACGCACAAAGAAGCATTGTACTTGTCAAAGAGGCTGTCAACCTGACCGAACATTGATCGACAAAATAATTATTGGAAATGTAGAATGGAACAACTTACTTATTTGCTATATTAAATATTTATTGCTTCAAAGATTAGAATGTGTAATAAGATTACTAAAATTGAGAATGGAAATGGGGAATGTGCCAAAGAGACAACAACCCGACCATATAAAAAAACAACAGCAGAAGGTCACCAACAGGTCTTCAATGTAGCTAGAAATTCCCGCACCCGGAGGCGTCCTTCAACTGGCCCCTAAACAAATATATACTAGTTCAGTGATAATGAACGCCATACTAATTTCCAAATTGTACACAAGAAACTAAAATTAAAATAATACAAGACTAACAAAGGCCAGAGGCTCCTGACTTGGGACATACGCAAAAATACGGCGGGGTTAAACATGTTTGTGAGATCTCAACCCTCCCCTATACCTCTAGCCAATGTAGAAAAGTAAACGCATAACAATATACTAGAACACATTGCACAAATAATTTCGGACGTAAATTATACGTGAACCTACATGTAAAAGAACGTTTGGTACTGCGTATGGTAAAATTCGTCCCTATGTTGGGAAATTTGACATCATACAACATGTACAAGACAACTTAGGGGAATTTCATACCAGTTGAGAGCTGTATTTAAGAATTGAATGCTCCCTTTTGTGAATTTATTTGGGTGTAAAAGCGTTGACCGAAGTACAGTTTGTATAAAGCGCTGAAGCGCATCATTGCTTTTTTCTAAAAATGTGCACACGGTTAATGCTTTTACAACCCAATAAAATTACTAAAAGAAACATTCAATACATTTTTTCCTAAAATGATGAAAACACGATTTCTGTCATGCTAATTCTTAGGTTAGGGAAGGATTGGGCGCCCGTTAACATGTTAAACAGCGCCACATGCTGTATGTATGTGCCTGTCCTATGTCAGGATCCAGTTAATCATGCAGTGGTAGTCGTTTGCTGTTGTGTTGCATATTTTTTATATTGTACATGAATGAGCCCTTGGTTTTCTCGTTTAAATACAATTGTTGTTTCGGATTTTTTTTTAGCTAAATATGTTGGAAGGGTTTGGTCATTGTTGAAGGCCGTATATGGTGACTTTGCTAATATCTGTGACATTTAGTCTCTTGTATAAAGTTTTAATACTGTCATTAACTTTTTGACCGCCTGACCGCTTAAACTTTCGAATCTGTCAGTAATTTGACACGTAAAATGGGATGTGATAGACGAGCGTATGTATATACGGAGTAATATTTTCAGGACGGGATCCATTCCGTTCTTTCCCGTTTTCAATAAAGTCAGAAGCCCACTTTTTGTACATATTGAAAACAAATTTTGGTGTTTTGAGTTAAACAGCGGGGGAGTTAATCAGTCGTAAAATGGAGGAAAAGTCATTCCATAGTTTCACCGTTTGATTTGCAAATAATTTAACATTACGAAAAAGTGTTCTTATAAAATTGTTTATTGAAATATTGATGAAAATTAAATTAAAAAATCAAGTCATGTTTATAAATACGTAAGAGCGTATGGGTTAAATGTAGTTATCTATAAACATACGAATGCCACAATGAAAGAAACAGGCGTATTCGTTCTGGGTGAAATTTTAAAGAAAGGATGAGACATCAATTTTCTTCTTTTGTGGAGATAGATTATGTACATGTATTTCATTCTCTCCATTTGAAAAACCATTCTTCTATCAACAAATTTGTAAGAAAAAAATATTTACTTTACAGATTTTTTTTTTAATTTGAAGAATAAAACTTAAGGCATATAAAAAGTGTCAAAGCGTATAGGGCAAAAAAAAAAGAGGCTACTATTTTGTTATAATATGTTAAGCAAATATCTGTAAGAAGAGCTTTCATATTTGAAGCAGATGCTATATATATGGTATAAACGATAACAGAGAATTTCTTATTGATAAAACTGCTTGTCCACTATTTCAAACAAGTTCCGAGTTTGAATGTTTAATAAATAAATGGAAATTCTACGTCTTTATATAACCAGTAAAGGAATGGTCAGTTCGTTTTAAACTAACTAACATAATTTTAAGTGGTTTTGAATTTCAGAGAGAGGACACACTTCAATTTCATCCAAACTAAGGTTAAATGCCTACCTTTCTTTCCTCTAATTTTCTGGAAATAAGTCGTTCAACTCTGTATTCATTTGGCAAAATTTCTCTTTGTGGAACAATTCTCTTCTTTTATAAATATTTTCTGACCAAAGCACAACTCTCTCCAATTGATTTCCTTTTTAGTACGTAATTGCATATGAAGAGTCATCGTTGATTTTCAGTTATAAAATGTAACATAACTTATAATACGGTTAATCTTTTGCCGATATTTCTGATTTAGTCATTTTTATTATCATTTTCCTGTTCTGTGCACATAATTTCCGACAGTCTATCGGCAAAGTCGGCCACCTACTCTTGTTTATTATGTCTACGTGTACCTGAAACTCTCCTTGACATGTTTTAATTAACAAATATAAACTTTATTGATGCGTGTGTGTGTGTGTGTAATATTATCATGGAGGAAATAATATTGCACGATTATTATTTTTATTAAAACGAAAGTATAAAACATTTGAAAATATTCGTTTAAATTTAAACATAATTGCCTATTTTGCGTTTTATTTTATTCGAATGTAACAGCAGAGACATATAATACAATGTCTCTGGTAATTTTGTATTGCACATGTTGCAACGAGTCTTTTCCTCGCTAAAGACATACAATCAAGATGTTATGCCATGCTTGTTCAATCACTTTCAGTTTATCAATACTTTTGAGGTGACGTCGTATTTGTCAATATATTTACATTGAAATATATAATTCAAAGTATGTAACAACTAGTACTACTATTACATGTATTATGTGTGTATTGAAATAAAATAATTAATAAAAACGTTATAGGAGAGTATAAATACGACAGCTTTCGGTAGGCACTTAAAGTTAACCATCGAGAGACGTTAACCACCGAGAGTCGGTTTTTAGACCCGCCCAGTGCACCTAAGCACGCCTACTTTTGGAGCTCTTTAGTATGAAGATAAGAAAAATATACGAAATTACGGAACTGTATACCCTGTTTTATCCTTGTTGTTGGTGTTTCTTGCGCATGCGCACAAAGCACGGTGTTAGTTACGGTTACTGACTCAGGAACCTTGTATATTATATACGTTTAATAAACTGGATTCTTGTTGTGTTCAGTTATCGATACACTACGATGGAATTACGGACCAGTTTAACATAAACATGGTAAATAGATAGACAGCTGATAATCATAATTGATTAAGAAATAACATGGAAGAAGAAATGAGTTAAGTTATAACTATTGATTACAACAGAGACGAGAATGCCATCGTGTTTGTTCTGCTAAAAAAAGCAGGAACATTGGAGTTTATGGTTAGATTTTAAATATTTATTGTCTCCAAACTGGGTAAATTTGATATAGTAACACCCCCCCCCCCTTTTTTTTTTAAATAACTCGAGAACCACACATCTCGCTCGCTTAACAAAGTAACAATAAGAAATAATTATTGTTAGTTTCAAGAATAATTAATCGTCAAAACTTATCCCCCCCCCCCGACATCAAAGGAAGTTAAATGTATTATCCCAAAATTAGACCAAATTTTTATGATATAAGGACGTCTTGACAGGCTATTATTTTATTTTGTTTTGTTGGGTTTTTTTTGCTTTGACGTCTTCCTCCTGTATGAAAAAAAACATAATAGACCCCCCCCCCCCCTTTTTCCCCATAATATAGCTTTTTAAGAAGTCATAACTATTTGGACTACCCCTGAATATATTTCAGACAGACTCTTCTCTAAAAAAATGTAAACATGATTTGAGAGAAATCTTTGGAATAGTTTTTTAAATGATTTAATTATTATGTCATGTATATAATTGACATTAACATAGTTATAAACTGAGACTACTAGTATAACACATAGTGTTATAGTAGTCTCAGCTATAAACTTTCCATTGTATTGACCAATATGACTAACTCATATGCTCTTTCCCATAAATGTCACAATATCAATATATTACAGTAAAACTGATAGTTTGATGACATTGTTTAAGACTATTGACCTCAGGTCAGCCTAAACTGAGTTTAAAACTGTAATTTATTCATTAAAACAGTTCAAGACATGTACCTTCTGAAATGTGATTGCATCAAAATTAAACCTAAGGCATAACATACTTAGTGTGCAGGAAGTGCCACCAAATAAATACTGATTTGTAAAATTAGATGATGATATTTGTGAAGTCAAAGATATTATAGCTAGTTATAACTGGTTTTAGATATAAATCTGAGTAAAAGGTTGATTTATATGTGCTCTTTCATGTTTAGATTATAATTTAAATTTAATCTTTTGAAGTTTTTTTTATAATATTAAGACATTAAAATCACAATTATTTATTTATATACAAAAAAATAATTTTTGTCCTTTTTTAGTTGAATGACTGTACACAAACATTATACACACATAATTTTGATAATTCTGTAATGTTTTTTTTTCTATAGCCCCAGAATGTGACAAAAGACTTATTAATCCAGATTTACATAAAATAGAAATAGTTCAGCTACCATAAGACTGCTATGACAAAAATTTTGCAGTTTCCAGAATTTGAGGTAGAGTATAGTTAGGAATAGTTTGATTATGCAGATGCTTAGTTTGCCATAAACAATTATGCCCTTGATACAAAAGCAGAGGAAACAAAAAAGTATGAAAATAGTTGAAAAAAGTAATCATTATTACCTAGTCATATACTGTAAATAGAAAAAGAGAAAAGCACTGGTTATTATTTGGTATTTTTAATAGCATTATCATTTGTCCATAACTTGGAATATATACTGGATTGAGCTTGACATTTATTTAATATCATTGACACATGGTTGCAAGAAATGAAAGATGGTAATTTAAACCTAGCAATTTTATTAAGATTTAAAAAAAAGCTTTTGATTTGGTAGAATATGACTTTCTTTGTTTAAAGCTCGACATGTATGGATTTAGTGAGACTACTGTTAGTTTTTTTAAGTCGTACCTGAATAACAAAAGGTATACATTTGTAATGTTAACTCTGAACAACAACATGTAAAATTTGGTGTTCCCCAATGTCCTATACCTTGTCCTCTATTGTTTGTGCTATTTATAAATGACCTTCCCTTATGCATTAAAAATTGTGAAACAGACCTATATCGTTGTATATGCTGATGACACCACTATTCATAAATCAGGGGGAAACATCTAGAAAATATAAATGATGATGTTCAAGAAGATTTATACAGGGTTGAAGAGTGGTGTAAAATGAATAACATGTTCATAGATGCAAATGAAACAAAATGTTTGATTACTGGAACAAAGCAGAAACTATTCAGACTTTTCAACCAAACTTGATAATAAATTAAAGTATAACAAAATTCTTCATGTGAAAAAATATTAGTTTCAAAATTGACAGCCCACTAAGTAACTGGAGAAATCAAATTGACCAAGGTTGTGCTAATATATCATCCAGAATATACCATCTTTCTTAAATACATTTTTTTTATATAACTGCAAAAAAACATAATACAATGCGTGTTCTGCCCCTAATTGACTACTGTTGTATTATTTGGGATGAATGTAAAAATTGAGGGATAACAAGAATTTTAAAAATCCAAAAAAAGGGCAGCATGATAAATTCTAGATGCAGATCCGTTATCCCTCTTGGTATATAGGAGCACTATATTCTATGTTAACCTCCGCCAGTAGGTATAAACAAATACAATTGATAGACTGTATATAGGAGCACTATATTCCATGTTAACCACCGACGGTAGGTATAGACAAATACTGGTGATAGACGGTATATAGGAGCACTAAATTGTATGTTAACCACCGACGGTAGGTATAGACAAATACTGTTGATAGACGGTATATAGGAGCACTATATTGTATGTTAACTACCGACGGTAGGTATAGACAAATACTGTTGATAGACGGTATACAGGAGCACTATATTGTATGTTACTAGTAACTACCGACACTAGGTATAGACAAATACTGTTGATAGACGGTATATGGGAGCACTATATTGTATGTTAACCACCGACGGTAGGTATAGACAAATACTGTTGATAGACAGTACATAGGAGCACTATATTGTATGTTAACCACCGACGGTAGGTATAGACAAATACTGTTGATAGACGGTATTTAGAAGCACTATATTGTATGTTAACTACCGACAGTAGGTATAGACAAATACTGTTTATAGACGGTATATGGGAGCATTATATTGTATGTTAACCAACGACGGTAGGTATAGACATATACTGTTGATAGATGGTATATAGGAGCACTATATTGTATGTTAACTACCGACAGTAAGTATATAGACAAATACTGTTGATAGACGGTATATGGGAGCACTATATTGTATGTTAACCACCGACGGTAGGTATAGCCAAATACTGGTGATAGACGGTATATAGGAGCACTATATTGTATGTTAACCACTGACGGTAGGTATAGCCAAATACTGTTGATAGACGGTATATAGGAGCACTATATCTTATGTTAACCACCGACGGTAGGTATAGACAAATACTGGTTATAGACGGTATATAGGAGCCACTACCGACAGTAGGTATAGACAAATACTGTTGATAGACGGTATCAAAGAGCACTATATTGTATGTTAACCAGCGACGGTAGGTATAGACAAATACTGTTGATAGATGGTATATAGGAGCACTATATTGTGTGTTAACTACCAACGGTAGGTATAGACAAATACTGTTGATAGACGGTATATAGGAGCACTATATTGTATGTTAACTACCGACAGTAGGTATAGACAAATACTGTTTATAGACGGTATATGGGAGCATTATATTGTATGTTAACCAACGACGGTAGGTATAGACATATACTGTTGATAGATGGTATATAGGAGCACTATATTGTATGTTAACTACCGACAGTAAGTATAGACAAATACTGTTGATAGACGGTATATGGGAGCACTATATTGTATGTTAACCACCGACGGTAGGTATAGCCAAATACTGGTGATAGACGGTATATAGGAGCACTATATTGTATGTTAACCACTGACGGTAGGTATAGCCAAATACTGTTGATAGACGGTATATAGGAGCACTATATCTTATGTTAACCACCGACGGTAGGTATAGACAAATACTGGTTATAGACGGTATATAGGAGCCACTACCGACAGTAGGTATAGACAAATACTGTTGATAGACGGTATCAAAGAGCACTATATTGTATGTTAACCAGCGACGGTAGGTATAGACAAATACTGTTGATAGATGGTATATAGGAGCACTATATTGTATGTTAACTACCGACAGTAAGTATAGACAAATACTGTTGATAGACGGTATATAGGAGCACTATATTGTATGTTAACTACCGACAGTAGGTATAGACAAATACTGTTGATAGATGGTATAAAGGAGCACTATATTGTATGTTAACTACCAACGGTAGGTATAGACAAACACTGTTGATGGACAGTATATAGGAGCACTATATTATATGTTAACTACCGACAGTAGGTATAGACACATACTGTTGATACAAGGTATATAGGAGCACTATATTGTATGTTAACTACCGACGGTAGGTATAGACAAATACTGTTGATAGACGGTATATTGGAGCACTATTTTGTATGTTAACCACCGACGGTAGGTATAGACATATACTGTTGATAGATGGTATATAGGAGCACTATATTGTATGTTAACTACCGACAGTAGGTATAGACAAATACTGTTGATAGACGGTTTATGGGAGCACTACATTGTATGTTAACCACCGACCGTACGTATAGACAAATTCTGTTGATAGACGGTATATAGGAGCACTATATTGTATGTTAACCACCGACGGTAGGTATAGACAAATACTGTTGATAGACGGTATATAGGAGCACTATATTGTATGTTAACTGCCGACAGTAGGTATAGACAAATACTGTTTATAGACGGTATATGGGAGCATTATATTGTATGTTAACAAACGACGGTAGGTATAGACATATACTGTTGATAGATGGTATATAGGAGCACTATTTTGTATGTTAACTACCGACAGTAAGTATAGACAAATACTGTTGATAGACGGTATATGGGAGGACTATATTGTATGTTAACCACCGACGGTAGGTATAGACAAATACTGGTGATAGACGGTATATAGGAGCACTATATTGTATGTTAACCACTGACGGTAGGTATAGCCAAATACTGTTGATAGACGGTATATAGGAGCACTATATCTTATGTTAACCACCGACGGTAGGTATAGACATATACTGTTGATAGACGGTATATAGGAGCACTATATTGTATGTTAACCACTGACGGTAGGTATAGATAAATACTGTTGATCGACGATATATAGGAGCAACATATTGAATGTTAACTACCGACGGTAGGTATAGACAAATACTGTTGATAGACGGTATATGGGAGCACTATGTTGCATGTTAACCACCGGCGGTAGGTATAGACAAATACTGTTGATAGATGGTATATAGGAGCACTATATATTATGTTAACTACCGACAGTAGGTAAAGACAAATACTGTTGATAGACGGTATATAGGAGCATTATATTGTGTGTTAACCACCGACGGTAGGTATAGACATATACTGTTGATAGATGGTATATAGGAGCACTATATTGTATGTTAACCACTGACGGTAGGTATAGACAGATACTGTTGATAGACGGTATATAGGAGCACTATATCTTATGTTAACCACCGACGGTAGGTATAGACAAATACTGGTGATAGACGGTATATAGGAGCAACTACCGACAGTAGGTATAGACAGATACTGTTGATAGACGGTATCAAAGAGCACTATATTGTATGTAAACCAGCGACGGTAGGTATAGACAAATACTGTTGATAAACGGTATATAGGAGCAACATATTGTATGTTAACTACCGACAGTAGGTATAGACAAATACTGTTGATAGACGGTTTATGGGAGCACTATATTGTATGTTAACCACCGACGGTAGGTATAGACATATACTGTTGATAGACGGTATATAGGAACACTATATTGTATGTTAACCACTGACGGTAGGTATAGACAAATACTGTTGATAGACGGTATATAGGAGCACTATGTTGCATGTTAACCACCGGCGGTAGGTATAGACAAATACTGTTGATAGACGGTATATATATAGGAGCACTATATTGTATGTTAACCACCGACGGTAGGTATAGACAAATACTGTTGATAGACGGTATATAGAAGCACTATATTGTATGTTAACTACCGACAGTAGGTATAGACAAATACTGTTGATAGACGGTATATAGGAGCATTATATTGTATGTTAACCACCGACGGTAGGTATAGACATATACTGTTGATAGATGGTATATAGGAGCACTATATTGTATGTTAACCACTGACGGTAGGTATAGCCAAATACTGTTGATAGACGGTATATAGGAGCACTATATCTTATGTTAACCACCGACGGTAGGTATAGACAAATACTGGTGATAGACGGTATATAGGAGCAACTACCGACAGTAGGTATAGACAGATACTGTTGATAGACGGTATCAAAGAGCACTATATTGTATGTAAACCAGCGACGGTAGGTATAGACAAATACTGTTGATAAACGGTATATAGGAGCAATATATTGTATGTTAACTACCGACGGTAGGTATAGACAAATACTGTTGATAGACGGTATATAGAAGCACTATATTGTATGTTAACTACCGACAGTAGGTTTAGACAAATACTGTTGATAGACGGTTTATGGGAGCACTATATTGTATGTTAACCACCGACGGTAGGTATAGACATATACTGTTGATAGACGGTATATAGGAGCACTATATTGTATGTTAACCACTGACGGTAGGTATAGACAAATACTGTTGATAGACGGTATATAGGAGCACTATATTGTGTGTTAACTACCAACGGTAGGTATAGACAAATACTGTTGATAGACGGTATTTAGGAGCACTATATTGTATGTTAACTACCGACAGTAGGTATAGACAAATACTGTTGATAGACGGTATATGGGAGCACTATGTTGTATGTTAACCACCGACGGTAGGTATAGACAAATACTGTTGATAGACGGTATATACATTGTAGGAGCACTATATTGTATGTTAACCACCGACGGTAGGTATAGACAAATACTGTTGATAGACGGTATATAGAAGCACTATATTGTATGTTAACCACCGACAGTAGGTATAGACAAATACTCTTGATAGACGGTATATAGGAGCATTATATTGTATGTTAACCACCGACGGTAGGTATAGACATATACTGTTGATAGATGGTATATAGGAGCACTATATTGTATGTTAACTACCGACAGTAGGTATAGACAAATACTGTTGATAGACGGTTTATGGGAGCACTATATTGTATGTTAACCACCGACGGTAGGTATAGACAAATACTGCTCATAGATGGTATATAGGAGCACTATATTGTATGTTAACTACCGACGGTAGGTATAGTCAAATACTGTTGATAGACAGTATATAGGAGCACTATATTGTATGTTAACTACCGACAGTAGGTATAGACACATACTGTTGATACACGGTATATAGGAGCACTATATTGTATGTTAACTACCGACGGTAGGTATAGACAAATACTGTTGATAGACTGTATATGGGAGCACTATATTGTATGTTAACCACCGACGGTAGGTATAGACATATACTGTTGATAGATGGTATATAGGAGCACTATATTGTATGTTAACTACCGACAGTAGGTATAGACAAATACTGTTGATACACGGTATATAGGAGCACTATATTGTATGTTAACTACCGACGGTAGGTATAGACAAATACTGTTGATAGACGGTATATAGGAGCACTATATTGTATGTTAACCACCGACGGTAGGTATAGACAAATACTGGTGATAGACGGTATATAGGAGCACTTTATTGCATGTTAACCACCGACGGTAGGTATAGACAAATACTGTTGATGGACGGTGCAAAGGAGTACTATATCGTATGTTAACCACCGACGGTAGGTATAGACAAATACTGTTGATAGACGGTATATAGGAGGACTGTATTGTATGTTAACCACCGACGGTAGGTATAGACAAATACTGTTGATATACGGTATATAGGAGTATTGTATTTTATGTCAAACATCGACGATAGGTATGGACAAAATCCGACAAATACTGTATACAGACAGTGTATAGAAGTACTGTATTGTATGGTAAACACTGACGGTTGGTATGGACAATTTCTGTATCATGCATCAATTGTAAATAAAAGTATGATGTGAGTGACACAGGCTCATTGAAGCCTCTAGTTTTAATATTATTAATGTGGAGATCTGGTCTAATTTATCATTTTCTCTATTACATGCATGATAACTGCAACAATTGAATTGAAATAAAAGTGATAATATTTCTATTGTAGGTTATCAAGATTTAGTGTTTCCATACAAGTGACAAAGATTGAACAACAAAAACATCTCAAACTTTACAGGACAGAGTAGACTTTTTTCACTGTGCTTAGTTTTGTCTTAATCTCTAAATTATGATACCTTTGAAAAAACCAATAAAATATGGAATAACATTTATTTCTATCTTATAAAGTGGAGTGAAGAAATAAGGGGTCATTGAAAACATAAGAATATATTGCTATCATATATGCAGATCAGCAGCCCATACATTTGCTATAGCACATAAATATGGGACCAATAATTTCAAGTTGCCTTTTAAAAAAGACCTTATTAATGTTATGCGAGATACCACTAGGTGTTGATCAAATGATATTGTAAATAAGAGGGTTGTCCAAAATATTTCCAACAGCTGTTTGATATACACTACCTTAATCAAACCACAATGGTAAAAAAACAGTTTTGGTCAGTCTTAAAAGAAGCAAATATAATTTAGAAAAAGTGCAAGCTGTTGATAAAAACTACAAATAACTGCCAGTCCTAAATGTGGGTGGAGATTACCATTTAGCACAAATGAGTTTCTGGACTAAAGAAAGTAATTTCGGCACAAACCGATTATACCCTTTCAAAAGCTATATGTAGTCCCTTTTATAAAAGTGGCAGATTATCTTTCTATCTAGAGTATCTATGACAACTAACTGCTGCTCCTAGTGACGTTAGTCTTTGGTTTTTGAAAAGATTGGATATATTGTCACAATTCTTTTCTAAGGTACCGGTCTGATAAACAGGAAGTAGCCAGATTAGCTACTAAATATATGCACACTGAAATATAGTCCCTTAAAATTTCCATGGCTGTGTACATGTTCAGATACGAACTATGAAAATTTTGTTTATATCTTTAGAGAAGTAAAATCAAGTATGCATGTCTTTAGTTTTGTCAAATTACTGTCTTGTTTTGTCCTGTTATTAGGTAACAGTACTGATACAATACTGTACAAATACGGAGATGTGGTATGATTGCCAATGAGACGCCTACATGTATCCACTCAAGTTCAAATAAAGTGGATGTAAGCAGTTATATGCAACCATACAGCCTTCAACAATGAGAAAAATCATATCAAATAGACCCTTGTAAATAGGTGTTGATCAAATGATATTGTAAATAAGAGGGTTGTATATTTCATGACGGTATAATACTAAACCCCTAACAGGAGGGATTGTGCCTGATATTCATATGATGAAGACATAATCTTTCAATCAGTTTAATTAAGGTCTGCTTCTGGCATGTCAATAACTGCTAGTAGTCTGTTGTTATTTATGTATTATTGTCATTTTGTTTATTTTCTTTTGTTTCATATTCTGACATCGGACTCGGACTTCTCTTAAACTGAGTTTTACTGTGCGTATTGTTTCGCGTTTGTTTATTCTACATTGGCTACAGGTATAGGGGAGGGTTGAGATCTCAAAAAACATGTTTAATCCCGCCGCAATTTTGCGCCTGTCCCAAGTTAGGAGCCTCTGACCTTTGTTAGTCTTGTATGATATATAATTTTAGTTTCTTGTGTATAATTCGGAGCTTAGTATGACGTCCATTATCACTGAACTAGTATACATATTTGTTTAGGGGCAATACAGTACTCCTATATACCGTATATCAAAAGTATTTGTCTATACCTACCGTCGGTGGTTAATGTAAAATATAGTGCTGTCTATTAAAATTATGTGTCTATACATACTGTCAGTGGCTAACATACAATAAAGTGCTCCTATAAACCGTCTATCAACAGTTTTCATTTATACCTACCGTCGATGGTCAATATAACGTATTATATGGTCCGTATATAGTGCTCATATATACCGTCTGTCAAAAGTATCTGAATTTACCTACCGTCGGTGGTTAACATACAATATAGTGCTCCTATATACCGTCTATCAACAGTATTTGTCTAATACCTACTGTCGGTAGTTAACATAAAATATAGTGCTCCTATATACCGTCTATCAACAGTATTTGTCTATACCTACTGTCGGTAGTTAACATACAGTATAGTGCTCCTATACACCGTTTATCAACAGTATTTGTCTGTACCTACCGTCGGTGGTTAACATACAATACAGTGCTCAATTACACAGTCTATTGACAGTTGTCTATACCTACCGTCGGTGATTAACATGCAAGATAGTGCTCCTATATACCGTCTATCAACAGAATTTATCTATACCTACCGTCGGTGATTAACATGCAATAAAATGCTCATATATACCGTCTATTATTATTTTTTTTTTTAAACCTACCGTCGGTAGTTAACATGCGATATAGTGCTTCTATATACCGTCTACCAACAGTTTTTATCTATACCTACTGTCGGTGGTTAACATGCAATACAGTACTCCTATTCACCGTATATCAACAGTATTTGTCTATACCTACCGTCGGTGGTTAACATACAATATAGTGCTCCTATATAACGTCTATCAACAGTATTTGTCTATACCTACTGTCGGTAGCTAACATACAATATAGTGCTCCTATATACCGTCTATCAACAGTATGTGTCTATACCTACTGTCTGTAGTTAACATACAATATAGTGCTCCTATATGGGTCATTTTCAAAAAATGTCGAATTTTGAAATTGAAAAAAATATTAAAAGTTACTTATTCAAACAACCCTCTACATAAGCAAATCAAAACAAACAGTACTTTAAGAACAACATATTAAAAGATGCAATCTTAATGATGTCATACAAAAATATGTTGAAACATTTTTTGATCGGTGGTACATTATTTTGTCTATCCTGTTACCATTTTCAAAAGAAATTTTGGGTTATTAAGAAAAGGTTTAGATAAAATGTTAAGCTTGTTTTACGTTGACAATTAGATGGTTTTCAAGAGAATAAACTTTTATATATATTCATTCTGTAATATGATAGATTATTTGCCAATTTTCCAGGTTGTACTGAAAAATGCCTCTAAAAATTAGTTTTCAAAGGTTGCAAAAATTACCACCAGTAATGCAAGTCTAAGATAGCAATTTATATTGTTCGGCATTTTTTCACCCTTTCAAATAAACCCAACATCAAGTAAATCCCTCATAAGTTAGTTTACTTTTCTCTATATTTCATTGGTAACAGGAACGTACGTTTCTGATATATTACTATATAAAAGTCTATCCTGTTACCTTTTTGTCTATCCTGTTACCGATATCAGTATTGCACCTGCGAATATTTAATTGGGAAGATTAAGACGTTATAACCTTAAGATGACTTCAAACAACGAAATATTTCATTCGTTTTGCACCTATATGTAAAGATAAAAAAATTAACGACGTTTTTGTCTACAATTGTCTATCCTGTTACTGTAACCATAGCAACCATAGTAACAGGATAGACATAACAGGATAGACATAACAGGATAGACAAATTTCTTCGTTTTTGATTGCTGTTGTGAAATAACTACTCCCTTTGGTGAAGTGATTATGTTTTTCTATTGTGAATTTGGTTTCCAACACGTTATTGCACTTTTTACAGGTATACTGTTGGTGTATTTAATAAAAATTGGTGGTAACAGCATAGACATGAAAAAAAGTACGCTATATTTTTTTCACTAAATGTCTTGAAATTTCTTTTCTCTACACTGTCGTTCAAGAAACGAGGCGTTTTAAATGTAAAGATTACTTTGTACTTTTGAGATCAACACTGACTGATTCAATATTCAGAGGGAGAATAATTTAACGGCTGATTTAAGTAGCGGTAACAGGAAAGACATGAACCTCCTGTACGCAGATTCGATTTAGTTTGTAGATAATATGTTACATGCAATGATATAGAAGCTACGATTTTTCGTTAAAGTAATATTTAACGTTTTTAAAAAGTCCCTTTTGCAGATATCAAGCCGATCAGAAAATCGCAAAAAAATCATTTGAAATGTGTTTTTCTGACACTGTACGCAGACAAATACCCCCAAAATGGGTCTTAAATGCAGTTTAATTTTATCAAAATAGATGTAAGGTGTGTTTATTATTAATGTTCTGAATCACAAATCTGACAAGCTTTCATTTAAACCATTACAACTGAAATTTCCATTAGAAATAAAAAAGTTAGCATGGGTGTACTGAAAATTCGACATTTTTTGAAAACGACCCATATACCGTCTATCAATAGTATTTGTCTATACTTACTGTAGGTAGTTAACGTACAATATAGTGCTCCTATATACCGTCTATCACCAGTATTTGTCTATACCTACCGTCGGTAGTTAACATACAATATAGTGCTCCTATATACAGTCTATCAACAGTATTTGTCTATTCCTACTGTCGGTAGTTAACATACAATATAGTGCTCCTATATACCGTCTATCACCAGTATTTGTCTATACCTACTGTCGTTAGTTAACATACAATATAGTGCTCCTATATACCGTCTATCAACAGTATTTGTCTATACCTACCGTCGATGATTAACATACGATATAGTGCTATTATATATACCGTCTATCAAGAGTTTTAGTCTATACCTACTGTTGGTAGTTAACATACAATATAGTGCTCCTATATACCGTCTATCAACAGTATGTGTCTATACCTACTGTCGGTAGTTAAAATACAATATAGTGCTCCTATATACCGTCTATCACCAGTATTTGTCTATACCTACCGTCGGTAGTTAACATACAATATAGTGCTCCTATATACAGTCTATCAACAGTATTTGTCTATACCTACTGTCGGTAGTTAACATACAATATAGTGCTCCTACATGTATATATACCGTCTATCAACAGTATTTGTCTATACCTACCGTCGGTGGTTAACATACAATATAGTGCTCCTATATACCGTCTTTCAAGAGTTTTAGTCTATACCTACTGTTGGTAGTTAACATACAATATAGTGCTCTTATATACCGTCTATAAACAGTATTTGTCTATACCTACCGTCGGTGGTTAACATGCAATATAGTGCTCCTATATACTGTCTATCAACAGTATTTGTCTATACCTACCGTTGGTGGTTAACATGCCATACAGTACTCCTATATATCGTCTCTCAACAGTATTTGTCTGTACCTACCGTCGGTGGTTAACATACCATACAGTACTCATATATACCGTATATCAACAGTACCTGTCTATACCTACCATCGGTGGTTAACAAGCATTACAGTACTCCTATATACCGTCTATCAATACTATTTTTCTCTACCTACCGTCGGTGGTTAACATATAATACAGTGCACCTATATACCGTCTTTTATCAGTATTTTTCTAAACCTACCATAGGTGGTTAATATGCAATATAGTGCTCCTATATACCGTCTATCAACACTATGTTTCTAACCTGTTTCTATACCCACCGTCGGTGGTTAACATGCAATACAGTGCACCTATATACCGTATATCAACAGTATTTGTCTATACCTATCGTCGGTGGTTAACATGCAATATAGTCCTCCTATATACTGTCTATCAACAGTATTTAGTCTATACCTACCGTCGGTGGTTAACATGACATATAGTACTCCTATATACCGTATATCAACAGTACCTGTTTATACCTACCATCGGTGGTTAACAACCAATACAGTACTCCTATATACCGTATATCAAAAGTATTTGTCTATACCTACCGTCGGTGGTTAATGTAAAATATAGTGCTGTCTATTAAAATTATGTGTCTATACATACTGTCGGTGGTTAACATACAATAAAGTGCTCCTATAAACCGTCTATCAACAGTTTTCATTTATACCTACCGTCGGTGGTTAACATACAATATAGTGCTCCTATATACCGTCTATTAACAGTATTTCTTTATACCTACCGTCGGTGATTAACGTAAAATATAGTGCTCCTTTATATACCGTCTTTCAAAAGTATTTCTTTATACCTACTGTCGGTGGTTAACATAGAATTTAGTGCTCCTATATACCGTCTATCAACCGTATTTGTCTATACCTACCGGCGGTTGTTATCAAAACAAACTATTTTCAATCGACAGTCCAAAGTTTCGTATCTATACTTCACTCTGAATGACTGATGACATTTATTTGACCAGTAACATTCCCTATTGTATTCATTATTTAGTTTTCTCCCTGAACTTGTCTGAAATATTTGCGGCTGTACTGATGGCAAACAACAATCAATCAATTTCTTAAAGTACTTCTTAATCTAAATAATATATTATTTTTTAATCTAACCAGTAATATGTGATCGGTGAATGTACGTATGACAATTACGCCAATTTTGAAAAAGCATATTTTTTTTCATTTGCGCACATTGACATTTTTTAATTTGCGCCAAATTGATTCGAAAGGTTAGGTCTGATAAATTTAGATGATAAAATTTAACTTGTTTAACCAAACGCAGCAATTCAATGAACACAAGCTACAATATAGATAAATGTGTGTATAGACACATGTTGAGCTCATGGGTATCATCATTTAATCACACTTCTGGTACCCGAACATTTACTTTCATATATGGAACCGATGCCATAAAGAAAAAAACAGGCTTTAACTTATAAAAATTTTGATAAAAAAGGGTATGCTTTATTGTAGGGAAGATATCACAAGGTTGCAGTTCAACAGAAGTGTTGCATGACAATACTCAGTTAAAAAAGATTTGTGCATATGCAAATGTGCTTTTTATGTCAAACTGTTACAATCTTATTTTATAAAGTGCTACTTCAAGTGTGATGTACACTTGCAATAAACTTATCCTGCTTTCAATCCCCCTCCTCCTCCTCGTCACGTGTGAGCAAGTGGCAGGTGGCAAAAGGCCAGAAGGAATATTTTTATATAAATAAATTCTATACATCTTATATGCCTCATGACTTGTGTTTACCTGTTAATTTGTGCAAATGAAGAAAATAAATTTGGCGCAAAGAAATAAAAAAAAATAGGCGCTAATTAAGTGCAGATTGGCGCAAATGGAAAAAGCCGAAGCAAATATAATCTTTTCTCGTATCAAGATTTCAAGATTTTATTCATAACCTCAGACACATACTTGTGTACAAGAGGACAATAATATATACAACCATATTAAGATAATACATAGCGAGACAGGACAAACGAAACACAAATACATAGTATATTTTAAAAGACAATTGGTATAATTAGATTAAGTATTTTATGATTTTCTTCACGAAAATTGATAATTTCCTTTGAACTTGTACGTTACATATAGACAACAAGCCAGTGAATTTCTTCTTGCTTGGATTCATTACATAGTAATTTGGTACAAACTTTGATCTAAGAGCAGAAACATCAGCATTTTTACAGGTAAACAATATATGAAACTCATCCCCTATTCCCTCATTACATAATGTACATATTCTATTTTCCCTCGCGATCCCCGCCCATCTACCCGTCTCAATAGGTAACTTCAAATTCGAGCATCGAAGTTCAGATATGTAATATCTGTCCTTGGGTAATAATCGCAATAAACTCGAGTTTGAATTAATAAAGAATAGAATTCACCCCTATCAGATCAAATTGGTGTTTTCTTTCTTTTTTCGTTCAGTTTCATCTAGTCCATTTGTTCATTTGACTCTGTCTCCATCACGACTAGGATGCATTTTAATTTGTAATGTAAAGTCGTTCAGGTTTTTGTTTTATTATATAAAAAAAGAAGATATAGCATGATTGCCAATGAGACAACTCTCTAAAAGAGACAAAGTGACACCGGAATTAACTATTAAAAAAACCTTTAACAGATCACGGTACGCTGACGGTACAGATGTCTGTAAATTCAGAAATTAATGCGAGGTTTTTATTATTGCGACAATAATTAAGACTCGCATTTTGAAGTATTGCGTTTGAATTTTTTCTTAATCGTTGTAATGAAAATCTCATTTCAGGCTATAATGACACTCATCGCATTAAATATTTAACAATTGCACGCAACAAATTTACATTCAAAAGACTATGAATTTGATGTATATTTGACAAGATTAGTTCGTTCAAGTTGCTAAAAACTCTATAATTAGTGTATTATTCTTCCAAGTTTATTTGAAAAGGTATAATTCCTCTATACAAATGGCAAAATCTTTCATAAAATATCCAGTAAGTTGGATAAACGTTTACCAAATCATCCCAATACAGTTTGATTTATATATTCACTTTGCTATTCCGTTCTTGCACAGAGATATAGTTCATTTTGCGTCATTCCATATTCTAGCAAAGGGAGATTATCTCAGCATCACCGTTACATTAGTAATAGCTGTCGTACATAAAATAGTTAGCTCGAACTGTATGATCCTGTGTGAATCTGATCTTTATATTAAAAGTGCATAAATGGTTCACATATGGGTCTTATTTAAACATTAAACAGTATCAAAACAATTAGTGCATTATAATATAACCAAATAGGCATGCAAAAAAGAATCAATAGGCAAAATATGCTTGTCTACCGTCTAATTCTAATTGCTAATATTTACTGTATTGTACATAGCTCAATTCCATTCCATTCCATTCAATTTTATTTATTTTTTAATTTTCAGCAGAAAACAGTATTTCTAACAATTAAATTGAATTAATTTGATATGACGTTGACACACGGTAATCACTCTCATGTTTTTATTTACATCGCTGTCAATCATCCGGTAAAGATGAATATTCATTACTACCCTCGGTAGTTAACGTCCCTCGATGGTTAACTTTAAGTGCCTACCACAGCTTTCGCTATTTTATAATCTGCGATCATGCAATCAGCGCCGTATATAGATTCTATATACAATGGTATATATGGCGTATAACATCTTAATTCTTGTGTGTATCATTTTTACACATATATCGTGGCGTTCTTCTTTAAATTAGTTAAATGTTCATATTTCTATTCAAGTTGGTAGCATGAAGAACATTTTTTTAAACTTTGAAACTTATATCGAAAGATAGAGAAATCTTTCTTCTTTGATAACAAAGTCAATTAAATGTTCATTGTATTTTAAATTATTTTTTAAAGATGTGACCCTATTGGTAATAATTTACATTTCACATATAAGAATTTACAACAAAGAAGTCTTTATGACTGTTACGAAACTAAAATTGGTATCAAGAAAGACAAATCAAAAAATATAATAAAAATATCATCTAGTTGCTGAAATATTAATGAACACAAATATAACAAAGGTAAAAGGATTTTATGAAAAGAAAAGGTTTAAATCTACGGAAGCGTATTAGCGCCACACATTTTTATTTTTTATTTTTCTTCCTATGTTTGCGTTAACGCAAACCCTTTGCGATATAACACAAACCTTTGCGTTATAACGCAAACCTTTGCGATATAACGCAAACCTTTGCAAACATTTGTTTTATCTTATTTCTTATTTAAGATTCAAAGGAAACAGTAGTTATTAATGGAGGAGGCTGTATATATTAAAATGTATCACCTTTGTAGTCATTGCAAAGTAAAATGCTTGAATAATTAGATCATATCAATGACTAATAATGAGCAGAATGATATAAGAAGATGTGGTATGAGTGCCAATAAGAAAACTCTCCATCTAAGTCACTATTCGTAAAAGTAAACCATCATAGGCCGAATTAAGGTCTTCAACACGGAGCATTGGCTCACACTGAACAACAAACTATATATATAAAGGTCCCCAAAAACGATATCCATGTTACTACTAGTATATATATTACAAAGAAAATTGAGTATAATGAGGTTATACCTAAGAAAAAAATCAACTCTGCTAATATAGCTATAACCGAATATAAATATACTTCTAAAGTAAGCTCTCGTTTGAGAACTGTGTAAAGTAGGTTAGATTCAAACAAGCTACCCTTTGGCAATAAATGTATAGAATGAAGATGTTTTATTAATGTTCTCTCTATTCAAATTGCTACCCAAGCATCTTAAAAATACTTCATTATATTGAAATGAAAATTCAATGACTTTCTATCAAAGAATCTTGATCATATTCTGAGATTTAAAAAAAAACGTTTCCTTATTAATAATTCATTTTAAAGCAGAAAGATCATTTTGTCTATTTGACTTGGAGGTTTTACAATTGTATGACATTATTTTTGATCTTTCAATTTAAATATGACTATATACTAAACTATATCTATTTTCTTGTTAAATTATATACTTTTCTGATGCACAAATCATGTATAATTGCACTTCAAGTATTCCATTATTCCTATGCATATTTATTATAATGATTTGGCCTTGTAACCATTTTTTTTTTATATCTAATTGTAAATCACATCCGAAATGAATGACAGACGGACATATATACAAAACTTAATGAATAATTGAAATCAAAATATTTGCGTTATAACGCAAAGGTTTGCGTTACATCGCAAAGGTTTGCGTTAAAACGCAAACATAGGAAGAAAAATAAAAGTGTTAAAAAAATCTAAATCATAAATGTAGTCTAAAACCTATCCATGATAAATACACTGTATCAAGATCTATCAAATGAATATTATTTTTTTTTCTAAATAGGTGCAATTTGGGTACTCGGTGCAATTTGGGTACCCTTACGTTATACTTAGTTCAATACAAATTTATACTAAATTTTTCTAAGATAGTTAAGATATATATATGTTTGCATTGTAGTAAGTTTAATTCATTTCAAAGTAATCAATATACGCTGTACAATAATCTTGTGTGCTTTTTATAAATTATAGTGCCTTCTATAATAAAAAGTTGTCACGGGAAATAAACTTAACGTGCTTTGCATTTGTAATTGCTACATGTATACATTCAGTGAATTATTTTCCATTCTTTAAAAATTCTAATATGTAAAAAGTAGAATAACAAAAATACAGAACTTCAAGGAAAATTCAAAACGGGTAGTCCTGTAACATATGCGGACAAAATCAAAAGCTCAAACACTTTCAATGCATGGACAACAACTGTCATATTCCTAACTTTTTACAGGCATTACAATGTGTAGAAAAACAGCGTATTTAACCTGGCTTTATAGATATATAAAATTATCACTTGGATGACAGTTGCCATAAATTCAATTATATTGACAAACGGACAACAATGTGCGACGAAAAAACTTGACCTAGACATGATAAAATGTAAAAAAAAATCGGTATCAGAAGTCAATATTATGCTGCAATATTTTAAATTCACTGTAAATTTTAAAACAAACAACTAGGTCAACAAACAAAAACAAAATGACATGTATAGAAAACACATATACATGGCAATGACACGAAGACATTGCAAAGCGGTATACTACATATACACTAACTAAAGTAAAAAAAATATTTGCAAATGTAGAAATTTTGCAAGTAACAATGATTTATTTTTCATCTAGATTTTACAATTTTATTGTAGGCAGAGACATAAAAACACATAACTTCATAAGTGTACAGACAATAGACAATAATGACAATAATTAACAACTTGAACTTTTGATATCTGATTTGTTTTTTTATCTGTAAATTCCGGAAGTTTTGTTTCCGAGTTCGTATCCAATATTAAACACGAAATATTTATTTCATCATGGCAGCCTCCATGAGGTCGTGTGTCCTTCAAAGATTACAAAACATTGGTCGATTCACACGTTCAAGTCGTTATTTTAAGAACACAAAGCAATTTTCAGTTATTCGCATAGGTAAAAAACTCATTTGCAATGGCGCAGTTTTCTCAATTAAGTTACTAACTCTTTGATTAACCCTAACTAGCTATAGGCCTTCATGGTATGTAAATAACTTGTCAATCCATTCCTATTTTATGATTCACCATAACAATTGTACAAAAATGCCGTTTAAACATCAAAAATAGTCTTAGATAAATGTGTGCAATTGTTAAAGTGTTGGGGCTTGCATCTAATAGATTTATTCATGATAACATGAGACTAGGCTGGTCCGAGTACACAGTTATTTCGTAGTGCATTTCTTTTAGACAATAAACGAAAATTAAAAAAATTCCACCTGCGCTTTCTCAATAAGAGTTTTACAATGTGTTGTACTACTTTTGGGACAAATTATATCAAAATTATAGAAAACTTCATCAGCTCTAACTCAAAATATGGACAATTTTGTGTTAAGGGGGTCTTGAAATCTTTTGACAGCTTCCGAAGTGCTAATTTTTTACCTTTTTCAGCTGGACCTAATCACTACTTTACATTAATATTTATGACCCAAATTTTTTTACAGTGTCATTTCACCCCCCAACTTGCTATATGAGGCATAAAACATGGAGAAATAAATTTGGAAGGGGTATAACAAAAATTGGCAAGTAACACACTGTCCACACTAAGGACTATATTCGTGGACAACGAAAATCAAAGGACGATAACTGTGTACTCGGACCGGCTGGTGGAGCTACATGTAGCTTTTGTTTATTTTCACCATTTACATGCATGATTTTAATGTAACATTGACACTGTAGTCGGTTTGTACACAAGGTACACCAAAATGTACATTTGTATATGAACTTCATATATTACCTGTATTATTCTTATATTATAATTTGTATTTTAACATGTTTAAAGTTTGCACTTTCCATATCTTTTCATGTTTAAAATGATTATCTTGATTTCCCAAGATCCTTCTCTTCCAATATTTTCAAAGAATATGAATAAGAAACTCATTGAAATTTAATGGACCCATATTTCTGGAACATTTGATTTTAATCATCATGAATTTCAGGTCAGCCAAATTTCACAGAGTTTTGTATTTTATACAGAAGTGAGAAGGATCTTGGGTAGTTCGAGATTACTCTGACATCCAACGGCTGTTTTGCCAGACAAGCTGGGGTCAGAGCTCGTCCCATATCAAAAAGTGGATATTTGTCCACCCAAAATAGATGCGCTGCTTCGTCGCTTCTGGTGCCAACTGGCGGCCTTGGAATTTTATAAATCGGGCATCAATCTGTTCATTTTTCATTTATCTCTTCATTTATGTAAGTTTCTCCTACCTGCCAACCTTTATTTTCTCATATTTAGACAGAATTCACAGTGACCCATTGATTCAGACATTTTTCTTTTATTTTCAAATAGACTTCAAGTTACATGGGATTTCGCGACCTCGAGACTCAAATATGCAAATAATTATACTTTTATCACCTCCTTTATAGGAGATCGATATTTAACATTTAGTAACCAACCACAGTTTTTCACCTCCTTTACAGGAGATCGGTATTAAGCATTTAGTGCCAACCACGATAACAGTCAGAGGCTCTCAAACATTTAGATTACTTGCATCGTAAATGAACAAGGTGTTAGAATATGGTCATTTGCATAAATCATCACTTGTTTTCTCGTGGTCGGCACCAGAAGCGACGAAGCAGCGCATCTACATGTATTTTGGGTGGGCAAATATCCACTTTTTGATATGGGACGAGCTCTGACGTCCCACGTCCCCAGCTTGTCTGGTAAAACAGCCATTGGACGTCAGAGTAATCTCGGCTAGATCTTGGAAAATAGGGAAACCATTTAATGGAGGTCTCATTGGGGGGTTCTAATCCTGGATCCTGCTTACTGTGTTGTCAGATTCCCGTTTCCCGCTTACACTATATACGTAAGCAATTCTCATTTTTTTTGTAAATTCCCGTGTCCCGCTAGACTTCATTTCCATTTTTCACAGCACAATAAATTTGACTTTCTTGTGTCACGCTTACAAAAAGTTGGCAATCCCGCATCACACTTAGACCCCAATGAGACCCACTTTAAACAAGAAGTAGATCATTGCACATCTCAAATGGAAACATGTCTTATTTTTTCAATACTTTTGATACATGTAAATTTCTGGGCCAACAAACAATATGTAAATATGCAAAGAATTCTAGCTGTCAATAAAGATTTCATGGCAAATTTGGTCTCAAAGTTCAGACAAAAAAGGCATAAGTGTTATGATGTCATTATAAGGCATTACAGAAAGGAACATCCTTGCAAACATGTCATTATTATTTAGACTAGTTCCACACTATCAGTTAGATGGCTTTATAAAAGCAATTAAGCAAGAATAACAAAAAAAATTTTAAGTACATGTCCGACATCAATTTTATTTCCTTTGAATTTATATCCCATAAGTGCCAGCTTCTCTGCCATATAAAAGTTAATAGAATTTTTGTTTGAGAGAGATAAAATCTGTTTAAAATCGTGTGTCAAAAAATACATTTACTTTACCAACTCCATCTTCGCTAGGCAAGGGTTACGATCCACTCCCGTTCTTGGCGGATTGAGCTTACATTTGTGATATCAATGTTGCGCCATCTATCGGAAGATTAAAGTCACGCTCATTCCGAATACATTATTCTTGACCAATGGTAGCACTTGAACTCTTCAATTTGGAGGTAAAAACACGATAGCGTCTACATTCTACACACTTTGGTAAAACCGGAAACGAAAATAAACGTCAACATTCATACATTTGTGCATGAAACATACACAGGAACTTCTATTAGTTGATTGAATACATTCAAGTTGTCACTAAATATAGTCGTTTGTTTAGTTATGTAAAGACTTGTTGCACAATAAACACGTGGCAATTGTGTACAAACACTTTCTAAATCTACACGTGATCATGTTATATGCGCATTTTGATTGGATGCAGCGAGTTTCTACTGCAACCAATAAAAATCCTTACCTTGTGTCTCCGAAATTTTATCTCAATCCTCCAAGGGTGAAGAGAACGGGAGTGGATCGTAACCCTTGGCTAGCGAAGATGTACCAACTCATGCATGTAACCAGTAACCTCTGAAACCTTTAAAGAAGGAAATCTCCCCCTCAGCTGTGACAGATGAGGGGGAGATTTTGCACCAACAACATTTGTAATTAAATATATGGCCTGTTTACATAATCATCTACAAAACACTAATGAGGACAATGAGAGTTAAAAAATATACTTCATTTCTTCAATTCATTGTTTTAGTCTAAAAAAAAGTGGTTTTTTTTTTAAGCCTTTTTCAATACCTTTGAGGCTCATTATTCATAGCATTCCATATTTTGAACTTGTTGTAAGTCTCATACTACAAAATGTATGCATGCTTTTAAACATCATACAGACCATCCGAAGAAATAAAAAAAAATGATTGAACATGATGTGCAAAAAGAATCATTGCCAAGTGAAATTGGTCGTAAAAATTTAAATTCTTTCATTCAAATCTGCTTGACATTTCAATTTGCAGTTATCTATTTCTTCTTTTTTACACTGCTGCTTGGTTTAGACAAAGACTTATATCTTGTTGTAGTTGGCATAGCAGAACTGTATTTGAATTATTTATATATTAAACCCCCCCCCCCAAAAAAAACGGATGAAAATTTAAATGATTGCCGATCGTTTTTCATGTGTTTATTTATTGAAAGTTATGAAAAAGCCAAAAAATTATGAAAGCGGGTTATTCCAAGTACATGTATAAACATCCGAAAGTGGAAAATTGTATACATCCACACGGGAGCAGTCGGGCAAGTGGTAGATTTCCCAAATTTTTTCTTTTGATTTAATCTGAACTACAATGTAGTCCATATCTACATGATGTAGTGATTACCCAATACTTAAATAAATCTGAAATTGATCAAAATACTCAATTGTGCTTTTCAAATGTTGCAGGCAAAGATACAATTCCTATCTATGAAGTAAAGCATCCCCATCTTCATGCCAGATCATTATTTACAACAGCCAGATGTTACAATACAGAGGACACTCAAGAAGCAGAGGTAGAGGAGGATTATCATTCTATCATTAAAGATACAGAAAGATCTAAAGGTAAAATACTAGAAGGTCGTTCAGAATATTGTAAGAGGTCACATGTTGGAAAAACTAAACATCAGTGTTCTAGGATTCCCATTACCCGTTAACCGGGGTAAGTGGATTAGGACAACGGGTAAGTCATTTTTTAGCCTTTGTCACCCGGTGGTAAGTCAATTTTCAAGTTCGGGGAAGCCGAAAAACTCTTGAAATTTCCCGGTCCTCTTCAATTTTCCCATATCTGCTTTTTATTTTTATTAAATCACGAGAAAAAACTTTGATAAAAGATCGAAGATTTTGTCGATGTCTATCGGCGCTTTTATTCAAGCACTCGTTTACTAGGTGTAATCAAGCGCAAAAGAGACCACATTCTTCTATCATTCTAAAAGTCGGTCACGGTGTCGGTAAAAATCGGAAAATCCGGATTGATAACTGGTGCTTAAATCGGGACATAAACAATTTTTTTTCTTGTCATCGGAGGAAAATAAACTTACAGTTGCATTTATTATAGCTCTTAATAAATGACATAGTAATAACTATAACATATTTGTCAAATTTAGTAAGAAATCGTTTTTTTTTGCGCCGTCCGCATTGGTTGGCGGATTTAACTTTTAGATGTGGGTAAGTAATTTTTTTATTGATCTTACCCGTGGTAAGTCAAGGTGCCAAAAAAATCCTAGAACACTGAACATTCATTGTATCAGCCTCTTGTTAATCCAGCCTTTATCAAATTCAGAATTAAGCACTCTCTGTCATAAATCTTTACTCTGATATGTAAGAGTACAAAATGTATGTTTCAATACACTATATCTGGAAATCTGATTGGTTGATCTGAGTCCAAAAAAACGCAAAAATTGTACTTGAAAATTTTTATGACTGTAAGCCATGATTTAAAACATATCAATATACTTCTTTCTTATTATGACTTGTACATGATGTACATGTTCTATGCCTTGTTTAAACCTATGAAACTTTCAAAATAGGAGGAGAGCACAAATTGCTGTGTATCTCTCCTGTTACCATGGTTACTAACATTTATACAAAGAAATTTTATATACCCGTAACCATGGTGAAGAAATTTTTCATTTTTGAAACAAATATACCTATAATTCAAGTTAAAGATCAGGTAACACAGGAAAAGATTCCAAATCAGCTGTAGACATGCATAAGAAGTACAAATGTATAATATCAGATTACTAAGTCAAGCAATGTGTTTGTGAAATTTAAAACAATTTAGAAATTTAAGCCATTTCTGTGTTGCCTTAAGGAGTTCTCTTTTTTTTTAGAATTTGTTTAATTTTTAAATTAAATAATTCAGGAAAATGATAGATTATTATTGTTCTAATCTTCAGTTACTGTTGATTAATTATTATTTGTTGGTTACAAATTTTCGTGGTTTTCATTGGTACAAGTGAACCACAAATTCAAATGTTCAACAAATTATAATTTTTCTATAGTTTTTGTATGCAGAGATTGGAAAAACCATGAAATCAAATATCCACCAAAAATGGAAGTTTCCCTCAATCCGTGAAAATTGAAACCTATAAAAATAAGTGAATCTTCATTTGTATGAATTATAAGATGAACTGTTTTTTGTTGACAGGACCATCAGATAAACATGAATTCCAAGCAGAGACGAGGAAGTTATTGGACATTGTTGCCCGATCTCTATACTCTGAAAAAGAGGTAGGAATATTGAACAGATATATCATGTTAAGGAGGGGTATTTGCGAAAAATAACAGTCGAGAGAATGTTAAATTTCACGAGCCGTAAGGCAAGGGAAATTCATTCTCAAGACTGGTATTTTTCGCAAATACCCCTCAATAACATGATATATCTGTTTAATTACACCGAATGTTAATGTACTAAAACGCATTGATGATTGTGACGTTACAAGCGTCCAGTCGGATAGAGTATTTTTTGGCAAATACAACGGCAGAGAGGGTAAAAAAGGCATATCCTTTTAGCAAATACCCCGGCAGCGTTAAAAATGAACGATATTCATTTGATAACAGTAAATTGGTGAAAAATACACTGGCTATTAACCAATCAAAACCCCGGATTCTTACATAAGGTGTAATTAATATACAAATACATTGTCGAAGAAGTAAATAGTATTATACTTATATAAGTAAAATTACTTTTATATATACAGTAAAAAAGTCATATTATCTTCTATTCTTGAATTTCTTATGACTTCTTTGCTTGAAAAGAATTTCCAATTGTCTGTCCTTTGCAGATATCTTTGCTAATCATTTAGGTGTAATTTCATGGACAATAGAAATCAGTAGGATGTTTGTACAAGTACGTAGTACCCCTGACAACAGTAGGATATCAAGTTTCCATTGTTAGACTCTTTATATATTAGTTTTCTAAAATTCAAATTCAAATAAACCACACAACCACAAAAACAAATGATAATGGTTGTTTTATTCCCATTTCCCACAAAAAGGAAAAGAAAAAGGTTTTTAAATACATTTATTTAAATATCTAAACCAAATGTAAATCAATTACTTTACCATAATTATACATGTAAAAGCATGTGATATTTAGCATGGTGAATATCACTTTTCATCAGGCAAATATGCTGTTTTTCTTCAAATTCCAACTCACATAGAAAAACCTACTCTAAATACTTAAGAATAAATTATTTTTCAGGTGTTCATTAGAGAATTGATATCTAATGCCAGTGACGCTTTAGAGAAGTTACGATATATTCAAGTGACCAAACAAGAAGCCATTACAGACGATCTATCTTTAGAGATTCATATAGCTACTGACGAGGAAAAGAAAACATTAACTATACAGGTATGGTTTATCATGATAGCTAGTCATTTGTGGCTTCAAGTTTATACATAGGGTAGACCATTGTGAAAAGAACAGATTTTAACAACAAAAACCAGTCCACATGGTCACAAACTACCGCTCAGCACTACCAGACATAGTTGGTGATTTAATATGAATAATTTCAAAATAAAAAAAAAGGTTAAAGTACAAAAGAGTAAAAGTTACACTTGATATTAGTGTTTTTAGAAACTAACATTAACTCTGATCTTTTTAAACCTCCTGTTTTCCATACTTAATTTAACTTACTTAGTTAAAAAATTACATGGAAGAGATGATATATATCGAGACTCAAATAAATGGAATGAATTTCCAAAATTATAAAGTAAAATAGTTTTGTTCACTTGTTCTCTTCAATTCAGGATACTGGAGTTGGCATGACCAAAGAAGAAATAATTGAAAACTTGGGTACAATAGCAAGGTCTGGTTCTAAGGTTGGTATACCTGTCAATAAAAAAAGATTTTTACTTAAACTTTAATGTATTTCAACCACTGTTAATTCATAATTTTATGTGTATGAATTAAAAGAAGACATAGAAGTACATCAACAAGACAGCAACATTATAAGTAGAAATCAAAATGCCAGTCTTAATTTTAGAAATTGTTATCCTGTAACCTTACTTTCACCTTATTCATGCGTTGTTAATTCATCAATTAAAATAATTTAAATTAGTAGTTTATATAAAAGCATTTGAGAATTACAATGAGTTAAAATGTAATTGTCTATTGACTCAAAAGAAGGAACATTTAGTGTATTTCTTTTTTCTCTGTGGCACAACAAACTCACTTTTATAGGTAGGTTGATCTGTAATAAAAAAGCATCTTATAAAAAAGGAACCAATATATTGTTATCTTTTGTAGGCCTTTCTAGAGAATGTGGACCAAGGAAGCAGTGATGTAGCCAGTAATATCATTGGTCAGTTTGGTGTGGGATTTTATTCCTCATTCATGGTTGCTTCAAAAGTGGAAGTATATTCTAAAACATATCATCCTGACTCTCCTGCTTATAAGTGGTCATCAGATGGGTAAATATTTTATACTGAACTTTTATTTTCATGTATCTGAACTTATGTCCATAGATGCCAACCATTACGATTTTTCCGTAGTTTTTCCGATTTTGCGATAAAAACTACGCTATTACGGTCAAAGTCGAATAGTTATGGATTCCCAATCATCGACGTTCAATTTTGTAAAACGCGGATTTTTATCATTACTTTTCCGTCCTGGTCCAGTATTTAGGAAACGCCAATGTAATGCTTCCGGTTTCTCGGGAGTTATCAACCTATTGTTGGGTAACTAACTGACTTCCGAAGAAGCAAACTTGCATTTTATTAAGTAGCTTTCCCGCTTTCTCTACTTCTCCTTGACAAAACAAAAATGTTTGAGTCGAGAACATCTGAACAATTAATGAATGGAATACATACTACAGACAACATGTTAAATGACAAATTTTAGTGTACATCACTTTGCAACCACTCGTCAGTAATTTTTATTGGTAAATGCACGTTTATGAATGATTACTGAAAACTCTTCAAAAATACGGAAAATTTGATAGTTTGTTACTGATTGTGTCAAAAGGGGGTTGGCATCTATGTATGTCACGTAAGTCTATATCTTATCATTATAGAAGAATGAGATTTGGTATGATGGTCAATGAGACAATTATCCACCACAGTTCAAATGAAATAATTGTAAGCAGTTATAGGCAATTGTACATCCTTCAACAATGAGAAAAACACCATACCATATAGGTAGCTATAAAAGGCCCTGACATGAAAATTGTGAAATAAATCGAGCAAGAAAACTAAAGGCTATACATATAAAGTTAAGGATATGTGGTATGATTGCCAATAAGACAACTTTTCACCAAAGTCCAAATGAAGTGAATGTCAGCAATTCAAGGCAACCTTCAACAATGGAAAAAAAAACAGTATAGTCAGCTATCAAAGGCCTCAACATGAAAAATATGCAACTTCAATTGTTCAATTGAGAAAAGTAACAGCCTAATCTATAACCAACAATTTACAAAAAACAGACATGAACCAACAAAAACCACTAAACTACCGGCACCTGACTTGGGACAGGCACTTACTTAAAGAATGTTGTGGTGTTAAACTTTTTTGTGAGCTCTTTTACACCCTCTTCTAAACTGGGACAGTGGTGAAACAGCACAACATAAGAAAAAACTATAAAAATCAGTTGAAAAGGACTTAACTCATCAGCTCAATTCAAAGCAGAAAAATATCAAACAAATTTATTATTATATGAGTATTTATACATTCCTAGCAACAAAACATTATACAAACATAAAAAAAAATGTTACAAATAGTCTGACCTTGCTATTTTTATAACCCTTTAACTTTTTAATCGAAATTTATTAGACTTGCTGAGTATAAAAGTTATTTATAATCTAATATACCTCTAAACATTCTGAAGTGGCCTGAAAAAAAGTAAAATGATTTTTAAACTTACACACAGATATTATTTTGCTATTGTAGAACTGGATCCTATGAACTTTCAGAAGCTGAGGCTGTTGACAGAGGGACAAAAATTGTACTACATCTGAAAGGAGACTGCTATGATTATGCTAAAGAAAATATTGTTAACGGTAACATGTTTACTTTAATACAGTACAGTAGACTCCGGCCAAAATGTCAGCTAAAAATATCCGATTACCCGATATATTCAATTAGACGATGAATATATATTCATTGATTTGAATATTCTGCTATAATAAGTAGATCTATAGATGTATTTTACATCTATGGTAGGTCTGATCCTGGGATGTTACTAACCCTGTCAATTGCTTGATATGTGAAAGGGCTGGAGGATTGATGGAGTGATTTTTATCAGTTACATCACCATGATGTTTGCGTAAAAAATATCAGCTGATTATGAAATCATTAAATTTGTTTGCACTTGCAGTTTTGAAATCCTATATTTATTAAAATAAATCAAATGTCCTGAAATATTTATATGAATTATTATCTTCCATCCATAGTTTGTCTTTATTTGTTTAATAAACAAATTAATATCCATTATTTACATTTTCACACAGGTAAACTAATTTGGCTATAAACATGATAAATAGATCAAAGCATGTCTATGTAGAATCTCTAATCTAAAATTGTAATTGTTAAAATTTTATTTCATTAAATAATCAAATTTTAAATTGATGATAATAATCATGATTGATAGTATTGCATAAAGCTTATGTTATTTATGTTTAGGTCATGGTTCTAGAGACTTCTTCACAAATTTGTAAACAAACTAATATGACCACCACACGTGATTACCTTTGCACTTGTGAAAACAATATTTCTGACAAAAGTCAGATTTCTCTTGTCAAAAGGGATTTATATTTATATTGCAATAAATTATTCAGAAGGAGGTACATTTAGTTTAGATTATATTTCTCATTCTATGAGCATTTAGAGTTGTAATCAAAATTCTCCCAACAGCAACACACTGCTCTTGTCAACTGAGTCTTGTTAGACTTGTATAATTTATAAATAGATTCAAACCATTTGAAGTAAAAGGGCATCTAATTCACATGAAAAGGAAAACAATGAATAAAGACATGGTTTTTAAAAAAATTACCTGAATATTCTTATCTGATTTGCCGATATATTCTTATATCCGATATTCAATTACACGATAAAATTAACATTAAACATATAGGGAAGGGTTTGGTGTTTTGAAATAATATTACAATAGCCGATATATATTCGTTTAGCCGATATCCGATTAGGTGGAGTCTACTGTAATTGCAGAGATTTCTATAAAGAGAAAATCATCTTATAGATATTAAGAAATGACTTAAAGCTGAACAATAGAGGCATCTATTTTTCAACTTGTTAACTATGAAAAGTGTGAATGGGAGAAAACAGAAATATTAATAAGCTTTAGTTTAATTTTTAACTTCAAATTTCTTTAAGAAACAGAGCTTTTCTTATTCAAGCATGCCATATCTGAACGAAAAAAAGTTCTTGATTTCAGCAAGATCACAGTTTATTTCATTAGAGATTGTGATGCAGAAAGATGAATAATATGTATATTAGATATTAAAAATGATAGTTGAATATAAGCCAAGTAATTATTTTGTCATTTTCATGATGATTTTAAAGCTGATGTCATATATGAATGAAATACTTATTAGTACATTAATTTTAATCAAGTACATTTTACCTTATTTTTTATATATATTTCAGATGTTATTAAAAAGTACAGTAATTTTCTTGGAGTACCAATTTTTCTAAATGGACGCAGAGCAAATATAGTTCAGGTAAAGCCTATACTACAAAACTGTCTTGGTGACAAACCAACTAAAATGTGTATTGCTTAGGTTGATAAATAGAAGCATAAGATTAAATAATTCCAATTCAAGACTTTAACAGTTTTGTGTAAAAATCCTACAATATTCAACCAAGATCTTTGAAAATTCACAGAAAAATTGTACACATTTGCATCTGCTTATATGAACTAGAATTTTAGTTTCATTATTTAACAATTTTTCCAGACTTTTGTACTTGTCATTTTTAGCAAAATATTAAGATTGTACCAGTTTTGTGTATTCAATCCCTCATACAGTTTTCAACTCATCTCAAACGATGGTAATAACTTGTGATTACAACCCTGATGGTTGGAACATGTGGAAATTCTCACACTTTGCCATTGAGGGTGTACACCTTCTATTATGAAGTTGTTTTACAATTTTTCCCATTGGCCCTTTTAATATTTCCATATATTTAAATGTTCAGTATTTAAAAACCAGTAGATGTGGTATGATTGCCAATGAGACAACTTTCCACCAGTAACCAAATGATGTAGAAGTTATAGACCATTCTCCATTGCTATCTGTCAATCTATGCAATCCAACCATTTAAGTTTGATATTTTTTGACATTTCACATTTGAATGGATATTTTTTGTTTGAACTAAAAAATTAAAAAAAGAAAATAGCAAAAAATACTGATCTCCAAGGAACATTCAAAAATGTACAGCCTGTAATCAGATGATAAAATCACAAGCTTAAATACATTGAATTATCAGCAAAGAAAAACAAAATGTCATTTGACACTGACAAAGTACATAAACAAAAATTAAAGGCAAGAATACAAAAAATGACCACAACACAAATGGCAGGATGTATAAATACCATGGCATGCCAAAAGTCTATAAATACTGTACCATCTATTTCCAAAAAGGGACTAATCAGTAAAGGCTAATGATATACAAATACAAATAAAAGAACACCATAACAGTTTTTAATGCTGCTTAACTTATTACAAAACGTAAAAATTGTCTAAATTTATTTATAGGCACTTTGGATGATGGATCAAAAAGACATTACAGAAGATATGCACCATGAATTCTACAGATTTACCACTAACTTATATGACTCACCTAAATACCATTTACAATATAAGATAGATGCTCCACTTAACATTAGGGCATTGTTTTATGTACCTGATCACAAACGTAAGTAATTGTCACAAATAATTGTCATTCCAGATTTCATTCTGGTCATTTTCTGGGTCTCTGAATTTCATGTATTTATGTAGAATAGACAACTTTCGAGTTAGATGCATTTCCACCAAAAACTCTGGTTTTAGTGAACATCATTCGTGCGATTAGGGGCATCATCACTTCTGTTCCAATTTTGAGCAATTGGTTGGAAAACTATGATGCTATATATTGCACAAATTATTTGGCAACTGTCAGTAGGGAATTGTGATTAAGTACGTACCGAACAAACATTATTTCTAGTTTATTCTGCACAATGACGATCATTAAGACGCTTGATAAACGTTAATTTAGCAAGGATACAGATGATCCTCTCTATCTGGTAAATGACGTCATAAAGGCGAGCATAATTGATGACTTTTTTCAGGTGACGGACAAACTCGAAAGTGATCTATTGTCTTGCTTATTTAAAAAACTTTGTGGAATATAATTAAAGCATAAAAAATAGCGGGTATCAAGAGTGGAAAACAAAAGCTTAAATGAGAGAAACAATACTTCTTTTAACATTATATAGCAATAAAAAAAATTGAGTAATATAGTTCCAAAATTGCTTAGGCTGATGTCAGGTGCCACTATTAAAATTATGTTTATAATGTATGTTTCCTGATAAACATGAAGGTATCAAAACACCAAGTTACTTCAAGTTTTACATTTCGTTTAAAAAAATTAACATATTTGTCAACAGCTCACAGTCTTAAACCAAATATTACCTTGAAAATTGTTTACCATTAAATAAAAAAATGTTCTGAAAATTATGAATTGAAAGTAAAAAATGACCTGTTGTTCAACTAAGAGCAGCAGAGTATTGGTTTTATACTGATCATTAAAACACATGTAACAATACACATGATACAAGAATGCAATGGAGTATGCATAAATGAAGATTCAATATGATTTCAATATAAATAATGTTGTTATCTTTTCTTTTTAGCTACTTTTGATCTAAGTCGAGAATCAGATGTTGGGATTGCATTATACTGTCGTAAAATCATGATCATGTCTAAAGCTAACAATGTTTTGCCAAGGTGGCTGAGATTTGTCAAAGGTATTTAAATTGTAGAAATACAGTAGATGTTTTATGGACTCTTTTGAATTATAAAAAAGATAGATTTTCTATGCATTTTTCTCTTTCGTTTATTACCATATGCATTGCAAAGATCATTTTGAAAGACCCTGGAAAATGTAAGAAAAGGTCTTTTCACAACCAGAGTTATTTTGAGAACAACTTCAACTTCAGATTGTAAGTTAATTAATTCAACTTCAGATTGTAAGTTAATTAATCCTAATATTTATACGAATACTGTAACTTTAATTTTCTAAAATGATCAGCATGCTTTGTTAGAAAAAAAAAAGATATTAAAAAATTAAAAGGTGGCATAATAATCATGCTGTACTATTTCGCTGTTAAAGGTTATACTCTTACAAATCTCTGACAAATGTATTTATTTATAGGTGTGGTAGATAGTGAAGACATTCCATTGAATTTGAGCAGAGAATTGCTGCAGGACAGTGCTCTCATCAGGTAAACTTAAAAATTTTAATAACTTTTTATTTGTTTTTGTCTCATTTGCAAAAAAGGACGGGAGTGAGACTTAAACATGCTGTTCCTTGTGTAGACAATGTCAACAATTTATAATTTTGTGACAACATTTCTTTAAGGGGAACAACTAATAAGTCAATTAAGGAATGACTGTAATATTTTTTCTGTCTATGAAGAAATAACATTAAAAATTTGGTGCACACTGAATAACGCGCATAGCGGGTTATTTAACAGTGTGCACCACATTTTTTATGTTATTTCGAATAGACAGAAAAAATATTACAGTCATTTCTTATAATTATACCCCCGCTTTAAAAAAGGGGGGGTATACGTTTTACCTCTGTCTGTCCGTCAGTCCGTCCGTCAGTCCGTCCATCAGTCCGTCAGTCCGTCCGTCAGTCCGTCCGTCAGTCAGTCCGTCCCATGAAACTTTCGTCACATTTTTCTCAGGAACTACACATCCACCCTTTCTGTAATTTGGTATCAACATTTATATATGTCAGCCATACCGTGTGATGCGTTTTCAGATTCATCACTTGACAACTTCCTGTTAACCGAACACTTGTCTGATTTTACACATTATAGCCAAGTTGAAAATTTTCGTCACATTTTTCTCAGGAACTACAATACAAGGATTTCTGAAATTTGGTTTCAGGATTTATATAAGTCAGCTATACCGTGTGATGCGTTTTCAGATTCATCACTCGACAACTTCCTGTTTACCGAACACTTGTATGATTTTACACATGATAGCCAAGTTGAAAATTTTCGTCACATTTTTCTCAGGAACTACAATACAAGGATTTCTGAAATTTGGTTTCAGGATTTATATAAGTCAGCTATGCCGTGTGATGCGTTTTCAGATTCATCACTCGACAACTTCCTGTTTACCGAACACTTGCATATTTTTACACTATTAATATTATCCACTATTAATATTATCCACTTGCGGCGGGGGTATCATCAGTGAGCAGTAGCTCGCAGTTTCACTTGTTTAATTCTAAATTCCATTTTAAACCTTAGAAAACCATGAAAAAACGTTGATGACGTCACGGTCACTAGACTAAATTATGTCTATGGGCTCATAACAAAATAACGTCAGCCAATCAGAAGACGCATTACATCCAAAATTAAATTATTAATATATTGTTTACAATTGTATTAGCATTTGTATATATAATTTCAATGGAGATTGACTTTGAATATGTGGAAGTTTTACCATTGTAATGTCAACTTTTGCCCTATACAGTACAACAGGGAAGAAATATCTCTGTGTCATCAGGTTATTTAAAATTTCATGACTCTTTCAACTCTCAAATTTATTGATTTGATAATAAGAAAGATTGAAATGCAATTAACTATTTTGCATATATTTTATCACTGATAATTGTCTTAAGCAGTAAATCCAAATAATTATACCCCCGCTTTGAAAAAAAGGGGGGTATACTGTTTTACCTCTGTCTGTCCTTCCGTCAGTCCGTCAGTCTGTCCGTGCCATGAATATTTTTCGTCACATTTTTCTCAGGAACTACACTACCAGGATTTCTGAAATTTGGTTTCAGGCTTGATATAAGTCAGCTATACTGTGTGATGCGTTTTCAGATTCATCACTCAACAACTTCCTGTTTACCGAACACTTGTATCATTTTTACACCTGATAGCCAAGTTGAAAATTTTTCGTCACATTTTTCTCAGGAAGTACACTACCAGGCTTTCTGATATTTGGTTTCAGGCTTGATATAAGTCAGCTATACCGTGTGATGCGTTTTCAGATTCATCACTCGACAACTCCCTGTTTACCGAACACTTGTATCATTTTTACACCTGATAGCCAAGTTGAAAATTTTCGTCACATTTTTCTCAGGAAGTACACTACCAGGATTTCTGAACTTTGGTTTCAGGCTTGATATAAGTCAGCTATACCGTGTGATGCATTTTCATATTCATCACTCAACAACTTCCTGTTTACCGAACACTTGCATATTTTTACACTATTAATATTATCCACTTGCGGCGGGGGTATCATCAGTGAACAGTAGCTCGCAGTTTCACTTGTTTGAAATGGAATTTGAATACTATCTACAATAAAGATGTTTTTCTTTCCTAACAGGAAACTAAGAACAGTTTTAACAACAAGGCTATTAAAGTTCTTCCAGGACCAATCAAAGAAGGATCCTGAAAAATATATGAAGTTTTATGAAGACTATGGTCTATTCTTCAGAGAGGGTATTATTACCACTCACGAACAGGAACAGAAGGTTAGATCAATTTCTCTGCTTTATTTTACTTCAGTTATTAGTATTAGTATTACAAAAGAACAATAACTTTATAAAGGAAAGTTTTCAAAACAATTGTTACCTGTTTAAGGAAAAGTGTTGGAAGGCACATTATCTTAATAATACATGAGTGATGGGTATCAGAGCAACTTTTCACACAATGCACTATATTTCTCAATTACAATTGTCTGGGTGGCAGGTGATGACAAAAACTGCCTTCCAAACACCCCCCCCCCCCCTACATTTTTTTCTGGAATAGCCCTTAGCATAAACTGCATCTTTGTCATATATTTCTGTAGCGTTAATGATATGATTAATGCTTGTCAAATTTGTATTTTGTTGTTAGTTAGAGCATTATAAGCTCTAATGCTTTAGCATAAACTCTTTGTCAATGATATATTTATAGAATATCCAAGAACTCAAAGGTAGAAAAATATTCATATCATACTGAACAATTTTTTGAAGAGTTAAATGCTGCTTTTTGTAAATTCATTGGGGTGTAAAATCTTTGACAGAAGTACAGTTTGTATTTTGTGCTTCATCCTAAAAATGTGTGCACGGTCAACGTTTTTTTCTTTTGAAATTACTAAAAGAAGCATTCAATACTTATAATTACATTTTTAAGCTAGGATCATAAAAAAAACTTTATTTCTATCAAGTTTTTATTTAATTTACCTGTTCACTTTATTGTGGGACCTCGTGTCATCATGAATGTTAAGTTTCATTGTGTAATGAATGTCAATTTTAGAAGGATGCAAGATTTGCTGTTAGCCAATCAAAATAACATATTATAATGAAACATACATGCGATGTAATTATTCACAAATGCAAAGTATCTCCAGTGAATTATCAGTGTAGGTTGATCACCAGTTATTTATAAGGTTTTTAAATTAAAAGTTAGATAAAGTTTTGTGGTTGTATTATGTTGTAGGAAGAAGTAGCCAAATTACTGAGATTTGAGTCATCTAAGTTACCTCCTGGTGAAGTAGTTAGTTTGACTGATTATGCAACTAGAATGAAGGCTGGTGCCAGAAATATATACTACCTGTCTGCACCAAGGTATACATAATAGGAGATAACGTATACATTAAATGATCCTTATGTTAACTGCAAATATTTTATTTTAGTAAAACTTAATAGAAAGTCTGGCACGACATGGTTAGTCCTAGTTTATGGTAACATTTTGTTGAATTAAATATATTGTCCATGTTGTTACCTCAAGCATTGAAAGAACAAACAACACAATGAAAAAGTTAAGCACATGAAGGATTTAACAATAAGGACTTTCCGCACATAGGGGACAGGTAAGACCTTAAAAATATAACAAAATAGAATCACAATACTTAATAGTTTCAATTCATAACACAAAATATACACAATAAAGATTCAATGCAAAAAAAGCATGTGGTATTTCATTATACAGATCAAATTTATTTCAAATCCTATCTTCCCATTCAAAAGCATTGATCATAAAAAAACTGGGGTTACCCCCATCACTAACAACAAAAATACAACTCATGGAAACACAATAAGGAATGGTCACTCTTAACATGTTATTCTTAGATATGGTTTTGCCACTTTAGGTAAACAGCTTAGTTTATGTGCTTATTTATGAAGTCAAACTTTTTCAATGGCCTTGATGGTAAATCATTGATTCATATCAAAGTTAAAACCTGTACAATACGTTTGATCCATATCATTTCCATTACAAGAAATACTCGTTTACTTTACAATAATTTCTCACATGATTTAAATGTTTTATAAGCTAACTGGATCCCTGCATCATTGAACTGATAATCTAATGTACATAATGCAACCAACCCTGCCTAATTTTATCATTTAAAAACAATTATTCATGCAGTCATAAGGAATTATCCCTGCTATAATATTCATTCCTTAGTTCAACGAAGATTTTATGCAGAACAAATGCACAAATGATTAAACAATGTCACCTTAAATCAAACCCTTTGATAGAAAGATAACAATTGGAATCAAGATTATTGTATATATAAAATTGAGAATGGAAATGGGGAATGTGCCTAAAAGACAACAACCCGACCATAGAAAAAAAAAAAAAAACAGCAGAAGGTCACCAACAGGTCTTCAATGTAGCGAGAAATTTCCGCACCCGGAGGCGTCCTTCAGCTGGCCCCTAAACAAATATATACTATATGTAGTCTTCTGAAAAAGTTTAAAAGTACCTTCTTGATTGGACATTTATAAAAAAACATAACTTAACTTGATTTTTATAAATGAATGTCTAATTTTAGTCGACAGCTTGCCGAGACATCTCCATATTTTGAAGCTCTACAGAAAAAAGACATTGAAGTGTTGTTTTGTTATGAACCTTACGATGAACTTGTGTTAATGCAACTTGGCCAGTTTGATAAAAAATATTTGAAATCGATAGAAAATGAAATTCAAGAATCAAAAGAGGATACAGATACTGTTGATGAAAAAGATCCTGAAAGTCTGAGTCAAACTAACGCTGATGAACTTATGTCATGGTTAGGTGTCATTCTCACGAACAAAGTACAGAAAATCAAGGTACGTTACTTAGTCAAATTCACATAATTAGGAAAACAAAGTTTCTTAATCTAAATCAACATAAATTAATCCCTAACTAACCACTATACATTTATATGCATCTATTGAAGTTTGCTATTTAGTATGTACTATGGGTTCAAGTTAGAAATAACATATTTAATAATTGTTGTTGATACCATTAAGTATTTTTCTAATTCTTGATACTTGAATATATACCTCGATGCGTCCAAAAAAGAAAAGAAAAACACAAAGATTTGAATTCATACAGAAAAAACTTTAACACATTTCCTCGTGCAGAGAAAGGAGTATAAATTGACATGAGTGAGGAAAATGTTACAACAGCACATAGAATATCAAATAGAGCTATTATAATGCTTTGCTGCTTCTCAAGCTTAGGTTTTAATCAGATGTTGTTAAAAACAAAATTAACTTAAGCCTGTGCCCGTCTAATTTTGGATTACAGGATTTAATATACAGCATGAATCTGATCATCAGTATGCAGATATTTCAATTACGGAAAACACCCTGGTAGCTGTAGGATTAAAACAAGATGCTTCATTCAGTTAGTAGTGTTTACAGTTAACACATAATAAAGGACTGATACTAAGCCATCAACTCATCCATAAACCTTATCGCAATTTGGTTATCTGACCCGCTTGAACTTATGGCGTCAAACGACAATCACATTTCCATTGTGGCGTCAGATATTTTCTATGGTGAGGTCAAAATTTTAAAGGAACATTTGTGATGTCCAGTAAATATTCATATTCTACAACTTTATTAACTTTGTTTTAAATTTTATCGGAACACAACAATTTGTTACATTTAAACATTCTTAGGAAATAGACATGTTTTTTTTTACAGTTTTATATATACAGTAATAAATGATTTGTCCCCCTTCACAATGTTCACAGGTAACAAAAAGATTATCCTCACATCCTTGCATTATCACAGTGGCTGAGATGGGGGCAGCCAGACATTTCCTGAGAACAACTTTGGCAGATAAATCACAAGACGAACGATACAGACTATTACAACCAACACTGGAAATTAATCCCAGGTAAGTCAGACATTTCCTGAGAACAACACTGGCAGATAAATAACAAGATGAACGATATAGACTATTACAACCGACACTGGAAATTAATCCCGGGTAAGTCAGACATTTCCTGAGAACAACACTGGCAGATAAATAACAAGATGAACGATACAGACTATTACAACCGACACTGGAAATTAATCCCAGGTAAGTCAGACATTTCCTGAGAACAACACTGGCAGATAAATCACAAGATGAACGATACAGACTATTACAACCAACACTGGAAATTAATCCCAGGTAAGTCAGACATTTCCTGAGAACAACACTGGCAGATAAATAACAAGATGAACGATATAGACTATTACAACCGACACTGGAAATTAATCCCGGGTAAGTCAGACATTTCCTGAGAACAACACTGGCAGATAAATAACAAAATGAACGATACAGACTATTACAACCGACACTGGAAATTAATCCCAGGTAAGTCAGACATTTCCTGAGAACAACACTGGCAGATAAATCACAAGATAAACGATACAGACTATTACAACCCACACTGGAAATTATTCCCAGGTAAGTCAGACATTTCCTAAGAACAACACTGGCAGATAAATAACAAGATGAACGATATAGACTATTACAACCGACACTGGAAATTAATCCCAGGTAAGTCAGACATTTCCTGAGAACAACACTGGCAGATAAATAACAAGATGAACGATACAGACTATTACAACCGACACTGGAAATTAATCCCAGGTAAGTCAGACATTTCCTGAGAACAACACTGGCAGATAAATCACAAGATAAACGATACAGACTATTACAACCGACACTGGAAATTAATCCCAGGTAAGTCGGGATTATAGGAATTGTCAAACAGAATATGTAGCCAAGGCTGTTTGTAGGTAATAAATGTTTAGGAAGAAATAACCGCTGAATTTGTTATTTAACAATTATACCTGAAACTTGTTTGAAAGTTTCACATAGCCTAAAATACATTTCAGTTATCGCCATTCTAATGGTATATAATAATACAGTATCAATCAAGTCAAGACATAATACTGTGCCATATATTTATCTAAATTCTGTTAAACTTTGTTCTGATCTCTGGGACCATAACATTATTGCGATATGAATATGCTTCCATCATCAATCATAAACATGGGGAAATTAAGAGTATTTATGTCTGCTTCAAAACAAACCAAATTGAATGTATGGCAGATTTTCAGCTAAGACAGCTGATTATTTGTCTTATCATTGAAGAATTAAACACTAAACAATGATTTTAGAATAAAAATTCAGGGCTTTCCTTAGATACAGAATGGTAAAGCACAAATTAAACAAATCAATATTAATGCCCAATTAAAATCATGATATGCCATTAAATTGCCTATTTCAAATTCAATGAATACTTTAAATGTTAACTATTTTCCTTATAACAAAATATTAAACAAGAAAAAGGGTAGAAAAGTATATTCACCAAGTTTATTTGTTAGAAAAGTAAAAAAGAAACCGTTTTAGAAGCAAAAAAAGTATAGCAAAAAGTTAACTGTTTTCTGATGATTTTGTTGTGTACAATAAGCATAAAACAGTTTTACCCTAAAAAATTGCACCACTTGTAATCTTGGTTTAAGTTTTTTTTACTTGCTCTTACTTGACAGAGTACCAGAATGCCCTACCACAGAGAAGGTAACTACTGTAAATTCAGAAATTATTGCAATGTTTTTATCATTGCGAAAAATGTGACAGGGTTATAATCGCAAAAATTAAAACTCGCATTCTGAAATATTTTATATGAATAAAACAAGATTTCTCTCAAAATCGTAAAAATTAAAATCACATTTAAGTCTAAAATAAATGCAATAATAAATGCACGCAATAATTTCTGGATTTATAGTATTCTGGAATCAAATGTAAACACGAACTTTGTCTACTATCATTGATATAACTATAATTTTATATTTTTCAGTCATAAATTGATCAGAAAACTGTTCTTACTGAAAGAAAGTGATCCTGACTTGGGAAGATTACTGGCTGAACAGGTTAGTTATGTGTAAACGACATTTCAAAAACTACACGAGAGAAAGAGGAAAATGTTTATGGTCAACATACAAAAAATTGTATATATACCATAGCAGTAGTATTTTAATTGTAGTCCATTTAGGCATAAAATTGCATGAGAGCTATTAAGCAATGAGTAGAAGTCCTTTAATATTTCTTTTCTCACAACTTATTAGAATACCAAAAAGTCAGTATGTGGTACTGACTTGGAAAGGGTGAAGTTGTTTATTTTCACATGCACTCAAAGGTGAAACTTTTCATCAAACTTTTTGCAAGATCTTTACTGGTCTTTTATTCTAATCTGCCTCAATAATAAAAAGTAACTAATATATTTTTCCCAATTTTATCTTGGAGAAAGAAAAAAGTTGCCTTAAATTACCTGCTTTATCGTATATATTATGCCTGTATAAAATATTAAGAGAAATTTAATATGATTGCCAATGAGACAACTATCCATTAGATTTCAAATGAAGTGAACTTGAACAAATAATTGCCATCCTACAGTCTTTGGCATTGAAAAATCCATATTTTATAGTCAGCCATAAAAGCCTGTGTAGTTCATTCTAGGAAAGAATTGTAAGCCATGTAACTTTGTGTGAGAACCAAGAATGTTTTGGCATTTTCATTTCAAACAGAAAATCATTTTAAAATTTGCAAATAACAAGTAAAGAAATCATGCATGAATAATCTAATCAATTTGAAAAAATCAAACTACAACACAATATTTTAGATGAACCTTGTTTAAGAGATAGATTTGTCAGTGTTGAGAATAAAATTGAGAATGGAATGTGGGAGTAGGTCAAAAGAGACAACAACCCTACCAAAGAGTAGACAATAGACGAAGGCCACAAATACAGGGAGAAAATCCCACACCTATGGTGGTCCTAAATAAAATTGTGTACTAGTTCAGTGAAAATAGATGTCGCAATATACTCCAAAACATATAAATGAACTAAAATTAAAAAACATACAAGAATACCAAAGGCAACAGGCTCCTGACTTGGGACAGGCACAAAAATGTGGCGGTGTTAAATATGTTTTGTGAGATTTCAACCCTATACCACTAGCCATTGTAGAATAAAGAAACACATAGCAATACGTACAGTAAAATAAGTTTAAAATGCATGTAAATCTTTGATATGTGTGTTTAAAGCATTTTCTCTGATTTTGTATTTCAGCTATATGAGAATGCAATGATTGGAGCAGGACTTTTGGATGATCCACGTGTTATGGTTGGACGACTTACTGAACTTTTAGAAAGAGCTTTGGATAAAATTTAATATAGATTTTAATATTGTGTGTCACTTTAATAGAAAATAAATATAGTAACTCAAATATCATCAATTATTCACAAGGGTGTTCATCTGACTGAAAACAGATTCTTTCAATGTCTTTGAAATTCTGTTGAATTTCTAAACACAGAATATAATTAACTGTTGTTAAAACTTTCTAATAACTTTATTTCATTTAAATTTTATATATATATGAAGTTATTGGTAGTTGGTCATATGATTAGTTGCACTGTTTGTTGGATTTTCACATCTGTCGGACAGTCACTATCTTGTTTTCAATGCCTTGAATTTTATGACTTCTTCTGAGCATGGAAATTTTTCTTCACACACACATTACTCAGCCTCAAATTTGGTCTTCAAATTATTTGGTTCACACTTAAAAATATTTTGGTTTGCCCAAACCCTACCTAAAGGTAGAGACAGTAAGTAGGTAGGTAGGCAATTTTCTTTTACTTTATTTTGAAAAAGAGAAATGGAAGTGTTGGTTATTTTATTGGTCATGCAGATCTAATTAAAAAAAAAACTTTTTCTAATATAGGTAATAAAAGATTTTTGGGTAGGCAGCTATTTGCTGGGTAGGTAGGATTGGGGAAAACAAATATTCTTTTTTATGGCTTTAGTACCTTCTGTGAATGCAAATTGTTCATCACTTATTTCTTAGCTTCTGATTTAAGTCTAGATTTAGGAATTATCTGATATTTGGTCAAGTACTTAATTTGGATGACTTTTACTGTGTAGGTGATTTTCAGATCTGTCTGGCATTCACTTATTAGTTTTGCCCACTTTAATAGAATTGTAGTATTGTGTAAATGTCTTTTATCAGTTGGGGTATACTTTTCAAGAGATTACTTTTTACTCTTTGTTTAAACCTACTTATTACTGTTTCAGTTTATATGAATGGCTCTCATCATATTGCTATTGTTTCCTTATTCTACATTGGCTAGAGGCACAAATTATTGTGTTATTACTCAAGAGAAATATAACTTCTGGTACAAAAACATGCACAATTTCAGGACAGGTGGTCGAGATTCATAAAATTATTGTAAACAAGAGTGCACACACTGAAATGTCTCATATTCTTTACTAGCTATTGATATTATGTTGATAGTCCTAATTATAAAGCTTTTCAACAACTATTATATCAGTTTTATAATTATCGAATAAAATGAGGTCATGGTCAGATAAACGAAACTTGAGATACATGTAAGGCTAAAAATGATTCCATACACCAAATATGCTATAAATATACTTAACTAATGAACCTTGAAAATGAGACAATGGTCAAATACAATCATTACATACTTTAAATATAGTTAACCTTTTTGCGTATAATATCTTAAAAACAAACTAAACCAGAACCAGATGCTCCACAGGGGGGGGGGGGGGGCAGCTTTATACAACTGCAGAGGTCAAACCCTGAACAGTTGGGGCAAGTGTGGACACCACATTCAAGCTTGATACAGATCTGAATTTGGATTTTGATTAAATAGTTGACACAGAATGAATGTGGTCTATTGAACTTTAAAAATTTAAATTTACCTATTATGGTCCAATATCCAAAATCTAAATACATGGCCATGGATTGATTCAGCATATCCAAGAATTCAATTTTTAATGAAATCAAACATAGTTTTATTTTCGACCTTTTTTGTCCTCAATGTAGACCAATTTGATTACAGGGCCCAAAAACCAAAAATCTAAATGCATAGTTAGATTTAGCATCTCAAACAACCCCATATATTTTTTTTTGTTGGAATCAAACAAAGTTTGATTTTGGACCCCAATTTGGACCAACTTGAAAATAATGGCCCATAAAAAAAAAAATCTAAAAACATGTTTAGATTCAGCATATTAATGAACCCAAAGAATTCAATTTTTGTTAAAAATCAGTTTAAGTTATGATTTTGGACCCTTTGGACCTAAATGTAGACCAATTTGAAAACGGGACCCAATATTAAAAATCTAAATTCACGGTCAGATTCGGAATATCAAAGAACTCAATATTTCAATTTTTGATGAAATCAAACAAAGTTTAATTTGGGACTCTTTGGACCTCATGTGGACCAATTTAAAAATGGAGACCCAATTTCAAAAACTTAATACACGGTTAGATTCAGCATATTTAAGAACCCCAAGAATTCAAGAACAAGAGTGCACACGCTGAAATGTCTCGCCTTCTTTACTAATAATTTATATTATGTTGATAGTCCTAAGTATAAAGCTTTATTAAAAACTGTCACATAAACTTAACATTAGCCAAGATAACTAAACAAAGACCAATGAACCATGAAAATGAGGTCAAGGTCCGATGAACCATGCCAGGCAGACATGTACAGCTAACAATGCTTCCATACAACAAATATAGTTGACCTATTACGTATAGTTTAAGAAAAATGGACCAAAACACAAAAACTTAACACTGAGCAATGAACCGTGAAAATGAGGTCGAGGTCAAATAAAACCTGCGCGACTGACATATAGATCATAAAATATTTCCATACACCAAACATAGTTGACCAATGGCATATAGTATTAGATAAAAAGACCAAAACTCAAAAACTTAAACTTTGACCACTCAACCATGAAAATGAGGTCAAGGTCAGATGACATCTGCCCGCTAGACATGTACACCTTACAATTATTCCATACAACAAATATAGTAGATCTATTGCATAAAGTATGAGAAAAACAGACCAAAACACAAAAACTTAACTATAACAACTGAACCATGAAAATGAGGTCAAGGTCAGATGACACCTGCCAGTTGGACATGTATACCTTACAGTCCTTCCATACACCGAATATACTAGCCCACCAAAACTTAACCTTGTTCACTGATCCATGAAATGAGGTCGAGGTCAAGTGAAAACTGTCTGAGGGGCATGAGGACCTTGCAAGGTACGCACATACCAAATATAATTATCCTATTACTTATAATAAGAGAGAACTCAACATTGCAAAAAATCTGAACTTTTTTTTAAGTGGTCACTGAACCATGGTCAAGAACATTTGACATGTGACTGACGGAAACTTCGTAACATGAGGCATCTATATACAAAGTATGAAGTATCCATGTCTTCTACCTTCTAAAATATAAGCTTTTAAAAAGTTAGCTAACGCCGCCGGATCACTATCCCTATGTCGAGCTTTCTGCAACAAAAGTTGCAGGCTCGACAATAAAACCCCATTGAAATTGGTCAAGAAATAAGCAATTTATGCAAAGCATTAGAAAAGTATTGTTTTTGGACCCTAATTCCTAAACAATTTGGGTCATAACCCCCAAAATCAATTCAAACCTTCTTTTTATGGAATGAAACCTTGTACAATTTCAGAAAGATCCATACACTTAAACACAACTTATTGTCTGGAAACTAGAAACATATTTATTTTGACCCCTTTTAAGCCCCTTGTTCCTAAACTGTTGGACCCAAAATTAATCCTAACCTTCTTTTTGTGGTTTCAACCCTTGTGTTTAAATTGCATAGAGGTCCATTCACTTAAACTAAAGTGATTGTCCGGAAACCAAGTGTATTCGGACGACGTTGACGACGACTACAGATGACTCCGACGTGATACCAATATACGAACGCATTTCTTTTGCGGTCGTATAAACACTATTGTTATCATGTGTAATATAGTATATACGTCTTTTCAATCAAATACTTCTGCTTTATACTATCAATAATTTAAATGCTCACTGGTATCAGTATGCTTAATAAAGTATTTAACTAGTTGATTGTAACAACCCAAGAATTCAAATAGGAAGTGAAATTCCTGGGACACACTAGGGACACACCTGACAAATATGGCTCCCTCTCAGTCAGTTGGAGGAGGCCAAGTTCCTGTTAACTGTAAATTATGTGACAGAGATAGACCAATACAGTGGAAATGCATGGACTGCAGTATTCTGATGTGTGGTCATTGTAAGGACAAGGTACATTCCCAATTTAAAAATGCACAAGATCATAAAATCATTAGTAAAGAAGAGATTGGATTACATAACGAAGAACTGGATTTTACCAATATTAAATGTGATAAACATGGACAATCATCATGCCTTTACTGTAATGCATGTGACGTCCTTGTATGTCCAACCTGTATTGCTAAAGCTCACAAAAGGCATGATTTAATTGAAATTAGTGATGCATACAACAGGAAAATGGAGGCACTAAAACAGGGACAAAGTAAAATGCAAAGGAATAATTCTAACATGAAAGCAAAGAAAGATGAGCTTAATAAACTTATGTCGGTAGAAAATTCAAAGTATTCAAAAGTAAGAAAAGATATAGTGAGTCATGAGAAAACTGTAAAAGATCAAATAGAAAAATATTTTAAAGATCTCTTAAACGAATTAGATCAAAGTCATGAAACTGGTTTGAAAACACTTAAATCGGATCTTTATGCTATATCAGTATTCACAAACCAGACAAATGACAAAATCAACCAAGTCCAGGATTTTATTAGGATTCCCATTGCTACTGAATTCTTCAAAAAGGTCAAAATAATGGAAAATTACACTGAAATCAAAGAACCACAAACCAAGTCTAGCTATAGATCATCACTAAAATTTGTTCCAGGGAATGTTATCCAATCAGACATTGGATCACTACAAGACGATGGGAACTATTTAACAGAAACAAATATCTCTTTAGTGATCAATAATGAATACCAGACTGAACTGGAGGCAATAGCATTTGTAAGTCCATGCGATGACCACTCAATTTGGTTAAGTTCTGGTATAAAAGGAATGTTAGAGAGAATAAAACCTGAAGGAACCAATCTGAGATTGATATCTAAATTCAATATTATAGTGTGTGGAATGGCAGTTACCCTTTCTTATCAATTGCTACTGATTGTTCAGTGAAAAACAAGGTTACAACAAATCAGTAGTAGTGGTGACCTGACGGATTCTGTTTATGATGCTACACCTTTCTATCCCACATCCATCCATGCTATCAGTGTCAATAAATTTATAGTAGGAGCTAATAATAAGATATTAAAAAGAAGTGCTGTAATCATTATGAACAAGAAAGGAGACAACGATACTGTATATGAACATGATGAAAACAATCAACCTTTATTTAATAATCCTAGGTATATAACCACAAACTGTAATGGAAATATACATGTAGTGGATAAGATTTCAGATGATTGGAGTGGTAAAATAGTGGTTTTGGAACAAGGAGGACATATGATAAACGAGTATACAGGTCATTCAACCATCAACAAGCATGGATCATTCAAACCAATAAACATTGTGACAACACCAAATGACAATGTTGTTGTTATAGATAAGGATACCAAAATCATGCACATCCTCAATGACAATGGTCATTTGATTTCATATTTCAATACAAAGAACATAGGAATAAAACGTCCACATTCTCTTGCTATCAACACAACTGGAGAACTTTATATAGGATGCACTAGGGCTGCAGGTAGTCGAACAAAGGAAGCAAAGCTATATGAAATAAATTATGTAGGATTCTAATATATTCAAAACATATCTTGACAGTAAACTTCTTGAAAAAGGCAAAAAGTTTTCATGTCAAATGAAAACTGAATCATAAAACTTAAATAAAAAGATAAAAATGAAAACAACACTTAATAAATTAAAAGCATCTGAAACTCTTTTGTTACCATGGCTACATCAGGAACTCTGAAAGCCAAATGTTTGAAAGCCTATAGAATCTACTTCAAATTGGGACATTATAACTCATCATTAGTAATTTACTCCATTTACCGCTTGGATTTCCTTTATGATGTCATCTTCGTAAGTTTTGTACATTTTCTCAGTAGTTAATGGATTTAGAAGATTTCGTTATGTCTAATGGTAATGTATGCACCAAATGTTCAAGTGAGGAAAAGCAACTAGAGTTCCTAATTTTTATGTGCAATCATACAGAGTAGATTTACATGTATTCACTAAATATGTTATTCCTATGGAGTTGAGTATCATAGTGCATTCCAAGCCTTCAAAATAAATAGTCTGGTATTCTATATACAGAGGTATTAGCTAAAGTGCAATTCCAGTATCGCAGATCGAAATCATTTAGTGAAAAGTGAAAAGTGAACAAATCTGTGAAAATCAAATAAATCCAATTTTAGTGCAAATAATTATGAAATTAATGGAAAGTGATTTTTTTCTTCATATAATTTAGCATGCATATTAAAACATTTTGAACTCTGTACTGGAAGACTGTAAATAAATGTGAGAAGACAAACATTTGAAAAGTTATTGGATGCCTGATGATGATATTTAATGGGCACAGACTATACTTATATCAACACACATCGTCATGTACTAATTTAAGATACTGAACTAATAGCATTTGTAACTTATTTCAACAATTAAGATGAAGAACTATCTATGACTTTGTTAACCTATTGGAAATATATTTCTATTCGCAACATGATAATCCCAGTGTGCTAGTGAAAACCGAATTACCTTTCGTTGTTAAAAAACATTTTCGGTCATTTAATTGTGAACTAGACTATTTACAAGAACTTTCAATTTCTATGAACAATCTAAACTGATGTTATTTACAGAAATGGTATATTCATTGTGAACAAAGAATACAACATGATGGTATGATATGTGAAAATGATTGAACATCACCTTTGATTATTGTGTATTGATAAATGTTATTGTTTTTAAAGTCATATGAAACGTCAAATTAAAAAAAAAATATGCATTTGTTTTTTATAACTAAATCGGGAAAGTTTTCAATATAAAACCTATGTACATATACTTTTTTCTGAAGAAAATTCTTTGTTTTGTCCACATTTAGATAAAGTTTAATTTTTAATTGCTTGCTTCCAGAAAGCAATTCGCCGACATATTTTCCGTATGCAAAGTGACCTTATAGCGTGACCTTAGCGTGACCCGTCTCGTGAAAATCCGGTGATCGCAATACACATGTATCTCTCATTGAAATAAACTATTATCTGATTGTACATGTTATATGTACACGTGCTCAATATCCATGCTTCTTTGTTGATAACTTACTATAAGGTGACAATCGGTAAACTTCGGCTTCAAAACACGACAAATAATTTGCCGCTATATATATTTTCACATCATAACAAAGAGAGAGAAAAACAATTGACGATAATACGATATGATTGCGTAAAAAATGATGAAATCGTGCACAGAAGACTAAGTTTATGATAAATACATGAATTGGTCGAAGAATTCAATTTGAATAAACATTATTTTTCACCAGTCACTCGTGACATATGACGTTAATCATGATTGTTTTATATTATTATTCAGATTCTTTTTTTTTTTTGCATTTACTAGACAAAAAAATTATGAAACAAGACGGAAATATAGAAAAAAAATCATTTACATGAAAGTTTGTAGAGTGACATTTTGATTAATTTCCAGTTTTTTGCTAATGACTATGATTAATAAAAATAGGTTTGAAAGCTAGAATTTAGTTGTAAACAAAATAAGTTTAATTTTGGTAGCAATAGTTTTACAAAGTCATTGTTTATTTTGCATGCTATTGACCACTTCTTTAGTCATAAAATATATGATACAGTTACAGGGAAGACAATGAATGACGTTGCTAAAAATATAATTTTTAGTGATATGTAAAAATGGGGAAAAGATGCACTTTTTCGGGCGTATGACATTTGCGCCGATTTTGAAAATATTCATTCTCTCATTTTCGTCGATTTTATATTTTCATGTGCCGATTTTATATTTGCTCCTAATTAGATTTACAGGTATATAGTAAGTTAATACTTGTACATGTACTGATGTACTGAACTATACCATTGGTAAAATCGGGTTATAAATGTTGTTCATATATGTTAATTTTGATTCATATTGTTCTGGAACTTCGTTGTAACATGATGGACATATTGCACACTGAAACGAGCCGCGTAGTCAATTCTTTAATCATTGAGGGCCATACATATCGGAAGGCCAGTGTCCTGAAACATAACAACATAGCTTACTAATGTACCATAAAATCGTGTAAAGCAAGAGTCACCACGGATACTATTGTCAAAACACAGAACGAGCATAACCATGTGGCAAATGTCCGAAAGACAGAAGCTAAAGAACTACGGGTACGGTCAAGGAAAAAGTCTGGAAATGTAGGCCTTCTTCTACCTCATCCAATTTTTAATTTGGTATGACATTTTTGTAAATCTTACATTTCTGATTATATTTGCTGTTTAAAGTTTTTGTGACATTTGAGGCCAATCTGATTAACTTAGTGCCAACCGAAAGTAGATATATCTTGATATTCTAAGCATTTATGACCTGTCGGATTTTCACTTTATTATTCTGTTAAAGCAATTTAATTTGTGGGTTACCCATTTTTGTAGTTTTCTATATTGCTTTAACCACGAATTTGAGTGTCAAAACTGGGCCAAGACGCAGAAAGATTAGTGAACATGTAGATAAACTCATCATAGATACCATGCATTCTCCTCAGAAACTAACAAAACCTTTAAATAGACTTATTAAAAGGGGATATAGTTACGATACTGTTGTCAGGTCATTAAAGATTGCATATTTTGGCTTTAACATTGATTCACTGATAGGGTCTTTGCATCGGAACTAAACACATTTATTTCTAAAAAAACAGTTGTTGGCATGACACGGGTTATGTTCTTCTCATATATTTTATGATAGTATGATACTAAACCCCTAACGGGAGGGATTGTACCTGATATTCATATGATGAAGACATAATCTTTCAATCAGTTTAATTGAGGTCTGGAGCTGGCATGTCAGTTAACTGCTAGTAGTCTGTTGTTATTTATGTATTATTGTCATTTTATTTATTTTCTTTTGTTACATCTTTTGACATCGGACTCGGACTTCTCTTAAACTGAATTTTAATGTGCGTATTGTTATTCTTTTACTTTTCTACATTGGCTAGAGGTATAGGGGGAGGGTTGAGATCTCATAAACATGTTTAACCCCGCCGCAATTTTGCGCCTGTCCCAAGTCAGGAGCCTCTGGCCTTTGTTAGTCTTGTATGATTTTAAATTTTAGTTTCTTGTGTATAATTCGGAGTTTAGTATGACGTCCATTATCACTGTACTATTATGCATATTTTAGGGGCCAGCTGAAGGACACCTACGGGTGCGGGAATTCTCGCTACATTGAAGACCCATTGGTTGCCTTCGGCTGTTGTTTGCTCTATGGTCGGATGGTTGTCGCTTTGACATATTCCCCATTTCCTTTCTCAATTTTATAGGATTGAAATTTTGATGCACTTTTCGTCTACAAAACACTCATCGATGACGCTGAAAAAAAAGACGTTAAAAAGACCAAATTAAATAGTTGACACAGCATAGGTTTCTGACACAGAATGAATATGGTCTAAATGAACTAAAAATTTTTTTTTTACCTATAATGGTCCAATATCCAAAATCTAAATACATGGCCATGGATTGATACAGTATATCAAAGTTTCCCAAGAATTCAATTTTTGCTGAAATCAAACAAAGTTTAATTTTGGACCCTTTTGACCTCAATGTACACCAATTTGAAAGCAGGGCCTAAAAATCAAAAATCTAAATACATGACCAATTTGATAACCGGGCCAAAAAATCTAAAATCTAAATACATGGTTAGATTAAGCATCAAAGAACCCAATACATTTAATTTTATTGAAATCAAACAAAGTAAAATTTTGTACCCAAACTTGGACCAACTTGAAAACTAGGCCCATAATCAAAAATCTAAATACATGTATAGATTCAGCATTTCAAGAATTCAATTTTTGTTAAAATCAATCTAAGTTTTATTTGAGATCCTTTGCTCCTTAATGTAGACCAATTTGAAAACAGGACCCAAAATTAAAAATCTAAATACACGGTTAGATTCAGCATATCAAGGAACCCAAAGAATTCAATTTTTGTTCAAATCCAACTAAGTTTTATTTTGGACCCTTTGGACCTTAATATAGACCAATTTGAAACGGGACCCAAAATTTAAAATCTTAATACACAGTTAGATTCAGTCTATCAAGGAACCCCAAGAACTCAATTTTTGTTCAAATCAAACTAAAGTTTTATTTTGGGCCCTTTGGACCTTAATATAGATCAATTTAAAGACTGTACCCAAAATTAAAAATCTAAATACACGGTAAAATGTGGCATATCAAAGAACCACAATAAAATAATTTTTGATGAAATCAAACAAAGTTTAATATTGGACCCTTTGGACTTCATGTGGACCAATTTAAAATAAAATGCTTTGCTGAGTGCAGCCTGATAAGAACACAGTGGTCGAAAGCTGAACAGTTGGGGCAAATTTGGTAACAATATTCAACCTTGATACTGTCTGAATTTGGATTGTGATCACATTTTTGACATAATATAGGTTTTTAACACAAATAAATGTGATCTTACAAATTTATAGCCCAATACTGTGTAATTAGATTCAGCATATTTAAGATCCCCAAGAATTCATGAATAAAACCCCATTGAAATTGGTCAAGAAATAAGTAATTTGTACAAAGTATGAAAAAAAGTGTTGTTTTTACCCCCATTTCTATAGTTTGGGCAATTACCCTCAAAATCAATCCTAACCTTCCTGTTTTGGAATAGAACCTTTTGGTACAAGTTCAGAAAAATCCATACACTTACGGAAAAAGCTTTTATTTTAGAACAAAGAAGAACCTGGTAATACTTATCCTGTATACAGATGCCTTATGAGTAATTAGCTGTCAGTAACTGCTAGTACTCTCAGATCTGCACTTGGTGTCTTTTAGTTTTTTTATTTTAAGTACCCCGACACGTCCACTCTGTGTTCTTGCTATATGAATTTCTATTTGTATCCATCTTATGATTTAAGCCTTTTTCAACTGATTTTTATAGTTCATTCTTATTTTGTACTGTTACACCACTGTCCCAGGTTAGAGGGAGGGTTGAGACTCTGCTAACATGTTTAACCCCACCACATTCTGTATGTATATGCCCGTCTCTCTAGTCAGTAGCCTGTAACTCAGTGGTTGTTGTTTGATGCTGTGTAACAGATTTGTTTTTCCTTCATGTTTATGTACATAAATAAGGCCGTTAGTTTTCTCTTTTGCTTTTATTGTTTCACATTTGTGATTTTTGGGCCTTTTATAGCTGACTATGCGGTATGGACTATCTGAGTGGAGAGTTGTCTCATTTGCAATCATACCACATCTTCTTTTTATATGATTGACAATGACTGATGCTTCACTTTTGGTAGTCTATTCTGTTAAAAGGAATGTCATGGTAGGAAGGGAAGTTTTTAAAATCTGGGACATGCATGACAAAAGTCAATTATGAATGTATACATAATTAAAAAAGTTTAGCACCAAATATTCCTATTCATATATTTCATAAATAAACTATACTTCTATACATAACAATAAATCTATACTATTAAATGAGAAGACCTCATTTTGTGTCGCTTCTCTTCCTTCCATAATAAATTGGTTATTATGACTCTGTGTTCTATAGGTACCATACATAGTCGCATTTGTCATCCTTGTTTATGACTACTCAGTTTGGGTTATTTTGGGAGGGAAACAAAATTAATGATGTCCAGATATTGTTTCCGTCCTCAGACGGACTTTTAAGTCATAGACAAGACTTCCATTTAGTGCTGTTTTAAAAAATTTCTTGTACATGTACTTGGGGACAGGACAATTATTTTCAAGTTTTTCTGTATCCTTTGGTCGTACTTATGCTATGAACAAAGTGTATTTGCTTCTCTATATAATATATCAGTGACTGCCTTGGATAGTAAGTAAACTTGGAATTGGTAGTAAACAGCAAATACACTTTATCTTTAGTATATGTATGTTCATAGTATACAAAAAAACAGTAACAAAAAATTAAGGACTTTGGAAAAAAAAGGGGGAGGGCTAAAAAATTGTCATGTCACCATGGTATCCGCAACCTAAGACTTTTGATAACTTGCCTAAATTTCCATGTCATAAAATTTGTTTGGGAAAATTCTACAACAATTTATATCCTTCATCAAGCTAAATGCTGGCTACAGGATGGTTTTGGTGGCTATCTGCACCACAGTGGCAGTATTTCTTCATATCTTGCTCTTGGAGTTGCAACACAAAATCAAAATGGTTATTTCGATTTATTTTATTGTACATTGTTTATACCTGTAAAAACAGGTTTTTATCAAACAGGTATAACAGGTAATTACATAATATCTCTATCTATCCCGACAATACATTCATCTGATTATTATGTACTAAACGACAAGAAAATTGAAGATTTATAAAGTGGATTATTTCCCCTTGTTTTTCCAAATTTAGTTTTTTGAGTATGTTTTTCTTAAATGAAAGTTCATTAAACTCCAATTAAATTTACTGCTTTGTTTGTTTTCTAATCCATTCAGCTTTTTTGATATACATTTATGTAGTTCAACATGGATTTTTTACAATTGTTTTGGTAATTTTTCCACTTTAAAATTCATTTCGACATAAAATTTAGAGGAACAAATCTAATCCTTGACGAACTGTTTACCCCCAGATCAATAAATACTTTACTGGCACACACTACATATAATTTTCCTTTAATCACAGTTTATAAATCATAATTTCTGTAAAAATAATTTTAAATAAATTACATATAAATATCCAAGAGACAGGAGAAAATAAAAAAATAAAAAGAATCAAATAATAGTTCTCAATATCTTGATCTTGATTTGTCCATTTACCTGAATACATTGGTAATATTCAATACCTCTATAACTAGCAAATGATTTTATTTTAATTGACATATCTTTCCTTATTGTTGTCCCTTTTGGCATATAACCATTTTATGGGACTTCCTAACAGATCATTCTTTTAATAGATGAGAAAAAAGAAATTATTGGCAACTTTTTTGTTGTTGAAAAAAACAAAGAATTGCTAATTTTTTCCCTGTATAACAACTATTTAACACAAAAAATCAGTATCACATTTTTACCTGTAATTGCAGAAAATTAACAAAATGTCATAAATGAGAACAAAACATGATATATTTACATCTAAAATGAACTTGTTCTAACAGTCATGTACAATAACATATGCACAAAAAAAATCCTGATTATTTAAAATAATGCATTGCTTGGAATGTCATAAGACTTATTTACTGCTAAAAATATTCGAGACATTTTTAATTAAAAAATTTCTGATGACCCCATACTCAAGGACAAATTTTGTCATGAAAAGCTAAACAATGTAGACTTTATCCAGACAATACTCTATATATATATGTATTTCACATAAACAAAGATTGTTTCAGTGAATGGATTTCAAATGTTCTTGCATTAAATGATATAATAGGTCAATGAGGTTCAATTAATACATTTAATTTTATTGATGAATCTTGGAATGAAATATTTTAATCAAAACATATGTTCACCTAGTAATTTTTTGTCTTAAATCTAACATTGAACTAATTTGTTTGTATTGGGTCATTAAAACAGCAGAAATTGCTGTGAAATCCATCTAGCACTGTTTTGTGTGTGTTTGAGCTATGTAGGATTCTTACAACCAATCCATTTTAAGCAGGCAAAACAAATGACAACTAGTATAAATGTATGTGTATGTCAAACTGTCTCTTATTCAACCCTGATGACCAGCATATGTTATCTTTGGCGATGTACATTTCCATTCATACAACTCATACAGTGTTGCAATTTATTCCACTTTTTCTTTACATACAAACAAAAACGACCTATTAATAACACAAAAATCTGAGGTTGTCATGGTGAATTCACCTCAAATTTTTGTGTGAAACATTTAGAAGTTAACATTAGAGAGAAAATTAAATATATAACTATCCTTGTCGTGTGGCCAGAATTAGAGCTACAATAAGTCCATAGAGACCCAGTACTTCAGCAAAAATAAGGATTAAAATCATTCCTACAAATAATCTTGGTTGTTGCGCCGTTCCTCTTACTCCTGCGTCACCAACAATACCAATAGCAAATCCTGCAGCTAGACCACTCAAACCTACACTTAAACCAGCACCAAGATGACAGAAACTCCTGCAATAACACAATAATATTTTAAATGTATACATTTTCATATCATTATAAAATACATGGAGAATGTGTCTATGGGTCACAGTTGTCTGGCCAAGTCGTAAATATGCACAAGTTAACTTCCACATACAGATGTAGGATTCAAGAACCAGTAGTTAAGACCATTTTGTGATTATATTCATTGTGTACAAGTCGTGCAAGTTTCATGACATTTGGTTGAGGTAAACTAAAATTAGAGAATGGAAAAGAATTATTAATTCTTCCATTTACAAAGGAGCATAACTGACGACAATTACACTACAGTAATGCCATTTAATTTTAAAATTCATCTGTGTTTTGAGGTAATAAGCATTGTGTACAATAATTTCAGAAATGTTTGTCTGTCATACAAAAATCAGTATTATATGGGTTTTTTAACTTGACAATCATCACATCTACATAATTGATTTACAAAATTAATTAGAGAATAAGTTTCCTGATTTGTTTTTCTCTTGTGTGAAATAAGTTGGTGCTTTGATATCTCCTGATATATATATTTCTGAATACTTACTTGAATAATGTGTAACTTTTGTCAATACTGTTAGCAATCAAAGCAGCCACGACCAGTCCATAAATAGCCAAAATACCAGCCATGACAACTGGGATGACAGACTTCATAATCAACTCAGGTCTCATCACTGACATGGCAGCAATTCCAGTTCCAGATTTTGCTGTTCCATAGGCAGCTCCTAGGGCTAAAATAATAGAAAATCAAAAGCATGTTACTATGGTTATAAAGTTCAAAAGGATAGTCACAATGTTTGCAATATTTGCAAACAGTAAGGTGACAATTCAACTAGTAATACTGTAGTGCTACTGGCAAAGAAGCGCTTGTGTAAATGTAGTTATTGTTGCAACAACACTCTGTATGCCTTAATTCTTGTATAAATAAATATTTGCTTTGATTCATCATTGTGGTGTGACAGGATTGCTTCCCTTGAATAGCAATTGCTACCTCCCCTTTGCTATAGTAAAAGGTGTTGCCAGTTTAGATTGTAACAGATAATATGTACTGATTGTATATCAAAATCAATAACTGTGAAACAATTAATAAATGAACATTTTGAATAAAGTGAGGAATAAAATATTTAATATCAAAAGATTTTTTTTTTTTATTTTAGTCTCAGTTTATGAAATTACTCAAAATGTTGCCAAAAAGTTGGTGTGGGAAAATGTCAGGATTCAATACTAAGGCAGCATTAAAATTATGGGCAGTTCTTTTGAGGAGTGAAAAATGGGGTCAAAAAGGTAACTCTAATTTGAGTCTAAACACAAGTCTATCCTAATTTTGCTGAAATTAAATAGCATTCCTATACAATTGTTTTGGTTATACTCTTGCAGTGTTCCAGCTAGGTTTTCAAAAGGGCAGGGTGCCAATCCTGAAAAAGGGCATTTAACGCGCGATATGATAATATGAAAAGGGCATATTTTAATAAAAGATGTTAATCAAACATTTGTGTTTATTCGTTGAATCACAGGTTATACAAGAACAACATCTTTAGCCCATATAGAACTCTATCTTTCTACTTTTAAGGCTGAAAAACTTGTCAAGCAGCTTGTCACACAAGTTTTTTTATCATTGCTTGGAACAGTTGAACTTTATATGCAGTATGTTTTGAAAGGAGATCTGTTTCATACTGTTTCTATGGTCTACCACATTTTACCAGTTTCACCTTTCTACCCCTGCTGTGCTTGATGGCAATACAGCACAAAACAGCTGTGCTCAGTAAATTCACAATTTTAGGATATAAAGCAACAGTGAAAAATAGTATCAAAAATAAAGACTACAGAAAAAGATGACCAAGGCACCCTACCAACACTGCTACTAAGACCCTCTTTAACTTTTCCCATAACTCAAAATAAATACCTAAACATATATATTCTTAAGCAAGAAGTATGGAGACACATTTTAGAATATGTAAATGGGTTAACTACTTAATGCTAGGAAAAAAATCAGATTGAGTTATCTTTCTTTATTCGGGTGTGCTCCTTCTTTGGAGGATTATAAACAGTACGTAAATGTAAATATGATGTAAATATGATCACAATATGGCGGATGATTTTGTTATTTTCGTATCAAAAATGAAGGCAGTCAATGACAAATACGTCTGAATTTTCTGTTTATTTTACAGAAAACAAGTAAAACAATGTCTTCAACGAGTTTATAATGGTTTTCCAACTTTCTGTCATTACGTTTCTTCCATGAAACTACGGTAAACATCGCAAATTGTGCCCAAGTTGTTGTATGCACATTTCTTCAAAGATAATTGCCGACTGACCGATTCTATTTGAACGAATTAATGTTGATGATCATAATGACCCATCCAATCAACGGATTACCTATAACAACAGATTATGACACCAGTTGTAACCATTGATTAGCTTGGGGTGGTAAACAAAGTCATAATCTTTTCCCCAGGTAAAATTTAGTAATTAGCGTATCATATCAATACGCAAATTAATATGCAATCAATCTTCAAAAAAGGCAGGGCGCCCTGGAAACTGTAAAAAGGGCACAGGGCGCCACTCGGAAAAGGGCGGGCGCCGCGCCCTCTGAAAACGGCCTAGCTGGAACACTGTCTTGAACACGATCATTGATGTAAATCTTTGAATGTAGAAATACAATCAAGGATAACTGATTGACCTTGGAGAATTAATGAACTTGTTTAAATTAAATTATAAAAAAATCAATGTCAGAGTTATTTCTGGTCATCATGGTCATGCTGGTTTTCTATTTATATTGGATTTCACACTACCAGACACAAATCAGGATTTTTTTTATTTCATTGATTAACAATATTTTATTAATGAACATGATGATATCTATGGTTCCTTACTGCTTAGTCTTCAGTTCACATTTCTTTATTTTCTCCAATGTTTAATTTATCCAGTTAAAATTATTTTCCAGCTTATTTTTTTGTAATGGAGATCTGTTTGTATTTTTGATTTTTTTATCAGATTTTTTTAACTCCCAGCTGGGCCTTCATTAACAAACTACATTTAGCAATTTTACAAAATACCTGTCCAATTAATGATGAATATTTTTCAGAAAATGTCAATACTTTAAAACACTGCTTTATTTTGATCACAAATGCAAATGAAAATTGAATCAATGACTTGTTTTACTGTGAATTTTGGTTTTGATGGAATGTACTTAAATGGAACAGGCCAGTAACAGTAGTAATAATTAGTGGGTGATTCCAAATATTGATTCTCCCCTTACAATCAATAACCAAATACATCTCTTCATTCAGTGGGAAAAATGTAGTTACCAAGGAGACAAATCAATTGTGGGAGGCCAGTGTCAGCAAATCAATGCTAACAAGCATTTTTACCAATACTCTATATATGAATGGATGCATTCCTCTTTTGGAGTATCGGGGAAAGTTTCACTTATAAGCAGGAAACTAATGTCAATATCTAAAACATTGGTATATAATTTTTGCCATCTCAAATCTAGTTGAAAATATAACTATTTGCAGGGCATGCACAACACAAATTTGAAACAACAGCTACAATTTTTTTATCGTTTTATTGTTGTTTTTTCAGAGGGTGGTTGAGGGGCTGGCAAGGAATTCAAAAAAATATATATAATAAATTTCTTGCAAATAAAAATGTTTCAGAAGCCATTTGAATTAAAATTCCATTAAAAATGATAAGGACAAACATGTACATGTACAATGTACATGATGAATAAGATTATATGGATTAAAAAAAAATCTATTTCCTGTATGTTTATATTGAAAGAACAACTGGGCCATGAGCGCATGATACACCCTTCTTCTTGTGTGTGAAGTTTTATAAATAGTTTCTGAGATACGGTACGACATGTGAAAACCCCTCTTTTTTTTACAAAAAAAATCAATAACTCTAAAATAAAATTTTGAATCATCACCAAAAAGTATACAGATCTTTAGATTAATATAACAAAGAAGTTTTTAACGTTATAAGCAATAATTATAAATCCATTTTAAGATATGGCAGGACATGTGAAAACAAGTTATTGTCTGGAAACTAGAAAAATACTTATTTTGACCCCTTTTAGACCCTAGTTCCTAAATTATTAGGACAATAACCCCCAAAATCAATCCAAACCTTCTTTAAGTGGTTTCAAACCTTGTGTTTAAATTTCATAGAGATCCATTCACTTTAACTTAAGTTATGGTCTGGTAACTAAGTGTCTTCTGACGACACTGACGTCGATGTTATACCAATATACAAATGCAATTTTTTTTTGGGGTCTTATAAAAACACCCCCCTGTTTTAGTTATAAAGTGCCTTATCTCAAAAAGTTTAAATCTTATTTTCGCCAAAAAGTACATGTAAATCATGTATATAGATCATTTGACTATCATAAGAAACAACTATGTTAAGTTTCATGAAATTGGATAAGTGATTCTCAAGTTACGGTGCGACATGTTTATGCCGGACAGACAGACGGACTACATTTGTATACATGAAAGTTATAATACGTCAATTTTGACAGGCGTATAAATACAGTACAGTTTTTTATTGATTGATTGGTGTATAAGTATAACACCACATTGGACACTAATGTGCTATTTCCTGGTGGTAGGTTTTTATTTGGTGAGGTGCCAGTCCCCAGAGAAAACCAGACTTTTAGTAGGAAAATTGGCAATATTAATAGAGTTGATCGCACCAACACGAGTGAGATTGAACTCACAACCTCACTGCTCAGTGTTGACTGGCTGGCTAGAAATTACTGTAGTCAAACCAGACCAGTTGTACTAAATGTACTATATATTTAGTTCAACTTAATACATACTTGTAATCATGGTAATACAGTACTTCAATTTTGCTCATTATAAAGGGAAATGTTCAGTGGACTGTGACATTGGGGTAAAAACTCTAATTTGGCATTAAAATTACAAAGATCATATCATAGGGAACATGTGTACTAAGTTTGAAGTCAATTGGACTTCAACTTCATCAAAAACTACCTTGACCAAAAACATTAACCTTAAGCAGGACAGACGGATGAACGAACCAAAGGACGGACAAACGAATGGATGCACAGACCAGAAAACATAATGCCCCTCTACTATCCTAGGTGGGGCATAAAAATAGAGTAGGTACAAATGTCAAATTTATCTTTATATTATTCTGGTTACTACTAGCTATAGGGCATCAGCTGCAGTCCGACTTTAAATGCCATAAAAAAGTGTTTGGCTAGGCACTTAAAATTAGGGTACATTTGTACCTGGTAAGTACATGTACATGTAGCTATAGGGTTAGCAGAAACATGTGTATTTTTTTTTGGGGGGGGAGGCCTTATATAACATGCTTAACTGCAAAAAACATTCAATATACATGATCATGATGATATATACATTGTAGTTCTTATTTTAGTGTGCCCATATTTTATGTTTTGTACTTGAGGAGTCCTGAGTCAACTTTAAAGTTGATACAATACAGGGAAAATACTGATATTTAACAAAGTCCCTGAATGTTTTCATGGTTTGGTGCTACACTACGTGGAAAAGATATTTTTTTTAACCTAAAAACATCAATCACTTCCTTTTTGATGGTAAGACATGCTAGGGTTACTTTAAAAATTCCACAAAACTTGTGGCCAATTGTCATGATTGTGAATTTATTACTAGCATTCCATTAAAATTTATGTCAAGCTAACTATCAATATTATATATTTGATTTTTGTGCTGAGGCAGTGCTGTAGTGCTATTTTGTGGCAGCCTTTTTTATTTGTGGAGGAAGCCTGAGTGCCCTGAAAAAGCCACTGACCCTTGATCAGGTTGGGCTCAAGTCATGAAACATGGGGTGGTCCCAGGTTTGTGGTATAAACACATTTTTCTGGGATATAATTTCAGCATCTCCGATACAAAATGAAAAACAGTTTTTGGTATTGTTTTGTTAATTATGCCCTCCATAGAATTTAACAAAAGTCAAAAGATTAATCAACCAATAGAAAGCTTTGTTTCATACTGCTCATGCATTGTTGTTCAAGATGGAGTAATGTTAGTCGACAAAGTTAGTGAGAAAGACAATTTGTCTAGAAAGTAAAGAGATGATATGCATGATATGATATTATTGATAAATGACTTGATTTTTACACTTCCGGTTATGAAGCCCATTTGTCCTGAGACTTACACAAAAGAATAAATAGAGCAATGGCAAACAACTTAACGTAAACAAAAGTTCATGTTGGATAAAAATTACCGCAACAGCTGACATGGTGCGCTTTTTCACAGTTTATGTGAAAACTATGAACGAAGTTTTTTTCCCCAGTTTTGTGGGGTTTTTTTATCCCAGAAAAACGTGTTTATCCCACAAACCTGGGACCACCCCATGTTTCATGACTTGAGCCCAACCTGTTGATTGGCGTCAAGTGTTGACTGGCCAGTGTCTGTACTAGTGATACCATCATTCGACCACAAAATTAAAAAATTACACCACCTTGTCTGCCTGCTCAACTTATACGATTCATATGCAGTTATATATTTCTAGGGAAAATTATTACGTATTAAAAGTGAATCTGACATTGTGACAAACATAATCAATTTTTTTTTCAAGTGACTGGTCAAAATTTATTCATAACCCTTTAAACTCACCACTGAAGGAAATTGCAGCAGTTGCTCCCATGGCTCCGAAGAAAGGGGTGTAAATTGGTTCTGATGACATGCTGTTGAATGTTTTTGTTCAGATGTAAACTTAAATAAATCCCTTTTTTCCGGCTATTTCGTCTCTGTTCTTTGCAAGATGGCGATGACGTTCAATCATGTGATTACACTAAGCGCATGATATGTTTCGCCTTATTTCATTGGGTTGTATAATATTTCTTTTTGTAGAAGCGGATCGCCAATGGTGTATTGCGAATAAAGCTAATTGACGTAAGTGTTTTCAGCGACGTCCGCGGATACCATTCAAGTTTCATGGGAAAAACGGTCCGTGCATCAATTAAAAATGTTAAAAAGTTTACAAATCTTAAATATTTGGATTTTCATCAAAGTTTTAAAATATCATATTCAAATTTTTTTTAAATTTCATAAATTATGGTTTTGAAATTTGATAGTTTATATAGTATTTGATCAAACTGTGAAAGTACTAAACTTTGATTATTTCGCTTTTTTTATTAACTTCTTCTTCTCTGGATCTTTACACCCTTTATAGGGTAACCATACTTTGTATATCGAACAGTTCCACCACCAAAAAAATAATTGAAGAATAAATAAACAATCGTAACACAACAACATTATATACACTATATACATTTTTTAAGTCTTTATGTGTTTTTATAAAGGAGGTTTACAGGTTTTATTTTTACTTTTACATAGGAAGTTTACAGTTTAAGTCTTTTAATATACATTTAAAGGAAAAATTATGATTTTTACTTTAAGCAGCTTTTTTTCATATATTTTTTCATTTTTGGTTTACTGATCAATATTTAATATAATATTTACAGATTAGTTCACCTATTCACTTTTTAGATAAATCGCTTTTTAGATAATTTACAAAATGAAAAAAGACAAGATTTTGGTCTTTGATCTTTAGGAATTCGCCTTTATATCTTTAAAGATAATTTGACATTAATTTATTCTCTGTGTCTTATTAGACAATTAGAAAGGTGATGTTTTTACAACTATTTACAGTTAATTCACAGAATATTTATGAACTGAAACTCTTAAGATTTAATGAGAATGATTAACAAATATCAACTTGAAGAGGATCAAAGAGGGGCGAAAGATACTAGAGGGACAGTCAAACTCATAGCCTGATATAAAAAAATATTGACATCGCCCGGCCGGCATGGCTAAAAAAACAAAAAAAAAACCTATACAAACAATAGTACACAAGACACAACAATAGAAAACTAAAGACTATGCAACACGAACCCCACCAAAAACTGGGGTGATCTCAGGTTCACCGGAAAGGTAAGCAGATCCTGCACCATATGTGGCACCCGTCATGAATACAAACCCGGTAAATAGTTTAAATCGGTAGGTCAAATTAGCAATGCTTTGCTTTTGCGCCAATTGACATTTCACTTGCGCAAAACAAAAATCTTTCATTTGCGCCACAAGCCATATTTCATTTGCGCCACTGAATAATACAGGTAAATACAGGTAATTAGTATATAACAAATAGATTTTTTTTTCAAAAAAAGAATTTTAATGATAAAGACAGTTTTTGTTTGTATGATAAAACACAATCATTAGAAATCAGTCATCATAAAACCATACAAAGTATGTTAAAACTTCGTTGAAACACAGTTCTGTTACATTGAACATATTTGAAAAGAAGTAAAATTGCGAGACAGTTCTAACTAATAGCATTATACACTAAGGTAAAGTTATAATTCTGACCGTATCAGTTTTATTCTTGCTTTGCAAGTTTTATGGTACACCTAAACGTTTTTTTATTATGATGCATATGGTATAAAGCTATTATGTACTGTATGTGTGATCATAAAAAAAAATACAAACTTATTTCCTCTGTTTGTCTCTGAACTTACAATGTCCATCTATACACCTCAAACATTTGAACACTTTATAATTCTAAACCTCAGTTTTGTATTAGAAATGAGTATGAACAATTATCCATGGAGGAGAAATATATATCTTGCCTGTATTACCTGTGAAATAGCGCAAATAAACTTGATATATTTTGGCGCAAATGTAATGCGCCCCAAATTAGTGGTGAAATAGGAAATGGATTGTAGTTACGACATAAGGAACATATCCGATATCATCTGTGAAACGATAATGGTCAACAACTCGTGATGGGGTCCGTAAAATTTACGCGGAAGGGATGATTTTAACTTTACCATTTGGAACTCTTGCGTTAAAAGCTTCCTTGTGAGCAGCAACCCTATATCAAGTCAATTATGATATGAAATACAGGCCCGGGAATATCGTACCAATTGGGAGATATATACTCCGTATGCAGGCGCTGCAGTGATGTTGCTACATAGAAATGGAAACTTCACAATTTAGACCTCTGTTGTCATAAAGATATGTTTGCAATCGACCCTCATTGTCAATTTCTAGATGTAATTCAAGTTAAGAGGAAGACTTAACTGTATCTGTTGTGTCTTTTATCTCTAGTTCGATGGGATAAAATAGGATACGGGTGAAAAGAGGGGTACATGTAAAGTGAGAAACGGAATAAAAGCGACACGAAACGAAACTTAATGATCATGATGAAATGAACAGTTACTGTTACTTAAAAGTTAATGTATAAAATAAAACCAGGGCAAACAGTTGTAAGCTGGGAAAAATTGATACAAAATGAATATTTCTCAAAAACACTGACCAACTTGCAGTATAGGCCAAATAATATGGTAGGTTTGAGTATGTATATATTTTCTACTGAACATTAGCAATAAAATGGCCCAATACACGTGTATTCTCTCAAATTTGATTTCAAATGTTGTTGCTTTAATATACGACTTTTTACTATCTGCAACCATGTCGGCAGATAAAATCATTGAATGTATATTTTGAACGATCATCTTTGACCTTTTTAATATCAACTTTTTCGATTGTTCTTCAAATATTCGGCTTTTGAGCGTTCCTGATTTAGATAGATCCAGAAAAGCGATTCGGACGCATGCAATCTTTTTTTACACTGCTACAAGCTTTACACGCTGAATTTTAGAGAAAGATCAAACATTAAAAAAATCAAAATTTCCCAAAAATTAAGATAAAAGTTAAGAGTATTATATTTGATAATGTGCAGCAACATCAACGTTGAAAAAAGTACGTCACACTGAAAATGTTTCAATTTTCAATTTTGCCGTCCGGTTTGAAAATGAGTAAAGAAATTTTTCATAAAAAACAAATTCGTTATGATCTTGGATTCATTTACTATACAGACAGAAGACTAAGAGACTAAGTTTTCACTGATTGCGAATGGACTTATTAAATTTTACTTCGAATTGAATAACCGAACACATAATTTTTTAGTATTAAAAGTTCAATTATGTTGTGTGATTTATGAATATTTTTTGTGAAATAGAACCAACATCTATGTACAGTTTATGCTCATTATGTATCATCAACACTCACAATGTTTTGATATTTGTTTTCTTCAAATTATTTGTTATCAATTTGTGCTGCTGACTTTAAATATAATCTTCAACATTACCAATTGTACTGCACCAGATGCGCGTTTCACATATGATTACATATCAAATGATCTTCAGTAGTGCATATAACTAAAACATTTGGAAATCCAAAACCTATTTAAGAAAAAAAAGGTACAAAATTAAAATGATTTTCTACAAACAACTGTGAACACACAATTGACTACACATATATATAAAAAGAAGATTTGGTAGAATTGCCAATGAGACAACTCTCTACAAGAGACAAAATGACACAGAAATTAACAACTATAGGGCATCGTACGGCCTTCAACAATGAGCGAAGGCCAAACTGCATAAAAAAAAGCTATAAAAGGCGCCGAAATGACATTTATAGAACAATTCAAATGAGAAAACTAACAGCCTAATTTATGTACATTCGTGCATTAATACATATATAAATGTCATACCGATACCAGTTGGAAAAGCAATCATTTTTGTCTGTATGACATAACCTTAGGAAATAAGATAGAAAGAAGAAATAACACATGCATTTGTTGCTATCTTCTCTTCTTCATCTACAATGAATTACTACTAAAGCACTTTAAGAAAAACGATGCGTTCTATACATAGTTCTTTTGATTGTTAAAATCGAGAGGAGTCCCAAATAAACAACAATGGAAAAGTAGGCTCTGGTGTTGAATGGAACATTACTCTTTGCTTCCACTTGCTTATTTAGCACTATATCAAATTAAAAACAAAAACACCTAGAGTGTAACCAAGAAAAACATAATGAGCATCAATGAACAACATATTACAACACAAAACAACAAAATTTTGAAAAAAATAATCATGAGAATGCAAACCCTATAAGACGAAAGAGTGAGTCAGGTTCCCCGGAAGGGTAGACAGTAATATTGTACCTAGTAGCAACATGAAATAATTTCTACAAATATAGTAGGTTGGCTTTTAATTTTTTTTCAGAAACCATCCCTCACATAACGATATCAACTTCAATGATGATATTGATAAAGACTTGCTTATAATGTTAGACAAGGAAGGGTCAGAGAACGAACACCCTGACAAAGATATGGAAATATATACTTCCCCTGATAAGTCCGTAAACAATTTCACTGATCATGATGATTCTAGCAATGCTTCAACAGATGATGAAGACAGTGACACTACATTCTGCCCTATTTCGTTTCAGCAGGCCGATCCTTTATGTGTCGTTTTAAACAACCTATTGAAAAGGGGGACCATTTCAAAGGATTCTATATTTTATAAGCATAATTTCGATGTAACACAAAACTTATTGAATCCTAGACACGCTTATGATCATGATGTAATTGAGTTTCACAACAGTATTGAATATCTTGGAGGCAAGCGCACAGCAAATTTTGTCAGAGGACCAATGTACTTAAATCAAGGTTCAAGTTACATAAACAATCCGTCAAACCATAAAATGAATCTTGGAGGTCCTAGTCGCCCATCAAGACATGCCCACAAAGGTGGTTACACAACCTTTAGTGGAGTGATAGATGCACTGCTAAACACTTTGGTTTTGCTTTTAAAGGAAGATAGCAGTGTTACGCCAATTCTCGATACAAATATTGCAGAAGTTTATCCAGTTTGTATGGCATTTGATGTTACTGCATTGAAACCAGGATTTGAAGTGGATGATAGAACAAAATTAGTAGTTGGAGCTTGTGATGATTATGATGATTATGATCTTGATTATGTCAAGTCCAATCAAAGTCCAGAACCGGAATATTTGAAATCTCACATTGTTTCCGAAGCAGCTGTATTTTATATGAGTTCCTTGTGCAATTTAATAAGCATGCCGGTGGCTGTCAACTTCCTTACCAAGGCTGGGAAAAGGGGCGAATTTATGGAACAGATATTTACAGACACCCTTGTGACCTGTCAGATCTGTTTCCACTGCTTAAAGTCTGTTAAGACTAAAAACAGCATTCTCCAATACGAAGGTAACTGCAAATCGCACTGCATCGAATGTTTAACTACTAGAAAAGTATACGGCAATTGTCAAGATAAAGGGCATACAAGTAAAGTAAACAATTAAATATGTAGATACTTAACGAGTTTTGTCTTACTTGACTCAAACAATAGTTGCGAGCGCAGTTAGATTATTATAGAATCAGATAATAAGTAAGCTTACACGTACATCATCAATACGTATTTTCTGCTATACAATAACCTTTTTTTTTTAAGTTTTAAGTATTCAAGTGAACATGAAATTTATTTCATATATATTTGTGATAATCGTTCTCGTAAATCAGCTCTTATCCTGTTTTGCAGGTGGCAGCATAACTACTTGTAACTTTTAGCTACTTTCTTCACAATATTTTATTTTCAGTATTTCAATGTTCCTTATATCTTACACTGAATGATTTTCTATTCTCATTTCTATTATATATAAGTTATCTGTGCTATGGAGTGCAAGTTTACCACAAAACAGCTTATTGTTCTTAAGTATGCGACCGACCTAGGTTTTTGTGAATATACATTTTTGAAGTTGAAGTCAAACTAGTCAAGATGAATCACGGTAGCTGGTCTAGAAACAGCTGAGCACTAATTTTAAATACTGCTGAAATAGCAATAAAAATTCTTATGGTTCATACTTGGCCTAATTCAATATCAGTGGCCTAAATTTTAGAGCTCTTAAATTCTGTGATGTAACTTGGTCACTAAAGAAAGCTAAATTGCATTATTGGTAGCTTGAATCCGACAAATATTAAGACTTATAAATTTATTCAGACACTATCTTTATTGGCTAACATTCAATTTTTCTTTATGTATTTGTCTGTTTTACAAGTAAGCTAGTTGGCCTTTTTCTCTTTGTGCCTGATTTTGTAAACTTAGTGTAAAACTCAACCAATAGACCTTCACCTATGTTTTCTTCAGGTTCCCAGGTAGTCTTTTTATAACCTACCCATTTGACCTTATAATAGTTTTTGCCCTGCCTACGCTTTTTGGCAAGTAATTTTTCGGCTATGAAGTCATTATCGTCGTCATTAGTCTCATCATTTTGTTGCATTTGTGAATCATTTTGTGTTCTATCTATATTGTCATTTTGAACATCATCTATATCATCTACTCTATCTCTGTCATTTTCAACAACATTTCTTTGAATTTCAGGAAGATTCCTATAATCTCTTGGGTCAATATACGGTTTCATTCTATTTGTGTGAATACGAGACTTAATCAATTTGTGATCTGAACATCGTCTTAACTTACATGTATTATTTTGTCCAACATTAATTACATAAAATGGACCATCCCACTTTGGGTGTAATTTTGGTGATAAACCTTTTGGTACTTTCATAGATTGCAACATGACATAATCTCCAACTCTGAATTTTGGTGCTTCAGCTTTCTTATCATACCTGTTTTTAGTTTTCTCTTGTGAATTTTCTACCGAAGTTTTTGCAATATCTTTTACAATTTTTAGTCTATCAATAAGGGTTTCGAGATGATTCTTAGCAGTTTTACTCATACCATCTTTAGGTTGAACAGAAATATCAAATGGCAAGTTCATTTCTTTACCAAACAACATTTGAAATGGAGAATAACCAGTTGATTCAGTATTTGTGGACATACGTAAAGCCATCATAACGCTAGGGATTAACTTATGCCAATTTGACTGATCTTTCGCCACTAATGTACGTAAAGTTTGTGCGATCGTTCGATTCATTCGTTCACATGTTGAATTGGTTTGCGGATGGTACGAACTAGTATGATACCTTTGAACTTCAAATAGTTCACATAGAGCCTGAATAAGTTTACTACAAAAATTAGCTCCTCTGTCAGATACAATTGCTCTTGGCGCACCAAATCTAGAAAACACCTCATTGTATAATACTTCAGCTATTTCGGTAGCTTCTTGAGTCTTAAGAGGGAAACATTCGGGCCATCGAGAAAAACTATCGACTACTAACAATAAGTGTTGATATCCGTCTTTTGTTTTGGGTAGACACGTAAGAATGTCCATGTGCCATCTAGACAAAGTGTCTTCAATAGGAAGAGGAAGCAATGGTGCCGGACGATGGTGTGTTGGTTGTTTTGACCTTTGACATTTATCACATGACGTCACATAATTATAAACCTCTTGATACATACCTGACCAATAATATTTAAGATGTATACCAGCGTATGTGCGTTTGATGCCTGTATGACCATTGTGATCATGATATGCTAACAAAGCATCTTGTCTTAGACATTTCGGTAAAACCAATTGTTCAATCATGCTTTCAGCTTTAGGTATCCCTTTTGTTCTTGACCTATGTAAATGAATTAACTCACCTGATTGACTTAATCTATAATGGTCTCGTTCATAACATATGTTGCGAGCCTCTTTTTGATTTTCGGGCAACTCACCCGTTTCAAGGTATTTTATCAACGGGATTAACTGATCACATTCTCTTTGCAATTTTGAAATATCTGATACATCATTCAGACCAACCTCATTATTTTCAATAGCTGCAATTATTGGTTTTTCATTTGCATACTCAAACTTAATTTCAGTTTTGATATTATTTTCCAATAAGCTGTTTACAGACAATTTCGGGTGTATTTCATCTTTAATTTCTTTATAAGGAATTCTTGACAAAGCATCCGCATTTGTATTTTTTTTACCTTCTTTGTAAATAATTTCAAAATCATAATTTTGCAATTCAAGAGCCCATCTCCCTAGACGAGAGTTAGTATCTTTTGATTTGTGTAACCAAACTAAAGCTTGATGATCAGTGTACACTTTGAATCTAGCATGAGACAAATAAACTTTGTTTTTAGTGATACCTTCAAGAACTGCTAAGCATTCTTTTTCAGTAATAGTCCAGTTTAATTCATTATTTCTCAAAGCACGACCACTGTATGATATTACTCTTTCTTTACCATTTTCATCTAACTGACCTAGAATATAGCCAATGGCTGAGCCTGATGCATCGCAAGTCAAAATAAATGGTTTTGACATATCTGGGTACGACAAAACAGGAGCAGTTGTCAAAGCCTGTTGAAGACTTTCAAACGAGATTTGACATTTATCAGTCCAAACATATTCTTTGTCTTTCTGTAAAAGATTATTCAAGGGAACTGTGATTTTAGCATAGTCCTTAACAAAGCGTCTATAGTAATTACACAGACCTAAGAACTGTCTGACCTCGGTCTGATTTTTAGGCCTCGGATAGTTTTTCACTATAGTAATTTTAGATTCATCTACCTTGACACCGTCTTTTGAAATAATATGACCTAGATAATTGACTTTCTTAACAGCAAAGTGACATTTTTGTGGCTTAAGAGTAAAATTTGCTTTTCGTAATCTAGCAAAAACTTCTTCAAGATGTAGCAGATGCTCTTCAAATGTTTTACTGAAAATCAAAATATCATCAATATATGCAAGTACATACTTCCAGTGCAATCCTCTTAATATTTGTGACATGACCTGAGAAAAGGCTATACTGCTATTACGTAGACCATACGGCATTCTATTCCATTCATAGATTCCAGAATGAGTTACAAACGCTGCTTTTTGTTTAGAATTTGGGTGCAAAGGCACCTGCCAAAAAGATGAAGATAAATCAATAGAACTAAATATCTGTGGTTGCATTTCTCCCATAGTATCAAAGACATCATGCATGTTTCCAAGCGTAGCATGCATCGGGGAAGTAAAAGCATTTACCCTTCTATAATCAACGCAAAATCGCCAACTGTTGTCTTTCTTACGAGTGCGACAAACGGGGCTATGCCAAATAGAATTAGAAGGCTCAATAATTTTGTACTTCAACATCTCTTCAACTTGTCTTTCAATCTCTGTTCTAATATTCGGTGCAGCTCTATGTGGAGGTAAACTGACAGGCGGGTTGTTCCCTGTGTCAATTTCATGAAAGTGTACATCTGTCATGCCAATTTCAGACAAATCTGTTGCAAATACATTCCTATTTTTATCAACAAATTTTCTTAATTTATCTTTTTGCTCATTTGTCAAATCTGCTTCAGAAAGATCAATGTTTAATTTTTGTTTTTGGTTTTTATGACCCTTTTCAATGTTATTTATATGAACTTTTTCAGTTTTATCAGACCAATTTTGAATAGAGTTAGGTTTTATTTCTGATATTAAAGCAACAATTTCATTTTTGTTTAGCACCACTTTATCTTCATTTGGATTTATGACTTGCATTACTGCTTGCTGGGTTGAAGACGACACAAGACAAGCAGCACCTACAATGCTTTTATTTTGCAAAGACTGACTAGGTTCAAGTATTATTTGCTTTCCTACAAATTGTTTAGGAATTTTAACAGGAATAATGCTTATTTGTCTAGCTGGAAGCTCGATGTGTTTTAAAGTTTTAGCTTCATTTTGTCTAGTACTTATGAGTGCGATCTGTGCAATTCCATCATACAAGTTTAATGTTTTAGTAGGATAATTAATGTTAGCTTTATTATATTCCAAAAAGTCATTTCCAATTATTAAAGAGTGTTGAATTTTATCAATTATGTAAAAATTTTGGTACACAACTGGCTCTTTATCAAATTTCATTGGGAGATTTACTTGTCCTTTGACAGAAATTCCTTCGCCGCCTACACCATAAACATTGTTAATCCTTAACAAGTTTACTTTTATTTTAGTTTTATCTAGTTTATTGAATAAATAACTTGAAATACAGGATACAGCAGCTCCTGTGTCAATCAATCCTTTTGTTTTAATTCCTAATATATCAACATTTACAGTATTTCCTTCAATATTAGTCATTAAATTTATATAAATATTTTCTCTCTTCTTCTTGTGTGGTTTCTGTCTACTTTTAAAGCTTTTAGTTTTTACCACATTTCTATAAGATTTAGTGAAATAAACTCTTGCTAAATGTCCTATTTTTTTACAATTAAGGCATTCTTTATTTCTTGCTTTACATTTATGGTTTTTATGGTAATATGACATACCACAATATTTACAAGCATAATTTTGTTTAGTCATCCTATTGACTCTGCTATTTCTATATGCATTTACCTGTGACATCTGTTCTTTTATTTTCAAATTAAATGTATTAATTTTTTCAGTTATTTCATCTAGATCTTTATTTTGCTTTATTACATTTAGATTTGAGCAATCAGAATCTTTTATTGTTTTACGTACGTTAGCACATTTTTCAGCTATTAGTGTCGCTTGCTTTAATTCATTCAGATTTTTCGGGTTACTCAAAGTTATGCTATTATTTAATTTAGGAAGTAATCCCTTTTTACCCATGATGAATTCTAAATTTTCAGGTATTTCTAAATCCTTTGCAATTATTCTTAGTCTGTCGAAAAATTCTAAAACAGATTCGTTTTCCTTTTGTTTTACATCTAATTCAATATCATCTTTATCTCTTGAAAAACGTTCAATTAAACCAATTTCTAAATTTTGTGTACTATTCTGAATATTTTCATTTAAACCATCAAACCAAACTTTAGCTGATTCTTTCAAATAAAACGGCAAGTAATGACAAGCATTTTCATTTGCTATTGAATTAATTTTTATCCATTTTCTAAAATATAATAACCAATTTGACGGGTTACCCGAACCATTGTACATAGGAGGTGTTATAATGTTAGAATAATTAAAATGTACATTACCATGTGGTTCAGCCATGTTTTCTCTTGATATTATTGTGTTGTCCTGTTCTTTTCTTTAGTTGTCCATCAGTTGACTGCAAGTTGTAATTTGTCGAACTGTGCCGAAGTCCATCTTTACATGTTGTTCATTGTTGTAGGTACCGATGATTTTACCACTTCGCCTCCACCAAAATATATTATGCGGGAACTTGGTCCCGTCTTTGTGATTCGTGTTGTAGTCTTTCTTTCATGGTTTTATCGATTCTTTTTACGGGGAACTGCTCACATAGATGTTACATTGTTTGGGAACTAGCTTGGACTCGGCATGACAACGGGACCTTTAAAAGACAATCCAGTCTGCTAACTACATTTTATTCTGGTTCACAGTCTAGTGAACCAAATAGTTTTGCACGACTTTATATAGCAGACTGGACTTAATTTGACACGTAATATTTTGTTACTCATTACAATAGCTTTCTCTGATCTCTTTTAATAAACAATGGATTTTGTCGGTTAAAGGCAGAATTACTTAATCTTAATTGTTCAAGTCTATTAATTTTAAAAGTATATACAATTATCTTTATGCCTTCGAAGCTGACACATTTATCAATTAGCTGGGGGACATTTTTGAGACAACGTTATCAAATATGCTTAAAAGATTAAACACTTAACATTTATATTTTTAGGAAATTGTTTTATAAACAAGTTAAACTTTCTTTAATTTATTTTATTTACGTTTATTTTTCTGTCATTTAATTTTACAATTAAATGACAAATATTCTCTTTAACTTCTGTGCAATTCTTCAATATTCACCAACGCTTTTCTTGTAATTTATTTATAAATCTTATCTTTAAATATCACGCATTTTTGCATCATTATACCCTCATCCTGTTGCTCTCGACACTGATGGAATTGGTAATGTAGTATTCGTTGATTTCAATCCAATGACCAAAAAATCAAGGATTATCAAAGCAAGACTTCATAATCCTGTAAACGTCGTTATCCTTAAAACAGAGCTTTCTGAATGTAAAAGTCTTACAATAGCGTCTGGTATATGTTTTGTTTATCAGCATGGTGTGACAGTGGGAAAAGCAGCTTCGTTTATTATTTTGGACTTTAATACAAAATTCTCAATTGTGATATTTTAGACTTTAATTCTCTGTGTTTTATAATTCATTTTATTTTATAATTTCGTTTCTATTTACATTTCATATCCAGAACTTAAAATCAACATGCTTTGATATGCAATTTAATTCTTAGTTTGGACATTGAGTGGGGCGTATGACATTTGCGCCGATTTTGAAAATTTGCATTCTTTCATTTGCGCCGATTTCATTTTGACATTTGCGCCGATTTTATATTTTCTACTAATTGGATTTACAGGTAAGTTACAGGTAAGTTTATACTTTTACATCTACTTTACGTTTACTAAGTACATATATATGCACAACGTCACGCTATCCACCTCAATTCTGGGCAGCTGCACCCGTTAAGAACTGCAAGAGGACGAATAACGGTCCAGAATCTTTTCATTCTCATTACAACGAGCAATTGTATTCTCACCATCCCAACATATATGTTTTTATGGATGTCATCAAAAAAATCCAGGCCGTAACATATGTAAAGATGCGAACTCTAGACATGCCAGCATCTGTACGCAAGCCAGACAAAGAAAAGATGGACTTTGTTATCGACAAGTATGGCAAATACAGAAATGACGAAATAACAAGAAAGGAATACATAAGATGTGTTGCCTACAAATACTCTGCAAGAACAGAGACTTATAATTTTAATGTTTTCCGTTTTTATGGATTTTAATTCGTGATTTTAAGATAACAGAGTGATTTTACTTCTTCATTTTAAAGTATGTTAATATAGTGCTATTAAATTGACTTATCCTGCTCGAAATCCTATTTCCACCTCCCCGTGGTGAGCAGGGGACAACAGTTGTATACATGTTATGATTGACAATTCATAAAATGTGTACAACTGGCTAGCGGAAGAGGTCTTTAATGAAAAATAAAAATAAAAAGTTGTCTCATTGACATATTCTTATATATTTTCTGTAGTTTACCTGTATTTTACCTGTATTTTAATTGTATTTACCTGTAAAAAAATCGGCGCAAATGAAAAAAAAAATCGGCGCAAATGAAAGAAAAAATCGGCGCAAATGAAGTGCAAATCGGCGCAAATGCAAAACGCCGATTGAGTGACATGTTTCAATCTGTTACCTAATTAGTGACATTTTACCTTATTCATAATGTATGTTCTTAATTGTCATAATCAGATTATCATTTAATATCTATTCTTCAAGTTCTAAAAATAGTTTAATCTTTGTCAGTGAACAATATCACTCAAATTAATTGTTATTTGTTATGTCTATTCTTGTCATTTCAATTGTGTATAAATACTTGCTTATAATTTCAATAAGCAAGATTTGGACTCAGGACTTTACACTGAACACAGTCCATCTGTAATAAAAGTATTAGTATTCCATGCTGAATTAATGGTTTATTCATCGCTAGTTCCAGAGTCTCAGTAGTTAGTTTTCACCAGAGTTTCAGTCTCAGAGTTCTCATTGCTATTCACAGCAATCGTTCGTTGTGTGATCAGGTGCATCACACAGTTTCAGTAACAAGAGGCCATTCAGTCAGACTCTTGTTACACAACCTAAAAGTCACCCAGTTTCCCCGGTGACAAATTGGTGGACGACGACGGCGTGCTGACTTCTATGCTCAGCACACGATTCAGAGACCTCAAGCAGCCAAGCGAGTTCCCCAGACAAGTAGCGTAAACAATATTCAGTGATGGAGTACAGCTTCAGACCACAATGGAGACCATGGAACGTCCAGTCAGGTTACAGTCCAGCATGTGGGAGATGCGGTAAATTCCATAAACATTATATTTGTAATTCTGTCAATCAAAGGTGCTTTTCATGTAGAAAATTCGGACATTTCTCAAGTAAGTGTTTTTCAAAAGCAACAAAAGACAGACAAAGTACACCAGTTCATGTGAAATCTAGAAAACAAAAAGAACGTGATATAGCTAGAATACACAGCTATATTGAGCGCAAAAACATCATCCGAGCTTTACCGTTCTCAGGTATGAACTCTAAAGTCAAAGAAGCAGCTACAGGAAACTGCAATGAAGCTTGGTATATCAGATGAAGGAACAGCAGAAGCTATCCGTAAGCGCATCCAATGCAAGTTAGACCAAGTCCTGGAGAGTAGACCTTCTAAAGAACTTCTCAAGCTTGATAAAAAAATTAAACCATGCATTCTCGCAACAGCAGCGACCGACTTGTTGTTCTGTAGCAGTGATCAAGACAGGACTATATACCAAATACAGTTGAAAGAAGATGGTATCGGGTTTGCTGGGAATGTATTAGAAATAAAGAAATATCATGATGATTGTTATCACATCTTGTCCATGTGTTTGAAGAAAGATCTCCTCTATATTTCATGGAAAGGGGAAGAAGGCAGAGGAGGAGGTGTCGTCTTCTTAGATCTCGTCCAAGGACTAACAACAAGGTGTTTCTCTAACAATACCCGTGATTGCAGTGAAGTTCATGGTATTTGCCCATACATGGATGGAATAGCCTTTGCTGACCTTAAATCAAGACATGTAAAGATGTATAAAGCCGGAAATATCACAACTATAGCTGGAACAGGTGAGGATGGGTGTTTATTAGGATCGGCATCCCATTGTAGTTTTGGACAGCCAGTGGCAGTTGCAGCTGAAAACGAAAAGAATCTATTTGTATGTGATGTTCAGTATGGAGCTATAAAATTGATTACAGGTTTAGAAGGAACTGCATTATTTTTGAGTTGTCCCAACAAACTGTACCTTGCATTCGGTGTAAAATCTAAAAAAAAACTTGTTACCTCAACAGACACCAGCTGAAAGTATACTTCAAATTAAAGAATGTATTGAATTCCTTTCAAAAACTATCAGCGACGTCAAAGCTCTCCATTCTTTAGAAAGAAACACCAATGGTGCTGATGGAACTATATCGCAGCAAACGATGGAATCAGTCCAAATGATGCACTCTTCAATGAGTAGTTTAGTTGATGTCACTTCAACAACAAACCCTTCATATAAGCCTAATTTAAAATCTTGCTTAACAACAGTTGTTGAAAATTTACATTCTTTGAGTCATGTCAAACAAGATCTGCCCTCAAAACTGCAGTATTGTCGGGATTTTGGTAATATTTTCACAGAAAGTGTAAAAAGAATAACAAACTGGTCTGCTTACTACTTCACTAAAGACTCGTCTTATTATCCTCTCCCTGACAGCGCAATCAATTTGAAGGACATACCTAAATTAAAGAAGCCAGACACGCGATCCATAACACCAGAAGACTCCAAACTTTTATATGATTGGGCAAAAACACATGGTAAATGTGTGAGACAGAGGACGGTGCGACAAGAAACCACTATGTACAAGTGTGGCACTTTGCCTTTGAATATGTATTCGGATAAGAACTATGAAGGAAACGCTCTTGTATTCAATTGGCAGCAAAACGACGAGAACGACTCAAATGACCAGAGAGTGGACGAAGAATACGATACAGATGATGAAACAGATGATCGAGACGATGAGGAGGATAATGGTTTTGTCGATAATCATGGCAACACGGAAGTTGCAAAGGAGCTCCGATTTATTGTAAATCGTAGGGTGTCTAGATCTGGACGGAACTTAAAGATATCTTGTCGTTTAACAAATTTTTGATCACTATAAAAATTAAACTACTGTCATGACTGTAAGATAATCGGTGTTGAAATGATATCGGAATTGTTTTCATAATATCTCAAACTGGTTTGATAACACCTTTGGATTGACTTTGCTAAACACCATGCACAATTTATAGTGCTGATAATGTACAATTGTTCGCATACCAGACAGCTTTATTTATCGGAAAATGCTTCGTTCGGACAGAAATTTATGAACATCTTGAATAAAAGTTACCATCATCGTTGATAATAATAAAAAAAGTTACGATCATCATCGTGATTTTTGTATCTCAATTTTCATTCTTTTTGTTGCTTTTCCATCATGAACGAAAAATATTTCAAATGCTATGCTTATAAGATGTTTCTTGACATAATACAAAATCTGAGAATAAGCTGTAAAAGTGGAGAAATCAGCCATCAGCATTCCCTAAATTTGTGTCCGCCATATTGGGATGATCGTAATCTACACAACAAACTGAATGATTGGTTTGAAAAGTATAGATCAGTATACAATCATTTATCAATGTTTTTGCCAAAAAAGCATGTTATTTTATCGGGATTTCGGGATATGGTCAAATTAGGCCCGGGAAATCGGGATTAAGAAAAAATAAGCTCGGGATTTCGGGATTGGACCCCCTCCTACCCCCCCCCCCTCATCTTGGTGTCATCAGGGGTGTGTACGGAATTATATTTTACACCGTTGTAAATTCGATACACCCCTGATTACACCAAGATAACTAATAATACCACCAGGCATATAGTAGCTAGACACTATAATGTTTTACGTAGATCTCATAAAAAAGCACTTTGTATATTTTTATTTCCTAAAAATAAGCAAACTTCATATCTACAGGAGAATAAAAAAAATGAAGGCAAATTTAATCTAATCTGATATCTCTAAACCTCCTTTGTATATCATAGAGGAATCTTATTTTCATATGTACAAAAATGCTACAAAATTAGAAGCCAAATTTTAACATGTTAAAGGAATTTAAACTGAGGCCATTTTTTCAACCCACATACTGCATATGTAATGTATAGGATTTTCAGATATCCCTTATCACAACAGTTATTTAATTACTTGACGTCTATACGTGGCAAAATGTAACTCAAGATACCAAGCTACTATAATATTCAAAACGCCTTTCACACATTTCATCAACAAAAACTTTGTCACTTAAAACAGAAACCGAATTTCAGTGAAGTCAAAATTAGTTACTTAGTTGAACAAACGACTGTAATGTTACAATTGTAAGGGAGCTACGTTTTTTTTTATATCCTACCCACCACCCCTTTTAAGAATCAAATGGTAGCTCCGTAAGAGATAATCTACTCCTGTTAAAATGCTCATTGCTTGTTTCAAAGTTTACAGTTACAGAATTGACTTAGTAATTTTAGTCTGATGTCAGTAATTAATGTACTCGGTCGGACATATTAATCTATGATACGGTATAATATTCATGTCCATGTCCTTAATATGAGGGTCTGGGTGGGGGTCTGTTATTCTGTAAACATTTAATTTTCAGCCCTTTTTTCTCTAATCTTCAAATAATTTAACCCCTTTTTTCTCTAATCTTCAAAAAAATAACCCTTTTTTTCTCTAATCTTTATTTTTTTTGCCCGTTATTCTCTAATCTTCATTTTTAAGGGCATTATTCTTTAATCATTTAACCCCATCCAAACCCTCTAATATTGTAAGTTAAAAATGGTCTTAAAATTGTTATTCTACCCAGAAAATTCTTTGCTCTGAAACGGCTAGGAAATATATATAGAACCATTTTATTGGAAACACGTCTTGTTATTTAAACCTACACAATTATTGCCTGTTCAAATATAAAGAGCTTAGGTAAATCATAGGCACTCGTCTCAGAATTTTTTCCCCTATATACCTTTATATAACACGTGTTATATAAAGGCAAGGATTTGTATAGTTTTGTATAGTTTACTATAGTTAGTCTTTAATTTGTTGCCATAACCATTTATTGTCAATGTGTTAGTGCTAATAAAGTTATCTTATCTTATCTATCTTATACAAATCCTTGATAAAGGTATATAGGATTTTTTTTTCTGAGTCGAGTGCCTGTGCTAACTCACAGGCACTCGACTCAGAAAAAAAAATCCTTGATATGTTGTTTAAATTGTATTATATGTCTCTGTTAATAGCAAGCAAAGCTTCCAATGACACATATTTTTCATTATGTAAGTTTAAAACGTGTTTACCGTTAATGTTTATATTGAAGACTCCTTGTCCGATCCGTTTTCCTATTTATTTCATTATCCGTATATTATTCCGTCACCGATATGCATTTAGTTTATTTTCCAGACGAAAACATTGCCATGTGACAATCATGTTTTCTGGTTAAAAGTCGTATTACGAAAGCAGAACAATGAAATTTGCATACAAAGTACATGAAATAATATGCTTAATTCAAACAAATAATTTAAATTAATTCAATATTTCACAATTTCTCTGTCAAACGTTTTAAATGAGTATAATTTGTAAAGTTGCATGTGCATACACAGGGGCTTGTTACAATTGCCGGGTTTACTATCCATACGAACCCCTAAAATTTAGGGGTTCGTATGGATAGTAAACCCAGCAATTGCAACAAGCCCCTGTGGTGCATAGACAATTTGCATTTGGTGTCATAATGTCATCTGGTTTCCAGCAACATGTACATTTAAAAAAATAGAAATTTTTACTGTATTAAGTTGGGTTTCCAAGAAACATTACAAACATTTGCTCCGTAGTGCATAGTGGGTCTCATTGGGGTCTAAGCTTGATGCGGGATTGCTGATTATTTTTGTGAAAGTCAAATTATTGTGTCGTGAAAACCAGAAACGGGTCTTGTGGGACCCGGGAAATGACCAAAAAATGAGAATTGCTTACGTACATAGTGTAAGCGGGATACGGGAATCCAACAAAACAGTAATCTGGATCCGGGATACGGGAATCCGACAAAACAGTAATTGGGATCCGGGATATGGGAATCCGACAATACAGTAATCGGGATCCGGGATCAGAACCCCCCAATGAGACCCCCTGCATAGCGTTTTGCTGGCTTAAGGTTCATCATAACAAATGGACAAATAATATGGCCTTATTTTCACCTCTAAAACTACTCAGTGTACAGACTTAACTGTGAAGTTTGGAAAGTTTGAAGGCCTGGCGTCCACTAGAAATATAAAAGTTAAATACATTTTGTGCTTCAAAAAGATAAAATAGTTTTTGGATTTTGATGGGCATTTTTTTTCCTTCCTGCAGAAGATGTAAAAATATACAAACAACTGATTTACTTTGATACTGTCCACTAAGATAAACTCTTTAACTCACCTATAATTGTGTAGATATCTATTGTCAATGCCAATCAAGGACAATCAATACAAAACAAACCAGTTCTTACCTGAGATGAAGCATCTCAAAGTTATATCCAAACTTAGTTAATTTTAACACCTTCTACAGGAAGGGAAAAAAATGCCCAGTAAATTCCAAAAAAGATTTCACCTTTCTGATATGCAAAATACATTTAACTTTTATATATCTAGTGGATGCTAGGCCTTAAATCTGTCCAAACTGCACAGGTAATTAGTCTGCACACAGAGTAATTTTTGAGTTGGAAAATACGGCCCTATTTGTCCATTTGTTCTGATGAACCTTAAGGATGAACTTAGGTGAGTTTAAGTGAAAATTAATAAATTAAGAAGTTAAAATTGATTGTATAAGCTGGTAGAGCATCAATTAAGAATAAAAATAAGCTAAAAATATTGATAGGTCATGGAGCTCCTTTACGAGATATTTGAGATTTAAAATATGGTGGGAAAAGGCTGACTCAGACTTTTACCTTATATTTGCATTGATAATATTGGGTCTCAAAACAAAAGAAAGAAAATCAAGAATCTTCTAAAATTTTTGTAAATAAACTTTCATGAGCTATTAAGTCTTATATGAAAAAATAATTGGGTGTTATGGGGCAAAATATTTTACATTGTATTGTATGGAAAAACTCCAAGGAGTCCGAACATTTGACACAAATTCCAAAACCTCACCTAAGTACATCCTTAATAACAATAACTAGCCTACAACTACAATATTAAGTCTTAAGATGCTCAGCATATTATAAAACATATACATTAGACATTCAAAGTAAGACGGATATATTGGAGAAGCGTAAATGTTCATATTAAAGAGTAAAGCACATATATTTTGACAAGATTATAAGCACATACAAAGCAGACAAAATAAATGGTTTCATTAAATATATTAGCTAGTCCTAAAACATGTAAAAGCTATATACATGATATATAGAAAATTCAGCAATAAGATCTGCAGGAGTCGCATCTAGATGAGTTTACATTCCAGTTGTTGATCATATTTTAAAACTGGATCAGGTTCGACTTGGCACCAGTTGTGTCAGGCATTTCATCATATATTCTTTAGAACAATCAAAATGAAATTTAAAGAAATTTCAGAATAGACAGAAGTTTGGATGTCTAAGTTGAAGACGAGGTACAAGGCTTTTGGCGATTGTTACATCATTGCAATATATATAAAATGAAAGAACAATGAAGAATAATTTCATACATAGAAAAGAGCATTATAATGAGGCCAAAAAAAAAATATATGTTTGTTTCCTGCTGCCAAGGCCAAAAAATCAGGGTCCGTAGGTCAGGATTTTTTTTTTTTTTTTTTTTTTTTAATTATTATTTTTGCACTCCCTGTCAGATTTGCAGATGGTTAAATGTCATGTTTGGTTAGGGTCCTGTACCCTAAAATCATTTAATCTCTTTAAAGAAGCTTTAATTGAATAATCCTCCCAGTGCCGACATTTTTTAAACCTTACTTGTAGCACATTTGTGCTGGGAGCAGCCATTTTGATTGTTTGGGTTTAGTAAAATACGGATCTAGATCGGACCGGAAACGATTTTTTTTCCGGAATTGAATAAAAAGATCTAGGGTCGGTCGAGAAACAGGAAACAGACATATATTTTTTTTTGGCCTGATATCTTCATTTATTGGGATAAATTTGTAAATCAGGTAGAAAAATGATACCTAATGCCTAAATCTAATAAACACAAAAGAATTAGATGTTATGTGATTGCCAATGAGCATTGATGAGGCAACTCTCCAAAAGAGACCAAATGACTTAGAACTTAAGTTTACAACTATAGCTAACTTTACTGCCTACAATAATGAGTAACACCAAACCACATAGCAAGATAAATAAGGTCCTGAAGTCACACAAGTAAAACAATAAAAACAACTACATGTAATTACAATGATTCAAAAGTGATTTAATTAAAACAGTCAAAACAATTTACTGAAAACGAATATAATATACAGCAACAAACAACAAAAACTGAATTACATGTTGACTCTTTCAAAGTTTTGATATGAAGTATGACAATGATGGTGATAAATGCTTCAATATATATTGTCCATCAATAAATACAAAAAAATGACAGGCCATCAAATTCCTATAAAGTACATGGGACATATTAAAGTGTTTATTTTCTTTTCCTTTTTCTTTTAGTTTTCTAACTTGTTAGGATCTGTTTACAGAAAGGGTAATGTACTTTTTACCCCTGATGGCAACAGTGTCATCAGTCCTGTGGGAAATCGTATCTCCATATTTGACCTTAGAAAGTGAGTATTCATAAATTTCAATAAACAACCTTACCTGTATATATTTAGTGATTTTTTAAGAAGATAGGCATTTATAAAAGTTACGGTTTTTGATTTGGTACAGCCATGCTGGATCTCGGTATTCACTAGTCTACCGTAACATATGATGAAAATAGTAACAGTATGTGTTTCTATGACTTGCAGAAACTTTTAAAGTTTATATACCATTTTAATCATCAACTACATGTACCAACTTTTGCTATGTTATTTGTTGTCCTTGAATTAAGAAAAGATTGTGTATACAACTTCGTTTTAGATATACACTTCCCTACACAGTCCAACCTCTTTATGTTGACATCAAAGTGACTGGACAAAAGCATTAAACTTACACGAGGTTTGACTGGTACAAGTTCCAGTGAGTCATTATAAATTGTGGAATCCATGGCTTAGGGCGGTTGAGTTAGTTCATTCTGAAATATCAGTGAAAGTAAAATTAACGTACAATGTAGCATGGCTAACCCTCTTTAGTTTTGTTATTTTTCATCATACATTGCTCATGTTGCTTATCAATTTTTCCAGAATTCAAAATCATACCAGATTGAAATAATTCTTTGTTTTGAAATGTATGTTGACTTAAATAATTTTCAATCAGCATGATGAGTTAAAATATTATATAGGGAATATGATTGATAGAATTTAAATTGGTCAAGGGTTTAAAGGGAATTGCTTGATATTTCAAATTTGTAAATGATTATGAAGAAAATGTCTTTTTTTTTCCAGTAACAAGTCAGAAACCTTGCCGATAGAAACACAGATGAACATAACATGTATGGCTTTATCTCCAGATGGTTACACACTTATTGTAGTCAATGACAGTAAGTCAATAACAAATATGTATATATAAATAAGAAGATGTGGTATGATTGCCAATGAGACAAATCTCCACAAGAGACCAAATGAGACAGAAATTAACAACTATAGGCCACCATACAGCCTTCAACAATGAGCAAGACCCATACCGCATAGTCAGCTATATGTATGTTTAGTTTCACATTACTGGTAGACTTCTAACAGCAAAACATGTAGCTAAAGCTAGACTACTCCCACGACTAGTGGAAACTGCAACTTATGTGGACACCTTGTTAAAGATAAACTTAACCGTCAAATTAGTATGTGCACAGAACTTTAAACACAAAGACACTTGCTATATATAAAAGATTATATCAGAAATGACAAGTGACAATTTCCTATACACACTGCTTTCAAAATCAGATGAGAATGTGCCTTGCTTTCTGCTTGGCAAGCAGGAAGCTTTCTTGGACTTTTTAACACCAGAGCATTGTTTTGAAGTCCTTAACGAAGGATATTCCTTTCCTAAATACTGAAGACTGAAAATACTTTTCCGTCTAAAATATAAAGTAACATTTTATTTTATAATTTCAAAACTTTATACTTGTTCAAAATTTATATGCATGTTGTCAATCTCCTATAGGAAGAAATAAAGTATGATGATGATGATGGTTTTCATTTTCCGATGTATGACACATTTCTGTAATTTATCACTTCAGGTATTGCTTCAGACTTGAAGATTTGAAATCAAAACCAATAAAAAAGTAAACAGCATAAAACAAAAGGGGTTTAACAAAACAGCATTTTTAACTTGCGTTTTTAGGTCAGGTTTGTTTTTTTAGGAAAGTTCAACCTTAATTCTAATTATGTATGTATGATGAATTTAAACAGTAAAATAAACTGTTGTGGTTAATGTTTTGTAGGTGGTGAAGCCTTGTTATGTAGTTTAATAAGTAAATCAGTTTTACACTCCTACCACTTCCACAGACCCGTTCATCAGATCAAGTTCAGTCCTGACGGCAAGTGAGTATACCTTATTGTTAAATACTTACTGCTCAAACAAACCAAGTTCAGTTTTGACAGCAAGTGATTATACCTAGTAAATGTTAAATGCCATTTGCTCAAACAAACCATGTTCAGTCTTAATGGCCAGTAAACTTACCATATTCACTGCAACCACTCCATCAGAACAAGTACAAACCATGTTCAGTCCTAATGGCTAGTAAACTTACCATATTCACTGCAACCACTCCATCAGAACAAGTACAAACCATGTTCAGTCCTAATGGCTAGTAAACTTACCATATTCACAGCCAACCACTCCAACAGAACAAATACAATACTGATTTCCAGTAACTATCCATGCCAACCCCTCTAACAGACCGGTTTCAAATTTGATGTCAAGTTAACATACCATGTTCTATGCCAGCAATTCTTTTTTGGATAAATATCTGATTTAACAAATTAAATTCAGTTCTAACATCATCTATACCGTCATAGCTGTACATGTATTGCTTTTGTTTATATTACAGAAAGTTTGCTGTTACTAGAGAAGATAAAATCATGTTATTCCATGCTCCTGGGAAGACCAGAGAATTTAATCCTTTTGTCTTACAGAGGACGTTTTATGGAGCATATGATGAGACAGTCTGCATTGATTGGACAAGTGATTCTAGGTAATTTTTAATGTAAGGTATATTGTTTTATTAGAACACCTTGGCTTATCAGTTGTATAAAAATATAAGGAGATATCAAGAGAGCAATACAATATATCAGACGCAGTGTATAAATACCAACAACATCATAGAATTAGACAAAAAGACAAATTGTACACTTTAAAATTAGCTTTATAGGTAAGGGATATATTTTGGTACTATAGAAAATAGTTTCACTTTGTTTTCTTTCTTTTCTCTGCTAGTCACTGTTTGTTTTTTCTGAGTGATTTCTTTTTTGAATTAGTCAGTTATTGGTAGTTAACATGGTTAATGTGGTTTGTTCACTATTTTTTTTGAATTTCTGAAGTCTTTTTTTAAGTATTGATTATACACAACGATTTTTATGTCTTAAAATTTTCCTTCAAAGTAAAAAATATATGGACGACTTCCATTTGTTATTATTGCTAAAAGTGATCATGAGCCCCTTTCAAGTATTAAGCAGATGGCTATTTTATTTGTGTTTTGTTTATTAAAGATTTTGGTGTTGAAGAGTCTGGTGTGTTGAAAATTCAGTTACATATTGTTGAGACTAAGGACTATAAAGAAAATGACATTCAGTTGATTTCTCATTGATGTATCTCTTTTTGTTTCATTTAGAAAATTCCATAGATTTATTTGCCTTTTTTATTCAATATGTATTATGGTCTTCATACAGATAGGTTGACTTGAGTACTTTTATAGAATCAAATGCACTTCACCTGTCTGATCTACTTTTTTGCATGTCAGATAAAAACATTACAATTGATTTTACTTTTTATATTTTCTACAGGGTATTATGTGTGGGATCTAAAGATATGAACACCAGAGTGTATGGAGCACAACACTTCAAAAACCTGGTTGTCTATTCCATGGGTGGACACAGAGATGCTATAGTAGGATCATTCTTTGAGGCCGATTCTTTAGATGTATCCTTTGTCTGTAAACTTTTTTCATATTACAGTGTAACCTGCCTAATCCAACACGTGAGTATTCCTACATCCTGCTTTAGCCGACACATTTTTATGGTCCCAAAATATACCTATCCTTTCAGAACAAACCCGAGTATTCCGACACCCTGCTTAATCCGACATTTTTTTCTGGTCTGCCAGTGTGTCAGATTAGACAAGTTACACTGTAACAACTTTTGACTTTGGAATATTTATATATTTATTTTTTGGACAGGTTACCTGCTTTGTTGACATTATGGTACAGGTCTAGTAAGAGCAAGTAAAAGAAATAAAATCATAAAGTGTAATTTAAGGAGGGAAATTTTCTAATTTCCAATGAATTTGTAGTGTATAAAAAACACAAAACAGTTATCTTTTTCCATTAGTTATCAATCATACTTAAAAGAGATACTCAATAGCTATTTTTCATTGTTTAAACCCCTGTCTTTGATGTTCAGATAGCTATTTTTCATTGTTTAAACCCCTGTCTTTGATGTTCAGATAGCTATTTTTCATTGTTTAAACCCCTGTCTTTGATGTTCAGGCAATAGTTTGCATGTTTAGTAAGTCCTTAACTCTTGACTAAAGCTGTACAGTATAAGTCAGTGTGGACATCTATGTGTATATGAATGTGATACTGATTTAGATGGACTCATACCATATAAACCTACACGTACTGAGGAACAAGAAGACAATAAAGGTTAGATTCTTTTGTTGTTAATTGATTATTTATGTAATATCTCCTATTTCAAATCATTTTTAGTTTGCATACATTGAGAATTATGACGCATAACATTCCTTAAAAGATCTTTAATGAATTTGATTGTTCATGGTTGTTTACTTTAATGTTTGTAATATTTTTGTTAAAGTCAAAAGTTTTTTTTTTAGTTTTTCCTTTTTACCAGAAAATAAGATATAGATTTATGAAATTGTGGTGGATGCATATTCAGTAACATTGTATTGATTGAAATTTAGATAAAACAGTATCAAAGACAGATGAAAACACAGAAGGAAAAGTCCTCTATAAAAGATTAGCAAAGTGAGTAATATATGCAATTGTCCATGCCTCAATCATTTGTCATTACAGTTTGATAGTATCCTGGATATTTCTTAATAGTTAGAGAAGTAATTTAACAGCTTTCAAATGCTTTTATATTCAGCAAATTTTTCATCTGGTCAGAAATTTTTGGATTTTGTTGCTTTAAATTGTTTTGGAATTGGTGATTTTATTTCATAAAGTCCAAGTCAGTCTGTGAGATAAAACCAAGTTCATGAGATGCATACTCACTCTTGCTGAGGTCATCATCACAGGATGGGCATGAATCTTTAAACTTTATTTAGTTGTGCATGAGCCTATAATATTTTTGTTTTTTAAAAGGAAAAAATTCCTGCATCCATGTAAGGTTTTGAAGGTGTTCCTTAGAATTGTATACTCTAGGCATTGAAACAGTTATCCTTTTAAGGCTCCACCCAAAATATTGGAGTGGATTTCAGTTTTTTCAGCCTATGAATTTATCCATCCGTTATCAGACTAAACTTTTGCTTAAAGGTGGTTTGTGGTCACGCTTACACATGTTCGTCATGAATTTAACTTTTTATTATGCCCCACTTAGGGGTATAATATTTTTTCAATCTATTCTTCCATCTGTTCATCTATTCGTTTGTCTGTCCTTCTGTCACGCTTCAGGTTAAAAGTTTTTGGTCAAGGTAGTATTTGATGGAGTAGAAGTCTTAATTAACTTAAAAAATTATGACTTATGTATCCTGTGATATTATCTTTCTAATTTTAATGTAAAATTAGAGTTTTTACCCCAATTTCATGGTCCACTGAACATAGAAATGATAGTGTTAGTGGCACATCCATGTACTATGGACACATTCTTGTTTTAAATGTATACCAAATAAACAGTTTTAAACTTGATTTTGCAGGTCACTGAAGATGGAACTGTTATTGTCTATGAACACTTAATTTTTGTTTTAACTTAATTTATTTTATTTGCAGGCATTCCTTCAAAGATTGTCGACCTGAAGGTTCATCGTATCCCAGGGTTACCAGTGTGGATTACCATAAGTCTACACATATACTCGTTACAGGGTTCTTAGATGGCTCTTTTTTCTTACATGAGATGCCAGACTTTAATCTAATTCACTCTCTAAAGTAAGTGGAAAAAATTGATTATGTCAACAGAAGGCATTGATGTTTATTTCACAAATAGAAAATTACATTTGTAAAGTTTATCCACAGAATAGTTATATTGTTTTGTTTTTCAAAATGTTATAGAAATTTAGGATTACATATGAAAAATACAAGTCAAAAAGTGCATACAATTGATAAAAGGACATTCCAAAGAATGCTTAAATTGTGAAAAGAATCACTTAATATTGTTAATTGTGCAGTGTTTATAAAATGAAGAATGTGACTATAGATACCCATCTAGATGAGAGTTCATTTAAGTAAGAGTAGGTGTCTTTATGAGTTACTAAACATATCATTTTAAAATTGATTAAAAGACATATTTTAATTATTGTAGCATATCTGAGCAGAGTATAGCATCAGTAAGATTTAACAACACAGGTGACTGGATAGCTCTGGCTTGTTCAGGTCTAGGTCAACTACTGGTTTGGGAATGGCAAAGTGAGACCTATGTCCTTAAACAACAAGGACATTTCAATAACATGACCTGCCTAGCCTACTCTCCTGATGGACAACATCTGGTTACTGGTGGTGATGATGCTAAGGTAGGAATCCACAGATAAGTCTGGTACCAGGCCATAAAATAAATAAAGTTCTGATCACATGTCTAGCCTAGATTGACCTTTCCTTATTTTAAATAGATTATGATACTGAAGAATTTAAAATAGATAGGTCATATGATAGATATTTGTTTTGACAACACACATGTAGTCACCTGACTGGGGTATGGGTGCTCATACTTGGAAGTACTGTAAATTCAGAAATCATTGGGCTTTTTTTATAAATGCAAATAAAATGCAACAGTAGTAGGCCTGCAATAATAAAAACTTAAATTTATAATTGCAGAGATAATTTTCCTTTAAAAGTAGTTTGCAATGAAATTAAATGTCACATTATTTCATTAATCAGTAATTTGAGTTGTATGCATGTTTTGACTTCTGAATTTACAGTAATTGAAAACATCACACGCTTAACATTTGTCCAAAATCCGTAGAAAAAGTCACATTATCTTCCTTACTAATTATAAAGAATCACAGAAAATTGTATTTTATTATAACTCTTCTATTCTCTCAGAAAAAAATATACAAGGTTAACAAATCATTTAATTTTGTCATAAAATTTTTTGAGACAAAAATTGTAACATATTTTGATAGGGCTTTAGAGTTTAATGTAGACGGAAAGGAATCTCAAATGGAAAATTATGTCCTATAATCAGAGACATAATACAAGTTGTAAGGTTGATCTGTTGTGTCATTCCATTTATGTCTGAATGAGGATAAGACTCAACTTTTCAGTGTCAAAAATTAAGTCTACTTCTTGCATTTTCATAAAAGGTTTTTATAAATCTCAAGTTTTAAGTTATGTGCTTGACCTGAGTAGAATGATGGTTGTGACAAACTTCAATTAAACAGCAATACAATAAAGGAAAATATATGCTGTTACTAACAGTGCCTGATGATACTCTTTTCACTATATTCTCTTGAATTAGACAGCAACGCTAAAATATGATGAAAACATTAAAGCTCATCAAATAATAATGTTTTATATTCAGTTTCTTGTTTAACTTTACAGGTAAAAGTATGGAACACATCTAGTGGTTTCTGTTTTGTCACATTTAATGAACATTTAGGAGGGGTGACGGGAGTAATCTTTACACAGAATGGACAGGTGGTGTTAACTTCATCGTTAGATGGTACAGTTAGAGCTTTTGATCTCAACAGGTAATTTTAGGAAAACAATAATAAAAAAAACGATATGGGATATCCATCCATGACTTTAAATCATGTACATGAGCATAAGAAAATACTCAAAATGCAAAGTATCAGCACTTTTATTGTTGATCTTCATCTCAAAATCACATTGAGGCCTGCAATAAGACTGTTTACAAGACAGTTGATAACAAAGGAAACATCTTTATAAATCATTAGGCATAATCCCTGTATTCACTTCAACAGCAAACCAGTAATTAAACTTAGAAGCAAGGAAAAAGCTAAAATGGCATCAGGAGAGTGACATTGTAATACAAATTATTTTTAGATATTTTACAATTCAATAATTTTGTAGATACACTATTTATCTATTCTTTATTCAAGAGTTGCTGATGAGTCTTTTGCCGTCCAAATGCTTATCTGGCGTACAAATTTTAATCATATGATGAGTTTATTTATAGTGTTATTTTTGGTTATCATATTTCAAATTCATGACTATGTTTTGAGTAAAGGAAATGTAGGCTATATTTCAATGTGACAGCAATCCAAGAACTAAAACCAAGCACATGTAGAGGTCAACATACAGTTCTCAACAAAAGACAAGTTTCATATATACAGAATTTAGTCCTGGTATCTATGATGAGTTTATTTCCATACATTATATCAAGCTATAAATAGCATAAAACAGTTGTGAATTTTAACAGACAATATTAACAATAAAATATCTTAAAAGTCTGGCATTCAAATAGAGGAAGGTGTAATTTGGACAACTAATGTGCTTTAATTTTTTTTTTAATCTGCAATCAACAAACTTACCTAAAACAACAAAAATATTCAGACACCCAGTGGAAGGGTATGAATTAAAAAAGACTTATAGAACAGTGATGAAGTATAATTTTTAGGGTTTCTTGATTTATCACATGATATCAATGGAATTGTTATAGTATGAATTGTCTTTACGGGAGAAATTTCAAATAGCATAAAGGCATATAGACTTTTTGAGTAATTTCTCGCATACAGATTAATCAAATTTATAATTCAAAGTAAACCATAAAGAAGTTCCATTTAGGTAGGATCAAGTTAGTGTTTTACACTAAGGAGAATGTCTTTAGTTTTGTAATTTATATTAACATTTTTAATTTTTAAGGTATCGTAACTTCCGTACATTTACTTCACCAAGACCTGTACAGTTTTCATGTATAACAGTAGACAACAGTGGAGACATAGTTTGTGCCGGAGGGTTAGACGTGTTTGAAATATTTGTATGGTCAATGCAGACAGGGAGATTGTTGGAGGTTAGAATTAAAATATTGAAATTCCTCGTAAAATAATGGGCATGAAATAGATATAATTTGAGACTATAGTTTTGTGATACAATTTATTAGACTAATTGACAAATATTACTTTTGTATATATTTACGACTTATTGGAATTTTTGTCAATGAGAACACAAATCTACATCTAAAACAAGATCATACACCTACATAATAAATGTGAGAAACACATGTCAAACATTTACCCACAGTGCAGTGTTCTCCCCAGACATTTCATATAGCATCCTGTTCACAGGGAAATTTGAAATACCATTTTGTTTCTAAAACAGATAGCATCACATTCATAACACAATCCATAATACATTCAATTCAGATCACATCGCATTCATAACACAATCCATAATGCATTCAATTCAGATAGCATCACATTCAGAAATATAGCATCACATTCAGAAATATAGCATCACATTCAGAAATATAGCATCACATTCAGAAATATAGTATCACATTCAGAAATATAGCATCACATTCAGAAATATAGCATCACATTCAGAAATATAGCATCACATTACCATGATGCCAAAAGGCCCTGGGGAGAACACTGAGTCACTGAATCTAAAAATAGTTTTTCAAACAAAGAAGATATATATAGGTTTTGGTTGATTGAATCTTTAAAATATCAAAGTGGAAACCTTTTACAATTTAACCATCAAAAGATTTTTGAAAATCAGGTGATACATATCAAGAAAATATTTTTCCCCATTGTTGGTGATGGTTAAAATCAACAAATATTAATGAAGCAGCAGTATTTATTGGTTCTGTATTTAGACAATTTTCGCTTCTCAGTTTCAAAGTAATTAACTTTTCAAAACACTAGTTTATATTGATAAGGAATTATTAAAGGAATCCAAAGAGCCAAAAAAAATATATAGGTCACAGTGCTTGTTTTCGAGATATGAGCCATTGAAATTTTGGCGGGAAAATATTCTCTCTTGACTTTTCATAGCTTTATCATTGACAAGTTAAAAGTTCTCAAAAACTGTTAAAAAGTAATTAAAATTTTATTAGACTTTTATAGATGGCTTATCATTGTACATGTTAAAGAATTTCAAAAAGAAAAATGGGGGTCACCGGGCAAATTTTTTCAAGGCATTCAAATGGATAAAACCAGAGGATTTCGAAAATCTGACAAAAAATCCAAAACATGACAAGCCAGCTTCCTTAATTTATTTAGTTTAAATTAAACAGATCTGTTGCAATAACTGAACAATCAGGTATCTATAATGATAACAAAAAATCTATTTTTTTTATCGTTAGCACTAAACAAATATCTGTCTTTAATGTTTTGATAACAGGTGCTTGCAGGACATGAAGGGCCAGTTAGCTCCCTTAGCTTCAGTCCAAAACAATCATTATTAGCTAGTGGATCATGGGATAAGACAGTCAAACTATGGGATGTATTTGAGAATAAAGGAGCGAAGGAAAATATTATTGTCAATTCAGATGGTAAGAATGCAAAATTATAATTTTAAGATATGACTTTCTGCAACAGCTTTGCTGCAGTCATGCAACAATATTTGATATGATGTACTGCAGAATATAAGCTAGGTTTATTAGACATTGAAAAAAAGGGATGAGTAAATATTAATTACAGATCAGATGGATATAATTCATTAGTAAATATACTGTAAGCAAACTTATTTTGACAACCTACCAGACATCAGGTTCTGACAACCTGCCAGATAAAAGATTCTGACAACCTGCCAGACATAAGGTTCTGACAACCTACCAGACGTTAGGTTCTGACAACCTACCAGACGTTAGGTTCTGACAACCTACCAGACATAAGGTTCTGACAACCTACCAGACATTAGGTTTTGACAACCTGCCAGACATAAGATTCTGACAACCTACCAGACATTAGATTCTGACAACCTGCCAAACATTAGATTCTAACAACCTACCAGACATTAGATTCTGACAACCTGCCAGACATTAAATTCTAACAACCTACCAAACATTAGATTCTAACAACCTGCCAGACATTAGATTATGACAACCTACCAGAGATTAGGTTCTGACAACCTACAAGACTTAAGAATCTGACAACTTGCCAGACATTAGATTCTAACAACCTGCCAGACATTAGGTTCTAACAACCTCGCAGACATTAGTTTCTGACAACCTGCCAGACATTAGATTCTAACAACCTACCAGACATTAGATTCTGACAACCTGCCAGACATTAGAACCTGACAACCTACCAGACATTAGGTTCTGACAACCTACCAGACATTAGTTTCTGACAACCTGCCAGACATAAGGTTCTGACAACCTACCAGACATTAGTTTCTGACAACCTGCCAGACATTAGGTTCTGACAACCTACCAGACATTAGATTCTGACAACCTACCAGACGTTAGGTTCTGACAACCTGCAAGACATAATGTTCTGATAACCTTCCAGACATTAGGTTCTGACAACCTACCATACATTAGATTCTGAGATTCTGACAACCTGCTAGACATAAGGTTCTGACACCCTACCAGACTTTAGGTTCTGGCAACCTGCCAGACATTAGATTCTAACAACCTACTAGGCATTAGGTTCTGACCACCTACCAGACATTAGATTCTGACACCCTACCAGACTTTAGTTTCTGACAACTTGCCAGATATTAGGTACTAAGAACCAACCAGACATTAGGTACTAACAACCTACCAGACATTAGGTTCTGACAACCTACCAGACATCAGGTTCTGACAACCTGCCAGACATTAGGTTCTGACAACCTACCAGACATCAGGTTCTGACAACCTGCCAGACATAAGGTTCTGACAACCTACCAGACATTAGATTCCGACAACCTACCAGACATCAGGTTCTGACAACCTACCAGACAATAGATTCTGAGAACCTGCCAGATATTAGATTCTGACAACCTACCTGGCATAAGATTCTGAGATTCTGACAACCTACCAGACGCTAGGTTCTGACAAATATAATTTCTTTATTCCAGTGTTAGCTGTTGTGTTCAGACCTGATGGAGAGGAAATAGCAGTGTCAACCTTAGATGCACAGATAACTTTCTGGAATACACAGAATGTAGTACAAACAGGTTCATTAGAGGGAAGACATGACTTAGGTTACAGTAGGAAAGAAATTGATAAGATCACTGCCAAGAAATCTTCATTTGGGAAGTAAGTTTATTCATATTTTTTTGTTTTTTAATTTCAAATTCACACTATTTTCCCATTATGTCAATGTTTGGCAATTTTCCTAGTGAATTGGGAAAAGCTCAAAAAAAGAAAAGAATAACAGGTTACTTTAATTTTTAGATTTCATCCATTGAAATATATTTGCTTGTATTGCAACATGAAAATTAAGGGCAGCTTAGAAATAATTCAATTAAAATATTAATAGTTATGTTTTGTTGATTACTTCATATATATGATCCTTTACAAAAATAAAGCAATTGAATATTGATATTAGATATTTTCCCATAGATTCTCTAGAATTATAATAACTGTAAATTCGGAAATTATTGCAATGTTTTTATTATTGCAAAAAAATGTGACAGGGTTATAACCACAACAATTTAAACTCATAGTTTGAAATATATTAAACACAATTTTTCTCAAAAACACATAAATAAAAATCGCAAATGACAAAATCTCAATAATAAATGCACGCAATACTTTCTGAATTTACAGATGTCCTGCTTTTCTCTATGTTCCCAAATAACTTCCTGAGTGTTGACTTTTAACTTTAGAACGCACAAGACTGCCAATTCAAAGATTGGATGGTATTTTTGAAAGCATGCATCAAAACGTTGTGATTGGTGGTTAAAGATATCTGTTTACAATTGGTTTTTGACACATTGTGTTTTGTTATTTTTCATCATGTTTGTAAAGTGATATTCAGATATACTTGGCAAGCATTTTACTGCTTTAAACTGTATGTAAATTTTTTTAAATCTTTAAAACTTCATTTTTTTATATGGATGAAAATACTGCTAAAAACAAAAATACTGAATCATCGCTTTTAGATCATTAAAAAAAAATCATTATGAAAACCTGTCCCTAACAATTTACGAATTGTTCTTTCAGAGCTTTTAATACAATATGTTATTCTGCTGATGGTAAATGTCTACTTGCCGCTGGTCGGTCAAAGAATGTGTGTATATACTCCATCCAGGATCAGATACTGATGAAAAAGTTTGAGATCTCCTGTAACATGTCTTTTGATGGGATGGAGGTAGGCCATCAATTAAAATATATGAATATTTTAATGACTCTTACTTAGCACAGAGGTCATTACATTTAGTCCCTACCCTTCTGTACGTTAGTACCCCCGATATTTGTTTTTGTTCTCCGACTTTAGTTTTCCTCAATCAAATGTTATGACACTTATACACAAAACTTATTACCACAAAATACAAGTCCAGTTTGAATCTTTTATTTGAGTTATGCCCCTTTGCAAATGGAAAATAATGATTTTTTTTGTTTCCAGTCTCTAACTTTAGTTTGCCTCAATCAAATTTTTGATACTTATACACAATGTTTATAACCATAAAACACAGATCAAGTTTAAATTTTTGTGGTGTCACTTATTAATTGTAGAGTTATGGAAAATATGCCCCTTTATAGCACTTGAAAGTGGGGTCATCATCTGTGTCCAATGAACACATTCCCCAATTTGTTCTTTTAAAATCTCTGACATTCCTTTTTTAAAACCAACATATTGCTTGACTTCAAGGGGACTTACTACTGAAGATAGACTTTATCAGTCTTCATGCAGAAAAAGATTTAGTCTAAAGTATCATATCCTTAAAATTAGAATCTGTTGATTTGTTTTGTTTTCCTGGATATCAATTTTATGGATTTAGGAAAACTTTTCTTTTCGTGTATATAGATGTGGTTTGCCAAAGTTAAGATATAATTCTATAGAAAATGTGTACTTTGTGAAAAAATTTCATTTTGTTGTTTTTTACCTATTACCAACAAATCCATAAAAGTTGGCTTCCAACAAATTACAATGAATCCATAATAATGATAAATATATTTGGTTAACTAAGTTCCATTTCTGAAATAATACAGATTTTTGTTTATCTCTTCAGGAATTTTTAGATAAAAAGAAAATGACAGAGTGGGGAAGTTTGTCATTGGTAGATCAAGGAGAGGGTGATGAACAAGGTCAATCCCTTAGTTTACCAGGGGTCAAGAAAGGGGACATGAGTTCTCGACACTGGAAACCAGAAGTGAGAGTGTCATGTATAAGGTTCTCACCTACAGGTAACATATTACAATGTCATTTTATCTATTGAATTTATCATTGGCAAAACATGCCATAAATTCATTTGATAATATGTTATAGTAAAAGATAATTCTGAGTCATTTTATCTGTATGTCTTTATCTGTTATAATCAGGACAAAAAGCTTTCTTGTTGTATAAAAGTTTATGTGGTAAACATGGTAAAAGAGAAAGCATTATTACAATGATTTTGCTTACCTAATTTAAAAAAAAAAAATCAAATGAGTTGTTTCCCTTTGAACGTTCTGTGAAACTTGGTCTGATATTTTTTTACAAGGCAATGTTATGATTTCTTGTTTACATGATAATTATTCTTTATATAGCTATAGGAAGGTATGGGGTATGTATATATGAGACAACTTTCCAATAGCAAAGGAAAAAAAAAATATGCATGTTCTTACATGTCTTTATATAGATTAAAAGTTTATGTCAAATCATAACGCTTAATTTTTAAATAGGTAGAATTTTTACAATTACCTGAAAATAGGGCTACATTTTCTACTATGGAAAAGCCTATAGCTACTTTTTTTTAAGGTGGTTTAATCACTATATCAAACCTTTCATGGGCATCTATCACATTTATTTAGTTTTTGAAAGTCTTTAGTCAGTGTAAAAAATAAGAGGAAAAAAGAAAAAAAATGCAAAAATAGTTTTATTCAGTTAAAACTTTAGGGTTAGGTGTCTTTTTTTCCATGTGCTGAGCCACATTCTGGATTTAATATTCAATTGCTTATAACTTTGGTTATGTAGATTCAGAAAAGAATTTGAAATTTCAATAAAGGACACATGAAAGTACCAATCACATATAAAAATGGTCAAAGCATGATTTGATGTATACAGCGAAACCTCTCAATATAGGACACATGAAAATACCAATCACATATTTTAAATATTATAAATGTTCAAAGAATGATTTGATGCTCTCTGAATTTTGGGTCCTCAATTGGGACAAGATCCCTAATGCGCCTTGAAATGAGGAACTCAAAAGTCACGTGTAAACAAAAATTCTCTGTGTAGTGATATTTGACACTTTTCTATGATAAACAAGTGACTGAGCTTAACCATTTGAGTTAATTTAGAAAGTAGGGGAACACAAAATAAATGTGTAAAATCTATGGAGCTATTAAATGTGTTCAAAGTATTAAATTTTCAAAGAACTTCTTGTGTTAAAAATGGGATTATTTACCATGAGGAGCCGCATCACAAAAGGATACTCGGGGTTTGCTAATTTACGGAAAAAGTAATCTCACTTCGTACCCCGAAAATTTAACCACATATGTCAAAATGTCTCAGCTTCGAAACGAGCCATCACACATATCCAAGTTAACGATATGGACTGAGCAACAGAAGAAAACGTTACCATTACGGCCTATGGAAAAACTAATGCGCATCTGTACCCAATATATTGGGACAAGATCCCTAATGCGCCTTGAAATGAGGAACTCAAAAGTCACGTGTAAACAAAAATTCTCTGTGTAGTGATATTTGACACTTTTCTATGATAAACAAGTGACTGAGCTTAACCATTTGAGTTAATTTAGAAAGTAGGGGAACACAAAATAAATGTGTAAAATCTATGGAGCTATTAAATGTGTTCAAAGTATTAAATTTTCAAAGAACTTCTTGTGTTAAAAATGGGATTATTTACCATGAGGAGCCGCATCACAAAAGGATACTCGGGGTTTGCTAATTTACGGAAAAAGTAATCTCACTTCGTACCCCGAAAATTTAACCACATATGTCAAAATGTCTCAGCTTCGAAACGAGCCATCACACATATCCAAGTTAACGATATGGACTGAGCAACAGAAGAAAACGTTACCATTACGGCCTATGGAAAAACTAATGCGCATCTGTACCCAATTACTTTTTACTTTGTTCTGCGTTAAGCATTTTCAACATTTATATGAGCATCACTGATGTAAGTAAATATAAGAAGATGTGGTATGAGTGCCAATGGGACAACTCTCCATCCAAGTCACAATTTGTAAAATTAAACCATTATAGGTCAAAGTATGGTCTTCAACGTGGAGCCTTGGCTCACACCAAATCACATGTTTGGCATACAAATTTTGATCCAGGTATCTGTGATTAGTTTATGTCCCAAATTTCTTTATTTCACAATTTTTATGCTTTATAACATATTGCACGTTATTTTTTTTATGAGTAATGTAGAGTAAGAACAAAATCCCTCATTCTGTTTGGGTTTTTATTTTAGAAGAACAAGGAGTTATAAACATTAATTATTTGAAAAGGACTATTTACATTTTTATTATCAGGAAGATCATGGGCAGCAACTACAACAGAAGGAATGCTAATATACTCATTAGACCAGAACCTGGTGTTTGACCCCTATGACCTTGAAATAGAAATTACACCTGTGAACGTGAGGAAGAAGCTCTTTGAAAAAGAATACTCTACAGCACTTATACTTAGCTTTAGACTGAATGAAAACAAATTAATTCAAGAAGTATTAGAATCTATACCATATTCTGACAGTAAGTACAATAAGATTTCAGTCAAACTTTAAGGAGTCCAAAAATAGAGAGGTGACATATAACAAAGGGATTATAAAACTAATAAGTTGAATACAAACTGACAGTGCCATGGCAAAAAATGAAAAATTACCTAAAGACAAACAACAGTAAACAGAAAGCTACAGACTTAGCAACACAAAGAGTACTGAATTAAGACCACATCAAGTATGAGAGGTATTTTAATTTGTCTTGCACTCTAGATTCATTTTTATTTATTTTCCCCATTAATGGGCATTATGTTTTCTGGTCTGTGCGTCTGTTCGTCCATTTGTTCGTTTGTTCGTCTGTTCTTCTGTCCCGCTTTAGGTTAAAGTTTTTGGTCAAGGTAGATTTTGTTTTGATGAAGTTGCAGTCCAATCAACTTGAAACTTAGTACACATGTTCCTTATATGATCTTTCTAATTTTAATGTAAAATTAGAGAATTATCCCCATTTTCACAGTCCACTGAACATAGAAAATGATAGCAGAATGGGGCATCTGTGTACTTAAGACACATTCTTGTTAAGATGCTAATTTTTGTTTGAATATTTGGGTTAAAAATATATGCTTTTAACACAAAATTCCTCAACATCAAAAATCATAACTAGGGAACTGAGCATCATCATTTGATTTATCTATAAACAGAAAAGGGATCTAGCACATCGTTTTGCTAATTTAAATGTAAAGTACTAAGATATTATATGATTCTTAATAATACAAATATCAAACAAAATCCAAATGCCATTGATTTAGGCAGCTTTAGGTCACTGTACAGCTTTTCAACATGACTGCATGGTCAGGTTTTCAGCTCCCACATGTCATCTAATTTATAAAATTGTATTAAAAAACTATTTTATGTTATTAACTAAACTTTATTTTTGTTTTCAGTTGATGTTATTAGTGAGAATCTCCCAGAAATATATGTAGATAAACTGTTAAATTATCTGGCATCAGGAATAGAATCATCAGCACATATACAATTCTATCTCAAATGGACAAATAAACTTCTAATGTGCCATGGACCTAAACTAAAACAAAGATCACAGAAAATTATGACGACACTTAGATCAATGCAGAAAAATATAACTAGAAAATATGATGACATTGGAAAATTGTAAGTATTTTTAAATGGCTTAGGAGATGGCTTCTGTCATTGATTACTGGTAAAGAAGAAATTTAAATAAAATTTTATAAATATTTATTTACTAATAATGCAACATAGTCATGATGGTGTTACTGACAATTTGACCATTTCACTTTATATGTCATAACTATAATATAGTATAGTTTTCAGAGTGGTCTAGAGCTCTGGATGCACAAAAAACAGGTTATGCAATTAACTTGTAATGTTAGTTTTGAAAAAAAAAAAAAATAAACATTCCTTCAACATTTTCATCTAACAGACTGTAATAAATTTGAATGTGACCATTCTTTTTTCAGATGTGATCATAATAGATACAGTATGGACTATATAATAGCATTGTCAAAATCTAAAAGAAAACACACAGATGATGAAGATGACAATGAATCTGATAGTGAGGCTTCAGGGTCAGATGATGGTGAAGGTTTAAAGGAAGTTGGAGATGCATCATCAGAAGATGAAAATTTTATGTCAAATTTCATGGATACTGAATAAATGAAAACATCAATTTTTGTGTTTGTATTATGTGAGGTATGCCTCCAAACATAAGCTGGGAGTTTCTTCAGTCCTATTTTAAATAAGACACATTGCTTATTACCACCCAACACAAGATCAATTTCCAAACTGGGTTGTGTCAGTTTTACAGTTCTTGCCTTTGCCATGGCCATTTACAAATGAAAAATTGTAAAAATTTCTGTTTTACACACTCAAAGCTCAAGCAATCTCTAGTAACAACATGCATAAACAAATCTCACAGGATTTTAAAGGGAACAAGTTATGTCCCTTCAAAAATGGACCATTTACTGAAATTGCCAGCAAACACTGATCCGGTATGAATTTGAGTGGTGTCCCTTTCACTGATCTGACAGATAAATTGCTGAATTGTTTCTGCACTCTAATTTTAGCTTGCCTCAACCAAATATTATGAGACTTATACACAATGCTTATTAACATCAAACAAAGAGCAAGATTGAATTTTGTTGGTGTTACCTTCACTATTCTCGAGTTATTTCCCTTTACAAATGGAAAGCACTATTATCTTTAGCTTGCCTCAATCAAATGTAATGAAACTTAAACATGTTATACACAAAGCTAATATTACTTGGGACTACCATTGTGACACAACACAGATCTAATTTGAATTTAAGTTGTGTCATTTTCACTTTTTATTGACACTTCAATTTGGTATTTGGCACAATCAAACTCACAAGCAAGCTTTTATGGCTTTGAGCACTCAACCTCCCAATTACATGTAACCTGTGAGAGTTGTGTAAGAGCAAAACATCATTGACATATGATTGTTTAGGACGGGAACACAGAGAATATATGGTTTTGAGCACTCAACCGCCCTTACCTGTGAGTGAGAAGTGTAAGAGCACAACATCATCGACATATGATTGTTTAGGACAGGAACACAGATAATTAATGGCTTTGAGCACTCAACCACCCCCTTACCCGTGAGAGTTGTATAAGAGCAAAACATCATTTACATATGGTTGTTTATGACAGGAATACGGACAATATATGCTTTGAGTACTCAAACTCCCCTTTATTGTGAGAGAGGAGTTAGTACACAACATCAATAACAAGTACTTGGTTAGGACAGGCACACAGAAAGTAATCAACCTGGGAGAATGGTGTAAGGGCACAACATTAACGGCAAGTGATTGGTATTGGTTAGGACAGACACACTGAGAATATATGGTATTGAGCACTAAATCCTCCGCCTAAGCTGTGGAAGTGATGTCAGAAGGTATTGATGGTATCGGGATCGTTCGCCCTGATTACATGTTCGCCCTAGGTTCGTTCGCACTGAGTTTGTTCGCCCTGATAGTCCGTTCGCCCTGGGTTCGTTCGCCCTATATTCATTTATGATATGTATATATTACATTAACGAACGAAATATATATATATATATATATATATATTGAAATTTATGTAGATTCTATATCTATTAAATACAGAATATTGGCCAAATTTATATTAATTAAATAAAATTATTGGCTGCATTGTTACACTTTATTTTATAATTACTTTTAATTACTGTTGATTGAATTTTGATTGCTAATAAGGTATCATTTGAAATCTTTGATATCACTGATTGTTATATGGATTGTCTTTGATGGATTAATAATGAAAATAACATTTATTCAATTACATACAAATAATTTAGTCTTCAGTTGTTTTACATTTAAAAATACAATGTAGTGCTGAAATTCACAGAAATTTAAATTTCCTAGTAAGGTAAACGTAATAACATACAGACACAAACTTAGTCCTCAAGGCAATACCTTGAAGTCACAATATCTTGTAGTCCTGAAATGTACAGAAACTTATAACCTAATCCTAGTAGCACTGAGCTAGCTATAAACAGCATAATACATCGTAAATATTCGTCCAAATTGTAGACTGACTTCAACACATTCAATTATATACAAACAACGCAACACTATACAAAAAAATAAAACCAGGGCGAACGGACTCGAGGCGAACAGGTATTAGGGCGAACAGAAACTAGGGCGAACCAGAATCAGGGCGGACGGACCCGGATTCATGTCAGAACATACCATTAGAAGATTCTCTACTATATGGCAACTTTAAAACTTTTCATATACGTATTATTGTATTTTCATTTATTTATTTCAGTTTCAAATGTCAAAATATTACTAAATATAACCAAAAACAAAGCAAAGTCTACATGAGTGCAAGATCGTTGATTTATATTATATTTTTAAATGTCTAAATACATTGAATTAATAAAAATAACTGAAATAAAGATTTATTAGAGAAGAGTGCATTACATGTTAATATCTGATTTCCCCGAGGTAGCAGACTATATATATACAAATTTCCTGTGTCTTTGATAAGACAACCGTCAAAAACGTTTTAGGTGTAATACCACCAAATCATGGCACGTCACATCCGGTTGAATACGAAATCCTATCTGGGATCCTATATTGGTCACATCCACTGTCCTATACCGACCTGTGCAGACGATGTCACGAGTTCGTGGTCTAGTGGTTAAGACCGATGGCTACAGTGCTGAAGGTCCCGAGTTCGATTCTCACTCGGGGTGCTAAAAATATCAGCACATCAGAAGGGTAATTTTCACCCTCTCACACACATCTCTGGTACCCAGACCGGAGTTTAAACTAGAATGGGTACTTTGGGTGCCTCGGTTGGAGATCAATCTTCTGATATCTCTCTGGTTTGTCTGTTTCCACCGAGTTGCCCTGTGGTTCTCTCCCGGAGTACTTCGGCTTCCTCCACCATAATAACAGACTGCCCGGTGTCCTAGCACTCCCTTTGTGTTGGGTGGGGATTGATTGTCCTTGTAAAAATAATTGTCGTATAAACATACGTTAGTGACACATCTCCATTAATCCCGTTAGGGAGTGTACATGGATGCCACTGTACCCTCGCAGCTTTCGAGGGGTTCTTCGGATATCCGGCGGAGGCATTTACCAGTACATACATACATACACTCTGGTAGTGAATGACCCTACCAATATGCAAACCCTTTTGTCAACTGTGGAGAATTACAGTCAACAGGAGAAGTATTCATTACAGCCTACAAAATGTAAAATTATTAAAACTGGGAAACCAAAAATAGAGGATAATTTTTATTTCATATTAAACGATACACCCATTCAAAATGTTGAAACAGCTGTACATTTAGGAATTACCCATAGTAGTAACCCGCGGCAAACCATTCCAATCCATGTCCAGGAAAACATCAACAAAGCAAGGAGAACAATGTACAGCTTGATGGGAACAGGCATGCATGGCAAGAATGGTCTTAATCCCGTAGCATGCCTGCAATTATTCCAAGTTTATGTGTTACCAGTACTCATTTATGGTCTAGAAATACTATTACCAAATTCTACTCAAATGGAACCAATTGAAGTCTTCTATCGGAAAAGTAGCAAACAAATTTTATCTATCCCCAATAACACAACAGACATGGCTGTATATATACTGTCGAGTACCATTCCAATAATCAGTAAAATGCATAAACTAGCTTTAGGAACCTTTGCAAACATTTCAAGACAGGAGAACTCTATCGAAAGACAAGTTGCAGAAAGACAAATTCTTATCTCAACAGCCGTTAAGGACAGTTGGTTCACAAAAATTAGATCCTTATTAATTAAATACAGCCTACCATCAATTTTTAACATTTTAGATGAACCACCCTCGAAATTAAAATGGAATAACCTATCAGGAAAGCAATTGACACCTACTGGGTTGATCATGTGGTGACCATGTCTGTCTATTATAAAAGTATTTCATATATCTCTACAGCTAATTATAGTACTGGTCATCTTCACAATGCTCTGGCAAGTATACAGACTTCTGCAAAAGACATCCAACGTCTCCCCATCAAACTACGACTCCTTACTGGTACATATATTCTCCAATGCAACAGGGCAGCTTTTAACCAGATTGACATCAACCCAACATGTCTTTTGTGTGAGGAGGGCTCTGAAACATTATATCATTTCATTCATTCATGTCCTGCTTTAGCTTTTGCTAGAAATTATCACATGCTTGAACTTTCACATATTCTCAATAATAGCGAGCTCTGCGTCAAGTGTAGATCATTAGAAAAGCTAGAGATTAGTACTCAACTAATATTGGATGCTAGTGCCTTGCTCTGTAATTGTCAATGTAAATGTGGATGTACTGACTTTCTTCATCTTGTAGAGAACATTAGTAGAAAACTTTGCTTTGCGTTGCATATTAGACGTAATACACTATTATTAACATTACCGACGAATAAAAAGAAAGGGTTACTTGCTACCACTCAGTCAAAGGCGTGAATATTTAAAATCTAAATTGTTCTGTTTTAGATTTAAAAAGAAAAAAAAGTGTGAGAAACATTTGTGGGTGTTATATATACCATTTTTCCTATTCTGAAACCAGAGGTGTGTCTTTCAAAGGCAGGATATTCATACAAGACAAGACAATAGGTCGAAAAATGTTCTGATTTTTTTTTTGACAATTGTCATCACGCAGCAGTTTTTAGATTAAAGAAAACTGACCAAAATGTTATAGAGAAAAAGAGAATAATGGGGTACAACTCTATAAGGAAGAGTAAGGTTATACATTTCTAATATTATGGAAGTGACTGTAAAGAATGTATAACTCTCACAATTATTGACAAATTTAATATTAAATCATTTTTTATGAGAACTGTGCAGAATAATTATAAAACAAGAATGTGTCCCCAGTACACGAATGCCCCACTCGCACTATCATTTTCTATGTTCAGTGGACCGTGAAGTTGGGGTAAACCCTCTAATTTGGCATTAAAATTAAAAAGATCATATCATAGGGAACATGTATACTAAGTTTGAAGTTGATTGGACTTCAACTTCATCAAAAACTACCTTGACCAAAAACTTTAACCTGAAGCGGGACAGACGGACGGACGGACGGACGAACGGACGAACGAACGGACGCACAGACCAGAAAACATAATGCCCCTCTACTATCGTAGGTGGGGCATAAAAAGAAGATGTGGTATGATTGCCAATGAGACAACTGTCCACAAGAGACCAAAATGACACAGACATTAACGAATAAGTCTTGTTTTAAACAATATATATATTTTTTTAATCTAAACCAAGTAATAAAGCTATGCTGGAACGATTTCCGGAATTTTGTAAAGCTTTTTCCGATTTGATTTTTTTATTATTGAATTACGATAACTTCCTTGAAACTATCACGTTTTAATTCTATCATCTAAAAGTAATAATCTGTTAATCCAAGCACAATGTAAGTAAATTTTTCATGTCTTTAGTGCACATTTAAATAGTTCTTAATGCATATTAATTGTAGTTTTTGTATGCTGCGCGATAACGGCATTTTCAGATTATTTTGTCAAAGGGTCAAGTTGCGAGATTTTTTATGTATGGAACGCCATCCGCGTTATTATATTATGATTGTTTTTGAGAATTATGATATTTTTTAACATGTATTTGAAATTTAGAAATAATTTCATTTATTATTTACATTTAATTGTGTAATTAAAGTGTAGATTTAGGTAATTTCTACTGATAAGCCATATTTTTCTACTTTGAGATATTTTCATGGTACACCAGGTATATAAACATGCAGTTACAATTTTGTGAATTTGTACTGTCTTTTAATATTTCTATGTGATACTGGAACAATGCACACTTGCTATGTGCTATATAAATTGCTAATTCAGACATTTTCATCTAATTATGTTCTTAGCATGTTGCTATTTTTATTAAGGTATTTTTTCTGTAACAAATTTCTACAGTATTGTTTTATTTTTATATTGTAGCTTTTCACCGCATTCAGTATATGACAATTGTACAACAATTAACAATAAAGATATACCATGGTTAGCTGTGTTTACTTGTGAGACAGCACAGTGAAAAGATTACTTGAAGGATCCTTACAACACACTGGTACATGTCCGCCATGTTTACAGACAGTCGTGAAGGAGACACAGATCAACGAACTAGTCAGATGACTGAAAAGGGAACTCTGTTCCACCAGGAACAAAAGGACACTCACATAAAAAGGGCAAAAGCGTCAAGTTTCATGTTATCAAATTGTATGAACAATCTTAATACACTACCAAAGTCTTTGTCAGCATTACAAAGTGCAGAAACAGATTTAGACACTGTGTACAAAAGATATGACAAAAATGCAAATGAGTACATTGATTTTCTGTCACGTTCAAGAGATTCAGAAGCCCAAAACGAATTGGAATCATACTGGGTGATAATGACTGATGTTAAAAACAAATACAGTATGTTAATGGACAAAATTCAGTTTGCAAAGGAATCCATAGAAACAAAATCAGTTAAATCGCACACGTCACAAAGATCAGACAGAACTCGTTCGTCAGCATCTGGGAGTCGTACAGTTGGGCTAAGAGCCAAAGCAGAATCCGAAAAAATAAAGCTCAAATATGTTGAAAAAGAAGTGGCATTGAAAAAAGAACAATTTGAAAAATCCTTACAGCTAGAAATTCTTGAACAACAAAAAAATGCAGCAGCGGCTGATGTAGAAGCAACTTATCTAGAGAGACATTCTCAAGGCGGATCTGAACATGATGGGTCTGATATATTACCTAAAGAGGAAATTGGTGCGTTCGAAAGAACTTTAAACTATCTAGATGGATTGGGCTCTACTTCTCCACAAGACAAACCTCTATCAGCTGAAGCAAAATTGTTTGTACCTGCAGTCTCGCCAGACTATTTTCAAAAAGATATTACTGCTTCTACACCAATAGTACAGAACATTGTTCACACTATTCCTAAACAAACAACTACTGCAAAACCAACAATGCCAGTCCAAGGGCCAACCACTTTAATCTCAGCTTCACACAATAGCGCTGCTGCAGAAACACAATTTACAACGTTTCTTATTAAGAAAAACTTATTATTAGAAAGTTTTCAACAACAAAGATTTGACGACAAGCCAGACCGTTACATCGTGTGGAAAAAACAATTCAAAGTTATGGCTGCTGACATTCAATGTTCTGCATTAGAAGAAATCACTCTGTTGACAAATTGTGTAAAAAAGGATTCCGATGCTTATCGTCTGATCATGAGCACCAGGGCTTCATGTGCCGACAGTCCAGACTTGTGTTTAACCAATATTTGGAATAGACTAGACCAACGTTTCGGTTCAGCAGAGTTATTAGAATCTGCTTTGAAAACAAAACTTTCAAATTTGCCAAATATGATTGACCGTAAAGTTCTTTATGACCTACACGATTTGCTAAATGAAATTCAGGCTGTGAAAACACTCCGAGAATATAGTGTGATATTTTCATACTTAGACTCCTCACTAGGCATTAGACCAATAGTTCAAAAACTGCCAAAGTTTATTCAAGATAAATGGATCACACGAGTGGTGAATTATAAGAAGCAGAACCAAGTGATTTTCCCGCCTTTTAGCGAGTTCTTAAAATTCATTGGTGAAATAAGTGTTATTCGAAATGACCCAAGTCTCCTTTTTGAAACACCTATGAATCAGTCAACAAGAAAACCAAGTTACAGTAAACCACAAAACACTATGTACAAACAAAAAGATCAGCATCTTATAACGGCAAATAAGATGGAGGTAAATTCTACTCCTGTAACAAAGTCAAACTCAAACTCAACACATGCCTGTTTGATTCACATTGGAGCCAAACACACCATTAATGAGTGTAAAGCTTTCCGGAGCAAAAGTTTAGAAAACAGAAAGACTCTGCTTCGAAGTCATAACATTTGTTTACGTTGTTGCGATACTTCAGACCATTTTGCAAACCGTTGTCGGGCTCAGATACAGTGTGACATATGCAAAGCGTCAACTCATTGCACTGCTCTTCATATAGACTTTAACAATAATAATGCAGACATTAACAATAACTCAAATCAAAGAACTGGTAATGCTGCACCAAAGCATGGCGAGGAGACACCAGCAGAAGTAAGCTCTCGTTGTACCGAGATTTGTGGTATTCCCAGCTTTACAGGCAAATCATGCGCAAAAATTCTTCCAGTGCGAATATTTCCGGAAGGACAATCGGACAAAGCTGTACTCGCATATGCAATGCTTGATGACCAAAGCAATAGGACTCTAGGAAAAACTTGTTTGTTTGATAGCTTATCTGTTGAATCTGAAACAATCGAATACAAGATGGAATCATGTTCCGGAAGGTCGACAAGTAGTGGACGGATTGTAGGAGGACTGGTAGTTGAAAGCGTCAGTAACAATCTGCAAATGAAATTACCACCTGTTATAGAATGTGACAATATTCCAGACAATCAAACTGAAATTCCGACACCGGATGTTGCTCGCCATTACCCACACTTGCATGACATTGCTCATCAATTACATGAACACGACGCTTCTATGAAAATAATGTTACTGATAGGCCGTGACCTTTCAAGTGCTCACCACGTTCTTGAACAAAAGTTAGGACCTCCACGGTCACCTTTTGCACAACGTTCACCACTAGGCTGGACTATCATTGGTGATGTTTGTCTCTTTGGACAACATTGTCCTTCATCAGCGGAGTGTGATCAGAATTTCATCATAGATAATGGGCGCCCTACGAGTTTGAAACCATGTGAACAAATTATTAACGTTCGAAAAACATTCATCAGAAGTGAACAACCCCAATTGACAAAATATAACATTTTCGAAACAACTAGTCACGACAATAAGCCCGGACTGTCAATTGAAGATCGTAAATTTCTAGACATAATGGACAAAGAATTTCGCCTAGACTTTGATGGTAAATGGGTAGCGCCTTTACCTTTTGGTTCACCACATTATACTATGCCAGACAATTATCTGCTTGCGCTTAATCGTGCCAAATCTCTAGATGCTTCACTGCATAGGAATGAAACAAAGAAGCAGCATCTACTCGAATTCATGCAGAAAATTATTGACAATCACCATGCTGAAATTGCCCCGTATCTACCTCCTGATAGAGAACGTTGGTACCTTCCATTATTCGGGGTATATCACCCTCGCAAGCCAGAGCAAATTCGCGGCGTCTTTGACGCATCTGCAAAATTCAACAATGTTTCACTGAATGACCAGCTGCTTCAAGGTCCTGATCTCATCAACAGTCTTCTCGGAATACTTATTCGATTTAGAAAAGAGATGGTAGGAGTAGTCGCTGATATCCAGCAAATGTTCCATTCGTTCCTGGTACAGGAAGAACATAGAGATTTCCTCAGATTTCTATGGCACAAAGATAATGTGATTGAAAACCCACTTGTTACTTACCGTATGCGTGTACATGTCTTTGGGAATCGACCTTCGCCCTCAATAGCTATGTATGGATTACGTCGAATAGGAGAATTAGCCACTGAATCTCATGGTGACGATGTGAAGAATTTTATAAACAATGATTTCTATGTTGATGATGGCTTGAAGTCTTGCCCGTCAAGCCAAGATGCTATAGACTTGATTCTTAAAACCCAAGAAGCCATGAAAATGCATGGAAATCTGCGACTTCATAAATTTGCGTCCAATAGCAAAGTTGTTATGAATGCGTTGGAACCCGGAGACTTAGCAAAGGGACTCGTGGATATGGACTTTGAGAAAGACTCACCTACTCAGCGTAGCCTAGGTCTGCTGTGGGATTTAGGATCCGATACCTTTAAATTCAGCATCTCTAATGAAACGAAATCAGCAACGCGTAGAGGCATACTCTCAGTTGTTAATAGTCTTTACGACCCAATGGGATTTATCTCCCCAATAACTGTGCAAGGCAAAATCATACTTCGAAAAATAGTGTCTTCAACATTTGATTGGGATGATCCATTGCCTGAACATTTGTTGACTGAATGGAATAAATGGAGTCAAAACTTACCTGACTTAGAGGATTTGCGCATACCCCGTATTATCGTGCCAAATCTTAGCAATGCTGTAAACAAGGAACTATTTATTTACTGTGATGCGTCAGAACTTGCCATTGCAGCTGTGTGTTACCTTCATGTTAGTTATTCGGATGGTTCTACTTCTACTGGATTCGTGCTAGGTAAAGCCAAGGTTGCTCCAGCGAAATGTACCACCATTCCAAGACTAGAACTCTGTTCTGCAGTGCTAGGGGTTGAAATTGCTCAGATTGCAGTGGACCACTTGCAGATCAATATTGATAACATCAAATATTTCAGTGATAGTCGAGTAGTCTTAGGCTATATTAACAATGAAAAGAGACGCTTTTTTGTTTACGTAGCCAACCGTGTTGCAAGGATCAGAAGTTATAGCGAACCTACTCAATGGCTCTATGTTCGTTCTGAAAAGAACCCTGCAGATATAGGAACTAGAGGTATTCATCCCGCAGACTTACAGAATAGTCTCTGGCTACATGGGCCAAGCAGAATCGAAGCACCTAATGTATCTTTGGATAAAGATTCCGACTTCTCACTCATTCAGCCAGATGTTGATGTGGAAATCCGTTCGAACAAAGTTGATATTGAGAATGTTAAACCGAATGGTCTTGGCAACAGTGTATTTGAGAAATTCTCTGATTGGAATAGATTGAATTTTGCCTTAGCTACAGTTCGAAAATTCATTCGGCGTCATTTAAATTTGAAGCGATCAGATGGCTCAAAGAACATGGACAATGTTGAATTGCTGCACAACACAGAGCAGCTTGTTCTAAGAGAGGTACAGCAGCAATTTTATGAAAGTGAATTAAATGATATTCGTGACTCAAAGCCTCTAAACAAACACAGTTCTATCGTACAACTGGATCCATTTATCGGCAATGATGGGCTCCTACGTGTAGGTGGACGCTTGAAACATATTAAATTTGATTCTTCCTTCAAGAATCCTATCATCTTACCTGCAAAACATCATGTTACAACTCTTATCGTCCGTAAATACCATGAAGATGTGAAACATCAGGGACGCCATTTTACTGAAGGCCGAATTCGTTCAGCAGGATACTGGGTAGTAGGTTGCAAAAGACTTGTTTCATCCATTCTGCACAAGTGTGTTACTTGCAGAAAACTCAGGAAAGAATTCCAATGTCAAAAAATGTCAAACTTACCTGTTGATCGCATTGAGCCTGAACAACCACCTTTTTCGTCTGTCGGCGTTGATATGTTTGGTCCGTGGGAGGTGTTAACAAGGAAAACCAGAGGCGGTGCAGCAAACAGTAAACGATGGGCTGCTCTCTTCACATGTCTTGTAACACGAGCCGTCCACATCGAAGTCGTGGAGGAGATGTCAGCTTCATCATTCATTAATGCGTTACTCAGATTTCAAGCAATACGTGGTCCCGTCAGAATATTTCGTTCAGATAGAGGCACAAATTTTGTAGGTACCGTGAATGAAATGAATATAAATGTCATAGAAGTGGAAAATGGACCGATTAAGAATTTCTTACAAAAACATGGAATTTCATGGATCTTCAATTCACCACACTCTTCACACATGGGAGGAGTGTGGGAAAGGATGATTGGTGTGACTCGTCGTATTTTGGATGCCATGCTGCTTGAATATGGATCTCGTAGTTTGACTCATGAAGTACTCACAACATTCTTAGCCGAGGCTAGTTATATCATAAACTCTAGACCACTCGTTGAAACATCAACAGATCCTAACAATCCATTTATTCTCTCACCGTTGACATTACTCACTCAGAAATCTAATGTATTGCAATCTAACATCATAGATTTTGAAACTGTTGACAAAAAGGATCTTCTCCGTAAACAGTGGAAAAGGGTTCAAAATCTCGCTGCAATCTTCTGGAAGCGTTGGAAAGTTGAATACCTCAATACACTACAAAATCGAAGGAAATGGACTTCTGTAGAAAAGAATGTTTCACTAGGTGACGTTGTACTCGTTCGTGACAAGGAACTCTCTCGAAATTCTTGGCCTTTGGGTATTGTTACAAAAGTCATGCCCAGTGATGATGGACTAGTCCGAAAGGTAGAACTCAGAATGATTATAGATGGCAACCCAAAAACATTCTTGCGTCCTATCAGTGAAGTGGTTCTGCTTGTAGAACAATAATCAGTGTTAAAGTACATGTGAACTTTGAACTTTGGTATTTTTGCATATATTTTGACATTATTAATGAAAAAATGTTTAGTCTTCTAAATATGAATCAATGTCTTATAAACACTTGTAAATATGTACGTTGCAAGTTTCTTTTTTGTTTTTATTTTTGATATTGTTGAGTTTAAGGTGAAATTTTCAATATCAGGCGAGGAGTATGCTGGAACGATTTCCGGAATTTTGTAAAGCTTTTTCCGATTTGATTTTTTTATTATTGAATTACGATAACTTCCTTGAAACTATCACGTTTTAATTCTATCATCTAAAAGTAATAATCTGTTAATCCAAGCACAATGTAAGTAAATTTTTCATGTCTTTAGTGCACATTTAAATAGTTCTTAATGCATATTAATTGTAGTTTTTGTATGCTGCGCGATAACGGCATTTTCAGATTATTTTGTCAAAGGGTCAAGTTGCGAGATTTTTTATGTATGGAACGCCATCCGCGTTATTATATTATGATTGTTTTTGAGAATTATGATATTTTTTAACATGTATTTGAAATTTAGAAATAATTTCATTTATTATTTACATTTAATTGTGTAATTAAAGTGTAGATTTAGGTAATTTCTACTGATAAGCCATATTTTTCTACTTTGAGATATTTTCATGGTACACCAGGTATATAAACATGCAGTTACAATTTTGTGAATTTGTACTGTCTTTTAATATTTCTATGTGATACTGGAACAATGCACACTTGCTATGTGCTATATAAATTGCTAATTCAGACATTTTCATCTAATTATGTTCTTAGCATGTTGCTATTTTTATTAAGGTATTTTTTCTGTAACAAATTTCTACAGTATTGTTTTATTTTTATATTGTAGCTTTTCACCGCATTCAGTATATGACAATTGTACAACAATTAACAATAAAGATATACCATGGTTAGCTGTGTTTACTTGTGAGACAGCACAAAAGCAATTTTGATTTTGTCGGTTTTATATTATTCTAGGTATTGCACGATTGATTGATTAGTTAATTGTTACTTAACATTCAGTGGCAAATATTTATGCATGTTCATGACGAGAACTAATTAGCAATAAATACAATATGACTGTATAGGTCCGGTAAAAGAGGTCATCTCGGTAGCAGGTCGAGGAAATTTGGAATGCCACGAGAAAATGAGAGTATATTGGATAGGGACAGAAATTTAGCCTTTTAAACGGAGAATCAGTTTTTGCAAGGGTTTTTTACAAGAGGCAACGGATCTAACATCTCTATTTTGACCGGTCGTGGCTGCGTACTTGATACATCCCTCAAAGCCAAACGGACGCCTCACTTTGACAAGGGTTTTACTGCCGGTCGGAAGATGACCTGTTGTGACAAAATTTCAATTCTCCAGTCACCCTTTGAGATAGGAGTTATGATACTTGAAATGAAATGGAATTACTTAATCCACACTATTTGTTAGTAACTGCAGGTGTGATACGTTGAATCTATTTTTTCTGGTTCTATTTACTACAGTACATGTAGTATTAAAATATGTCTGAAGTATGTCATTTGACAAGGCTCTGATTATATTTTGTACTAGTCAGTGGCTATAAGTGACTTTTTGACTGTTCTCTGTGTCATATGAATAATTATAATACTTGACAGGGACAGTATATGTTATATAATACAAGGTCAACACTTTTTTTTAAAGTTTTAAGTCGATTTGTAAAACACAAGCTATAGTGAGCTTTTCAAATTAAATGCATAACAAAATATTTACACTTAGTCAGAATCATTATGTGGATTATAAATATGGTCATCTGAAATGGGTGTCCAGTTACATTATGTCCAAAAGATCACGTCACACGTGTTTTCACAAAATATACCTGTCGAAAGTCGAACTTATCATTCTTTTTTCGTTAACTTTTTATACGACTGCAAAAATTTTAATTTTTCGTCGTATATTGCTATCACGTTGGCGTCGTCGTCTGTGTCGTCGTCATCGAAATACTTTTAGTTTTCGCACTCTAACTTTAGTAAAAGTGAATAGAAATCTATGAAATTTTAACACAAGGTTTATGACCACAAAAGGAAGGTTGGGATTGATTTTGGGAGTTTTGATCCCAACATTTTAGGAATTAAGGGCCAAAAAGGGCCCAAATAAGCATTTTCTTGGTTTTCGCACAATAACTTAAGTTTAAGTAAATAGAAATCTATGAAATTTTGACACAAGGTTTATGACCACAAAAGGAAGGTTGGGATTGATTTTGGGAGTTTTTGTTCTAACAGTTTAGGAATTAGGGGTAAAAAAATGGCCCAAATAAGCATTATTCTTGGTTTTCGCACAATAACTTTAGTTTAAGTAAATAGAAATCAATGAAATTTAAACACAAGGTTTATGACCACAAAAGGAAGGTTGGTATTGATTTTGGGAGTTGAGGTCTGAACAGTTTAGGAATTAGGGGCCAAAAAAAGCGGCCCAAGTAAGCATTATTCTTGGTTTTCGCACCATAACTTTAGTTTAAGTAAATAGAAATCTATGAAGTTCTTTGATATGCCAAATCTAACTGTGTATGTAGATTCTTAATTTTTAGTCCCGTCTACATTAAGCTCCAAAGGGTCCCAAATTAAACTTAGTTTGATTTTGACAAAAATTGAATCCTTGGGGTTCTTTGATATGCTGAATCTAAAAATGTACTTAGATTTTTTATTATTGGCCCAGTTTTCAAGTTGGTCCAAATCGTGTCCAAATTAAACTTTGTTTGATTTCATCAAAAATTGAATAATTGGGGTTCTTTGATATGCCAAATCTTACTGTGTATGTAGATTCCTAATTTTTAGTCCCGTTTTCAAATTGGTCTACATTAAAGTCCAAAGGGTCCATAATTAAACTAAGTTTGATTTTAACAAAAATTGAATTCTTGAGCTTTTTTGATATGCTGAATATAAACATGTACTTAGATTTTTGATTATGGGCCCAGTTTTCAAGTTGGTTCAAATCAGGATCCAAAATTATTATATTAAGTATTGTGCAATAGCAAGAAATTTTCAATTGCACAGTATTCAGCAATAGCAAGAAATCTTCAATTGCACAGTATTGTGCAAAGCAAGAAATTTTCAATTTCACAGTATTGCGCAATAGCAAGAAATCTTCAATTGCACAGTATTGTGCAATAGCAAATATTTTCAATTGCACAGTATTGCACAATAGCAAGAAATATCTAATTGCACAATATTGTGCAATAGCAAGACATTTTCAATTGATTGGAGTTATCTTTCTTTGTCCAGAATAGTAGTTGAATCAACTTAAATCATTGTTTTATACAATATACAATGTATATTAACTTTTACTACCAACTGATAAATTAAAACAATCTTTACCATTCAGTGATAACAAGCACCTTTTGTTACATTTTAATATTTTATGATGTATTTAAATGAGTAGTTATTGTTGCAAACTCCATTAGAAATTTGAATTGAGGTCAGTTTTGGATTAATATTCAACAGCATAGTGAATTGCTCAAAGGAAAAAAAAGTATTTTAAGTTCATTAGACCACATTCATTCTGTGTCAAACCTATGCTGTGTCAACTATTTAATCACAATCCAAATTAAGAGCTGAATCCAGCTTGAATGTTGTGTCCATACTTGCCCCAACCGTTCAGGGTTCAACCTCTGCGGTCGTATAAAGTTGCGCCCTGCGGAGCATCTGGTTTTTCTTAGAATTTGTTTCTAGAAGGGAAGTTAAAACATAATGATTTCTATTTGAATTGAATAATGATTAAACAACATTGATAAAAATATTGTTCTTGTATATTCAATCAAGGAAAACAAATGTGTGTGTTTTTGAAGTTGAAAAAAACATTGTTTGTCTTAATAGCAATCCATCAGTGCTCCAATCAAAAGATAAAAGGTTGGTACCTTTTCAATATTACTTGCTTAGCCTGGACGTCAAAAAGTTGCATATTCGATTACTTCGATGATAATGGCTGATTTATAATAGCGTTCAGCGGTAAACTAAATGCATTTTCAGGACGAGAACATGTTCTAATCTATAATACTAAAATTACGAGGTCCAATTTGTCAGCCGTCATCACGTAAACACGACGAATCAAAGAATTCAACTTTATATATAACTAATATAGTACAAAGGTGTAGATTAAAAATTACAACACTCCAGGCCCTTTTGTTTTCCACGTAATTAATATTGCCAATAATTAAGAAGTTCCGGGTCGAGTCCGATACCGATACCAATAGTATATTCACCTGTTTACCTATTACCTTATCTGTACGTTCCGCGTCTGACAGGCGCACCAACAAACGGTGTATTTAGGATTATTATGCTATATACACGGGTCATAATCACAGGGTTGACACTACTAAATTGTCAAATTGTTACCTATTGCAGTACTTTAATCAGTAGACTTTCTAAGATAACAATACGAATACTTAAAATCTGAACTAAAATTAAGGCGTACAGTTTTCAATTTTGTTAGCGGGCATGACGTAAAACAGCGAATCAAAGAACTCAACTTTATTTATAACTAATATAGGACAATGCTGTTGATTAAAATAATACTCCATTCCAGGACCTTTTGTTTTCCAAATAATTAATATTACCAATAACTGATAAATATCAGTTCGACGGGTTCAAACAGAAAGATTTGAAAGCAGAGAAAACTGTGTATCTTATAATCGGCATGACTTTATCAGATGACAATACTAATACTAAAATAAGGCTTGCGCATAGTTATATACTTTAATTCAGTCACGGACCCGCGATATCACGGGTGTGTTCTAGTGTACTATAATGAATATTAACCTTGCTTTGTATAATCTTGACCTGCTCTGGGCCGGATTTTTAAGTTCTATTTCACAAGGTAACAGTGCGCAGGAAGAAATGTCACCATCAACTAGACTCCGAGTTTACCACTTTTTGCTCTTACATTTTTCTCAAACCCAGTTTGCTAAAAGATAGTTTAAACTTATTACTAGTAGTTTATAGTGGATTGGGAAACAAGATTTTGCAACTTATATTAATCCCTTTCCACTTTGCGGGTGCGAGTGCTGCCTAGTAGCGGCATTAGCCTGCTCTTTTTCGAAATCTGCAAGGGTGTCTTTTACATGCAAGCTATTTATCGTCACCTTAAAACGGACTATCATCGTTTTTCAAGACCATACTAGGAAATGATGTCAAGGAAGAGCCTAACATTCAGTCCATGAAATGAATGAAAAGTAACTCAGATGCTAGATTACAAAAATTTAGGGCGCGAATGCTTACGGATTTGTAGAAATAGTTATATCTCTCTCTGTCGGCCTGTTTATTCAATTGGTAGGTAGACATTTTTTGTTAATAAAATGCAGCGCCTTCATCGCATGGTATATTTTCGCAAACGTTATGAGTGTACGTGCACCGCATCTAGATGTTTATATATAACTAGAACACACCCGTGATACCCGCGGGTCCGTGACTGAATTAAAGTATATAACTACGCGCAAGCCTTATTTTAGTATTATTTTTTATCTGATAAAGTCATGCCGATTATAAGATACACAGTTTTCTCTGCTTTCAAATCTTTCTGTTTGAACCCGTCGAACTTGAACTTATTGGTAATATTAATTATTTTGATAACAAAAGGTCCTGGAATGGAGTATTTTTTAATCAACAAGTCAACATTGTCCTATGTTAGTTATAAATAAAGTTGAATTCTTTGATTCACTGTTTTATGTCATGCCCGCTAACAAATTGAAAACGGTTCCTATATACACCCTATTTTTAGTCCAGATTTTTAGTATTCGTATTGTTATCTTAGAAAGTCTTACTGATTAAAATACTACAATAGGTAACAATTTGACAATGATTGAATTTAGTAGTGTCAACCCTGTGATTATGATCCGTGTTTATAGCATAATCCTAAATACACCGTTTGGCGGTGCACCTGTTAGATGCGGAACGTACAGATAAGGTAATAGGTAACAGGTGAATATACTATTGGTATCGGTATCGGACTCGACCCGGAACTTCTTAATTATTGGCAATATTAATTACGTGGAAAACAAAAGGGCCTGGAGTGTTGTAATTTTTAATCTACACCTTTGTACTATATTAGTTACTAGTATATATAAAGCTGAATTCTTTGATTCGTCGTTTTTACGTGATGACGGCTGACAAATTGGACCTCGTAATTTTAGTATTATAGATACTTAAGGAGATTTGTACGGAAGCGTATTAGCGCCGAACATTTTTTTTTTATTTGATTCTTCCTATGTTTGCGTTACAACGCAAACCTTTTGCGTTAAACGCAAACCTTTGCGATATAACCTTTGCGTTATAACGCAAACCTTTTGCGTTGTAACGCAAACCTTTACGATATAACACAAACCTTTGCGTTATAACGCAAACATTTGTTTTATCTTATTTCTTATTCAAGATCCAAAGGAAACCGTAGTTATTAATGGAGGAGGCTGTATATATTAAAATTTATCACCTTTGTAGTAATTGCAAAGTAAAATGCTTGAATAATTAGATCATATCAATGACTAATAATGATCAGAATAATATAAGAAGATGTGGTATGAGTGCCAATAAGAAAACCCTCCATCTAAGTCACTATTCGTAAAAGTAAACCATTATAGGCCGAATTACGGTCTTCAACACGGAGCATTGGCTCACACTGAACAACAAACTATAAAGGTCCCCAAAAACGATATCCATGTTTCTACTAGTATATATATTACAAAGAAAATTGAGTAAATTGAGGTTATACCTAAGAAAAAAATCAACCCTGGTAATATAGCTATAACCGAATATAAATATACTTCCAAAGTAAGCTCTCGTTTGAGAACTGTGTAAAGTAGGTTAGATTCAAACAAGCTACCCGTTGGCAATAAATGTATAGAATGAAGATGTTTTATTAATAAAATTATGTTCTCTCTATTCAAATTGCTACCCAAGCATCTTAAAAATACTTCATTATATTGAAATGAAAATTCAATGACTTTCTATCAAAGAATCTCGATCATATTCTAAGATGAAAAAAAATGTTTCCTTATTAAGAATTCATTTTAAAGCAGAAAGATCATTTTATCTATTTGACTTGGAGGTTGGTTTCACAATTGTACGACATTATTTTATCTTTCAATTTTAATATGACTATATACTAAACTATATCTATTTTCTTGTTAAATGATATACTTTTCTGATGCACAAATCAGTCTTAATTTATGTATAAATTGCACTTCAATTATTCCATTATTCCTATGCATATTTATTATAATGATTTGGCCTTGTATGTATGTTTCTTTTTTTATCTACTAGTAAATCACATCCGAAATGAATGACAGACGGACATATATACAAAACTTAATGAATAATTGAAATCAAGATATTTGCGTTATAACGCAAAGGTTTGCGTTACAACGCAAACATAGGAAGAAAAATTAAAAAAAAATGTGTGGCGCTAATACGCTTCCGTAGATTTAAATAATCAGAAGTTGTATTTCCGCGAAACAAACAAGGATATATTGTTATATCTCTTAACAATATAACTTTCCTTAAAGTTAAGAGATATTTTAAGATATCTTTTAACTTTAAGGAAATTATTTGATATATACAAGTACAAATATACAAAGCGCGGGAAACTTCCTGTTAAATGGAAGTGTAAATAAAACCCTTGTACAAAATATCACATTCCTTTCAGAGAAATGGAATACAAATGATTAGAAAGCACCAATCAGCTTGAACGATTATAATCCACATAAAAGGAATTAAAATCATTAATTTCAGGAAGTTAACTCTTTATCTAACCTTAACATTTCTGGTTCAATATTCACTCATTTCTGCTTTTCTCATTTATTCTGTCATTTTATTTGTGTTTTTAATAAACATTTATTAATATCAATTATTCATTGCAATGTATGAAGAATTGTTGCACCATAAGTGTATTATAAAAAAAGGAAAGCAGTATAGTTTAATCACAATATTTATAGGCAAGACTAGACACAAGCTATATATAAACAGCACTAATTGCACCACTTATTACAGATAAGGTTTACATGATAAACACTTATATTATGAAAATGTTTGAAGAGTTATATAAAACCATAAAATTTTATCATACAACTGCAATGTCACCTATCATAAGTCTACAAAGCTATATTAAGCATGACAGAATAAGAGCTTACATTATATTAAACTCAGCTTTCATTTACATCCCCCTTTTTTCGACCCTCGTATAATACATAGAGCACTATATGAGACATGGATTACTTTATATACATAAGTATACCGTTGTTCAAAACTCGTGAATTTATTACGAGAAAATAAATCTAGGTTACAACCTTGAACCGAGGGAAACCCATTAAATATTATAAAGTGGAAAAAAGCGGAACAACAGAAACGTCTCAATAAGTTAAAGTTTTTGGCAAACGCTTGTTTCTTAGAACTTATGCATTACTTTTTTTGACCAAATTCATTTGTTATTTAATTATTTTGAGTTAAAGTTAACGCATTTGGGAGGTATCAGTTGACTTTGACACAATTTAGGCTCGCTATATAGTTGACTTCAAAATATGTTTGAATTTACATATAGGACGGAAATGCGACCATTTTTGATTGGATGAACCTAAAGAGATATATTTGTTCAATTTGAAAAGAAAAGCATTTGTAAAAGCATTTACTTCTAAAATTCAAATAACAAAATTGGATAATTACATAAGGCAACCTTCATACTCTTAATTAAAACAAATTTGATATTCTGATTGAAACAATTTAAAATAAAAGTAATTTGTTATGTAAACTCGAATCTAAACTTTTCTTCGTGTCCTTCTTCTAAGATGTGTGTGAGATGCACGTGGTCAATGTCTGTTTCATCTGACAGCATGGTCCTCCATGTCCCTTTGAGGTAGTCATTACAATGAATTACTCCTCCGGGGCAATATAGTGTATGACGTACAGGAAGTTGGAAGGCTGTTATGTGGAAGTCGCCATTTTCCACGTATTTTGCAAGAATGAAAAATCCCGAATCTTTTGACAAAGGACAATCTAAATGTGAAAAATCATGTTTTTCAATTCCTGCCCCACCATTTGTAGCCGTTACGTACTTTTCCAAGTATCCGTTTTCATAAGTGAAATCCTGAATTCCGTGACGGAAGAGCAAAGATATTTGTTCTTGTTGACTATCAGCAAAACTGCAACCATAATACCGCAAAAGTTCTGATGTGGCCTGTTCTGTTGGTATTTGTTTGTCAAATTCAGGTGGAAATATAATCTTTCCAGATTTTCCAGATATTGTACTTGATAACCATTGTGTGTTTTTTACTACCTTATGCTTTGGTTCCAAAGGAGGCAGGTCACTGAAGCAAGCAAGGTCAATCAAGCTATACTGCCCTGGAACAATATCTGCTACCATTCCGTGTCCACCGCTCATAACAACAGAACCTGTTTTTCCAGCCCTTCGGAATGAAGCAAATTTATTCCATCGCTGTCTTATATAGGTAGTAAGTTCATTGGCTTCTGTGTCATCATACACTTTCTGAAGGCGGCCTTGAAAATCATCTAGAGAAGAATCAGTGCCTTGTTCTATTTCCTCTTCTAATATTGGCGCAAAAACCTCGGCTCCACTGCCTGCTACCAACTTTTCAAAATCTTCAAACGAAATTTCGTCAGTACTAACATTCGAGAAAGACTTCAAAATTTTTGACATATTTGCGTTTCTGTTCTTTTCCCAAACATATTCCGTGAATTCACGGAAGTTTAATGTTCCTGATCCATCTCGATCAGCCTCCAAAAATGCTTTTCGCATTACATTGACGCATTCTGCAGTTTCGGTTTCATTCATGACGTGATTACAAAAGTAGATTTGGAATTCCTCGAAGCATATCTGTTCACTTTTATTTGTATCTACAGAATTAAAAACTAGATTACTTTCTTTTTCTGACATGTTTAAGCCAAGACCTTGAAGGAAGTCTGCAAATTCGTTTTTATCCAACTGTCCGTTTCCATTCGTGTCAATTTTCATAAACATTGCCTTTATCTTCTCTGTACTTTCTTTTTCCAAGGAAGGACTTTTTTGTTGTGTTTCCTTTTCTGGTTCCACTATCTCAATAGAAGTGTTGAAAACATGCTTTTTAGTCTGTGCATCGGCTCGAAGCTTTGTTTTATGTAGAGCTGAATCGATATCCTCTACTTGTTTAGATGTTCCATTTTTCTTATTCCTTTTTTCCACATTTTTCAAATGCCGTTCCTTAAGGAGTTTTTGAACAGGCGTTGTCTTATCTCTGACGCACTGAACTATTTCCTCTAGGTCAGATAACCAGGCCCTTTTCACAGTTTCGTCATCGACAGCTATTTCCATTTCTAGCATTGGAATATTCGCCAGTCTAAATCTACCTTTAAGATTTTTCATAAAACCACTGTACATTTCAAGGCTTTCTATTTTGGTATGTTTAGTGAATGTTAATTCGCCTTTTTGGTTGGAGTCGTTGTCACTACTATAGTATCGAAGACACTGGGGTGTCAAAACACACCAACGTTTCACCCAGTTTGTCCAATTTGCCTGCTTCTTAGTACGTTTGTAGATCTTGCCTTTTCTCATTACCTCTACAACCAACCACATGTAGAGACCGTCAATGCAAGTGTTTATTTGTTGCTGTGATGTATTGGAAAAGGCGAAATCCTCCATAATCGATAACATGTTTTGGAAAGTAATTTTGTCTTTCGAAAAGACATCATCCGAAGATTTGAGATTATGTCCTAAATTAGACAGAATTTTATCTAGAAGCCAACTTGCGTCCTCTCGGAAGATGACTGGTGGGTATGTATCTTCATCCATCAGACGATTTGTTATGCACCATAGTTTGTAAACATCTCCTGTTTCCAGCTTACTTTTTATTCCAGATTTAAGAATGCTCCAACTCAGATCCTCCAAATCACTGCAAGATTTCGAAAAAGCAACCCCAGGTTCCCGTATATTTTTCTTAACATACTCTTTGAAATCACTGAATTTTACAGCTGCCTCCGAAAACGTGTCGAAAAATTTGCGTTCAGAAAATTGAATTGATTCATATCTAGAAGACGCTTTTGCCAGAAACCATTTCAATATTTCCTTATTAATGGTTACACTGTCGGGTCCGTCTTGATTATATATGGCTTGCCAAACACTGGTCAGCTGTTCTCCGGGCATTTTGACCTGCAAATAAAAATGATGATAATAATGATAGACAAACTTTATAAATATAAGAAAATATAAGAAGATGGAGTATGAGTGCCAATGAGACATGTTTTATACATATACATTTGTACACGTTTTAAACTTCTGAATATGTCTCTATTGTCCTCATATTTGTAACTAAACCCGATTATTAAGATGAGAATCATTAAATATACGAATGATCCCACAATTTATTATGAACGTTATTACCCATGCTAATATTGCAAAAAATAAGTACGTCTTGCTGGAATGGGACATAACTCATACCAAATGAAATAGATTTAAAAAGGATTTCTAACATAATCATGGAACATACTTCGGACATGTGTAGGACTTTAAACCGCGTTAGTCACACTTAATATTTAGATACGCTAAAGTGCGTTGGTGGCGACTCGGAAGTTCGATGGATAACAAAAGCAATATGTTTTCAAGGTTGTAAATAAAGGCAACAGTAGTATACCGCTGTTCAAAACTCATAAATCCACGAACAAAAAACAAAATCGGGATCACAAACTAAAACTGAGGGAAACGCATTAAATATAAGAGAACAACGACACAACATTAAAATGTAACTAACACACAGAAACGGACTAAGCATTAGACAAAATCCTATGAGAATAACAAATACATGTATAACATCAAAACCAAATACATGAATTTGGGATAGATAAGTACCGTGACACGTTTTGTAGTAATGTGAATTCATACTCAAAAATAAGAGAAAACAAACGACACAACGGAAACACAACGTTAACATGTAACACACACAGAAACGAATTATAATATAACAGTGGCCGTATTCCTGACTTGGTACAGGACATTTTTAAAGGAAAAAATAGTGGGTTGAACCTGGTTTTGTGGCATGCCAAACCTCCCTCTTTTATGGCCATATGAAAGATACCATTAAAATGACAACACAACATTACAGGACTACAATATAAATAAATAGAAGAACACAATTGACAAAGAAACACACGAATAATAGCTAACAAAAGGCAACAAATTAAAAAAAATTAATACGCCAGAAGTGCATTTTGTCCACACAAGACTCACCAGTGACGCCCAGATACAAAAGTATGAAAGCCGAAACAATTACATAGTTGAACAGCATCTAGGACCAAAAGTTAAAAAAAGCCATGCCAAAAACGGCCAGGGTATTCTGTTAGGTTCCAAAACATCCCTATTATTTAGAATAATTTATACTTTTGCAAACAGTAAATTTTATAAAATGCCTGTACAAAAGATGTACATGATAAAACTGAAGTATTAGCTAATTACAGGAAACAACCAAAATACATTACATAACCCTACAAAATGCAACACATCCGAATAAGTTTAAATCTCAACGCCAAGTGACGTCATATTAGAAAATTGTAAATGTTAACATGTCAGTTAATAGAAATCAAATGTTTTGTGAGAAGCAGCTATCGGGTTGTTAAGTTAATCATCGAGTATGTAGTAAAATTTTACAGAATGAAACTGCAAAAGATACCAGAGGAACAGTCAAACTCATAAATCGAATATAAACTGACAACGCTTGGCTAAAAATGAGAGAAGACAAACAGACATTGAGGACATACAGATGATACCTTCCTATATCTAGAATGATGCCAACATTGTCTGAAGAGATGCACATTTCAATTCTTCTAAATCCACAAGGTACTCACAGGTGATGATAAAACAGTATATATAAATTATCACTTACTAGTAATCCTAATTTGCTTATTGCAGAATTGTTTTTATTTACACCATACACAAACATATTATGCATTTTAAAATGCCATAGTTGTTTTATGGACAATGATGAATGCAAATTTAGATACTAACTAATTATGAGAAAAAATGAATTCAAGAAAATGCACATCTGTAGATTTTGAAATAGTCATATAGACCATCAAACACCATCATTCCAAAATGCCATAAGCACTGGGTTAAAGCTGATGACAGTAACTGCATTCACGGTCATCCCAAGATGTTGGATGAAAAATTAGGTCAGTATCTGTATTGTTTGTTAAAGTGCTTTTGTATCATTTTCTTTACAAAGTATACATTGATACGATGTAAATTCATTAAAGATTCACACAGAAATCACCAATTACTACCGAGAAAAGTTCATGAAACGGGAAATTGAAATATTTTCAAGATGACCGTACCATATAACAAGGATGACCGTGATTGGTAAACAGATGACCGTAACTTGTAAAGGATGACCGTAATTTGTAAAGAATGACTGTAATTTATATAGGATGATCGTAACTTTTAAAGGATGACCCTCAATTCTTAAAAAATCCGTATTTGTATTCATAGCTTTTTGTTGTGTTTGTCTCAATAGGGGCTCGGTTAGCAGATATAAACATGTTTCATCAATTACTTTTTAACTATTTGCCGTATTTTGAGTTCATGACAATGATAGTAAATTTCTGGGGGTTGGAACCCCTTTTTATTTACCGATCAATGCATTTGAATGAGGACATATAGTTTGAACCCCCCTTTACCCTGGGTTGGGACACCCTTTTTTTGAAAATGGCTGAAACCGCCCCTGTCTCTTGTGATACGCTATACGTACAAGAATATTTTAAGTATCTATTTTGATGGAGCTCACCTTCACTAGTTTGGTCGTAGTATTTTAAAAACAGGTTCTGTTATTTTACTTGCAAAGCAAATTAGAAGACCAATCAAAGACGATATAATATCAATGGGTGTACATCCATTGGCATTTTTAAAAAAGTGCTTTTATTATATGTAATTACAAGGAATTCCAGAAATTAAAAAAAAATCTTTTGGCTTTTAGTTGGAGGCTGTGCTGCACAATTTTTTTTCATAATACTTGTAAGGTGTCATTTAATCGCGCTTTTGTTGCATGTTTTCCCAAGTTGTTCATGTGCATGTCTTGTTGTATGTTCATTTAAATCATACCCTGTACCGTAAAAAAGATATATGGTGAACTATGTATTTGAAGCACTTATTGTCTTCTACCTATAGGATAATACTCTCATATAAATACGTTTTATGATCTTTTATATCAACACCATTAATCATTTGATACAAAAAAGGTAGTTATACAAATACGGATATTTCTTAGAATTGACGATCATCCTTTAGAAATTACGGCCATCCTTTACAAATTACGGTCATGTTTTAACCAATTACGGTCACCCTTGTTATGAATTGCTGATTCTGTTACGGTCATCTCGATTGTAATTTACGGTCATCCTAGCGATTTTTTCAAATCGAATTTCCTGTTTCATGCACATTTCTCGGAAGTAATTTCTGATTTCCGTGTGAATCTTTTATAAATTTAAATCGTATCAATGTCTTCTTTGTAAAGAAAGTGATATAGAAACGCTGTAACAGACAATACAGATACTGACCTATTTTTTCATCCGACATCTTGAGATGTCCGTGAATGCAGTTACGGTCATCAGCTTTACCCCAGTGATAAGGCAAAATCAAATGACAAAACACATCAAACGAATGGACATTCTGACTTGGTACAGGCATTTTTAAATGTAGAAAAGGCATTGAAATAAGTGTACTCGCAGAGATTGATATTTAGGTAAAATCCAATTACGACTAAATTAAATTTTATTTTCACAGACTCACGTACACTACATACATATATATCTGTTATGTAGTTTTTCAGCTAGTTTTCATTTCACGAAATGTAAATGAAAATATCGAAACTTGAATTCTAGAAGAAAAACTTCTGAGTAAAAGTCATCTCCATTAATAATCTGTCGTAAAATTCGTTGATGAAAAGAACGGTGTCGAATATTGCTAAACATTGAACCCCTTGTAAGGTTCAATTGATACTTAGAATTTTTATGTCATGTGTAAAATCTTGCTAAGTCGAAACTTATTATTTGTATTTCCTTGTAAAATTTTATACATTATAATCATTAATAATATTTAATCGAAATGATAACATTAGAGAACACGTAACTTTTACCATGTTAATATAATTTCTACTTTTCTACACATCTCAAATGGTAAATTTACCTACTACACGTCTTAAACTGACACAGATTACGTAACGAAGTCATCTTTGACCTTATACGAATTAACTTACACACTTCAAAATTCTTAAGTACCTTTATCCTGTACAATTTAAATGCGTTGCAGTGTGTTTCAAGTTAAACTTATCCTGCAGAAACAAAAAAAAAATGTTTAAATCATTCATTTTTTTACTTTTCTTGAAGATAAACTAGTTCTAAATTCATTTGCTATTGAATTCTTTTTCATTTTATTGTAATGCAAGAACATTGTATTTTGTGTTTAATTTGTCAGTTTTAACATGTTTAATGAGGAAAACCATGTTATGCACTTAAATAATGTATATCTATAATACAGGATATAAAATAGGCAAAAGATACAAACAGGATTTTCTAAACTAATAAATGAAAGATCCAAGCAACACAAAACTTGTGGGAAAAGGGAGTAACATTTGGTCCGAAGGTATACACATTCTACTCAATTATTAACACATGTTTTGTAGTTAATGATGATTCGCACAAATCTGTAGTCATTTGTGGCACCACAGATATTAATAAAGGGTCAATCGGATCGCAATGGCGTCCGTCAAACTTTCAAAGGATGATATGCTGATTAATTAGTTTTCTTGTAAAAACAACTTTCTATCAAGGAAATATGTTCGGAAACGAAAGATCTACAGTACATCATCTTTGAAATAAGTACTCCCTGTATAGATTTTAATTACATAGATATGAAAAGCTTACAATTGGAAAGGTGAATGTTTTCATTTTGTCGTAAAGTTATTTTTTACGACCATTATCATCAATTTCCAAATTAAATTTAAGATATGGCGCAGACTTAACTACATGTATATCGGGCATCCTTTATTTCTATTTCTTTGAAAAAATACATCGATTATCACTGACTAGTTTCTAAGAAAAACCAACAACCATAAAATATTTTCCTCGCGAATCTATACATTTTCTATTTTCAATGAATAAAGATGTGGAGATTTACTAACATGATTCAGTATATTTGATGAAAACCAATTATAGGTTTGATATCTCATTTTACAGGATACTTAAAAATAATATAATACTATGATATGTCTTGGTTCAAGAAGTATGTTTTATAAGTCTTGACATTATTGATAAATATATACATCATCTTGTTTTAGGATTCTTGTAATCGTTAAATGAAAATTAGCGTGTTAGAAAATATGGCAAAGAAATTGTCAGAGTGAACAAATAATTAAATGGGATCGTTATTCAAATGCAATTTAAAAAAAACTATTAGTTTTCTCGTTTGAATTGTTTTACATTTTCTTATCGGGGCCTTTTATAGCTGACTATGCGGTATGGGCTTTGCTCATTGTTGAAGACCGTACGGTGACCTATAGTTGTTAATGTCCGTGTCATTTTGGTCTTTTGTGGATAGTTGTCTCATTGGCAATTATACCACATTTTCTTTTTTATACTAATAAAGAAAAGAAAATACCGAACTCCGAGAAAAAGGCAAAATCAAAATCCCTAACGAATGAATAACAATTGTCATATACCTGACTTGGTAAAAGCATAATTTTCTTTTCATCAATGTGCATGTAAAAAACGGAGTATTAAACCTGGTTAGTTTAGCTAGCTAAACATCCTTTATAAGTAAGCACTTCCACTGTTATTCATCTGACTCTAATCTGAATCATTAATCAGATAAGAGAGAGACGAAACAAAGTTAATGCGTAATAGACACTTTTGAAAAATATACAAACATAAGGAAATAAAAAGATTAACAAGGAAATGTGTTTTGTAGTTTTGTTGTGAGAAAAAATAAAAATAAAAAATTTCCTCCATATACAATTAAAGAAATATGTATCGATTTCTAAAAATGATTCAATAGTACTTACTGCACTCATTTCAACTTTACGATAGAACAAAGAGGATATGGAGTATTTATCCATGACACGAAATCAGAACATGCACAGAAAAAACCACAAAAAGCAGAAGAACAACGCTTTTATCGTTGTTCTTCATCTCTGAGATGATTCATTCAACACGGCTTGAAATGGTCCCACCTCACTGCAAGCAAAAGACAGCCCTTAGCACCGCTTTTAGCGGAATTATTTACCAACAGGCGACCATAACACGACTGTGAGTTAAATTTACAAGTATAGTTCAGATGATTACTCGAACAATCAGTTATATAAAAAGGATATCTCATGTAAGATTATTTATTAAAACAATTGCCAAAACGAAAATTTCCTTTTACAAAGTGAATACTATCTATATACAGAAAAAAAAGAAATATATTCATGGGAAACTAGACATATTCAATTGGTCTTTACACGATGAAATAGAAAGCAAGATGTTACTATTTCACGCCTTAGTATCTTCGATATTTTGCACTAGAAATCCAACCTTATAGTTTCCCAGTGAAATGTTTTGTTTTTTGGTTTCCTTTTGAAATAAATTGTCGACAACTCTAGTCAGCTCCAAAAATTGTCTATGGTATGGAAAATAGCTCCTGATTTCAGTAGTGCGTTTTTAATAGATAATTATTTTAGCATATTTATATATGTGAAACAACATGAAAATAGTCTGCGTTGCTTAAAAGTTTACAATATTTATGAAAGTTAACTGATAAATAAAAATTTATTCGAAAGATCACTTATTGTGCATCGATCCTTGTAGAGTTATTGCTTTCGAAGACGAAATTGATTTCATGAAATAACAATCGTAAAATATTAGTAAAATTTATTGTATGTGAATATCTTAAAAATTAAATCATGCAAAAGGATGATAATAAAACTCAGCAAAAAACCAAGCAAATATTAGATTTTAACGAAAATAAACCGTCTGAGTATACAAAATATGTGTGTTTGAAACGGTTTTAAATTCTATTGCAAACACACCTCTAAAAATAATAACTATCTCTGGACATCTTACTGTTCCTCTTTTAACAACAACATCAATAATGATAGGAGGAAGAGACATATGTTGTTCAAGTATTATTTAAATTTTGTTCAGGTATCTTGCTACAAGTAGCATTTGTTTTTATAACTTTCAACCTAAGAATTATTTAGAAATATTGATACATGCATTTGTTTTTGTATTCGATGTATAATATGTGTAAATACGACGAAATGTAGGTTATTTCAGATACTTTGTATTTCGGTAGCAGTGTTTACTATAATAGTAGGTAAATTGCAACCCCCAACTACGTCATTTTCGTATTTATCGAACGGTTAACATGTCAAAACTGATAGAAAATAATACGTGTGGCCACAAAATATTCCTTTCGAAAGAAATAAAACCTTCCCCAAAATCAGATGGTATCTCTGGAGTTCTTTTAAATTTCTATTTGAAAAACCAATTATTTATTGATATATTCATCTGTACAACAAATCAATCCTAGTGATGACAATACAATGCCAACTACTGAATAATGACAAGCTAGATTTCATTTTGTATTTAAAATTAACCGAGAGATATAGTATCGCTACTTTGGCGGGTTGCAAAATAATACGAATATATATGTTTGTTAACATGTAAAACTTGCATCTTTCGTTGTGTATCTACATCAAGTAAATTTGAAAATCGCGAAATGTGTAATCGCTGCAAAAAGGGATAGACAAGACTTCACGTGAAATAAATGTTCAACGAAAATAACAACTACATGTATCTTATTTCCACTGTAACAAGTGCCAATGAGACAACTCTCCATCCAAGTTATAATTTGCAAAAGAAGAACCATTGTAGTTCAAAGAACAGGAAGGGGCCTTGGTGGCCGAGTGGTCTATGTAGTTACTACTGTGATCACTAGTCAGTCAACACTGAGGTTGCGAGTTCATGCTGGTGCACTAGACTCCAATCTTAATTGACTAGGATTGTCAGTTTTCCTATCAAAGGTCGGTGTTTTCTCCAGGCACTCCGGCTTCCTCCACTAATAAAAACAGGTCGCCTAAATGCGGTGCTTAAAAGTGGCGTTAAAACACCAAAACTCAAATCGAAGTACGGTCTTCATCATGGAGCCTATGCTCTCAACGAACAGTTAAAGTATGTTTTTAATGAGTTGCTAAGATGATGATGATAGAAACTGCATTGATTCATCAGTCTTGATATTTACCACTACAAAACCAAATAATAATTAACACTGGCAATGTTCACCATTTTATACAAAATTGTCAACAGCTTATCATTCCCGTAATAATTGACTAAACTACCAAGGTTAAATAAACGCCCAACATCTTATGTTACATGTACTTACCGGTATTGATGTCTCAAGTTATACAATAGTCACTATTGTGGAGAACTCTTACAGCTATTCAAAATATATCTGACTTTCCTAAGTTTTATAAGATTCTTTTATATTGGCAAAACTGTATTAACTTGTACACATCTACTCCGTGATTTCCGGAGGAAGACAGACTGAAGTGTGATTATAAACAGATAAACATAAATAATCAATTTTGTAATCGTGTTTCAATTATTCTTAGAAATATCTAATTTTCAGTAAAACTGTCAAAAGCTTAATCCGCTGCTAAATTATATGGGATGGGATATGTAAAACTTAGACTTCATTATAAAATTATTGACCATTTAAAATTTATATTCATTTATCGTTTTAAATTTCCAACTTTAACTGAAAACATTTACCATTAACACATAATGTTGAAAACAAGCAAATATTAGAATCTAGATTTATCAAAAATAAACAAAAAGATAAATCACAAATTTCAACAAGAAAAGACAAAACATCGTAATTCGATTTCAACGTTAACTTGGTTTATCAATAGTAAACACCGATGTGCAGAAAAAATGAAAACTTTCAATTGACAGAGGCAGAGCCTGTAAATTTTTTCATATCTTTTCTTTTGACTCAATTTGTCATCAAAAGCGCATCATTCATTGCAGTACTATCATAATATCAAGCAGAATGTAACAGAGATGAAAGATGACAGTTTATGCTTACAATTATATTAATTTTAGTTACGTTAAACATGTATAGATTATGGACGTAGTTTAACTAGCAATACATCTAAATATGATCTGCTCCAAATCCATTTTTAAAATGTGAAGTGGTCCGTCCTCGTACTTAGACTTATATATATATCCGTAGATACACTAGGAAGTTAAACCCACAGAACAGCAACACACTTACTGTTTCTGTATCTTTATAAAACATAAAAATGTATATATTTCGTAATTTCTGATAGGGTTAAGGTCATTATATAATATAAACCCCTGAAAGAAATTGACGAGTTAGGCGAAAGATAACCAAGGAATATTCAGGACAAACGAACAACGACACAGCAAAAAATAAAAATAAACGACAAAAAACAAACAATAAAACTCATAGAAAAACTATAGACTGAACAACATGAACCTCGAGAAGTAAACAAGCTAGATCCATTTTCCCGTTTAACTTAATATAACATTAAATCATATTTGGTTTTACTAATGACATTAAGTGTCAGTGTTGGTAAATCTGGATGCGGACAGAGAAAAAAGCCGCAAATATAGATGTATATAAATTCATCATAGAATTGAATTTTATATTTGCGCCAGACGCGCGTTTCGTCTACAAAAGACTCACCAGTGACATTCGAAAAATGTGAAGGCCAAAGGTATATAGTTGAAGAGCATGGAGGACACTAGTCACGAGTTAAAAAAAACCTTAGTATTGTATCTGATTTGTAAATGTACAATAAGTCAGATGAAGTTTAATCATTTAATAGTAGCCAACGTTTTCAACTTTAGCTTCAAGTAATAAATCAAGTTATCTTTTTGAATAAATTATGATTTCTAAAGTACCGCTAAAAGTTTTTCATCAGTCTGGTGCAATAAATTATTATAATGTGTACACTTCTGTCGGGCAGGGTTTTTATACCATAAACTCATATATTATGCTAATTTATTGTATAAACATGACAATGCGACGGCTGCCACGTGTGGAGCAGAATCTGCTTACCCTTCCTGAGCACATGAGATCACCCCCAGTTTTTGGTGAGATTCGTGTTGCTTAGTTTTTAGTTTCAATGTTGTGTCATGTGTATTATCATTTGTCTGTTGGTCTTTTTCGTTTTTAGCCATGGTATTGTCAGTTTATTTTCGATTTATGAGTTTGACTCTCCCTCTGGTATCTTTTCCCTCTATTATTGGCAAGGTTAACTTTATGTTATGATCATTATGTACATTTTTCATAAACTATAAGCAATAAGGTCACTATATTTGGTTTATATAAACATTGTTAGATGTGCATGTTTGTCATGAATAGTTTTTTTTTCACATAACCTTTTCATCTTCTTTTATTGTGTATTGTTCATTAACGTTACATTTTCAATGGTATGTCTATTTCCCTTATACTGTAAGAAATAGGTCATATCCTGATGGTTCATTGATAATGAGAAGTTATTGTATTCTTTGGTTTAGTTTCATAATCAAATAAGGAAAAACTAGTTAGCTATACACAAAACAGTCATAAAGCCCGATGAACATACCAGCAATCTAGCGTTCTTCTGAATGAGATTTATTACACAAAGAAATGTAACATTCATAATGACACGAGGTCCCACAATACTACGCAGAGGTAAATAAAAGAAAAACCTCATAGAAATCGTGTTTTCATGATCCTAGCTACAAATGTCATTTTAAGTATTGAATACTTCTTTTTGTAATTTCATTGGGTTACAAAAGCGCGTACCATGCGCACATTTTTAGAATGAAGGACTATTAAGCTTCATACAAAATGTACTTCGGTCAACGCTTTTACACCCCAATGAATTTACAAAAAGTAGCATTCAAGTCTTAAAGTACTGAGTACTCTTTGGTAAATTTTTGTAACAAAACTTTGGTCGATTGTTTAACGAAGACACCAAGTTACAGTACTGTTCAATATCATATTTATTTCTGATTAATAACCCTCGTATTATATTACCTTTCCTGCATACAACAAGCTTAAGGCAAATATTTTTACCAATCATTTATGATCGAAATGTCCTTATTGAATTGAAAATTCTGTAAGGGTGCTTTTCATTCAATTCACCAGTATTTGTAAAAGCGTAAATGGGTTCACTGACTTATTATATTTCTTAATCAATTTCTAAATTAAGTATATACAAATAATGTACAACCCCTTTGTTAACAAAGTAATTTGACCGCGGAATTAGCTGTTATGTAAACGAGAATCTAAACTTTTCTTCGTGTCCTTTTTCTACGACGTGTGTGAGATGCACGTGATCAATGTCTGTTTCATCTGACAGCATGGTTCTCCATGTTCCTTTGAGGTAGTCGTTACAATGAATTACTCCTCCGGGTACATACAGTGTATGACGTACAGGAAGTCGGAATGCTGTTATGTGGAAGTCGCCATTGTCTACGAATTTTGCAAGAATGAAAAATCCCGAATCTTCTGACAAAGGACAGTCTAGATGTGAAAAATCATGTTTTTCAATCCCTGCCCCACCATTTGTAGCGGTTACGTACTTTTCCAAGTATCCGTTTTCATAAGTGAAATCCTGGATTCCGTGGCGGAAAAGCAAAGATATCTTTTCTTGCTGACTATCAGCAAAACTGCAACCATAATACCGCAAAAGTTCTGATGTGGCCTGTTCGGTTGGTACTTGTTTGTCAAATTCAAGTGGAAATATGATCTTTCCTGATTTTCCGGGTATTGTACTGGATAACCATTGTGTGTCTTTTACGACCTTATGTTTTGGTTCCAATGGAGGCAGGTCACTGAAGCAAGCAAGGTCAATCAAACTATACTCTCCTGGGACAATATCTGCTACCATTCCGTGTCCACCAGTCATAACAACAGAACCTGTTTGCCCAGCCCTTCGGAATGTAGCAAATTTATCCCATCGCTGTCTTATATAGGTTGCTAGTTCATCTGCTTCTGTGTCCTTATAGACTTTCTGAAGGCGGTCTTCAAAGTCGTTCAGAGATGAATCAGTACCGCGTTCTATTTCTTCTTCTAATATTGGCACAAGAACCTCTGCTCCACTGCCTGAAACTAGCTTTTCAAAATCATTAAACGATATTTCGTCAGTAGTAATGTTAGCGAAAGACTTCAAAATTTTTGTCATTCTGGCAGACCTATTTTTTTCCCAAACAAACTCCGTAAATTCCCGGAAGTTTAGTGTTCCTGATCCATCACGATCAGCCTCCAAAAATGCTTTTCGCATGGCATTTACGCATTCGGCAGTTTCCGTTTCGTTCATGATATGCACACAAAAGTAGTTTTGGAATTGTTCGAAGGTTATCTGTTCACTTTTATTTGTATCTACAGATTTGAAAACTAGATTGCTTTCTTTTTCTGACATGTTTAATCCAAGACCCTTTAAGAAGTTTGCAAATTCTAACTTATCCAGCAATCCGTTTCCGTTCGTGTCAATTTTCATAAACATCGCTTTTATCTTTTCTGCACTCTCTTTTTCCAAGGAAGGACGTTTTAGTTGTACTTTGTCTTTTGTCTTTTCTGATGTTAATGGTTTTACTACATTTTTGGGTGTGTCATCGAAAAATTTCTTTTTAGACTGCCTCTCGGCCCGGAGCTTTGTTTTATTTAGAGCTGATTCGATATCTTCTACTTGTTTATTTGTCCCATCTTTCCTTTCCCTTGCTGCCATACTTTTCAAATGCCTTTCCTTGAGGAGTTTTTGAACAGGTGTTGTATTATCTCTCAAGCACTGAATTATTTCTTCTAGGTCAGATAACCATGCTCGTTTCTCATTTTCGTCATCGACAGCAATTTCCATTTCTAACACTGGAACATTTGCAAGCCTAAACCTTCCTTGCAGATTTTTAACTACACCACTGTACCCAACAAGGCTTTCTAGTTTAGTATTCTTCGTAAACGTAAATTCGCCTTTTTGATTGGAATCAGCTTTTGTTGGAACTCTTGTTGAAGCTTTAATATCCGTACCATAGTATCGAAGATACTGAGGTGTCAAAACACACCAACGTTTTACCCAATTTGTCCAATTTGCCTGCTTCTTAGTACGTTTGTATACTTTGCTTTTCTTCATCACTTCTACAACCAACCACATATAGAGATCGTTGATACATGTGTTTATTTGTTGCTGTGATGTGTCGGAAAAAGCAAAATCCTCCATAATTGATAACATTTCTTGGAAAGTAAATTTGTCTTCTCTAAAGGCATCATCTGAAGACTTGAGATTATGTCCTAGATTAGACAGCACTTTCTCTAAAAGCCAGCTTGCCTCCTCTCGGAAGACCACAGGCGGGTATGTATCTTCCTTAACCAGGCGATTAGAAATGCGCCATAGTTTATAAACGTCTCCTGTCTCTAGTTTACTTTTCAGGCCAGACTTCAAGTTGTTCCAACTCATTTCTTCCAAATCACTGCAAGTTTTGGAAAAGGCAACCCCATTTTCCCGCAGATGTTTTTTTACGTACTCTTTGAAATCATTGAACTTAACAGTTGCCTCTGAAAACGTGTCGGAATATTTGCGATCAGAAAAGTGGATTGATTCGTATTGAGCAGCATGTGTAAGAAACAATTTCATAGCATCTTTGTTCATGTTTACACTGTTGAGACGATCTAGGGCATATATAGCTTGCCAAACACAGGTTAGTTGTTCCCCTGGCATTTTTTTTTACCTGTAAAACAAGTTTAAAAGAAAGTTTTAAACACAAACCAAATGACAACAACTTGTAGAGAGGAAAAAAACCAATACTTTATATATAACATGCGTCTGTATCGCTTTTCTGTATTTTCCTTCATCATTAATGCTCCACGCCACATATTTAAAAAACAATAATGTATAAAAGTAAAACAATTGGAGAGCTATATGACGGAACAGATCTCAAACAAATGGCCAAAACCATCGAATGGTATCTTTGCCTGAGAGAGTTAGTTTCCTATTTTTTTTCTGATTTTTAATTCAAAAAATGAATATTCTGATAGATTTGTTATCAATAACATAACTAAAGTACCGAAGCACTGACTACTAAGTTGATTATACCCTTGGGGACTGAAAATCCACCACCATCTGTATCGATCCAGTTATGGATGGAGAGTTGTCTCATTGGCACTCACACCCTTCTTCCTATATCTATACAAAAGATGATAAAAACACAAATATTTTATGCGTCTGAAGCTCTTTTCTGGACTGAGATGACAAGGGACTCGTGAAGCCGATCGGTCATAATATTTGAATAATATGAAAATGTGTGTCTATTTTGTAGTTTGCTTAGTACCTAAGTATGTCTGTTTAAAAAGGTAGACCAACTTGAAACACACTACTAAGTGATATAAAAATTAAAATCACAAAAATACTAAACTCCGAGGAAAATTCAAAACGGAAAGTCCCTAATCAAATGGCAATATCAAATGATAAAACACATCAAACGAATGGACAACAACTGGCATACCTGACTTGGTACAGGCATTTTCACTCACTGATATGTTTATGTCAATCATTGTCACAAAATTTCAAATTGTTTTAATTCCATTTCGTATGAATGACGATTATGAATGCATTTTTAATGTAAAGAGTCAAACTATATCTTCTCCTAAATTGTTAGCCTTCCGAAAGTTTGAATTGTAACAAAAAATAAAATTTAACAACAGTTCAAGTAAATAAACTGATCATAGATACCAGGTTAAAATTGTGTATCTGCGCCAGACGCGGGTCTAGTTTGCCGCAATTAAGAGCATTAATGAAAGGCAATTGAATTTTATTTGGCTTCGACCAAGCATAACAAAATGAGCGAGTGTGGAGATTTATTTAAACTAGTTTGATAAATCATTTCATTAAATACATATTTTATAACCATATATAGTTTAACTTTTGAAGATTTCTTAACTGCTCTCATATTTGTAACTTAGATGAATAGTATATCCAAGTAATCATAACTATTCCACAATTTCATATTACCGCTATTACTCAAGCTTTAATTTCGAAAACTAGTATAAGTTAATGGAACAGACATAGATAATACCAAATGAAAAGAGATTAAAATCAAGGTGTCTGAAATAATTGTATTGGCAGAGTTATTAACTAAGACTTATAATTGAATATTTTATAAAAATCGCCGACGTTTAAATCATATGCTGTAGTTTTTATTGACAAAATATGATAACATTTTATGATTCTTGATGGAAAATTACTCCTAAGAATAAAGTTTCTATTGATATTCAGACATACTATGTTCACCTTGCATATTTTCCTAATAGTGTTTCATATACATTATAATTTTTAGCACAATGCATTTCGCATAGTATAATTCAGTAATAAAAAGGAGTGCTTTAAAAAATTAACAGGTATGAAAAGATGTGTACTAAACAATATCTATATCTCGTATATTTAATCTGCTTCTTTTGTATCAAAGATTAAAGATAATTCTTGGTATGCATTGTTGAAACGTATTGAAGTCATACCAAATTGGAAATGTTTCCTTGTAAATATGTATAAATTGTGCATTTTTCTACAAATTTTAATTGATATGTTATCTGATACACACGTTAAGTGACACTTTGAAAAATTATACTTCTTTATAAATTATGTAACATTATTTAACGATGTCAGGTTTGATCTGAAATAACTTATTTTATACTGTTCAAATTCTTTAGTACATTCATCCGATAAATTCAATTGTGGAATAATGTACTACAAGTGTAACGTTAGCTGATCTTGCAGATGAAGAATGTTTATATACTTTTTACAATTATTGACATATCATCGGTTATAATATAAAAAAACCCAGGTTTAGTCATGATTACTCTTGCATTACTATTAGATTGCATTCTTACGATAAATTGACGATTGCTAATTTTGTATATAAACTATTTTTGATATAAAATATAAAATTAAGAAAATTGGTATGATTGCCTATGAGCAACTCTACACCAGAGACCAAACGACAAAGAAGTTAACAAAATAGAAGTTAACTTTATTATTTTAATTTTAGTTTCTTGTGTACAATTTGGAAATTAGTATGGCGTTCATTATCACTGAACTAGTATATATTTGTTTAGGGGTCAGCTGAGGGACGCCTCCGGGTGCGGGAATTTCTCGCTACATTGAAGACCTGTTGCTGACCTTTTCCTGTTGTTTTTTTCTATGGTTGGGTTGTTGTCTCTTTGACACATTCCCCATTTCCATTCTCAATTTTAACTATTGGTTACAGTACGGCCTTCACAATCAGATCAACCATATCATTTAGTCAGCTGTAAAAGGCCCGAAATGACCAATATTACCATATATCGGGTTATTTTGGCGGGTGTGAAATTTGGCGATTTTCATTGAATAAGGTATACGAAAAATTTCGGCGGTTATTATTTTGGTGGATTTACAACTTTTAACAATACTTTACATGGAACTTTTTAAATTGGCGGAATTTATTTTGGCGATTGTTTTCTATCCGCGCAAATATGTTTAAATTTGTACCCCGAGAAATTAATCCGCTATACGGTATGTCTTTCAAACGAGAAAACGAATGGCGTGATTCATGTACAAAACAAATACCGGTATGATAAATAGCAACACACGAAAACGATAATGTCATTTGGTCCCTTTTGGAGAGTAACATTACAATAGCTCGTAGTCAGAATACTTATAGATTATTGTTGATTATCTCAAATAGATTGATTTTCACGTTTGAGCCAATACGGCGAATGCGAGAAAAGCAATCGAGTTGAGTTGAGCAATGATAATCTGTTTATCACTATTTTACCTATGTCGACGTACGTGTCAATTTCATAAGCATCTTAGTTTCTAGCGATAATGTCCCATCTCAAGCGAGTAGCATGATATGAAAAATTATAACAAAAAAAGATCAAAGGAAAAATGCAAAAAGTAGCGATAAGAATGCTTACTAATAAAATGTAATTACATTGCAATGTAATCGATTACAGTTGATTACGAATACCCTATGTATTAAATAGGGTTGCTGCTTACATGTTCAGCTATTGAACTAATGTTCTTATTGGTAAAAGAAAAGATATACCTTCGATAAGTTTAGAGCAGGATCTACTTATTGTTCTAAAGCACCTGAAATTTGCATTGACCGCATTATATGTGTCCTATGGCACACTTCTGTTATTAACTCCAATTTTAGTGAGCACAACATTTTTTTGTATCTACAGTGCCTCTCAATAGCATAAAACATCAATGTCCGGAAAAAATATTGAATATTTTCAAATAATCATATACAAAATAATAACGACTGACACCTTTATGGGTATTGTATTCACATCATTTCATTTTAAATACCAAAGCTCAACAATTGAAGTACCGATTAACGCCTGTAAAACACACATACATATATATATATAAGAGAGGGACGAAAGATACCAGAGGGATAGTCAAACTTATAGATTGAAAATAAAATGACAACACCATTGCTCAAAATGAAAAGACTAACAGACAATTAAATAGTACAGAGGACACAACATAGAAAACTAATGACTAAGCAGCACGAACCTAACCGAAAACTGGCGGTGATCTCAGGTGCTCCAGCTGATATATGTGTCAATTATGTCCTCCAATGACTATAACAGTACTTAACTTTGATACTTTCATTACTTGTCACTTTCAATAACTGCAGACAGTGGTGTATTACAACAACATAAGACGAAACTGTAAAATGACTTGACTAGTCAGATTAACACGTAGCACAAACGCAACTAACGAAATAACTAGACAGCAAATACAGTTGATAGAAGCTAGTTCAATGCTAATTAAAAGTGTATTTAATTTGAGCAGTTAATTGAGCTCATGTAATCAATGGTATATAAAATACAAGATCAGATGCGTTAACTGTGAAAGAGACTCCTTCCATGCATGCGATACTGTCCATTCGAATCCGTACTCAAGACAAATTGCACAATTGAGAATTTGACATGATCGGTAAAATTACTGATCATTGACTGTTCTGTGATCTATAGACTTAAAACTAGTGTTGTCAAATCGTACAGTTATGACTAACCGGTTACTCGGATAATCGTTCGACCGGTTAACCAGTTAACCGGTAGTTTAAGTTGATGTTTGAAGGCCTTACCTATTATAGTACTCTCCAATATTCGTTTTTATAATACGACGAATGAAAGTTTGTTCTTTTACATTGTATGTCTTCGCGGATTCCTGGTAAAGTTGAACAATACAGCCTATCTATACTATGGGGTTTGTAATAACTTTATATGAAAAATAAACAAGAATGTGTCCTCAGTACACGAATGCCCCACTCGCACTATAATTTTCTATGTTCAGTGGACCGTGAAATTGGGGTAAACCCTCTAATTTGGCATTGAAATTAAAAAGATCATATCATAGGGAACATGTATACTAAGTTTGAAGTCGATTGGACTTCAACTTCATCAAAAACTACCTTGACCAAAAACTTTAACCTGAAGCGGGACAGACGGACGAACGGACGAACGGACGAACGAACAGACGGACGAACGGACGCACAGACCAGAAAACATAATGCCCCTCTACTATCGTAGGTGGGGCATAAAAAACCGTCAAATTGAAAATGACTGAAAAACGATGATACTTTCATATTTTCTTGATGTCTCACAAAATAATGTGATATGTTTGAATTTGAACTGATTAAGCCTGCTACTCGTACCATCAAGTATGCATGTATTTTATTCACGTTGATTTGCACTTCACAATTTTACAGTTGGCATTTCATTGAAATTTTGCCACATCATGTGCCTCGTATTATCGAGTCCATAACCTGTAAATTGTTTAGTTAAGACTTTATAATTCGAATAAATGCTTTACATTGTTATGTATTACATATGAGAATTTGAGTCAAATCGGTGAACATGGAGTTGACAGCTAGTGGTCCTTTAAGACCAACAATTGGGCAACGCTCCTTTCTGATTTATCATTCTAGTATGGAGCTGATTCAACCTTAACTTATAGATGAAAATTTTGTTCACACTTTTCCAGCCTTTCACAAAAAAAAAGTGATGTAGTATCAGTGCATAAATCTTATACAGTGCAAGTGGTAACAATTCAAGTTTCCGATGTATATTTCCTCATGTTATTTCTCGTGTGACTTTTAATACAGTTATTCGTGTATGCTTATTAGGTCAAAAGAAATAACATATTTTAGCACTACAGAAGTAAAAATGAAATTTATTATACGCATTGCTTTTCAATATTGTTGCTACTAAGGTTATTAAGTCGAATATGGCGTACTGAATTATAATCCTGGTACCTTTGATAACTATTCCTACCTTACGAAATTTTCATGATTATGTTTATAAATGTGTTGTGTTTTTTACACCCGAGATGACCGTGGGATCATTCCGATGTATTGTTATAGCCTAAATTTTGCACACGTAACTGTCGTGTTGTTATTGTAACCGATATATAAGGAAGTACACCACTAATTCATGGTCCCATTGCTTTCTATGTTAAATTCCTCCGTTTCAAGCAGGCACACCTCTTTTGTTTTAAGTTCAAATAAAGTGGCAATCATTGCATTTCAAAGCAACACTTTATGGTGTCTTGAACTGAAAAAATTAACATACCTTTAATGGCATATAAGAAAGAACTGGTTCCCGGAACTTCGGATGTACCAAAACAGGTACATCAGATCTGACAAACAGACAAAATGTACCCTCTTTTTAAAATTTGGTGCAGTGTTTTTAATATTCAAAATTAAAAGTCCAAAAGTAATCTACAATGATCACCAGTCCTTCAGCTTTCATTTGATACCAAAAATACCTAAATATTCTACATATTTTGAAAGTTACACTCATGCGTAGGAACAATTTTGTGTTAAAAATGTACTACTTTCTGGTATGTGCTTTCTGGCCGGGCCCGAATTAGTGGTGTTACACCATAAACATGATAAATACTCGGATATTAAATAGTACACACTAACATTCCTTATCGTTGTTATAAATACATGTCTTCAATGAATGCTGATAAAAATATTTTTGTTAAAAACATAGATTAATAATATGAAATGTTTTGTCGTTAGATATATATATATATATATATATATATATGAGTCTGAAAGATTGTGTAACAATACCGATAAATAGATGGAAAACAAAACACTAAAAAGTGTTGAATATCATTGCACAAAGATGGAAAAACTGAACAGATGATATAAATTATACAATAATTGCAAATATTTCGGCTCAACAAATGGCCTTTTTCGGTGACAAAAGTTTTAACAATAATGAGATATAATGTATAAGGTGTAAACATAGATCACTAATAATACAGGTAAGTTTTGGTCGATTGATTTTAATCCAAAATCCTGAATATAATAATATAAACACTAGACTGTAAATTTAATTATTTCTTTCTATTGATTCCATCTGGATGGAGGACACCCAGTGTTTTTATCCAAAACCTCTCCCGATTTTCTCTTTGCCTATGTTGCCATGTACAATCCTGTTCGATCACAAGGATCTTCATGTGATCAAAATCTTTCAGATTGTGATCTGGTGATTGGTATATATATATATATATATATATATATATAAACGCCTAAAAAGTGTACATAACAACACCAATGATATAAAAAGGAACTATAAATGTAATTATTTATAAATATTTCGGATAACAGATATCCTTCGTCAGTCAGATTCTGATGTTAAATGAATCATCTTTAAGTCTTCTTAGATTAAACTTTTACTAAATCTTGAAATTTATACAATAAAAAAGGCAAACCGAACCTCAGTAAAGACGCTTGCACCATTCTAAAAATTTGTTGAATATGACATAGGTTATATGACTAATTACATCAGAGAGTTCACATATATGCTTTAAATAAAAATAATAATGTGCGATGTGAACTAGCACAATTTTAAAGCTTTAACGGTGTCGATATTATGATGTTACAAGAAAGATTGCGTCAATAAGAATTCCAAATAAACAGCACTGAACGGTCTAAATTTCTAAATATTTCAGATTTGACAACTGTAGTGTAGTTACATTAGAGTCTGCGATGTTTAAAACAAACGGCCGTTAAAATATAATAACAAATTTTGACTAAAGTAAAATAGTAGGACGTGGCTTGGTACTTATACATCCCTAAAAAAATTAAGCAATTTAAATTGTTATATTTAACAGATTTATTTTAGAGATGAGTAAGGTAAAGAAATAGAAACGGAGACTGTAATAATAAGTAATATAACCCAGATGTGAAGCACTGCATGGTGTCGAACTACATCTTTTCATTTATCCCATTTGGTGCCATATATATATATATATTTAAGTAAATCATTGATAATATATGTGTACACGTACAGAAAAATTGTATTAAAGCATGCGGAAGATTATCTCAAGAACGTTTTGCGACAATCCCAGGAAGGACCGGTAATTCTGTCATTGTTTTGACGGGAAAATATGAATACCTACTCATATTCAATCTTTTTGAAAAATCTAATTTTTATAGAAGAATGTCCAACGTGCACTTGCACTGCACTATTATTAGAATAGTAGAATAGAATGATATACAAATGGATGAAAATTATATATACATGTAACTGTTATATTAATATAATATATAGAACAACAAACCAGTGTAAATAATAGTTATTACTGTGAGGTTGAATTTCCTGTCATTTATTCATACTTTTCGCAGGAACCTGTCTCAGAATTTTTTTTTATCTTTGTACATATACCTCAGTTTTAGGTATAGAGATGTGATTTTTTTCTTTGATAAGTGATTTTGGCAATCCAAAAGAACTTGCGGTCATCCGATATTCAATACTTCAGTACTTTAATTTCTATATTCGATGGATAATATGTTCGAATAGTATAGTAGAAAATGTAAGTTCTTCAAGCTTTTTCGTTTTCTAAAGTGTCAGTTTCTACTATGCAGGGTGAATGGCAAGCAAAACATTCAGTACATTAATTATCTAACGGTAAACATTATGTAACTTACATGTGTCAAACCTAATGTAAAAATTAAGTGACGCTAAAAAATATTTCAAATGAACCTAACAACGTATGAACGAGAGAACGTGCAACATATCATATGTAACTTACCTGCATTGAGGTTATAAAATGGTCACTATTGTATACAATTAAAATTACATAATTACTAAATAAAGTATACCGGACACGTTTCAGTTGAACAGTATTCTTAAATACAGACAAACATATCAACTAGGTGATTTCCGGACGAAAAACTAAAGTGTTTGAAAATAAATAGTGCGTTTATTTTCATATGTTGAGCTTCTGCTTTTGCCATTTGATAAGTGAATTTCTCTTGGAGTTCGGCATTTTTTGATCATTTCTTTTTATATCAATTCCCACCAGGAAAAGCCAATGACACACACAGTGCATATCCTGTTTCGTTAAGTAAAATCTTGTCTTTAACCTCCAAAGTTATAAGAATTTGGCTAATAGCCAAAGAGAGAAATCTCGACTGATTTGAGTTGAAGTCTGGTGAATATGTTGAATACATCTATCCCATCGGCCGTATAATAAACGATACGAACGATAGCATGGCTTAACTCCAGCTGCAAATTGACAATGTTTATTATATGAGAATAAGGTTTTCAAATTTTAAACCTACCATTACAATGTAGCAACATTCGATAAACGCCTGCATATAAAGTATATATATATGTATATATATACATTATAATTAATACAATATTCTTGAGTTTACGTTTTTTTCAAGTTTCTTTCCATGATACAGGGTTGTTGCTTACAAGGAGGCTTAAGAAGCAAGGATTCATCCCCAAAAAGTTAAGGTCAGCCTTATAACGAGATAGTTAATTGTTTTGAAGTATCTGTATCACAGATGACCAAGGATATTCTCCAATAGTCGTAACTAAAACCCCGTCCACTTTTCTTTGTGATATCGAATTTATACCTATCATATTCAACATAAAGGGTGCACGAATGGTGATCTGCTTATCCCTACTGATCACATGAAATCACCATGTTTTGGTTGCGGAGGGGAGCGTATTGCTCAGTCTTTAAGTTCGTCTTTGAATAAGATTTGGGGTCAATACATGTGTTTGTGTAAACATTGTCGATCTCATTATTATTTACAGGTATCCTCGATTGATGTTGTACAATGCTGTTTTAATGTATTGTGCTTTATTCTTCAATAAACATAAAAGATATCTGATAGTTTATAGTTGTCAAATACCACGTAACGAAACTACATTGATAAAATAACAGCATATGACTAGTATATTAATTAGATTATCTGTCATCAAATGTTAGACGATTCCCTTTCTGACTTTTTTTAAATATCATGGGTACCATTACAGTGATGAAATGCCACTCAGTATGATACTGAGTGGCATTTCATCCCTTATTTCTACAACCTTGGATTCCTGTTATGGTCTAGGAAGAAGACAGCGTTCATTTTCTATTTAAAAAATTTAGAGGCAAAAATACAAAATCATACCCCTAACTGTGTATTGCTACCACGTATATCAAAGTTTTTAACGCCCATATAAAAAAATTGCAAATTAATTAAATTGTGTATTTTAATAATGCTTGAAATTTTAATTCTGATATGAAAATATTGTTTACGTAAAAAAAGATTGATTGATTTATTGATTGTTGAATGCTTAACGTCTAGTAGTTTTAACATTGTCCTGAAATATTTCCAATGAACTGTATTTTCTTGGCACTTGAATCTGCTCCTTATTAAGATTGAATTATATCGACTAAACTTAACTGCTCCATTATTAAATCATTGACTATATTCAAATTGTAAGTAATCAATTTCATGTTCATCAATATGGTCGAAGTACTATAAGACAATAACAATCAAAACCAAGGAGTAAACAAAAACTCACAAAACCAAAGGACATTTACATCAACAGTTATCATTAATAATTAAGAAACAATACGAACTTCACTAAAAACCGGGAGTGAAATCAGGTTCTCCGGAAGGATAAGCATTTCCTGCACCGTATACGTCACCCGTCGTGTTATTTCTTTGTTCAGTTCGGTAATGATGGAAGGTTATTATGACTGAGGAAGAATATCAGATATGATTTCTGACATACTTTTGTCATAATGGCCAATCAGCTCATGATGGTGACCGTAAAATTTCATGAGTGTGACCTTAATTTGATTGATTCATAGCCCTGTCTTACCAACTTTTGAGAAAGTAGTATTCCTCGTTCAACAAAATCAACGTACTTTGAGCTAGCTCTAGAGTAACGTATCAATTGAGACACATATACTCCATATGCTGGTGCTGCTGGGATGTTGCTACACAGAAATGGAAAGTTGACTATAGGAAAATTAAAATCATCGCGTTTGTAAAATATATGAAGGCATACACTGCAGGTATGGGTAAGGTCACCCATTGAAAGGAAAGATCATAACTCAATCCTATGTCATAGATGCAAGACACAGATACATTGACGAATATAATGATTCGTATAAAAAAGAAGATGTGGTATGATTGCCAATGAGACAACTCTCCACAAGAGACCAAAATGACACATAAATTAACAACTATAGGTCACCGTACGGCCTTCAATAATGTACAAAGCCCATACCGCATAGTCAGCTATAAAAGGCTCCGAAATGTCATGTCCATGTTAAATAGCAACACACGTATTGCTCCATTTTCTATAAAACACACACTTGCACCTGTTTTGGTAAATTGAGATGAGGATTAGGTCATTATACATTACACAATTATGAATGATATTTAAGTTTTAGGCAGAAGATACAAAAAGAACTTTTAAGTCTAAGACAAAGGAACACGGTGATTCCAAACAACGAAAAACGAACAATATACAGCAAACACAACTTAGAAAAAACGATATGAGCAAGTCGAACTCAACTTAAAGTCAGATCGTTAATATACAATCATTAATTAAACATTTACTCGCTTTACAGACTTCAAATCTATACAAGTGATGATAGGTCACCGAACGGCCTTCAACAATGAAAGAAAATCACATACCGTTTTGTCGGATCAAAAACGGAACCGAGATAAAAAAAAATGAAGAATCAATTGAAATTAAAAAAAGACCAACTGTAATATCAATTACATTACAATTGAATAAAAACCAATATGACATACATGAACCAACGACAACCACTAAGTTTCAGGCTCCTGACAGACATAAAGAGAATGAAGCAGGGTTCAACAAATCTTTAAGAGCTCAATCCTTTCCTTACTTTGACAGTGGCGTTTCAGCTCAACATAAATACAAACAGTCAAAATCAGTTTTCAAATGGTACAACTCAATACGTCAATACAAAGTACACAATAAAACCTACACAAATTAATACGAAGTAACAACGATTAAAGGCCTCAAAGATCATTTTCAAAATAGTTATAGATCTTGGGCAAAGTTTTGTTATTACGATATGAATTATTGTGATGTTCATATTTTACAATATTTCTCAAAACAATAAAACTGAACAAAATATTCAACTCCTTAATTTTGAATTAATAGCCACTAACGGTTAACATTGTATTGGTAAACCGCTTTACAACAATACTAAACGTATAAAAACTTAAATAAAATTGAGAATAGAAATGGAGAATGTGTCAAAGAGACAACAACTCGGCCATAGAGCAGACAACAGCCGAAGGCCATCAATGGCTCTTCAATGCAGTGAGAAACTCCCACGGCCACACCCGGAGGAGTCCTTCAGCTGGCACTCAACAAATATGTTACTAGGTCAATGACAGTGGACGGCATACTAAACTCCGAATTGTACACAAGAAACTGAAATTAAAAATCATACTAGACTAACAAAGACTGAACGCCACAGCTTTCTTATTTAAGAAAATAAAACTACATAGTGAAATTATAGGGTTCTTAGTGCAACATCTCATATTTCACTTACCTGTATTAACAATACTGGTGATTTCCAATAGTTAACTTATGAGAAGAATATGAATGTGTATATGGCTCTTGTCAACTTTATAAAAGTGTACACTTGCAATCCAGGACGCCTTTAAACAATAAACTAATCGGTGAGTCCCGGACGGTTTTCTTATAAATTGTATGTAATTATGCATTTCTTACTAATACTTTTAAATTCGTGGTAAAACATCACGCTACCAAATTACATAACTATTCAACACAAGTGTCTTAGTGTTTTTTTCAAGTTTCCGGATATTGTTTTTTTCTTTCTTTTGCGTGTTATGCTCTTTTTAATAATGTTGATTACATTTGTACTTTTCTTTCACTTGTAATTGTCTACAATAATAAATCTCGATGAAACGATTAATTTACTTTCATTAGACAAACCCTACCAAAATGAGATCACTCTGATCTACATCTTAAGATAAATTGACCTTGGTTATTTAAATTTGAAACTAACACCTCAAACACAAAATGAAATACAAACCCGTATGTAAGTTTACAAAAACTTCATTATCTCAAAATTTGGGTTCTAGACTGATCCACTGTTATGAAAACTATCATAACTACCGAAAATTCACATTTGGTCAACCTAATATCCTGCTTTTCTGCTTTTGGTTAAAGTTAATTTTAAAGTACAATGGTGAGACCTGATGGACGATTTGGGCATTTTCCAAATCAATTGCAGTTACTGTTGGTTCATTAACATTTGTGGGATACAAATTTTCGTAAATTTGGTGAGAAGAGGAGAACCACGAACAAATATTTAACGAAATGCAAATTTTCGGAAGATACAGATAATGTACTTATTAATAAATTTAAAGATAATCTGCTTCATATTAATTTCAATGGAAAAAGTGTCTACATTGTAATCAAATTTACATATCACCGTATATAAACCACAGAAATTGACTAATATAATGATTCAGGTCTATGCTAAGTAGCAACATACTTATTGCCCCGTTTTCTATAAAACACAAACTTGCATCTGTTTAAGAAGAGGATTAGGTCATTATACATCACACATTTATGAATGATATTTAAGTTTTAAGCAGAAGATACAAAAATGATTTTCAAACTTATAAGTCGAAGACAAATGGGGACTGCCATTCCAGACAACGGAAAACGACCAAATGAAAAACAACAAACACAACTTAGAAAAATGGATATGAGCAAAACGTACTCAACTTAAAGTCAGATCATTAATAAACATGAATGTGTTCATAGTACATGGATGCCCCACTCGCACTATCATTTTCTGTGTTTAGTGGACCATGAAATTGGGATAACAACTCTAATTTGGCATTTTAATTAGAAAGATCATATCACAGGGAACATGTATACTAAGTTTAAAGTTAATTGGACTTCAACTTTATTAAAAACTACCTTGACCAAAATCTCTAACCTGAAATCTTTTTCTACGTTCAGTGTACCGTCAAATTGGGGTCTAAACACTAATTTGGCAATAAAATGAGAAAGATCATATCCTAGGGCACATGTGTACTGCATTTCAAGTTGATTGGACTTCAACTTCATCAAAAACTACCTTGACCAAACACTTTTACCTGAAGTGGTACGAACGGACGGACGAACGAACTGACGCACAGACCAGAAAACATTATGCCCCTCTACTATCGTGGGTGGGGCATAAAAATCATAAATTAAATATGTACTCGCTTTCCAGACTTCAAATGACCTGTATATAAGCAATAATAGGTCACCGAACGGCCTACAACAATGAAAACATCACACATTGTATTGGCTGATAAAAAACGAATCCGAGATAAAAAAAAAATGAGAATCATTGAAATTATTAAAAACAATGGTAAGATCAATTACATAACAATTGAATAATAACTAATATAACATACATAAACCAACGACAACCACTAAGGTTACAGGCTTCCGACTTGAGACCGGCATAACAAGAATGAAGCGGGGTTCAACAAATGTGAATGACCTCAATCCTCCCTCACTTTATCAGTGGCGTTACAGCTCAACATGAAAAACAAACATATTTTACGAAAAAAAGACAAAAAAGCAGAACAAATATTCAACACATGAATTTTATATTAGCCACTAACATTTCATTTGGTAACCGCTTCACGAACATACTAAAGCGTATAAAAACTAAAGGACTCAACGACACATCTTTCCAAATTTAAAAAAAATTAAAACTACTATAAATAATAGGGCTGAAGCGTTCTTAGTACAACATCTCATATTTCACTTACCTGTATTAACAATACTGTCGATTTCAAATAGTTATAAGAAGAACACTGAAGAATATGAATGTGTATATGGCTCCTGTTAACTTTATAGGATTCTACACTTGTAATCCAGGAAGCCTATAATAAATAAACTACTCGGTGATTCCCGGCCAGTCCTCTTAAAAGTATGTAAACGTGCACTTCTATTTACATATGCTATATATTTCTAGCAAAAACTTTTAAATTCGTGGTAAAACATCCCACTGCCAAATTACATAACTATTTATTGATAACAATTGTCCTATTTTTACTTCTTCAATTTTCCGGATATCGTTTTTTTCTTTTCTTTTGTTCGTGACTGTATACTTATTCTCTTTTTAATTAATTTTGTTACATTTGTCTTTTTCTTTCACTGATACTAACTGTCCCCAAAAATACAACTTGATGAATATTCTTTTATTAGACAACACCTAACAAAATGAGAACAATAAGATTTACATCTGAAAATAAATTGACTTATACAACTTGTACCAAATTTGAGATTAGTTTTATTGATAAACAAGATATCTCTTAATCTTTTAAGTACCGAACATGACTTACTCCCGATTGTGACTGTTTTGTGGATTGTGAATTCGCATTGCTAAAAGACGTGTCACGGTACTTTTCTATCCCTAATTCATGTTTTTAGTTTTGATGTTATATTTGTTATTCTCATAGTTTTTTTGTCAAAAGTCTTAACGTTTGAAGTTGTAAATCTTATTTTTTTTCTGTTATATTCGTGTGCTATGGCAAAGATAATTAATCACCAAGTTCATTTATTAGATTTTAGATTATGTAAACGAAATTTATACTATACATTTGGTTTACAGTTTGATTCAGAAGAAACACCGACATAGCTAGATAATACAATTAATTATCTCATTACTACCACAATTTGATATTAATTAGGGTGTAATTTTCATTGTTATTAATAAATGTTATATCAGTATTGCAAATCTAATCTTGAATTCTATCCTATTTTTGGGGAATTTCTTATTAGAAATTCAAATGAAATTAAACCAGTTTCAACCCGCCATTTTTTTCTTAAAATGTCCTGTACCAAGTCAGGAAAATGGCCATTGTTATATTATAGTTTGTTTCTGTGTGTGTTACATTTTAATGTTGTGTTTCTGTTGTGTCGTTGTTCTCCTCATAGATTTGATACGTTTCCCTCAGTTTTAGTTTGTAACCCAGATTTGTTGTTCTTTCAATCGATTTATGAATTTCGAACAGGGGTATACTACTGTTGCCTATATTGGTATTGGTTTCTCGTTTCTCGTTTTTTTAATGTAGATTAGACCGTTGGTTTTCCCGTTTGAATGGTTTTACACTAGTAATATTTTGGCGGCCCTTTATAGCTTGCTGTTCGTCGTGAGCCAAGGCTCCATGTTGAAGACCGTACCTTGACCTATAATTGTTTACTTTTATAAATTTGATTTGGATTGAGAGCTGTCTCATTGGCAATCATACCTCATCTTCCTATATATATTTGGTTAATTCTTAAATCTTAAACTATCACATCAGACACGAAATGAAATACAAACCTATATTTAAGTTTACAAAAACTTTATTATCTCTAACTATGGTTACTAGTATATAGTTAACAAGGTAGCAGGCTTATTATTTGATACACCAGACGCCAGTTTCGTCTACATATTATGCCGGCGTCACACTATAGCGTATAGATCGACGTGCACCAGTGTATACGTTATGTACACGGAAGAGGAACGCTAAGCAACCGTTGGAAGTTAGAAGAACATCGAAATGCGGATGTATACGCTTCGTGGACGCTTTAACTCCAGGAAATGTGTATTTAGAATAAAAATTAATCTAGCTCTAGCCTTTGTCAATCGTATACCTGTTCGCTACATGCACGTATTACAAGAATCTAACTATAGATTTAAGGCATTTTTCAAATATTGCACTATAATTCGAGTCTTTCTAGATTAAACAACTCACAACTGACTGGGTATTGGCATTTCCGAAATAATATTTTGGTATATGAACATTGTTCGTTTCAACATGGCATGCTGCAGTTTATACATCATTATACGAGAGATAGATAATTGGAAAAATGGGATATTTGTCTGATGATATCAAGATGCATGTATATTTATCTCTATTAACTTTATCGTCGTTCAGTAATGCAAAAGATCGGATATGCGAGAAAAGTCATTAAGTTGACCTAAAAGGATATGGGTTAAACATAAAATTGATAGAGTGTGCAAAAAATTGAACTAATATCTTGAAAGTTGAGTGTTACTATATACAAGACAGCAACACAATTGTTTCAAGTGAAAGTGAAATGGTTTGAGATAGGTAACTTGTTATAATTGATTGATTATTGATTTCTTGGTTTAAAAACTATCTCCACATGCATTGTTTTCCTAAATTGGATTAAGCCGGTTATTTAGAAGCCACACATCCAAAAATCCAAAAAGTCGTTTTGAACACTGGTATTCTACCGTTGCCTTTATTTTAACCAGCAGTAACAATCACATAATAATGTTGGTCAGTTCAATGTGAATGCCACATCGATATCCAACTGGTAATGTATTAGCTCATTGGATTCAACAATATTGGAAAAAAAATCATTGGGTGTGTATATATATAACAGTATCTGCAGGTACTCTTTATTTTTTATGTCAATAAAATGTGTAAAAAAACATTATTTTTACTAAATTCAAAATTAAAATTTGAAAGAAAATCTCAAATCTAGTATCCTGGTATCCTTTGTAACTCTTAAATGATTAAAATGGTTGAAGAAAGTTTTGTAAAGCAAACCTGAGGAACGAGTTTTATTATACCTATTCACATTGCTTCTCTATATGTTTGTTTCTCAGTTTATTGGTCTAACTAATATTTCAGTCATTCCTTTTATTTTCAGAAAAAAAACCACAACAGAAGAAATTTATTAATGGTCAGCAGCATGATAGTGATGATTTGCAACATGTTTACACATTTTATATTTATGAGACACCTTCCTCTATTTTCTTAATATTATTGTATTTTTAATGCATGTTGAATGCACTGCGAAATTTTTCATCATACATTTCTCAAGTATACCAAAGAGCATGAATTTATATCTGGTCAATAGCCAGATAGTGGTGAGTTGATCTGTTAAACCTTCCATACACATTCTTTATATTTTTCAATACTTTGAATTAAAAGTTCCTTGGTGTGTTATTACAATGAAATATTGTATTGCGTTTAACCTTGATGTTTTTCATACCCTGATAAAAAGGAAGAGCGAAATATTGCTTCCTTAAATAGTAAAACATTTCTGTCACAGTTTGCTAACATCTTGAAAACTACAAAGAGCACACACGCTTAGAATAGCAAGATCTACAAAATACTTATCCCATCAAAATCATCAGCTGAATCATCATATGGGTTAATGTCGTTAGATTTTGATTTTGTAACATATCTTCGAGTTTTTTCCAATTATCTTGAAAATTGTGATTACATCTTCAAAAAACCATCTGTAAATACAGGCAATAGTAGTATACCACAGATCAGGGTAGGTTAATTATGAACTATTTCCGAGGGAAACACATAAAAAATACGAGGTTAACAACGGGAAAAAAATAATAGAAACTATGAACTGCGGCAAAAACAAACCCCAACAAACATTGAAACAGTTTATTTGATAACCACTGTTACAGTAAAATATCTACAAAATTCTAATTTATAAATCGATTGGATGATTCCTTAAGGAAGATTTCCCTTTAAATGATGATCTTTTTTAATTGGTTTGCTATTTTTTTTTCTCGTTTTCAACAGTACTAAATAAATTAGAATCATAATTAGAATTTTATCAAAAAAACTACTGGAAGACTCCTACATTAATGATTGCCCTGAAATTTCGATTATTTTACTATTGTTTCGAAAACAGGAACAGAAATGTTAAAACAATCAAAAGTAAACGATCAAAAATACAAGATCTACAAAAATGGTGACGTCTGTTATTATGAGTAACTGCATGAATGACGATTTTTAATTTATTTTCAAGTACTGTCAATTACATGTATCTCGAAAGTGCTTCTCTGGATTTTACCTTCATTTGGAAGTCTCAAAGCCGAATATTTGATAGCCATTCATACAAGTCTATTGTCAAATAATTTGACTATAAACATCTCACAAAAAGTCTAATAATTCCAATTTAAATAAGATTGGATATTCGGTCATAATTCTTAATTATGTACATATCTAACGTTCTTATCAATTCCAATCGAAATCGAAAGTTTTCCCTAGATTTGAGGCAAACCAAGTTTTCTGTTAGCGATGGTCAAAACAAATGCGATCATCTGGACATTTTGTATTCAATTTCAACGTCAAACATGTTTGCTCTTAGTGTAATGTAACCGTGTTAAACCAACAATACTAACAACCCGAGGATTTCACTGTCTATATTTCATACGACACCATGACATGAATGATTAAATATTCGGGTTGTTTTGTGCGTTACGTGATAGAAACCGAATCGTCTTTGTAAAAGTGTACACAAGATTATCTGTTTCACTTCCGAGTATATGAAAGTAAATGTTTAGTTTATCAACTTTTGAATAAACACCATCATCATATTGTTTTAATTTAACGTTTTGAAACTGACAACAAGGAAACGGGGAATTAAAAAGGTAGATAACTTTTAAAAGTTAAGGAAATTGTGTTAGGTTATATAAGTGTAAATAGTAAGGATGTCAAAGAGTACTCGAGTACTGGAATATCGATCGGTAAATATGACGAGTACTCGATTATAGTAAATCAAGTACACCGAGTTGACTTCCCTTCTAAACCCTTTCCATCTAAACATTGATAAGAATTTGTTTGTACATTGTACATTCTACATATGTCGTATATATATTTGAACTGTGTCTTAAGACTAGATAATTAGTTGTTATGTTAAAGTGATGTTAATATGTTTCAATTTTGATAGATATCCATAGCATTATATAACTCAAAGAATCGGATGTTGCATCATTCACATGATGTAACCCGTAAGACAGTATATATTTGAACTATGTCAATGCAAGCCTCTAAATGGTTTTAATTTTTTGGTGATTGAAGAATTCTATACATATGTTTGTCTATATATGTCTAAAAGGGCGGTTGGAACTTTATATGTATGTATATATAATATGTTTAAGGTGGCGAATGGAACTATATCAGTATGTCTAATTTAGATCACCCAAATTCAAGAAAAAAGTTCATATTATCTAAGTTTAAAGGACTGGGTAAGATGATACAATATTTAAAGGTACAAAAACTATTAAAATGTAATCCGATAAATCGTTCTGTTCCTGCTTATAAAATATAATTATAGTAGGTTAGATCAATTGTTTTGTCTCTACCGTACATGAACCTTTCACCTAACGTAAGACTAGATTATGTCACATTTGTGTTCGTGTCTGGTTGTATTTGATGAATCAAATTGAGTATAGAAATGGGAGATATGTCAATGAGAAAACAACTTGACCATTGAGCAGACAGCTGCCGAAGGCCAAAAATGGGGTTTCAACGCAGCGAGCAAATCTCACACCCGGAGGTGGTCCTCAGCTGGCCCCTCAAAAAGTTGTGTACTAGTAAAAATAGACGTCACATTAAACTCCAAAACAATTGAATGAACTAAAATAATAAGAAAAAACAACATACAGAACTTACAAAGGCCAGCGTCTACTGACTTGGGACAAAAATGCTGACGCTATTCTAGAAACAGGTAACTTCCTATGATGTGTTAATGTAAGACAGAAACAATGCTATACGTTACTTAGTATATAATAAAAGAATATGTGGTATGTTTGCCAATGAGAAACTCTTCACAAGAGACCAAATTTAATCAAGGGAGACGGATTAATATAAGTTCTTCTTGTTTCCAAATTCCTACTCTTTGTATGGTATAATTGTATTTTATGCACTTTTAAAAATAAAATATTGTTTAAATCAAACTAAGAGACCAAATGACACGGAAATCAACAGCTATATGTCACAGTATGGCCTTCAATATGAGCAAAGTTAATACCGCATAGACAGCTATCAACTAATCTAAGTTAAATAGCTTTTCCAACATCTCCTGAACGCATCTCCCGCCAGTATCGGGATTAAGGTTTCAAATCTTAAAATGAAGTCAAAGCTATAAATCTTCATCAGTTAAAATGCGATATGAGTTATTTGTTGTTCTTGGGATTGAGAACAAAAGTTAGTAAAGAGATAAATAGAATCTATGAACAAGGTTTTCAAAATAGTATTTCTCTGATGATCTGATTTATCCGGATATGCCTTATGTTGAACCATGTTAACCTTTAAGGAAAATAATTATAGTAGCATTTAATCTTATTTTCGGAATTTCAACATTATGGTTATTAACTATTCAGTGTAAAACTATTCATTTTCACTACTAGTTCAATGATTTTCAGCAATGATTGGAAATTTGATTTTTTAAACGAATTAAGTTATAGTTTAAATTGACTCTTTAATAATGTAATGTAACCTAAAAGGTTATGTTACAACAAACTATGAACAGGCACCAAAAATATCCACTTCTTATAAAATGCCAATTGTTAAAAATAATATGGAAATCTGAATCGCCTTAATGAATAGTAATATGTTTTTACTATCTATGATCAAGGAGGTTATTAAGTCCATGTTAGGATTAAAGAAGATGTGGAAAATATATCAACGAGACAGCAATCTAACAAAAAAAAATCTAATTACACGCGATCTTTAACAATAAGACATAAATTCAGATTAAAAAATTCGGTCGGAATAACCCTTTTAAGATTTCTCTTAAAGAACATTTTGTTTTATTTATCAGCCCCTTCAATATAAAGTTCTATACTTCTACACACATAATTTAATAATTTTCAATCGACTATATCTCGCATCCGAGAAATTCGGAAATCCAAGCCAGAAAATAGAATTGGATTGATCACGTTTTTATTAAAGACCCCACAAATTTTACTTAACTTTTGTTTCAGAGAGATAGCCTCCGTGATGGCGGTGTTGTCAAGGCGGCAGTCCTTTTGCGCCAATTACTGTTTTTCAGGGGTATCATTTGCGCCAAATTTTGTTTTCCAAATGTATCATTTGCGCCAATATTCGGAACCCATTTGCACCAATTTACCTGTACACATATCTATCATAAATATTAATGATTAATATTTATTCTTATTTTATGCTTAAAAAGTATCATATGATCGGAGAGATTTCACCATGAAGATGAGCATTTGGAGAGAAATGACTTGAAATGCAGTAGACATGCAATCCATGTACAAAGAGAGAAGAAAACTTATCGCTTTGCTGAATATATTTAATACAAGATATGCCAAAAGAGAAGAAAATATAAGCTTTTATGATTATGTTTTAGCCATATACATTGATGACACAGTGCTTTGCTCTCACCATCCGTATGGACTGAAACTCCATCTACCTCAAGACGTACTAGTAATGGGGCAGAAGCATTTCACGGGGAATTATTATGAACTGTTTTATGCATTTCATCCTTCAATGTTTGTCTTTTTGAACAATAAAGTGAACTTACAAGCTACTACATACAATCAATTAGGAAGTACCCATGCAGCAGTAGTAAGAAGAAAGTATGTTTCAGAAACGGAAACATTTGCAGTGTAAACTGCCGGTTCCAAGTCCGAATAAAGGTGGAGAGAAGTCATTTTTCTTCTAGTAATTGGCGCAATCGTATGTTTTATTTTTGGCGCAAATTATACCATGTAATTTCAAAACAGGCGGCGCAAAGTAGCATTGTAGAAAAAAGTTGTGGCGCAAAGGGACACATTTTTGGCGCAAACGGATCTCTCCCGTTGTCAAGATTTAAAAAAAGCCGGGTTCGAGCCCCGTCGAGGGAAGAACAAATATTAACTAACGCAGTATGTTGTAAAAGTCGAATGAAGAAATCTAAATATTTGTACAACTCGTATGTTTATATGTATATCTATTGTTATGGTATCTGCGTTGCTTGTTTTTATTTTAACTGATAATTTGAGTGCAATTTCAAATTTTAATCCTCGGTAGAGATTATCTTTTTCTGTGAATTTAAAATAAAAAGAAAGTTGTATTAAAAGATACTATTCCTACAGGCTACTTTTCTTTTTTAATCGATATGAGACTAATTTTGAAATCATGGGAACTATATGAATTATCTTTACAATGCGTGTACAGAATATAGTTTTAAAAATGAAAATGATATATATTTTTTTCTTTCTTTGTTTGTTTCGAGATGCAATTATCATGGTGAATTGAAGATATAGATGAAAAACGTCCTCTTCCATTATGTTAAATCGAATAAAATAGTCGATGGTCGCTTTCAATTTTTGAAGTATATTGTCCCGGTATTGTTTGTTCTATGACATTGGAATAAAGCTGATCGATTAAACCATTTTATTTTCTATACAAAAATGATTTCAAATCGATTGCAAATTAATATATATATACAAATAACTGAACTAAACCACGAAATATTGTTAAATTCGTATTGACTTAATAATAATACCAATACTGAGACCGAGGAATGTGAGATTTCATAATTCTCGCGTGGTTTTATATTAAAAAGGAATAGCAATTTTTATAAAAGTCAAAGTCAAAGTTTAATTTTAATTGAATATAAAATTGAAATATATTTTTCCTGTGTTAATTATCAAGTAAGGTAAGATTTTTTTACAATTGTATTTCTTCGTATCTTCGTAAATATTTCGTAAGTTTTTATTTGACTTGATACGGAAATTGACTGGTTTTCTCAATCTGCTGACAATGAAGCTGTGTGTTTCTAATGTAAGGTAATTCTGAAATAACTGTTTTAATTATCAAGTAAGGTTAGATTTTTTAACATTGTATTTCTGTGTATTTTTATTTCATAAGTTTTTATTTGACTTGATACGGAAATTGACTGGTTTTCTCTTATTGATGACGACGAAGCTGCATGTTTCTATAGTAACGTAATTCTGAAATAACTTGACCATACACACACGTTTTGTTAGTTAGTGAACCAACTGGTACATTTGGTAACCTTTGATAAAATGCAATAAGAGTCATTGCTTTTCTTGGATGCGGCCACTCGCCGAATGAACGGGAAAAGGCTTAATAATGATTTTTTCCTATAGCCATGCCTATTTTGGATCGATATTGAAAGCGATGAGGGCGCTTTTTAGTGCGAATGGCAAAATGAAATACAATATGTAATATATTTAGATAAGTTTTATAAACTCGTGTAAAACAAGAATTAACAAGATTTTGTAACTGCTCTTACAGGTTCATATATTTGTTTTGTTGGTGTGTGCTGATTTTTAGACGTCAATTTTATTACGTTGTGATCTGTGTTTGATAATGGTCAGGTTTGACATTAATTTTGTCTATTTGTTGGTCTTCAGATAATTACTGTGTGGACGTTTCATAAAAACAAATATATATTCCAACTTTATAAAAATAAGGAGATTTACGTGGTATACGTACAGTACAGCCTGTGACTTCCTCTTAGTTATGTCCACCCTCTTGCATGGTCAACATCCAATGGTGAACATTTATTGGGGTATTCAATCTTGAGATGTTGGCCATTTATTGGGGGTCATAAATCATGGGCAGATTTTTTATCTAATTATGTTACCTGTTAAAATCAATCAGGGTTGAAGTTTTCAGCTGGTATGTTTCATTAAAATTTACCTGTACAGGTAACTTGGGTTTCTTTTAAAATTGACATTTCACCTTTTTTTGAAAATGTAGAATAAAGTATTGTTTTACTCTGTTAATTTATTATTATTTTTTGTCTTTAATGTTATTTAAATTTTTTATTTTTTAATTGTTTTTTTTTTTCATTTTTGTTTGTTTTGTTTCTTACTGTTTTGTTTCTTATTCTTTTAATTTCTTCTTAGTAAGAATCTTGAGTCGAAATGTCAAAAAGTCAAAGCCAAAGTTATTGACTAGCATTTGAAATAAACATGATAAACAGACTTTTAATAATTGTTTTTTAAATAAAAGGTTTATATAAATGTACATGATGTACATTGTATTCAATTGTTTGTTAACATTATTAAATGAGTTATTACTATTAATAATAACTAATAATCATGCAAGTGATATTTTAAATAAAAAAAATGAAAGTAATTAAACAATTTGGTTTCTTAACAAAATAAGATGATTCAATATCAATCCTTTTACAATAGATTTTGATAACATCTAATATTATTCAGGAAAACTACAAGTACCATTATATGGTTTAGGAAAAAACTAATTTTGTTTATCCAAGGAGGTTATATTAGAAGGAGAGTGAACACTCTGCTTGATACAAAATTAGCATCCCCAGGATAGCAGTTCGATCAGAGAAAAATGATAAAATTATAAAGAAACCGACATGTTTATCACCCACTTGACATGGCCCTCTGATGTACCGGGCTGTTACCGCGAGTAGCTCGGGCTATTAGATAAATCGCATATGTCACGTGATTGTTATCAGTGACTGGGTCATTAAAGTTCAGGTGTATTTTCGGTTACAATGCAGTGCATAGGTGTTAATGATATGTAAAAAGATCGGACGCGCAATTTCAAAATCAATCGTCTATCTACGGTGAAAAAAGATAAAGAAATGACAAAGTTATGAGGGTTTAAAGGAAAGTTAGTGAGCGATTTTTATTCAACACTACATTGCTTTAAACAAAGATTTTCGCTTCACCTGTCAATTTCTGCATATGAGAATTGGCAGGTAATAATCATAGAAAATATACGAATATGCAAAGTACTTTAGTTACGGTGACCGGTAACGACCGGAAGGAATATTTGCAATTGAAACATGAAGAAATTTATCGGGAACAACGTAAAAGTTACTTTCTGTTATAACTGTTGATATTAACATTGACGGCAATGAGACGGATATTCGTTTTATTTCTATTGGTAATAAGTTTACTGTTAACATAAAATTTTAATTTTTAATTACTTAATAAGAAATATCACAAAAAATCTGATTAACATTTCAATAATTGTATATCCGGTCAGTTTATGACACCTCGGGTGTTTCCGTTCTTACTCGGGTATGTAATTAGGACAAAATCTCCCTCTGTGACAGAGTCGATCTCAACTAATTAACACCCACTTACAGTTCATGTTTAAAATATCATATGACAATAAAAATATTATCAATTTTGCTGTACTGAATATTTCTAATACTTATAAATATTTTATTCAATAAAGAAATAATGAATTGTGTAAATTTTATTTAGCGTGAGTCCTAAAGACAATATTTATCATATGTTAAGATCAGTCTATCTACAATAATAAACCATTTTGATTTTAGAAAATTAATTTGAGAAACACCTTGTCAATAGAAAAAGGCAGGCATTGTAAATGTTTGCAGTATATAAATTTGAAAATGAGATTCATTTATTCTTCACTACCAAAAAATAGACTTAATATAAAAAATAACTTAAATTGATCAAAAATTATTTAAAAGGTATAATATCAAAACTAATAGTCAGGAGACAATTATTTTTTAATTAAGCTGTTTGTTCAACTAGTTTTATTGTTTCATTTTATTTTTGAATTTCTAATAATCACAGTTATTAAATTTGACAAACACATACATGTATATTTTACCTGAGACACCTGACCTGTAAGTTATATAATTTTAACACTTCAATGCATTCAAGATTCCCTTTATCCTTGACTAGTTTTTGAGTAATACCTTGTGTATTAAAAAAGCAACAGGGGGTATGATGATGAACATATAGGGCCACCATGGTGAACATATTTTTTATGGCCACCATTAATAAGATAAAGTCACAAGTAGTACTGTATCACAGGCACTTGTCTCAGAAAAAATTTCCTATATACCTTAATATAATACCTTGTACTTAACTTGCATTTTCTAAAAATGTCAGACGTTGACGAAATTTCGTTGAATGCCGCTTTCTAGGCTGTCAACCCCACTAAAACTTGTTATAGCGTAAATTTAAATTGATTTATCTTTACAATGGTGTATAACATTCCTACATTTGTTGTCGGAATCATCCGTAGCAATCATACCAAAGTATGTCAATCGTAATAATTTTGCCAACCGCTGATGATTTGGCAATAAACGCGTCACGTCTACTTATATATCTCGGTTGCCGATTGGTCAATGCTATGGAAAAGTCTAAATAATTCTCGGAGTTATCTGATCTTATTTCATTTTCATACGTAAAGTCAAGGACTTTTCATCTAAATACTCTGAGCAAAAGGTCATTTATATTTCCTTTATGGTATGATTGCAAGATGTACATAGCCGTCTATCAGAGTTCATCTGAAAAATACCTTATTTCCATAGTTCCTTGGTCTTTATTATTTTTTTGTGGACAGTTTCTTTCTTTAAAAATCATTAGTCAGATGTAGTTTAAGCATTTAATAGTAACCGACGTGTTCAACTTTAGCTTACAGTAATTAATCAAATTCTCTTTTTGAATAAATTATGATTTCTAAAGTACCCTTGAAAGTTCGTCATCAGTCTGGTGCAATAAACAACTATAATGTGTACATTTCTTTCATTAGACCATAAACTCATATATTATTATAATTTATTGTAATAACATGAGCAACACGACGGGTGCCATATGTGGAGCAGGATCTGTTCATCCATCCGGAGTACCTGAGATCACCCTCAGTTTTGGTGGGGTTCGTGTTGCTTAGTCTTTTAGTTTTCTATGTTTTGTCATATGTATTATATGTTTCTGTTTGTCTTTTTCATTTTTTAGCCATGACGTTATCAGTTTATTTTCGATCTATGAGTTTTACTGTACCTCGGGTATCTTTTGCCCCTCTATTATTGGCAAATTTAACTTTATCCTACGATCATTATCTACATTTTTCAAAAACTATCAGCAATAGGGTCACTATATTTGGTGTAAATAAATATGGTTAGATGTGCATGTTTGTCAGAAAGAGTTTTTTTCACATAACCTTTTCATCTTCTTTTATTGTGTATTGTTCATTAACGTTACATTTTCAATGGTATGTCTATTTCCCATATACTGTAAGAAATAGGTCATATCCTGATGGTTCATTGATAATAAGAAGACATTGTTTTCTTTAGTACAGTTTCATAATTGTATAAGGAAGAACTAGTATATTCGTGTTTAAGTATACACAAAACACTCATTAAGCCCGATGATTGTTTTTATTTGTACAGGTTTTAATGGCTACTTACATATGGTATCTTTAGGAAACGTGACGTTTGTTTGAAAATATTTAAAACTAACAAGAATGTGTCAATAGTACATAGATGCCCCAATCGCTCTATGATTTTCTATACGCCGTGGACCGTCAAATTGGAGTAAAATCTCTAATTTGGCATCAAACAAAAAAAATATCATATCACAAGGAACATGTGTACTAAGTTTCAAGTTGATTGGACTTCAACTTCATCAAAAACTACCTTGACCAAAAATGCTCCTTTTTATAATTTCATTGGGTTGTAAAAGCGTTGACCGTGCGCACATTTTTAGAATGAAGCGGTTTTACGCTTTAAACAGAATGTACTTCGGTCAACGCTTTTAAACCCCAATGCATTTACGAAAAGAAGCATTCAATTCTTAAATGAGTAAGTACTCTTTGGTACATTTTGTAACAAAACTTTGGTCAATTGTTTAACGGAGAAACCAAGTTACAGTACTGTTCAATATCTCATTTATTCCTGATTAATAACCCTCATATATATACAGATAGGCAAATATTTTTATCAATCATTTATGATCGAAGTTTCCTTATTTCATTGAAAATTCTGTAAGAATGCTTTTCATTCAATTTAACAAGTATTTGTAAAAGCGGAATTAGCAGTTAATATGTAAACTGAAATCTAAACTTTTCTTCGTGCCCTTCTTCTACGACGTGTGTGAGATGCACGTGATCAATGTCTGTTTCATCTGACAGCATGGTCCTCCATGTTCCTTTGAGGTAGTCGTTACAATGAATTACTCCTCCGGGTACATACAGTGTATGACGTACAGGAAGTCGGAAGCCTGTTATGTGGAAATCGCCATTGTCCACGAATTTTGCAAGAATGAAAATTCCCGAATCTTCTGACAAAGGACAATCTAAATGTGAAAAATCATGTTTTTCAATCCCTGCCCCACCATTTGTAGCCGTTACGTACTTTTCCAAGTATCCGTTTTCATACGTGAAATCCTGGATTCCGTGACGGAAGAGCAAAGATATTTTTTCTTGCTGACTATCAGCAAAACTGCAACCATAATACCGCAAAAGTTCTGATGTGGCCTGTTCGGTTGGTACTTGTTTGTCAAATTCAAGTGGAAATATGATCTTTCCTGATTTTCCGGGTATTGTACTGGATAACCATTGTGTTTCTTTTACGACCTTATGCTTTGGTTCCAATGGAGGTAGGTCACTGAAGCAAGCAAGGTCAATCAAACTATAATCTCCTGGAACAATATCTGCTACCATTCCGTGTCCACCAGTCATAACAACAGAACCTGTTTGCCCAGCCCTTCGGAATGTAGCAAATTTATCCCATCGTTGTCTTATATAGGTTGCTAGTTCATCTGCTTCTGTGTCCTTATAGACTTTCTGAAGGCGGTCTTCAAAATCATCCAGAGATGAGTCAGTGCCGCGTTTTATTTCTTCTTCTAATATTGGCACAAGAACCTCTGCTCCACTGCCTGAAACCAGCTTTTCAAAATCATTAAACGAAATTTCGTCAGTAGTAATGTTAGCGAAAGACCTCAAAATTTTTGTCATTCTGGCAGACCTGTTTTTTTCCCAAACAAACTCCGTAAATTCCCGGAAGTTTAGTGTACCTGATCCATCACGATCAGCCTCCAAAAATGCTTTTCGCATGGCATTTACGCATTCGGCAGTTTCCGTTTCGTTCATGATATGCAAACAAAAGTAGTTTTGGAATTGTTCGAAGGTAATCTGTTCACTTTTATTTGTATCTACAGATTTGAAAACTAGATTGCTTTCTTTTTCTGACATGTTTAATCCAAGGCCCTTTAAGAAGTTTGCAAATTCTAATTTATCCAACAAACCGTTTCCATTCGTGTCAATTTTCATAAACATCGCTTTTATCTTTTCTGCACTCTCTTTTTCCAAGGAAGGGCGCTTTAGTTGTATTTTGTCTGTTTTTTCTGTTGTTAATGGTTTTACTACATTTTTGGATGTGTCATCGAAAACTTGCTTTTTAGACTGCCTCTCGGCCCGGAGCTTTGTTTTATTTAGAGCTGATTCGATATCTTCTACTTGTTTATTTGTTCCATCTTTCCTTTCCCTTGCTGCCATACTTTTTAAATGCCTTTCCTTGAGAAGTTTTTGAACAGGTGTTGTATTATCTCTCAAGCACTGAATTATTTCCTCTAGGTCAGATAACCATGCTCGTTTCTCATTCTCGTCATCGACAGCAATTTCCATTTCTAAAACTGGAACATTTGCGAGCCTAAACCTTCCTTGCAGATTTTTAACTACACCACTGTACCCTACAAGGCTTTCTAGTTTAGTATTCTTAGTAAACGTAAATTCGCCTTTTTGATTGGAATCAGCTTTTGTTGGAACTCTTGTTGAAGCTTTAACATCCGTACCATAGTATCGAAGATACTGAGGTGTTAAAACACACCAACGTTTTACCCAATTTGTCCAATTTGCCTGCTTCTTAGTACGTTTGTATACTTTGCTTTTCTTCATCACTTCTACAACCAACCACGTATAGAGATCGTCGATACATGTGTTTATTTGTTGATGTGATGTGTCGGAAAAAGCAAAATCCTCCATAATTGATAACATTTCTTGGAAAGTAAATTTATCTTCTCTAAAGGCATCATCTGAAGACTTGAGATTATGTCCCAGATTAGACAGCACTTTCTCTAAAAGCCAGCTTGCCTCCTCTCTGAAGACCACAGGCGGGTATGTATCTTCCTTCATCAGGCGATTACAAATGCGCCATAGTTTATAAACGTCTTCTGTCTCTAGTTTACTCTTCAGGCCAGACTTCAGGTTATTCCAACTCATTTCTTCCAAATCACTGCAAGTTTTGGAAAAGACAACCCCATTTTCCCGCAGATGTTTTTTTACGTACTCTTTGAAATCATTGAACTTAACAGTTGCCTCTGAAAACGTGTCAGAATATTTGCGATCAGAAAAGTGGATTGATTCGTATTGAGCGGCATTTGTAAGAAACAATTTCATAGCATCTTTGTTCATGTTTACACTGTTGAGACGATCTAGGGCATATATAGCTTGCCAAACACAAGTTAGCTGTTCCCCTGGCATTTTTTACCTGTAAAACAAGTTTAAAAGATTTTTTTAAACAAAAACCAAATGACAACAACTTGTAGAGAGAAAAAAAATGAAAACAATACTGTATATATTACATGCGTCTGTATCGCTTTTCTTAATTTTCCTTCATCATGAATGTTAAACGTCACATATTTGAAAAGCACTAATGTATAAAACTGACATAGTTGGAGAGCTATATGACCAAACAGAACTCCGACAAATGGCCATAACCATCGAATTTTATCTTTGCCTGAGAGAGTTAGTTTCTAAGTTTTTTTCTGATTTCGATACAAAAAAAAGAATATTCTGAAAGATTTGTTATCAATAATTATAGTGACGAAGCACTAACTACTTAGTGGATGATACCCTTGGGGACTGAAAATCCACCACCAGCGGTATCGATCCAGTCATATAAAAGATGATAAAAACACTTCATAAATTTTATGCGTCTGAAGCTCTTTTCTGGAATGAGGCGCCCAGGGACGCTCGAAGCCGAATGTTTGAAAGGCAAGGCGAATAGACGTTACGAGTCTCGAGTGAAATAAAAGATCGGTCATAATATTTTAATTTTATGAAAATGTATGTCAATTTTGTCGTTTGCTTAGTTTCTAAGTATGTCTGTTTAAAAGGGTAGACCAACTTGAAAGACACTACTCAGTGATATAATAATTAAAATCACAAAAATACTGAACTCTGAGGAAAATTCAAAATCGGAAATTCCTTAATCAAGTGGCAAAATCAAATTATAAAACACATCAAACGAATGGACAACAACTGTCAAATTCCTGACTTGGTACAGGGATTTTCACTCATTGATATGTTTATGTCATCCATTGTCAAATTGCTTTAATTCCATTTTATATGAATCGTCTCCTAAATTGTTAGCCTCCCGAAAGTTTGAAGTGTAATAAAAAAAAAAATTTAACAACAGTTCAAGTAAATAAACTAATCATAGATAATAGGTTAAAAGTGTGTATCTGCGCCAGACGCGGGTCTAGTTTGCTACAATTAAGAGCATTAATGAAAGGCAATTGCCCTCATATTTGTAACTTATTTAGATGAATAGTATATAGTTCATCATGTGCATGTTTATGTGACATTTTCTTTTCTTTTAGATGATTTATGTAAACATTATATAAAGTTGATTTGTTCAGTATAATAAAACACCTAATGACTGGTAGTGCGGGTAATAGCAAGTTTGTTGTCCCTGCGCATACCAACTATTGCCCTCGGCTTCGCCTCGAGCAATAGTTGGTATCTCAGGGAAAACATACTTGCTATTACCCTCAAATCCAGTCCATAGGTGTATACTATTCCACAATTTCATTTTACCGCTATTACTCAGCGCAAACTAGTATAAGTTAATGGAACAGACATAGATAATACCAAATAAAAAGAAATTAAAATCAAGGTGTCTAAAATAATTGTATTGGCAGAATATAAATATGATCACATCATATGATTCTTGATGGAAAATTACTCCCAAGATTAAAGTTTCTATTAATGTTCATACATACCATGTCCACCTTGCATATTTTCTTTTGATTATAAAGGTGTTTCATATACATTATATTTTTTTAACAATACTATTCGCGTCGTATGATTCAGTAATAAAAAGGAGAGTTTTAAAAATTTAACAGGTATGAAAAGATGTTTAGCAATATGTTCTAAACAATATCTATATCTTGTTTATTTAATCTTTGAGCTTCTTTTGTATCAAAGATTAAAGATAATTCTTGGTATGCCTTGTTGAAACGTATTGAAGTCATACCAAACCGAATGTGTTTCCTTGTAAATATGTATTTTATCTGATACACACGTTAAGTGACACTTTAAAAATTATACTTCTTTATAAATTATGTAACATTATTTAACGATGTCAAGTTTGATCTAAAATAGCTTATTTTATACTGTTCAAATTCTTTAGTAAATTCATCTGGTAAATTCAATTGTGGAATAATGTACTATAACTTTAGCTGATCTTGCAGATGAAGGATGTTTATATACTTTTTATAATTACTGACATATCATCGGTTACAATATGAAAACAAAACCAGGTTTAGTCATGATTACTTTTGTATTATCACACATTTGTTACGAATATGTCGGGTTTTGCATATGCAATAATCTCAAAATTGCCCGCGGCAAAAAAGAGGTTATTGGTTATTGTGCCCTGATTCTAATTAACGACACGTTTGTGATAAAATGTTTAAGATTTTACCTTTTATGTTTTTTCTCTTTTCTGCAGAACTTAAATATGTGATAAAAAGATTATAACATGCCTTTTCCATATTGGCCCGGGGATCATCCCTTGACCCATATCGGCCCTCGGCTAAAGCCTCGAGGCCGGTATGGGAGTCCCGGGGTGATACCAGGGCCAATATGGAGCATGTTATAATCTAAACTTACTATTAGATTACATTCTTACGATAAAGTGAAGATTGCAAATTTGTATATTAACTGTTTTTGATACAAAATATAAAAACAAGAACATGTGGTATGATTGCCAATGAGCAACTCTACACCAGAGACCAAACGACATAGAAGTTAACATATTACCGTAAAGCGGGTTATTTTGCGGGTGTAAAATTTGGCGATTTTCATTGAATAAGGTATACGAAATATTTTGGCGGTTAGTATTTTGGCGGATTTAAAACTTTTAACAATACTTTGCACCGGCCGTTTTAAATTGGCGGAATTTATTTTGTCGATTTTTTTCTATCCGCGAAAATAAGCAAAAATTTGCACCCTACGAAAAAAACCCGCTATACGGTTAGTCTTTCAAACTCCCTTAAGACAAAAAATTGGGCAACGCTCCTTTCTGATTTCTGAAACAATCTAAAAGGGGCGCTAGCTGTCAAATTCATGTTCACCGATTCTAATCAAATTCTCATATTTGATTTATAACAATGTAAAACATTTATCCAAACTATTAAAAGTCTAAATAAAACAATAAACAAGGCACAGGCATGAAAACAATTAGCTTCGTTTCGTGTGTATTTTAGTCTAGACGCCATCTAATTATTTATCGAGTTGACCTCCATAGTCATCCGATGACCATATAAGCGATGTAAACATAAATATAGATATAAATACATTAAACAAACACGTGCTTTTAAATTATTCTAGGTCTATTCATTTTCACATTACAGATAAAAAATAAATGTTTATCGTCGTTTTTACCTGTATTAGAATTATTCACTTGCAAGTCAATAATTCATAATCAATATTTTTTTGCTTATTTTGAAAAAAAATGAACCTTTTTTTGCTACTAAAAAGGAATCATTATTTCACTATTTGTATTTCATTACTGATTGAGCCAAAAAATATATATATTAGTTTTTTTCAAATATCTCGTAGCTAGTGCCCCTTTAACTTGTATACAAGATGAATACGATTTTAGTTTACACTTTCCCAGGCTTTCACGAAAACATAATTATGTAATGTAGCAGCAGTGCATAAATCTTATAAAGTGCAAGTGGTAACAATTAAAGTTTACGAGGTATATTTCCTCATGTTATTTCTCGTGTGACTTTTAATTTAGTTATTCGTGTATTCTTATTAAGTAAAAAGATCTTGAAATACACAACCATACACACGTAAAAAAAAAAAACTCCACCACAAATATCAATTTATATAGCTTAAAATCCGTGTACGCAACTAATGTCTGTTTCATTTTTAAAACTTATTTCAAACTAAGTAAGCACAGTCTAATGATTGTGTAAACATTGTCGATGTCATTGTTATTTACTGGTAGCCTCGATTGGTGTTGTACAATGCTGTTTTAATGTATTATGCTTTATTATTAATAAACATAAAAGATAGTTTATGGTTGTCAAATTCCACATAACGAAACGACATTAATAGAATAACAGCAGGGGTATCATATTACTAGTATATTAATTAGACTACCTGTCATCAAATGTTAGACGATTCTTCACTAGCTTAAATGTCCTTTTCTGACTGTTTTGCCACAGGTAAGAGCCTATTGTTAATATAAATTAGTCAAATTATATGACCTTTTATGGTTGGGAAAAGAGTAGATCCAGCAAGACCCCTTTTTGGCCCCAAAATATAGCAGTTTTACAAAATTGTTTAAATGTAAACTTTTAGTTATTTATTGGAAAGTAGAATGCTTCTGCTACATAAATATGGGCTGTTTTTGACAGTACAATGCACACATATCGGGGACTAGCATCATTAAGTCATGCTAAATTACTGAAATCTTCACAGTTTTAGCATTATAGTTGAATGTTCGACGATTTCCGTCTTAAATGAAAGTGGCCGCATTTGTGTTCATTCTTAATATTGAAATTTGTATTTGATGATAATACATATTAACATATACATTGTATAAAGGTTGAGGATGACACGGATGCGGCCACTTTCATTTTTGACAAAAACATCTGAAAAGTGACATTTTTTGGCATATCTGATAGATATTTCATATCTAAGCATGAATTAGAGCGTTTTTAATGACTAAATCAGTTTAAATCTTTCACATAAACAAATTGAATCAATTGAAATAGCCACTTAAGTGTTTAAAAAGTGTCCAAAATTTTTCGTCAGATGAACCTGAAATTTGAGGCTAAAATCGACCCTTACCGGACCTACTCCTTTAGCCTCAGAGTCGAATTACGCGAATATTGATAACGAGTTTATTTGCGGCATTCTGCAATCGTTTGTATTCCTTTCGAAGGATGGGTTGTATTTTTAATATCATGGGTACCATTACAGGGGTGAAATGCCACTCAGCATGGGCACAAGTCTAATTTCTACTTTTAAGGTCTAGGACGAAGACAGCGTTAATTTTCTATTTGAAAAATTCAGAGGTAAAAATACTAAACCACACTCCTAACTGTGTATTGCTACCACGTATATTAAAGTGTTTAACGCCCGTATATAAAATTGCAAATGAATAAAATTGTGTATTTCCATAATGCTTGAAATTATAGTTCTTATACGGGAATCTTGTTTACTAAAAAAAAAAGATTGATTTATTGATTTTTAACTGCTTACCGTCTAGTAGTTTTGAAATTATCCTTAAATATCTTCAAATGAAACGGTATTTTCTTGGCACTTGAATCTGCTCCTTATTAAGATGGAATGAGAACGACTAATTAAACTTAACTGCTCCATTACTAAAGTCATAAGAACCTCAAATTAAAAAAGTGAATGCCTGTTTTTTATAACTCAATGAATAGTTTTCATTATAAAACTTTTTTACATATACTTTTTTCTGAAGAAAATTCTTTAATTTGTTCAAATTTGGAATATTTAGAAGGAGTTTACTTTATTTTAATTGCTTCCTTCCAGGAAGCAATTCCCCGACATATTTTTCGTATGCAAAGTGACCTCAGTGTGGCCCATCTCGTAAAAATCAGGTGATCGCAATACGCAGGAATGTCCTTAAAATAGACTATTATCTGATTGTACATGTTAAACACGGGCTCAATATCCATGCTTTTTGTTGATTGTTGACAAACAGGTGACTATCGTTAAACTTCGGCTTCAAAACACGACCTTAATTGCCTGCTATATTTTCACAACAACACTGACCGATTGAAAAAAAATTGACGATTATACGAAATTTATGCGAAAAAAATGATAAAATCTTGCACAGAAGACTAGGTTTATGATGTTTGTATGCATTAGTTCAAGAATTGGAATAACATTATTTTTCACCGGTCACTCTTTTATTATGACTTTAAACTATTGACTATATTTAAATTGTAAGTAATAAATTTCATGCTCATCAATGATTAAACTACTATAAAAAAGGCATACACTTCAGGTATGGGTAAGCTCACCCATCGAAAGAACAGATGATAACTCAATCCTATGGCATAGATGCAAGATACAGATACATTGACGAATATAATGATTCATGTCCATGCCAAGTAGCAACACAGTTATAGCTTCATTTCTATAAAAAAAAAATAACCTTGCATCTGTTTGGTAATTTAAGATGAGGATTAGGTCATTATACGTTACATATTTATAAATGATATTTAAGTTTTAGGCAGAAGATACAAAAATAATTTTCAAACTTATAAGTCTAAGACAAATGAACACTGCCATTCCAAACAACGAAAAACGACCAAAAGAAAAACAGCTAACACAACTTAGAAAAAATATATAGATATTAGCAAAACGAGCTCAACTTAAAGTCAGATCATTAATATACAATAATAAATCAAACATTTACTCGCATTACAGACTTCAAATGACCTGTATATTAGCGGTAAAAGGTTACCGAACGTCCTTTGGTTAACCGCTTCACAAAAATACTAAACGTATACAAAATTGAGAATGAAAATGGAGAATGTGTCAAAGAGACGACAACAGCTCGGCCATAGAGCAGACAACAGCCTAAGGCAACCAGTGGGTCTTAAATGCAGCGAGAAACTCCCACAACCGGAGAAGTCCATCAGCTGGCCCCTAAACAAATATGTTACTAGTTCAGTGATAATGGACGTCATACTAAATTCCGAATTATACACAAGAAACTAAAAATATAAAAATCATACAAGACTAACAAAGACTGAACGACATATCTTTCCTAATAAAAAAAAAAACCAAACTATATACTGAAATAGGAGGGTTGAAGCGCACTTGGTGCATCATCTCCTATTTCACTTACCTGTATTAACAGTTCTGGCGATTTCCAATAGTTAACTTATGAGAAGAATATGAATATGAATATGAATATGGCTCTTGTCAACTTTATAGGATTCTACACTTCTAATCCAGGAAGACTATTAGAAATAAACTACTCGGTGGTTCCCGGCCGGTTATCTTTTAAATTGTATGTAATCGTGTTCTTCTATTTACACATGGTATGCATTTCTTACTAATACTTTTAAATTCGTAGTAAAACATCAGGCTACCAAATTACACAACTATTCATAACAAGTGTCTAATTTTTTTTTTTAAGTTTCCGGATATAGTTTTTTCTTTCTTTTATTCAAATATATTTTGTGTGTTATGCTCTTTTTAATAAAGTTGGTTACATTTGTCCTTTTCTTTCACTTATACTAATTGTCTGCAAAAATATAACTCGATGAAACGATTAATTTACTTTCATTAGACAAACCACTCCAAAAACGTGATCACTCTGATCTACATCTGATTATAAATTGATCATGGTTACTATAGTATTTAAATCTGAAACTAACACCTCAGACACAAAATGAAATACAAACCTTTCCTTAAGTTTACACCAACTTCATTATCTCAAAATGTTGGTTTCTAGTATCAGTCACCAATTTAACCACTGTTTTGAAAACTACCATAGCTACCGCCAATGCACATTTGCTACTATTTTAGTCAAAATATATATAAACCTGTGCAGCATATTGTCAACATTCATTTGCCTTGAATTTCTAAACCTACTGCTTCTCTGCTTTTGGTTAAAGTTTATTGTAATTTTAATTGTGCCAATGGTGAGACCCGATGGACGATTTGGACATTTTCCAAATCAAGTGCAGTTATTGTGGATTCATTCATATTTGTTTGATATATATGTTCGTAGATTTTGTGGGTAGAGGAGATTCAGATAATGTACTTTAGATTTAAAGATGATCTGCTTCATATTAATTTAAACGGGAAAAGTGTCTACTTTGTACTCAAATTTACATATCACCTATAAACAAACCACAGAAATTGACAAATATAATGATTCAGGTCTATGTTAAGTAGCAACACACTTATTGCTCAACTTTCTATAAAACATAAACTTGCATCTGTTTGGTAATTCAAGATGAGGATTAGGTCATTATACATTACACATTTATGAATGATATTTAAATTTTAGGCAGACGATACAAAAATAATTTTCAAACTTATAAGTCTAAGACAAATGAACTTGGCGATTCCAAACAACGAAAACCGACCAAAAGAAAAACAGCAAAAACAACTAAGATAAATAGATATGAGCAAAACGAACTCAACTTCAGTCAGATCGTTAATATACAATCATAAATTAAACATTTACTCGCTTTACAGACTTCAAATCATATATATATATATTAGTGATAATAGGTCACCGAACGGCCTTCAACAATGAAAAATCACATACCATATTGTCGGAAAAAAATCGGAACCGAGATAAAAAAAAAATGAGAATCAATTTAAATCATTAAAAAACAACAGTAAGATCAATTACATAACAATTGAATAAAAACTAATATAACATACATGGACCAACGACAACCACTAAGTTACAGGCTCCTGACTTGGGACAGGCATAACAAGAATGAAGCGGGGTTCAACAAATGTGTATGACCTCAATCCTCCCTCACCGTATCAGTGGCGTTACCATGGTTACAGCTCAACATAAAAACAAACTCATTTTACGAAAATCCTTAAGACAAAAAACACAACAATATTCAATACATTAATTTTATAATATCCACTGACGGTTAACATTGCATTGGTAACCGCTTCACGAACTTACTAAAACGTATAAAAACTTGAAGACCCAACGACACATCTTTCCTAACTTAAAAAAAAATACTAAATACTGTAATAATAGGGGTGAAGCGCATTTAGTGCAAAACCTAATAATTCACTGACCTATTAACAATACTGGTGATTTCCAATAGTTATGAGAAGAATATGAATATGTCACGGTGTATATGGCTACTGTCAACTTTATAGGATTTTAACTTGTAATCCAGGAAGCCTATAAGAAATAAACTACTCGGTGATTCCCAGCCGTTTTTCTTAGAAGTATATCAAAATGCACTTCTATTTACACATGTTATATATTTCGAGCAAAAACGTTTAAGTTCATGGTTAAACATCCCGCTACCAAATTACACAACTATTTATTTATAACAAGTGTCCTATTTTTACTTCTTCAATTTTCCTGATATCGTTTTTTTTTTCTTCTTTTCTTTTGTTCGTATATACTTACGTTCTATTTAATTAAGTTTGTTACATTTGTCTTTTTCTTTCATTTATACTTATTGTTCCCAATAATATAACTTGATGAAGCGATTAATGTACTTTCTTTATACAACATCTATCAACATAAACTCATCATAGAAAAAATGAGATCAATGGGGTTATGTTAAATATGACATTACTGACTTTATCACAGTAAAATATCAGGTGAGCCCGAAGATACTGACTTTATCACAGTAAAATATCAGGTGAGCCCGAAGTCAGTATCAAAAACAAAAAGTCCTTTATTTTGTTTATCGGTAATTAAAAAAAATAAATACTACAATAATAGAGAAAATAACAAACGAACTTCTTTTTAGCGTCGAATCACGGCGAATCACGCTTGACGTCACAGGCTGCATTACGTCATTTGAAATTTTTTCACAGTGCAGTAAACATGGCGTTCTCTTGCACAAAGTATTGAAAAGGAATTATTGCATGTGTTTCATTAATATTCTGCTTTGGACATGACCCTAACAATGGCAAACATAATGGTAGCATACCAGTAAGTCAGATTTCTTTATTTTTCACAAAGCATCAACATGGAGGGGGGATAGGAGGGTCCTGATCCCGAAATCCCGGGTTTAAAAACACGAAATCACGAGGTCCCGAATTTAAATCACAGGAGTTTAAAATCCTATCAATAAGGGGTTATAAATTTACCAAATTCGACTATCACAGGAGAGCTTCTCTCGAAGAGCTCTCTTTTCACGAAGAGCTCTCTTCGAGAGAAGCTCTACTGTGATAGTCGACTTTGGTATATTTTTAACCCCTTATTGATAGGATTTCAAACTCCTGTAATTTAAATAAAGTAAATCCCGATATCCCGAAATCAGGAGCTTAAAGACACCTGATCCCGGAGTCCCGATTAAGGTCCTATCCCCCCTCGAGCATAGTAAGTCAGAACATTAGAATGATACGATAACTTCATAATTATTTCAAACATTTTAATAGATGGTGCCGCGGTTACCCCCTTTTTAAAATTTATCCTAGATCCGCATATGAATAAGTTCACTGTTTTGTTCTTTGTTCTTTGAATATCTGTCTTTAAATTGAAAATGAAACAACATCTTTTAAAATTGTATTTGATGGTCCCACAAAAATGTCGAATATGCGTAAATTTCATTTTTTTCTAGCTTCTCTCATGCGATAGCGGTACCTTTTTGGTCACTATTTCATGTGTTGCGTTTAAATATGAATTGTAACACTTTATAGTGACTGAGCAGGTAAAACAAATACTTCTCAAGAAACAGAAAAAGAAAACTACTTGGAACGGCACCAGGCTATGTATTGGTATTGTATGAATAAAAACTCGGATTGGAACACCATGGACGATGTGTTAGTTGTACTTCATATATCAATTATAGATAACGCATTTTTTTTTTAGTTTTTTATGCATTTTTTGTTTACATTTTCAAAACAAAAACGGCTACACTAACTTTGTGAAAGTTATAATCAATGTCAAGTGTTTCGTTCGCCAAAAAATCTCGTGCGTTTCTGCGATAAAAATCACGCGCACTTTTGTGAATGAAAGGGAAAGTAGATCCTTACGCGTTGCATTCGCGCATGTCATTTGCGTACTAACCCAATAATTTTTATAGCAAAGCCAGTCCACTGATTATCGACTCCTAGGAGTCGATATTAAGAATTGAACGATGGACAGTCAGTGCGTGAATTTTTCTTGCTACCTGATTGGAAGATATTACGAGACGTGAATAATCAAAGTTTATTGAATGGTTAGGACAATCCAAACCTAGTAAATGTCCTTCAATTCCGTAGAGTATCGGATTGGTCCTCTCTATTTTAGCAATTAGATTTTGCCTGGTCATTAATCATGCATATTCATGATATTGGTACACAGGTAACTTTTATCTATAAATAGTCGAATCTTCTGGAGTTTCGTAAACAACAACGTTAAACGATATGTACTACTTCATAACGTGTGACCTCACGTGTGTGGTAAAATTTGTTGATTGATGCACGTGGCTATTCTAGTAAATGAATTAATCTACAAAGCGAGAGCACTTTCCATTTTCATCAGCTAAGAGTCGACTAGCCCTTTTTGAAAGGCTAATGCCTGTACTGACATTATCAGCGAGTACACATCAAAGGAAAAATGTACGCTCACCCGAGATACTAGTTAATTTGATCAATTGTAATACCCCCAATACCGTGTAATTGATTTTACAGGTAAATTGTTTTGTAAACAAACGATGCAATCAGTGTTTTTTATCGACAAATTTCTACTGGTCCGACGCACATTCTACTGGTCCCGGACCACCGGACCAGCACTAATTTCGACCCCTGCTGGTTAGGCTTGTGTAGACGAAACGCGCGACTGACGTATTAAATTTTATACCTGATACCTTTTGTTAGCTATTATTCGTGTGTTTCCCTGTCCTATAAGTTCTCCCATTTAGTTGTTTAGTTGTATGGTAGTCTTGTCATGTAATGCTGTCATGTTAATGTTATATTTAACATTGCCATAAAAGCGACGGGCGGTTTGGCATGCCACAAAACCAAGTGCAACCAACCATTTTTTTCTTAAAATGTCCTGTACCAAGTCAGGAAAATGGCCATTGTTTTATTATAGTTGGTTTCTGTGTTTGTTACATTTTAATGTTGTGTTTCTGTTGTGTCGTAGTTCTCCTCTTATATTTGATGCGTTTCACTCAGTTTTATTCTGTAACCCGGATTTTTTTTCTCAATCGATTTATGAAATTCGAACAGCGGTATACTGCTGTTGCCTTTATTGGTATTCATAAAAGAAAGATTATACGACAATAATTTAATTTTGGATGTAACGCGTCTTCTGATTGGCTGACGTTATTTTGTTATGAGCCCATAGACATAATTTAGTCATGTGACCGTGACGTCATCATCGTTTTATTATGGTTTTCTATGGTTTAAAATGGAATTTAGAATTAAATTATAAGAAATGACTGTAATATTTTTTCTGTCTATTCGAAATAACATAAAAAATGTGGTACACACTATTAAATAACCCGCTACGCGCGTTATTCAGTATGCACCAATTTTTTTATGTTATTTCTTCATAGACAGAAATAATATTACAGTCGTTCCTTAAGAAAAAGAAGTATACTTAACAACAAAATAAATGTTCATTCACCTGTGTATAATATGACGTAATGTTTTTCAAAGTTGATGTTTTTCTGAAATTGTTTAATATTTCATAGTGGTATAATACTTTTACTTTATTTATTAATCCCGTATTTTAATTAACTTTGTATTTACATCGTTTCATAGATCAAATTTATTCGTTCGTTTTGTGTTAAAGTCATAAGAAACGAGTGACCGGTGAAAAATAATGTTCTTCCAATTCTTGAACCAATGCATACAAACATCATAAACTTAGTCTTCTGTGCTCGAATTTATCATGTTTTTCGTGTAAATTTCGTATAATTGTCAATTTTTTTTTCAATCGGTCAGTGTTGTTGTGAAAATATGGCAGGTAATTAAAGTTCGTGTCTTGAAGCCGAAGTTTAACGATTGTCACCTGTTTGTCAACAATTGACGAAAAATAAACAAAAAAGCATGGAAATTGAGCACGTGTTTAACATGTAAATTCAGATAATAGTTTATTTTAAGGACATCCATGCGTATTGTGGTCACCGGATTTTTACGAGATGGGTCACACTGAGGTCACCTTGCATACGGAAAATATCTCGGGGGAATTGCTTGCTGGAAGGAAGCTATTCAAATAAAGTAAACTTCTTCTAAATATGAATAAATTAAAGAATTTTCTTCAGAAAAAAGTATATGTACATAAGATTTATAATGAAAACTATCCATTGAGTTATTAAAATCATATGCATTATTTTTTTTTTATTTGAGGTTTCTTATGACTTTAATTTGTGTACTACATTTTTTGATTGAGCCATTCCAATTGATATTTTATAGTGTGTCTATCTATGTTGTGATGTTACACTATTGTTTCAGATAAGGGAGAATGTTTGGTATCATTAAAACTTTTAAACCCGCTGAAATTGTTTGCACTTGTTCTACGTCAGAAATCTGATGTTCAGTAGTTTGTTTATGTGGTTCATAAGTGTTTCTCGTTTCTCGTTTATTATGTAGATTAGACCGTTGGTTTTCCCGTTTGAATGGTTTTACACTAGTAATTTTTTTGGACCCCTTATAGAAGAGGGACGAAAGATACCAGAGGGACAGTCAAACTCATAAATAGAAAAAATAAACTGACAACACCATGGCTAAAAATGAAAAAGACAAACAGACAAATAAAATTACGCATGACACAACATAGAAAACTAAAGAATAAACAACACGAACCCCAACAAAAACTAGAAGTGATCTCAGGTGTTCCGAAAGGGTAATCAGATACTGCTGCACATGTGGCACCCTTCCTGCTGCTTATGTGATTACAAATCCGGTAAATAGTCTAATTCTAAACATAGCTTGCTGTTCGTTGTGAGCCCAGGCTCCGCGTTGAAGACCGTACCTTGACCTACAATGGTTTACTTTTAAAAATTGTGACTTGGATGAAGAGCTGTCTCATTGGCTATCATACCTCATCTTCCTATATCTATTTGGTTAAATCTAAAACTATCCCATCGTACACGAAATGAAATACAAACCTATATTTCAGTTACAAAAACTTAATTATCTCTAACTTTGGTTACTAGTATATAATTATCAAGGTACCAGGCTTATTATTTGATACACCAGCTACCAGTTTTGTCTACACATTATGCCGGCGTCACACTATAGCGTATAGATCGACGTGCACCAGCCGTATACGTTAAGTGCATAAAAGTGGAACGCTAAGCAACCGTTAGAAGTTGGAAGTACATGGAAATGCAAATGTATACGCTTCGTCGACGCTATAACTACAGGAAATTTTTAAACAGAATAAAAATTAATCTAGCTCTAGCGTTTGTCAAGCGTATACATGTTAGCTACATGCACGTACTACATACACTACAAGCACGTTAGAAAATGATACAGATAGGTTTAAGACATTTTTAGGGAATGTTGTACTGACTGGGAGTTTAAAGTCAGATTGAATGCATCTTTTTATCACTTGGAGTTGAAGTGCCCTTCCGTTTTTTGTTTAATTTGTCATTTCAAGACTCTTACCATCATATTTACGGCATTTATCAAATACCGCACTATAATTCGAGTCTTTCTAGATTAAACAACTTAAAACTGATTGTTATAGGAATTTCCGAAAGAAAATTGTGGTATAAGAACATTTTTCGTTTCAACATGACATGCTGCAGCTTATACATCATTATATGAAAGATTGATAATTGGAAAAATTGGATATTTGTCTGATGATATCAAGATGCATGTACATTTATCTCTATTAACTTTATCGTTGTTCAGTAATGAAAAAAGATCGGATATGCGAGAAAAGTCATTAAGTTGACGTAAAAGGATATGGGTAAACATAAAATTGATAGAGTGTGCAAAACATTGAACTAATATCTTAAAAGTTGTGTGTTACTATATACAAGATAGCAACACAAATGTTTCAAGTGAAAGTGAAATAGTTTCAGATAGGTAACTTGTTATTGGTTGAGTATTGATTTCTTCACATGCATTTTTCTCCTAAATTGGATAAAGCTGGCTATTTAGAAGCAAAGAAATTCGTTTTTGAACACTGGTATTCTACCGTTGCCTTTATTTTAACCAGCCGTAACAATCACATAATAATGTTGTTCAGTTCAATGTCAATGCCACATCGATATCAAACTAGTAATGTAATAGCTCATTAATTCTAACTGCTGCGGATTCAACAGTAGTAGAAACAATTTTTTTACATAAATAAGGCCGTTAGTTTTCTCATTTGAATTGTTTTACATTGTCTTATCGGGACCTTTTATAGCTCACTATGCAGTATTGGCTTTGCTCATTGTTGAAGGCCGTACGGTGACCTATAGTTGTTAATGTATGTGTCATTTTGGTCTTTTGTGGATAGTGGTCTCATTGGCAATCATACCACATCTTCTTTTTTATATTGGATATGTATATATTTATAACAGTCTCTGCAGGTGCACTTTATTTTTTATGTCAATAAAATGTGTAAAACAAAACCATTTTTTACTAATTTCAAAAATTAAAATTTGAAAGCAAATCTTAAATCTAGTATCCTGGTATCCTTTATAATACTTAAATGATTAAAATGGTTGAAGAAAATTTTGTAAAACAAACGCGAGGAACGAGTTCTATTATCCCTAGAGAGGGACTATAACGCATTCACCTTGCCACTCTGTATAATTGTCTTTCAGTTTATTGATCCAACAAATATTTCAGTCATTCCTTTTCTTTTCAGAAAAAGACATTACAGAAGAAACTATTTATGGCCAGCAGTATGACAGTGATGATTTGCAACATGTTCACACATTTTATATTTATCAGACACCTTCCTCTATTTTCTTGATACTATTATTTTTTTAATATGTTGAATGGACCTCGAAATTTTTCATCATACATTTCTCAGGTATACTACCGAAGAGCATGAATTTATATATGGTCAGTAATTTGACAGAGATGAGTTGATCTGTAAAACCTTCCATTCTTTATATTTTCCAATACTTTGAATTAAAAGTTCCTTGGGTGTGCTTTTTCAATGAAATATTGGATTGCGTTTAACCTTAATGTTTTTCATACCCTGATAAAAAGGGAGGAGGAAATATTGCTACCTTAAATAGTAAATCATATCTGTCACAGTTTGCTAACATCTTAAAAACTACAAAGAGCATACACGCTTAGAATACAAGATCTACAAAATACTTATCCCAACAAAATCATCAGCTGAATCATCATATGGGTTAATGTCGTTAGATTTTGAGTTTGTAACTTATCTTCGGTTTTTTTTCCAATTATCTTGAAAATTGTGATTACATCTTCAAAAAACCATCTGTAAATACAGGCAATAGTAGTATACCACAGATCAGGGTAAGTTAATTATGAACTATTTCCGAGGGAAACACATAAAAAATACGAGGTTAACAACGGGGAAAAAATAATAGAAACTATGAACTGCAACAAAAACAAACCCCAACAAACATTGAAACAGTTTATTTGATAACCACTGTAAAAGATCTACAAAATGCTAATTTATAAATCGATTGGATGATTCCTTAAGGAAGATTTTCCCTCAAATGATGATATTTTTTCATTGGTTTACTATTTTTTTCTTTATTTTCTCGTTTTCAACAGTACTAAATAAATAAGAATCATAATTAGAATTTTATCAAAAAAACTATTGGAAAACTCCTACATTAATGATTGCCCTGAAATTTCGATTATTTTACTATTGTTTCGAAAACAGGAACAGAAATGTTAAAACAATCAAAAGTAAACGATCAAAAATACAAGATCTACAAAAATGGTGACGTCTGTTATTATGAGTAACTGCATGAATGACGATTTTTAATTTATTTTCAAGTACTGTCAATTACATGTATCTCGAAAGTGCTTCTCTGGATTTTACCTTCATTTGGAAGTCTCAAAGCCGAATATTTGATAGCCATTCATACAAGTCTATTGTCAAATAATTTGACTATAAACATCTCACAAAAAGTCTAATATTTCCAATTTAAATAAGATTGGATATTCGGTCATAATTCTTAATTATGTACATATCTAACGTTCTTATCAATTCCAATCGAAATCGAAAGTTTTCCCTAGATTTGAGGCAAACCAAGTTTTCTGTTAGCGATGGTCAAAACAAATGCGATCATCTGGACATTTTGTATTCAATTTCAACGTCAAACATGTTTGCTCTTAGTGTAATGTAACCGTGTTAAACCAATACTTACAACCCGAGGATTTCACTGTCTATATTTCATACGACACCATGACATGAATGATTAAATATTCGGGTTGTTTTGTGCGTTACGTGATAGAAACCGAATCGTCTTTGTAAAAGTGTACACAAGATTATCTGTTTCACTTCCGAGTATATGAAAGTAAATGTTTAGTTTATCAACTTTTGAATAAACACCATCATCATATTGTTTTAATTTAACCTTTTGAAACTGACAACAAGGAAACGGGGAATTAAACAGGTAGACAACTTTTAAAAGTTAAAGAAATTGTGTTAGGTTATATAAGTGTAAATAGTAAGGATGTCAAAGAGTACTCGAGTACTGGAATATCGATCGGTAAATATGACGAGTACTCGATTATAGTAAATCAAGTACACCGAGTTGACTTCCCTTCTAAACCCTTTCCACCTAAACATTGATAAGAATTTGTTTGTACATTGTACATTCTACATATATCGTATATATATTTGAACTGTGTCTTAAGACTAGATAATTAGTTGTTATGTTAAAGTGTTGTTAATATGTTTCAATTTTGATAGATATCCATAGCATTATATAACTCAAAGAATCGGACGTTGCAACATTCACATGATGTAACCCGTAAGACAGTATATATTTGAACTATGTCAATGCAAGCCTCTAAATTGTTTTAATTTTTTGGTGATTGAAGAATTCTATACATATGTTTGTCTATATATGTCTAAAAGGGCGGTTGGAACTTTATATGTATGTATATATAATATGTTTAAGGTGGCGAATGGAACTATATCAGTATGTCTAATTTAGATCACCCCAAGTCAAGAAAAAAGTTCATATTATCTAAGTTTAAAGGACTGGGTAAGATGATACAATATTTAAAGGTACACAAACTATTAAAATGTCATCCGATAAATCGTTCTGTTTCTGCTTATAAAATATAATTATAGTAGGTTAGATCAATTGTTTTGTCTCTAGCGTACATGAACCTTTGACCTAATGTAAGACTAGATTATGTCACATTTGTGTTCGTGTCTGGTTGTATTTGATGAATCAAATTGAGTATAGAAATGGGGAATATGTCAATGAGTAAACAACTTGACCATAGAGCAGACAGCTGCCGAAGGCCAAAAATGGGGTTTCAACGCTGCGAGAAAATCCCACACCCGGAGGTGGTCCTCAGCTGGCCCCTAAAAAAATTGTGTACTAGTAAAAATAGACGTCACATTAAACTCCAAAACAATTGAATGAACTAAAATAATCAGAGAAAACAACATACAGAACTTACAAAGGCCAGCGTCTCCTGACTTGGGACAGGCGCAAAAATGCGGACGCTATTCTAGAAACAGGCAACTTCCTATGATGTGTTAATGTAAGACAGAAACAATGCTATTCGTTACTTAATATATAATAAAAGAATATGTGTAATGTTTGCCAATGAGAAACTCTTCACAAGAGACCAAATTTAATAAAGGGAGACGGATTAATATAAGTTCTTCTTGTTTCCAAATTCCTACTCTTTGTATGGTATAATTGTATTTTATACACTTTTGAAAATAAAATATTGTTTAAATCAAACTAAGAGACCAAATGACACGGAAATTAACAGCTATATGTCACAGTACTGCCTTCAATATGAGCAAAGTTAATACCGCATAGACAGCTATCAACTAATCCAAGTTAAATAGATTTTCCAACGTCTCCTGAACGCATCTCTCGCCCGTATCGGGATTATGGTTTCAAATATTAAAATGAAGTCAAAGCTATAAATCTTCATCAGTTAAAATGCGATATGAGTTATTTGTTGTTCTTCGGATTGAGAACAAAAGTTAGTGAAGAGATAAATAGATTCTATGAACAAGGTTTTCAAAGTAGTATTTTGCAAACTGCATGTTAATTCCTGTCCAGATTAACTGTAATGAAATGTTTACTAGTTTCTCTGATGATCTGATTTATTCGGATATGCCTTATGTTGAACCATGTTAACCTTTAAGGAAAATAATTATAGTAGTATTTAATCTTATTTTCGGAATTTCAACATTTATGGTTATTAACTTTTCAGTGTAAAACTATTCATTTTGACTACTAGTTCAATGATTTTCAGCAATGATTGGAAATTTGATTTTTTAAACGAATTAAGTTAAAGTTTAAATTGACTCTTTAATAATGTAATGTAACCTAAAAGGTTATGTTACAACAAACTATGAACAGGCACCAAAAATATCCACTTCTTATAAAATGCCAATTGTTAAAAATAATATGGAAATCTGAATCGCCTTAATGAATAGTCATATGTTTTTACTATCTATGATCAAGGAGGTTATTAAGTCCATGTTAGGATTAAAGAAGATGTGGAAAATATATCAACGAGACAGCAATCTAACAAAACAAATCTAATTACACGCGATCTTTAACAATAAGACATGAATTCAGATTAAAAAATTCGGTCGGAATAACCCTTTTAAGATTTCTCTTAAAGAACATTTTGTTTTATTTATCAGCTCCTTCAATATAAAGTTCAATACTTCTACACACAAAATTTAATGATTTTCAACCGACTATATCTCGCATACGAGAAATACGGAAATCCAAGCCAGAAAATAGAATTGGATTGGTCACGTTTTTATTGAAGACCCCACAAATTTTACCTAACTTATGTTTCATAGAGATAGCCTCCGTGATGGCGGTGTTGTCAAGGCGGCAGTCCTTTTGCGCCAATTACTGTTTTTCAGGGGTATCATTTGCGCCAAATTTTGTTTTCCAAATGTATCATTTGCGCCAATATTCGGAACCCATTTGCGCCAATTTACCTGTACACATATCTATCATAAATATTAATGATTAATATTTATTCTTATTTTATGCTTAAAACGTATCATATGATCGGAGATATTTCACCATGAAGATGAGCATTTGGAGAGAAATGACTTGAAATGCAGTAGACATGCAATCCATGTACAAAGAGAGAAGAAAACTTATCACTTTGCTGAATATATTTAATACAAGATATGCCAAAAGAGAAGAAAATATAAGCTTTTATGATTATGTTTTAGCCACATACGTTGATGACACAGTGCTTTGCTCTCACCATCCGTATGGACTGAAACTCCATCTACCTCAAGATGTACTAGTAATGGGGCAGAAGCATTTCACGGGGAATTATTATGAACTGTTTTATGCATTTCATCCTTCAATGTTTGTCTTTTTGAACAATAAAGTGAACTTAAAAGCTACTACATACAATCAATTAGGAAGTACCCATGCAGCAGTAGTAAGAAGAAAGTATGTTTCAGAAACGGAAACATTTGCCGTGTAAACTGCCGGTTCCAAGTCCGAATAAAGGTGGAGAGAAGTCATTTTTCGTCTAGTAATTGGCGCAATCATATGTTTTATTTTTGGCGCAAATGATACCATGTAATTTTAAAACAGGCGGCGCAAACGTAGCATTGTAGAAAAAAGATGTGGCGCAAAAGGACACATTTTTGGCGCAAACGGATCTCTCCCGTTGTCAAGATTTAAAAAAAGCCGGGTTCGAGCCCCGTCGAGGGAAGAACAAATATTAACTAACGCAGTATGTTGTAAAAGTCGAATGAAAAAATCTAAATATTTGTACAACTCGTGTGTTTATATGTATATCTATTGTTATGGTATCTGCGTTGCTTGTTTTTGTTTTAACTGATAATTTGAGTGTAATTTCAAATTTTAATCCTCGGTAGAGATTATCTTTTTCTGTGAATTTAAAATAAAAAGAAAGTTGTATTAAAAGATACTGTTCCTACAGGCTACTTTTCCTTTTTAATCGATATGAGACTAATTTTGAAATCATGGGAACTATATGAATTATCTTTACAATGCGTGTACAGAATATAGTTTTAAAAATGAAAATAATATATATTTTTTTCTTTCTTTGTTTGTTTCGAGATGCAATTATCTTGGTGAATTGAATGTTTATATGTATATCTATTGTTATGGTATCTGCGCTGCTTGTTTTTGTTTTAAATAATTTTAGTGTAATTTCAAATTTTAATCCTCGGTAGAGATTATCTTTTTCTGTGAATTTAAAAAAAAGAAAGTTGTATTAAAAGATACCGTTTCTACAGGCTACTTTTCCTTTTTAATCGATATAAGACTAATTCTGAAATCATGGGAACTATATGAATTATCCTTACAATGCGTGTACAGAATATAGTTTTAAAAATGAAAATGATATATATTTTTTTCTTTCTTTGTTTGTTTCGAGATGCAATTATCATGGTGAATTGAAGATATAGATGAAAAACGTCCTCTTCCATTATGTTAAATCGAATAAAATAGTCGATGGTCGCTTTCAATTTTTGAAATATATTGTCCCGGTATTGTTTGTTCTATGACATTGGAATAAAGCTGGTCGATTAAACCATTTTACTTTCTATACAAAAATGATTTCAAATCGATTGCAAATTAATATATATATACAAATAACTGAACTAAACCACGAAATATTGTTAAATTCGTATTGACTTAATAGTAATACCAATACTGAGACTAAGGAATGTGAGATTTCGCGTGGTTTTATATTAGAAAGGAATAGCAATTGTTATCAAAATCAAAGTTTAAAAAAGTTTTATTTTAATTGAATATAAATTTGAATATTTTTCCTGTGTTAATTATCAAGTAAGGTAAGATTTTTTTTACAATTGTATTTCTTCGTATCTTAAATATTTCGTAAGTTTTTATAAGACTTGATACGGAAATTGACTGGTTTTCTCAATCTGCTGACGATGAAGCTGCCTGTTTCTAATGTAAGGTAATTTTGAAATAACTGTGTTAATTATCAAGTACGGTAAGATTTTTTAACATTGTATTTCTGTGTATTTTTATTTCGTAAGTTTTTATTTGACTTGATACGGATATTGACTGGTTTTCTCTTATTGCTGACGACGAAGCTGCCTGTTTCTATATTAACGTAATTCTGAAATAACTTGACCAAACTGAACCAACTGGTACATTTGGTAACCTTTGATAAAAGGCTTTAAGAATCATTGCTTTTCTTGGATGCGGCCACTCGCCGAGTAAATAAACGGGAAAAGACTTAATAATGTTTTTTTCCTATAGCCATGCCTATTTTGGATCGATATTGAAAGCGATGAGTGCGCTTTTTAGTGCGAATGGCAAAATGACATATGTAATATATTTAGACAAGTTTTATAAACTCGTGTAAAACAAGAATTAACAAGATTTTGTAACTGCTCTTACAGGTTCATATATATCATGAATATATTTTTTGACGTGTGCTGATTTTTAGACGTCAATTTTATTACGTTGACTTGTGATCTGTGTTTGATAATGGTCAGGTTTGACATTAATTTGTCTGTTAGTTGGTCTTAAGATAAATACTGTGTGGACGTTTCATAAAAACAAATATATATTCCAACTATATTCCAACTTTGTGAAAATAAGGAGATTAACGTGTATACGTATGATTGCTAATAAGACAACCATCCACCACAATTCAAATGAAGTAAATAAAGCAACTATAAGCCACCTATGAAAAAAAACCCCACTTACTGTATAATGGTAGACTATAAAAGGCCCGACCTTGAAAAAACAATTCAATCGTGAAAACTAACGGCCTAATTAACAACAAAACAATATACGAAAAATGTATGACAGACACGAACCAACGACAACCACTAAACTAATAACAGATACCTGACTTCACTTAGGACAGACACAAACAAAATGCGCCGGAGTTAATAAAAAATTGTGAAATTTGTAAATTTCGTGTGTTTCGTAGAAATTTTATGAGTTTGCTTCCATCAGAAACGTTGAAACCGTTTATAATTTAATTTATTCCAATTGACGAAAAGTGATAACAATGTACAGAATATCGAAGTCGACGAAACATTTTACTTTAAATCACCTGTTACAATTAAGGGGGGTCATGTACTATATTAATTCCTTTCAATTATTTTTATAACAAACCATTAAGCAAAAAGTAATAATATGTTGTCAAATATGCCAAAACAGAAAGAGATTGTTACCAGTTATGACGCCTTCAATTCACATAATATAAGCTTAATTGTCCGTATAGATAATAAGCTGATTAACACCTTAAACCCTAGAACGACAATCAGCATTACTATACAGAGTATTGACTATTTGACAAATCAAATCAAATCATTTTTTTTTATTATAGTCTCACCTCTCTACATGTACAATACAAACATGAATACAATATATACAACATGTTTTAATTAAAAGTACAAAACAAAATTAAAAACATTCGAGGGCACTCTCAAAAGAGTTATGAGAGACTTTTGCATAAAAATGGACAACTCGATAAAAATACAAAACATTTGTTTTTATCCATATAAAATATTCTTCCTTTGAATTAACATATCGTAGGAGAATTTGGCAGAATAAAAGCACAAATTACATTTCTGAACATAAATCAGAATGACGACATTTTAACGGAACATCTAAATAAATAAAAACAACTAATAAGAAAATAATGAAAATGCGCCAATTTAAACCATGACACAAGGAGGAATAATTACCCGAATACGCAAGAAGTTCTACCAATATCAACTGAAAAAAATAATCCCTATTTCATATATGCCAGATATGATCAATGTCGTACTACTATCATATGCGCATTGTCCTTATAATACAATAATACTTTTGGCGGATTCTGTAATGATAAAAAAATCCTAGAAGTGAATTTGGCTTGACCATATCAGACCATGTACAAGATTATAGTTCGCAGAAGAAATTAACTGTAATGTTATTGAATTGCAAATTCGAGATTTATTTATAATCTGCGGGAGTTTCTCGCTACATTGAAGAAACATTGGTGGCCTTCGGCTGTTGTCTGCTCTATGGTCGGGTTGTTGTCGCTTTGACACATTCCCCATTTCCATGTTTGTCTTTTTGTTGAAATTTTTCCGAACATTTTAAAAGAGCTGGCTAACAGTCTAGCAGATAAATTTAAGAATATTTATTTGAATTATACATAAATCACATGATTTGTGTTGTTCAATACCTACATGTATGTAAACAGTAGAAAAGTATAAAAATTATACGCATAGTTAGTGCACTCTCTTTCAAATACCTATGTTTCACTTTTATAACCAATCGTCTTAAACTATTATTGAGACAACCACAAAATACTTGTAGTAATAATTAATACACGAGCAAGGCTATAATTTATAAATTTAGTAATCCTCTCTCGATATGACCAGAATTTTTAACGACAGGAAAATAGAAAACGTCTTTACTCTTAAAATAGTGCCTATTTAAATCTCTCTTTTATGGTCTTTAAATCTGAGATAATCTTCTGTAAACCTCGATTTCTTAATTACTTAATAAAAGTCCACCATTGGTTTCATTCATTATGTTTATATGACTTAAATTCTATTGTATTGTTATAAAAAAATCGACGGTATTTCGTTGTCAATGTTGAAAAATAAACGTTAATACCCTTGTGTATAGAATGTATTCACACATTGATTAAACTTCTTATAGAAAATGCTTTCTTTATGAATTTTCTCGGTGTACAATAATAGTTAAATTAAGACATTTTTTTGTACTGTTATGATAGAACGATGACATGTGTTTTCAATAGTATTTTATTTGGATTTTTATTATAAGAAACACGTGTTAAAGGATATTGATTTGCTGTTTTTGGGATGTAGTGTTAAAATTGAGGTAAGTTGAATATGATAAATTAAGTATGGAATGGTGAAAAATTCAGGGTAATGTTCGAAACGTAATTTTTTCAAAAAGTTATTATTCTTCAACAGTTTTAATTTCAAATCTTAATGGAATACGTAATTTTGTTTATTTGATAGGAATCAACTGAGAAAAATATATAAAACGAAAGGAACAGAGAACATAAACTTTATCATATTTGATAAAAGCAAAAACATATTTAAAAAAAAAATTGTACATAACAAGTACTTTCCTCTTTTGACTTAATATATACCTAACATTTATGTGTATTCAATGAATGGAATGAAAATTATTTTAATTTAAGATATTTCAATATAATACAAACATTTTATTCCGGTTTTTTTTTCTGATGCTGGTAATCAATTTTGTTTTCAACATTTAACACTGTAATGTATGGGGAAGATTTAGAGTATTTTTGTATCATCTGTAGGACCTTTTTTTTTTTTTATCCAATTGGGGTTCGGAATATTTCCATCGATACTCACCCCCCCCCCCCCCCCCCCCCCCCGATTTGAGGTCAAATGGTCGTTCCCTTACTGCTAGAAAAGTTGTCCGAAAACTTTGCATTCGGTTCTACGTAATGAACATTTAATTGACATAGAGTTTACAAGTGTGAACAAATCTTATGTACAGGTAATTGAACAAGGTGTATAGATGTGACCAAATTTTATGTGAAACCAATGTCCAGTACATTAAACTAATGGTAAACAAGTTTACTGTACATGGCGTTTGGTGTGAACACGGCCATAGAATGATAAACAGATAATCAGGTTTTCTTCATATAGATCCCTTATATATCCCCCACCGAGGACACAATTTGATTCACATTAGCTCATTAGCTACACTCGCTCGCCATAAAGTTCATCGGGGCTCACTGGCTTATAGACAATAGACAATATTTTATTCGCACAAACACATTTACATTAAATGGTTATATGAAGAAAAGCTGATAACATGTACATACATGAGGGTGGTAATGCCCTTAAATTTACTGTCAGGTGTCAAACAGTCATTCTCCGCTACCCTTAGCTTCAAATTAGTTTAAATTTAACTTGCTGTGATTAGTGAAAATATTCTGAAGGTGATTCTCAAATAATTATCATTACTGTTATTTTTGGAAAACATATAGCATGATTTGTCAAAATTCAGCTGATTTTTTTATCTTCTGAAAAAAGTGTACATTTTATCCTCATGTCTAAAAATTACAGTTGTTTTCATTTGGCAAGAAATCTTCAATAAGGTACCCCATTACTACCCTCATACATGTACATGTACATTTGTATATGGTCAGATCATATGTTTTCGTATGTCATTTGAATTTGTACTTCGCTTTTTCAAATGAAATTGTGACGCCAGAATGCATTCTTAATAGCACAATAACTGATGAGAAGAGGACACATATGTCAACCAAAATTTTTGCAGCCACGTCAAAATGTGTGAGGACACCCTTTCAAGCTTGCGTTCATGTTGTATGAAAACTGTTTTAGGAAGCTGAAAAATACCAACAATAGAACAATAAATAGATAATCGGCATTGAAAAATATCAATGCGTTGAAAAGCCAATGATCTACATACATGTACAAAATGATGTACATGTACAAATGTATATACATAAATATGTCAGCCATAAAATACAACTGATTTAATTTACACCACACCTGTTGGAAAAAACCTTTATGTTTTTTACTCTCTATAACTTATCTCATTCTACAATGTAGTCCATTCAACTGACAGAATAGGTGAAAATTTCATGAATTCTTTAATATCATGTACATGTATAATCATGGACTATTCTCTATATGTTGTTTTTTTCTATGGTCAGGTTGTTATCTTTGATACATTCCCCATTTCCATTCTCAATTTTATCGATAGCAATTGTATCTGTTAGCCATTTAGGGGTCTTTTGCATTTAAAGTTTAATTTTAGTTCAATATAATAAAAGAAATTCGATTTTTATCCAAATTTTCTGAATCCCACTTAGAGTGTTTGTGTTTCAGTCAAGTGGTTTAAAATATAACCAATACAAAAACTAAAACTTAGATTAAAGCAATATGAAATATATCACATGTACATGTATGAAGTAAGTGTTAAATTCAAAAAGGAGAAGTTCATAAAATCTGACAACATCAACACATAGAACGACTGGAAACAACTTTCGCTTCAGACCTTAATATTGAGCAGACGACAGCAGACATTTTATCATACATTTTGATCAGAACGCTCGTTCAGTTTAAACTGTATTTTTGAGATCAATTTGTTTCAAAACAGATTTGTTTCTGATTTCTTTCTTTGTATTATTAGCTGTTATGAAAATTGCTCTAAACATCACGTATAAATGACTATAAATTATGAATGAAAAAGTAATCTCTCAACATTGTTTCGGGTATTGTAATAATATTATGTTTTTGAAATATTTGTGTTTAAAAATATAGTTTTGGTATTTTTAATTTATGTAGGGTACAACTTCAACATTGACATATGATATATACCAAAGTTGATTGAAAACTTCAAATAAATTTGGTACTTTATATTTAACTTAAGTGTTACTAAGATGATATATCACTCCGATTTTTAGTGACTCATGGATTAGCCTACTCTTACCCTTATTTTAAGTTGCCTATCTTTTTACTCTTAATCGTACTTCACTTGCATGACTGTCTTAAGTTTGAACTCTGTAATTCAGTGGTTGATGTTTGTTGTTGTTTATATAAAATGTGTTGCAATTGTTGTTTTGTACAGTTAATTTCTGGTTTCGTGCTGTAGCACCACTCTCCGAAGTTAAGAAGAGGGTTTGATACCAGCTAACATGTTTAACTCAGCCGCATTATGAATGTATCTCTCCCTAGCCAGACACCTGTAAATCAGTGGTTTTCGTTTGTTTCTGTGCATCATAATTATTTTTTCATTTATAATAGAATAACATAAATCAGGCCATACGTTTTGGCTTTAGAATAACTTTTCATTTGTCAATTCGTTACTTTTTTAGATAGATTTTGATGCAGAACGCGTATTTGCCCATTGTTACGGGAGTACTTTTATCTATAGCTCCTTACTTCTTTTTCTCTGGTGGAGAGGTGTGTCATTGGCTATCATACCAATTCTTTTAATATTTATATTGGTTACTTTTACCAAATTTTGAACTAACCGAGTTTATTTCTCGTTAGCTCCTGAAACAAAGCAGCTAATATTTTGTTCATGGATAACACACAGAACAATTTATTAGATTGAATAACATTTTTGTTTAAAGATATTGTAAACTATTAGCCACTAGACACTATATGGACAGTTTAAAGATTGTTCCCTCACGCAGAATACGATTTCAGGTGCAGCTGAAATATGCAGATTTATAGGTCTGTACAATAAAGGTACGCATATCACTACTCGAGACATTAGCTTGTTACTTACTAGAGGTCGTCAAAACCTTGACAAGTTTATAATGAGGATTCAAAACTAAATGTCAAACTCCAAATCAGCCCCCCCCCCAAAAAAAAAAAAATCTTCCACCAACATCCAATTCCTGAATTGACAAAATAATATCAATTACTACGCGTTTTGTCAAAAACAAAAATAGTTTGTAAAGCCAACATAAATGTATTTGAAGCTTTCTTTATTTTATAAAGTCAATGGAAAAATCCGTTTCAAGTATTTTAAACTATAGTGATATATGCATGTATATGTCAATTGACAAAGGAATTAAAACCTTTTACTAATATATCATAATAGGTGATTTATTGTTATAAAAAGGATTAGACGGATTTAGTTTCATAAAAAGGACCAATTATTATATAATAATTTTACGTTAATCTTTTGAATTTAATATTGAAACGTATTATAGGTGTTTAACAACGCAATTTGCTTTGTTTATTATTTAAATGATACACAATTTTCTGTTTTATTACATACCTAATATGATTATTGTAGATACTATACTAGTTATGCAACTTAGTCCTTGTTCAATAATCTTATTACAAAATGGATTAATGGAAAGACCTCAAAATGAGACTTATTTGGAAGTTATTGTTGTTAAAGTCATAAGAAACGAGTGACCGGTGAAAAATTATGTTCTTCCAATTCTTGAACCAATGCATACACACATCATAAACTTAGTCTTCTGTGCACGAATTTTTCATTTTTTTCGTGTAAATTTCGTATAATCGTCAATTTCTTTTTTCAATCGGTCAGTGTTGTTGTGTAAATATGTCAGGTAATTAAAGTTCGTGTTTTGAAGCCGAAGTTTAACGATGGTCACCTGTTTGTCAACAATCGACAAAAAATAAACAAAAAAGCATGGAAAGAGAGCACTTGTTTCACATGTGAATTCAGATAAAAGTTTATTTTAAGGACATCCATGCGTATTGTGATCACCGGATTTTTACGAGATGGGTCACACTGAGGTCACTTTGCATACGGAAAATATGTCGGGGGAATTGGTTGCTGGAAGCAAGCAATTAAAATAAAGTAAACTTCTTCTAAATATGGATAAATTAAAGAATTTTCTTCAGAAAAAAGTATATGTACATAAGTTTTATAATGAAAACTATCCATTGAGTTATAAAAAACATATGCATTATTTTGTTTGATTTGAGGTTTCTTATGACTTTAAGCATTGAAAGCAAGATGATTCAAGCCCTAAACAAACTTTTAGTCAACATTTGAAGAAAAACACATCACCGTATATTTGACCAATGTCTGCAGAACATGCTATTGTACCTTGCGATTTGAAGGGTACGTTGGTGGCAAAACTAAACATTTTTCTTTAACAATTCTCAACCTACCTTTTCCAATGGCAATTCAGTCGAACGGCCTACTTTTCAGAACCTTCCTTTTATATGTCTGGTTATTGTTAAAAATGAATTGTTCTCGTCCTAATATATGCCTGAAATAATTGTCATTGTTGGTTAAACAAGCAACAACAAATTAATCAACCATTCAAGAAAATGTACATGTAAATATAGCGTACAACAATGATATTTTTGTTTTAATGACATCAATAATGTAGAGTAATGTGATTTGATATTGGCGAACAAGAAAATAAATCAAGCCAAGTCTTGTTATTTCATTTTCAAATATATTGATGATGTTTCTTTACTCAATAAGTGAGTAATTACATCTTATGTGTAGCTGTGACAAAGCAGTAACAACAGAATGCATTGAGTGTTAACTACGGTAACCCTCTCTCTGTTAGTCCGACAGATAACCAAACTACGGTAACCCTCTCTCTGTTATTCCGACAGATAACCAAACTACGGTAACCCTCTCTCTGTTAGTTCGACAGATAACAATCTCTCTGTTAGTCCGACAGATAACCAATATGTCTATCTGTAGAACTAGACTACTTCGAAAGGAGGGCAGTATACCTAACCTAATAATGACTTCACGGTTCAGCTAGCAACAAGCTAACCAAATATTCTACCTTTACCTACGCACTCAATGCATTCTGCTGTAAGATACTACAGCGACAACTAATTCTGCCTCAATACTAGGGGGTTTCCAAACTGATGCCATGGATCTCATAAAACTAAAAACCATTACAAAGGCGATAATTTCAGTAAACGTACTCTTAAAACTTATCATAACTGAGAAGTGATATCCAATATACCCCAGCATATGGTGTATACATATCTCAGTTTTGTAGAATTGCATGAGACTTTTCTCATTGTGGTCATTTCAAAAATAAATGTGCAAATATAAATATGTTTTGTGTTTTTTTTATTGTCGTCTTATTGACTTTCATTAATATCTAAACTCAGAACCTACCTAAACTTTATATATACAGAAGTCGTCAAAGAAATTTTGAAAATCTTTTTTTCTGTTGAGATGACGAAATTCGTTGTAAAGAAAGATTCAATCTTCGACAAATTCTATCCGATAAAAAAACCTAGTTTACACAGAAAAGGGAAATTGAGAAGTGAACAGCATGTTTATCAGGTCACATTACTCCGTTTGTTAAATAACCCTGTTAAATTTAAATCCCTTCTAAACATTATCAACGGCTAGATCTAAATGCACCACGCTTAATAATTATATCTTCGTTTTTTTTTACCTTCCATCAAACAAGTAGTTTAAATCCCCAAGACGTATGATTATCACTTTAAGAAAATGAAAAGAAATTAATGTGAAAATTTGAAGTAAATAATACTCATAGTTGACATGCTTTATGTTGCATTCGTATAATAGGTTACGATTTCGGGTCTGAAGAAGTCTGATATATAACTCCAGGTCTAAATAAATAGTTAATTTCAAAAATGTTTATTTAAGATACGAAAACATTAATTCAATAATAAGCATCAATATTATAAGTATATATTTTATGTATTTGTACCTCCCCTAACGCACACAAAACAATAAATTATACAATTGAGCGAATCGTGTGCATTTTGTGTGCATGACAAAACCGAATGTATGTTTGTTGAGTAGAACGTTGCATAAAGGGTTTTTAGTATTTCAAAAGACGTTTCTATAACCTGTATACTGTTAATGCTATGTTTCTCATGCGTTTCATATATTCATCGTTTTGGTTTATTTGTATTTTTAAGATTCGTTTCTCATGAAAGCTTATGTTGTGTTTTGTCTAGCTATATTTTTTAATCAGAGCAAACATTTTCTATAACTAGGCTCTTGTAAAATTAGGTTTATATGCGATTAGAACCTTTTTCTTTTATATAATTAAATTCTCACTGCAGTTTCCTTCGAATCTTTTTTTTATCTGCCGGTATTGTTATTGTCGTAACCAACCGATGTCGAAATGTACGCCATGCTTTTCTTATGAAAATATTGAGATGTGGTATGACTAACAATGAGGTATCCATCAACCCTTAAAAAGAAAGGTTAAACATGTGAACAATTTCAGGTGGCAAAACCGCCTTCAACAATGATGAAAAAAACTCGTACTGTATATCAAAGTATAAAAGTACATTAGATGTGACAAAGTTTGAAAAGATTTATAAAAGGACGAAGACTTTTCGAATGCAGTCGTAGTTGAAATAGAACAAATATGCTTTTAATTACCACTTTGACATTGCACTTGTCAATTTTGAACATACTTTGAAGAAAAAATTTTTGTTACATATTTTTATCTTTATAAATAAGTCTAATTTAATAATGAATTTTTCGAATTGAAATTATAATAAATGTCGCCAGTTGGATTATTAGATTGATTTAAATAATTTATTTCAATATAATCCAACTAAGATATTATCTTGTCAATTTTTCTTGACCTTGTTATATTGATTTTAACCTCTTTCGTTTTCAGGGACATAGTAAAGATTTTTTTAAATTTAAATCATATATTACTAATAAGGTTAAGCAATGGATATATTCAAGGATGGTAACGAAGAGACTTTTGATAAAAGATCAAGAATAAAGCAGAATGTTCGTGTTGTGTCACCGTCTACCAAACATAAACGCATACTGTCAAGACAACATAAAAGTTCCCATTATCTGAACAATCGCATATCGTCAGCTATGAGTTCTGATTCTAATAAGATTCCACCTCAAATAGACAACTTAAGAAAAGAAATTGCTCGGCGTGCATCTACAGTGCCAAACTTTTTAGATTGCTATGACTTGAAAACAGTGTATGATGAGGCTAATTTACGGAAAAAATTCAGAGAAGATGTCAGAATCCGAAATCACACGTCTCCAGCAGTACATCAACGTATAGACCCAGGTGCGCATGTGAAAAACATTTACAAACACCTAAATATATCTCAGTACGAAGTTGAGGATACTTTGAATGGATTATCAGAAAAAGACGAAAAACAATTCGTAGAATATATGAAAAAGAAACAACATGCTTCATTATCAGGTCTTTGGAATATGGCGGCATGGTCTGTCTTTGAACACAGGGCATCACGAGTGCACAATATAGACGAGTTGACCATGGCTATATTATCTAAACAGATGGCAATAAAAAAGATGAGAGAAAAAATATCACGAAAATTAGAGTTACCAGTTGACAAATTTAAGCGGATTGCTCTACTTCGTCAAAATGTAAGCTTCATAGAACAAAAATTTGACAACATGAAACAGGCAAGACCCAAGAAAACACAATTATTGAAAACAATGCATTTGTTCGAACAAGCTGGTACCAGCAATATGCCATCTAGATTTACAAAACCAGGAGAGGTTAGTATGTATTTGAATAGGCTTTTATTTTCAAGAGGGTTCTCCCTGGCATTACAGCTTTCTCCATTATCAAAAACTGATCCAACGAAATAGCACAAAAGTAATAAAAATGGCGTTAAACACAAATCAATCAATCATGATTGTTTCAAACCTCTGACTATTTCACTTTATATCGTTTGCCGTAAAAATACATACATACGCATGCTGCATATAATAAAAACATATTACCCCAAACTTATGTAGTTAAATCTCTTTATAACAAAAATATAATTTGCCTTTTTTTCAAGTTTAAATGCGTTCAACTTTGTGTTGAAAAAAGAATCTAAATATTGAAATAGATATTATTGAAAGTAATTCAGTTTGTCATTAAAGTTTTAATTCTAGAATGTTGATTGATTAATTCGAGACTAAATGGTGTGCCAAAAAAATCATCATACAAAAGGACTACCTGTTTCTATTTAAAAAGCACTTTAAACAGAGTTTTCTATTCATTAGGTAATGAATTTATAGTCAAAGTCAATGTTTTGAAGGTTGTTCAAACTTATATAAAGTTAAAATGCTTCACACAAATAATCACGAAAGAAGGAGGGAGTACGATGATATGAAAAATGTAATGGTTTTCTATGTGATTTTTCTTTTCAGTTATGTTGTGTTTGTTTGGCTTCTTTTGTCTCATATCAAACATGAATTTCCGATAAAATCATCATAGACAATATGAATATGAAAAACTGAGAAATCCCAACGACTCGTTAATGATGCTCGATTAAAAAAAAAGTTATCAGGTCCAAATATAGTAACTTTGTGGTGCAGTTGATAAGTAAACAAGTGACCATCAGTTTTTAGTTAATTACTTTGAATATTGACTTTTATTCAATGATTAGGCTTTATACACATACCGAAGAACCCAATGCCAAATTGGTTATTGTAGTGACATATATTTTACAATAATGATTAGATATAGAAGATGTGGTATGAGTGCCAATAAGACAACTCTTCATCCAAGTCATACATTGTAATTTGTTAAGGAAATCATATAACATTTTTACCAATAAGCTATTGTTAACAAATAAAGCTTTACATTTTGTTTAAAAATACACAGAATTAGTTCAAACATGCCAAGTACTTGTATATAAAGAAAAAATATCTTTACTATTCTTGATCGATAATTTAACAATTTTATACATTATATAAGGGATTTTAATTTTGCACCTTTCAACAATGAAATTGAATTTGAATCACAAAAACAGCTTCCGAATCAGTATAAAAAAGTCGTAATTGTAATGTAATGAAAACGATGTGTATTAAATCATAAATTGATAACAATTATGATATGAAAATGAAATCTTAACTATAAATTCAATTCAATTCAATTCAATAATTGAATAAATGCGAAAATAATTACACATTCAAGAAAGTTTGCAATTAGTGAGAGAAGCTGTACGTTGTTTATCTGCCGATGTAGAACAAATGCCATGTCCACTGTTATTTGCTTGTATAATTGTCTACCAGAACTTATTCATATTTTTGCATTTAATAAGTTGTTCGGATTTCATTCATTTATGCAGTTTCATCTAAATAAATGTAAAATTTAAAAACAAAACAATGTTTTAAATTCATAAACTTTATGAAAGAGGAACAGAGAAAATATCAATAAGATAACGAGAAAATATAAAGTTAACAGAAAGACACAGAAAACTGGTGACAATACCATATGTTAAGGCATAACATACATTGTATCACCAACGTCGCCCCCAACTTGTTGCTAATAATTTTAAAAGAAATTTCGATATGCATAACTGATCAAATCAAACTATTCAATACCTTATCTTATGTTTACTGTTATAGTTTATTATTACAAACTTTTATGGACAGTGATACCAGTATTGCAATAACTTTAGTCTATTTTTTTTATAAAAAAAAAAAAAAAACAAAACATGCACAATATTAAAAAAGTAAGATGATACCAAGGGGTGAAAACAGAAATTAACAATTGAACAAACACATTTGAAAATAACACTGCACAAACATTTATAACTAAACCAATGAGGTCTAAAATTGAAACTCAAATCTTCGAGGAATTCAGGAGCTCCAGAAGATATAGCAGTTCCTGCATTGTTGTAATTTCGTTATATTTCGTTACACTTAAGACATTGATAACTATTATGGTAAAACATTACAAACATAGTTTTCATCCATAAACAATTTTCTCTTACAGGCAAAAGCTTTTTTCAGGAAATTTGGAAGGATAGTTTTAATCGTACTAAACTGGATATTTCTTATCATGGAGTAAGTTGTTTTCATATCAGTATTGTTGCAGAATATTTGTACATATTATCACTGTATTGCAACCATTTTGATGTATTAAGGCCAAAAAAAAAAACCACCTTTCAATGATATTTACCTACATGTAACAGTGTTATACTTTTACATCTTTCCAAAGTTTTTATAAGGATGCTTTAAGATATTTTGGACATTTAGAATCAGGTATAAGCGAACAATATATTAAATAGAATGAAGTTACCTTGCGTCAAGAAATGACAGTACTTAATATAAGGATGATAAATATACCTTTTCAAACAAAATCAGGCTCATCTATCATACATTATAATTTTCTATAGTCAAATGAAAGGAAATTGTATTTTATATGTTGAAAACAGCGGAGGTTTGGTTATTTGTGGTGTTGAATGTCATATTATACGCTTGTACAAATTAAAATCAAAACAATTACGAATGTTCTAAAAACTGCTTTATGCAGCTTGACGCTAGATTATATGTGATATTTAATTAGTTTATTGGTTGCAAGTTTTTCGTGAACTGTCTTCGTTTATTTCCTTTTGGTATTCAAGTTAAAGTACTTTGGGTATGAGTTATAGACAATTTTCCCTTTTTTTTTTTTAAATTTATTGTTGCCCAGAGGTGGTATTGCTCTTGAGTTTTAAAGAGTACATCATTGTGGTATTGCTCTTGGTGCTCTGATAACTGGATGTTGTGTAGACTCTAGACTTGCTTTTGAATCATCGTATTTATTGTAAAACTGTGGTTGTGAGATCGAACTTTCCACGTGACATGTGGGTTCGATTTCACGATTAAGTCGGCGGGTTTTCTCAGTTTAACCATCTTCCTGCACCAATAAGAACTGGCTACAAACAAAATAACCAATACTGCTGGCAGTTGCATTAATCATATAAAACAGCCAATCAATTATTTACTTATTTCAATACATATATATGCAACAAGATACTTTTTGGCACAGATATAAAATGACACACATTTATTTTTACAATTTGCAGTAGCAGCGAAAGCTCAAGGCTAGAAAGAGAACTGAAATCCTTTGTTGACATAGCACAAGAAGCGGTGAATGCAAAGACATCACAGGCTATGGTAGAACAAGGACTATCGTTTGACAAACAGGCTTACAAGGCTAATAAAGAGGTAAGGTGTAAACAAACTAATTGTTTTACATTGTCATTTCGGGGCCTTTTGAAGCTGGCTATGCGGTATGGACTTTGATCATTGATCGTTGAAGGCCGTACGGTGACCTAAAGTTGTTAATTTCTGTGTCATTTTGGTCTCTTGCGGACAGTTGCCCTTTTGGCAATCATACGACATCTTCTTTTTTTATAATCATTATAGATACCCGTCTCAAAAGTTTCTTCAATGTGTATAATGTCGTAAAACCAAACACTTCAACTATACCAACACAATAATAGTAGTAGGAGAATTGCAAATATCTATACATTTTATGAAAATTAATTCTCTGTTTCAACAAAAAATTAATAAAAACCACTTATTCTGTTTTGTATGTGTTACATTTCATATTTAAAAATATGCAGGTCTGTTATTAAACTAAATTTGATCAATTTGAAAAAGAAAGTTGTAAACGAGATTAAATATTTTTTGAACGCCATATCTTGTCACCTCTAAAGTGTGAGATGACAAGTATTGGATAACACAGGTGTGTTTTGTTACATTGTATGCAGACCAAAGTTTTGTGAGAAATAAAGTCATTAATGTAACAAGATGTTTTGCATATGATTGGTCAAGTTAATGCATTATTTAACAAATAGAATAGGCAGATCATATGGTGTAATTAAAGTTTAAACACATAATCACTTTGAATTCGTTTTACAGTAACGAGAAACAATTTAAAGAGAATACTTTTATGAAGTTTTTTTTACTGTGGATATGAAGACGCTTTTTCCTGTATTCCCTCAACTTTTGATCCCTATTTCCCATGTCCCTCTTGTGATTAGAAGATTGTGATTTGTTAGAAAATGGAACTCAAAGTACAGGCTTATGATACTAAAACTATAAAATAACAAGCTCCAAAATCTACTGTCGGTCATTTAATGCATGTGTTGCAAAATATGTGCAATATAACAAGTTGTGCTTAATAAATTATTTGTAAGTTTAAAGGTTATATTGATTTCATCTCCCACATTTGTAGGTATTTTAAATCACATCTGATTATATAGTCTTTGGAGATTATTGTGTTATATAGTGTTATAAGAATTATTGAACTAATGCATGTACCATATATGAAGCTAATTCCTCTGTGGACGGGGTTTATATTTATTACGAGTCAACAACGTATAATCGACAAAAAATTGTTTTATTTTTTAATGATTATTCGTTAAAACTCTTGTTTTATAATGTGTTTTACAAACAAAGGGCGTCATATTAGAGTCCCTAAAATAGATAGCGACGACATGTGAGCGATGACAAATGGCATAGCACTAAGGATTTCTAGGAATTGATTATTATTATTTTTAAATAAACGATTATTAAATTTCGAGGTTTGTAAATAATTTGTCTAACAACAGCATTTTGTATTTATAATTGTAGATATCTTTAACAGTAGAACATAGAAAAACACTGACAACGCGAGCCAGCTTCAGGTCACCAGATATGATCAAACAAGTAATATATTTAACTATTTTCAAAATGTTAAGAGATATTTGGTAATTTTGAATAGAATATTGCATTTTCATAATTCGTGTATGTTTAGAACTCATTTACAATGGATGAGACTCCCGCTAAAAAAAATCCAAACAAACCAAAAACAACAAACAAACCAAACCAAAAAAACACACACAACCATGGTGGATAAGACTAAAAAAAAAGAGAAAAAAATATTCTCGAAGAAAAGTAATTTAAATTTTATGTACAGTTGTACATGTAGTTAAATTAGAGACCTAGAACAAAAGACATTAACCAGTATGTAGAATCTATATTTTTGTCTTTACTTGTACTTTGTCTGAATGACACCTTCCCAATATATTCATTCATATATGGTGGTAGGCAGAAATTAGAAATAATCAAATATGGTGAAAGACAAAATAATCATTTAAAAGTCGAAAAACTAAAGATACAGAGCAAGAGCGTGGAGCAATTTTATAAGAATATGACATAGATTAATTTTTACCAACAGGTTATGCATGGTTTACAAGCTTTAAAATCATTGGCTGATTATCCTCTTCGAACACAAGAACGGCTATGCCAAGTCGCATGGTATCAAACGTATGTACTTTATATATTTTTTGGATAGGTTAGAGCAAATACAATATATGAAGATGTAATCTGCCTTTAAGGTTTGGCTATAGAACCATTGTTTTTCATTAAATGTTATTATATTAATCGTAGAGTAGATTAAGAGTAGATTGTAAACGGTTGCTTATGCAGTCTAATGAGTCTAAAAAAAATAGTTTCATTCGGTATTCACGCAACACGCAATCATGAAAATATTTCTTAAAAATACCGGTTAGAATTAGTTGTCATATGAGATGAGTAATTTTCTATCAGCTTGGAATAAAAAAAATGTCCTTCAAAGTAGATACTATTAGATACGAAACATGAGGAATAATAGTCATTGATAGGTTATCATGACTCGATCTTTAATTGTGGCTTCATGTCGATGTAATACTGGAAAGCACTCATTACTTTTTACAAAGGTAAAAAAAGAGGAGAAAAGAGGGACGAAAGATATGAGAGTGACATTCAAACTCATTGATCGAAAATAAACTGACAACGCCATGGCTAAAAAAGAAAAATACAAACAGATAAATAATAGTTCACAAGATGCAAAATAGGATACTAAAGACAAAGCAACACGAACACCATCAAATACTGGGGGGTGATCTCAGGTGCTCCGGAAAAGGTAAGCAGATGTCAAACTTGTACTTGTCTATAATATACAAAGTTAAAAGACAGCAGTAAGGCGATGGGCGATAGGGTAGAGGCCGCGTACAAGAGACGAGCAAGTCCCATGACTTTTTTTTTTTTATATTTTTGATGCAAAGCTCATAGTGAAGGTTTTAAGTCATTTTAGGTCATTTGATTTACCACATTTTTCACTTGGATAGCATATTCAAATGAATGTATGAATTTAGTTAATCTGTTATCTAATTTAGGCTTTTATTCTGTAAAAGTAGTAGTTTGTCTTGGATTTTTCCGCTCACAGGCAAATACAATTCGATGATTTGATAAATAAAAAGGATTGATGGTCACAAAACATCATATCAAGTAAAAAGTTTCCTTATACAAAAAAAAAATATAATTTTGATTATAAAAGGGGATGTTTTGGCTTGAAATTTCTCAAACGTGATTTTAAAATAAAAGATATGATTATTTTCAGACTTGGTCCAAAGAAAGTTATATTACGAGAAGGTCATAACGCAGAATCATTTTATTTCATTTTAGCTGGCACAGGTTTGTACTGTATATCATTTCAACTGCATATGAGTGACATTAGTTTATTTCTGACACCACAAAGTTGTTCAAATGACAAACTATCTAGATTCCTTAAAAGAAAATTACAGGGAATATACACAATATCTTTTCTATGTCCATTATATATTATAGTAAAAGTTATAAGCACCATTTATGTAAGTTAAAAATTCAATTCAAAATTTCCAATTTCTGTATGAATTCTTAATATTGATTATATTTAAGTATAAAACTGCTTCTTATTTTCTTTGCAATGATTTTTTTAATTATTGTTGTGTTTAGAGAAATACTCGATTTTGAAATATAAAATAAAAAGAAATATGTTGCTAATCCTTGTTTTGCAAATAACGATGTAGTTGTCATATAAGTAACAAAATATTTTTGTTAATTTGAAATCTAGTTTTTTGAAATCCATTTTTAGATGGTGACGTTCCCTTGTCACCATCTTATGGTGTTTATATATCTCAACTTGTACGATTCGCTCGTGTATGTAACAATGTATTAGATTTTAGCGAGAGAAATTTATGTATTACTGAAAAATTATTACACCAGGGTTTTCGATATCACAAACTGGTCAAAACATTTACTAAATTTTATCACCGGTATAAGGAAATAATTCGTAAATATAACTCAACATGCAGACATCTTATACGTTCAGGTATTTCACATCCAAAATTTTATGGAAATATTCTTTATAAAGCACAAAAATGTCAGTATTCTCCTCAGAAACTAACAAAACCTTTAAATAGACTTATTAAAAGGGGATATAGTTACGATACTGTTGTCAGGTCATTAAAGATTGCATATTTTGGCTTTAACATTGATTCACTGATAGGGTCTTTACATCGGAACTAAACACATTTACTTCTAAAAAAACAGTTGTTGGCATGACACGGGTTATGTTCTTCTCATATATTTTATGATAGTATGATACTAAACCCCTAACGGGAGGGATTGTACCTGATATTCATATGATGAAGACATAATCTTTCAATCAGTTTAATTGAGGTCTGGAGCTGGCATGTCAGTTAACTGCTAGTAGTCTGTTGTTATTTATGTATTATTGTCATTTTATTTATTTTCTTTTGTTACATCTTTTGACATCAGACTCGGACTTCTCTTGAACTGAATTTTAATGTGCGTATTGTTATTCTTTTACTTTTCTACATTGGCTAGAGGTATAGGGGGAGGGTTGAGATCTCATAAACATGTTTAACCCCGCCGCAATTTTGCGCCTGTCCCAAGTCAGGAGCCTCTGGCCTTTGTTAGTCTTGTATGATTTTAAATTTTAGTTTCTTGTGTATAATTCGGAGTTTAGTATGACGTCCATTATCACTGTACTATAATGCATATTTTAGGGGCCAGCTGAAGGACACCTACGGGTGCGGGAATTCTCGCTACATTGAAGACCCATTGGTTGCCTTCGGCTGTTGTTTGCTCTATGGTCGGGTGGTTGTCGCTTTGACATATTCACCATTTCCTTTCTCAATTTTAGTTCTAAGCTTCCTTTTGTATATATATTTCATAAAACATAAGATTTAAGATTTTGATACATTTATAGAAATTCCTTTTTTAAAAAGCTTTCGTGAAGAAAATGGTGAGAAATGAAAGAACTGGGGAAACAAAAGTGCAAGTGGCAGCCAGACTGACTAAAGGACAAAGTTTTGGGGTAATGTCAAGGTTTTTTTATACACTCATTATTTTCACCTGATACTAATATATCTCTTCCACAAAGATACTCTTTACTGTATATCATATATCATTCTATTTGTATGTCTTTCAGAATGTTGTCAAAATATATATCCTTAACTGTATATCAGATGATATTTGATTTGTAAGTCTTTCCAAAATGCGGTCAGACAAATGTATCCTTAACTGGTTATCAAACTATATTCGATTTGTATGTCTTTCAAATGCGGTCAGACAAATATATCCTTTACTGTTTATCAAATTATGTTTGATTTGCATGCCTCTCAAAATTCAAGCAAACATATATAAAAAAGATAAAGTTTGTGTAAATTGTTTCATAAATTAAACATTCAGCACATTTGTTAAGACTTGAATTGAAAGCAATAAATTACCAGCGTACTTCTCATCTTTAGATCAATAGACCAAGTATAACTTGAGAACGTCAGCTGATCAGGACATGTTATTCAAAAGTAAACACACGTATTATAAGTCTAATTTGATATTATTCATTTATTTATTACAGTTTTCTTGGGAAGATGGGGTAATGTTATAACAAATCCTTAGACTGTGTAGTAATTTTTTATGTTGTATTCTTCCTGTGATTTTGTTTTTTTGAGTAGCACATATAGAGCTCGTACCAAGATCAGTAAAACCATTTTAATTGTATATAGACGACTTATTATATTTTAAATTTTTTTTTATTAATTTTATTATCAGACTTTAAAACTCAAAATTCGAAATGAAAGATTTACTATGCCTTATCCGAATACTCTTGATATAACTGAAGACAGGATCTGAATGAAGTATCAATTAAAAAATATCAATTTTTATGATTTGCCAAAATTAGGTTCTACTATCGAGTTATCTTCAAAAATATGTAATACACGTATAAGTGTCATAGCTTGTTTTCAAGATACAATTTGTTTAAAATTGACACCAGGAGTATACACGGAAATAAATTAGTGTGTGAATAGAAAAACACTTAATGACATGATAATGAGATAAGATAAGGACTATCGCATTCAAAATGTACGTTCGATAATGGTTAGTTTCTATGGAAAAAGTATGGTAGTCTCACTACACCATTTATCGGATTAAGCGTAAAAATTACCTTGGTTATATCCTTATTTCATATTTCACTCAATATCAAATTTCAAATATTTGATTATCTCTTACTTTATTGCAATTCTGTAGCTTACATGTTATACGAATGTAACGGCTTGATATTAAAGATTAAATTGAAATTGTTTTTAAAGAATTTGATACAGTTTAAAACTTTTCAATGTCCATTTTAATAAAAAGTACGAAAAGATAAAAACTCCTGTTTTTGACATGAGTTTCACAATTTATATCTTGTGAAAAACCTAGTTTGATATCATGGAAAACGCATTCGATTTAGACATTCCTTACACAATTTACCAACAAGATCCTGAAGTTTTTATTAGTTTAATCAGTACTTTAATTTAGCTTGCTCTTAGTTTATTTGATTTTATTATCAATTGCTTTGTCATGTAGAACGTTGATTTAACCTCATAACCTCGATTTCAATACTCGGATTTCACATTTCGTCAACTGTGAAGGGCAGTTAGGTAATTTGATGATAATGATACATGTCGGTATTTAAATGCTTCAATTTTCACCAATGATATCTCTATATACATATACATATATTTGTATCAATGTTCTGTCGAATAGGTAATAGTACCAACTTGTAACATACCAGACAAAACGACCAATACATGATGAATAATCATATTTATGTATGGGCGTGTGTTTAAATGTCACCATCACGCTAGGTATCTGGAAACGTATTGAAAATTCCACTTTATAAATACATTGCTAGTAATTCCAACTACTAGAAAAAAGTAAAATCACATAAATACTGGACTCCGAGGAAAATTCAATCGGAAAGACTCTAATCGCTAGCAAAATCAAATGACAAAACACATAGACAACAACTGTCATATTCCTGACTTTATACATTTTTTTTGCATGAGAGCATCTTAAGAATCGTGGTAGTTTAGCATGATTAGTATCAAACAGAGTACAGTATTATGCAACATGAAATTTAAAAAGGAAGAATAATTTTTATTGCATGTAAAATGCAAGGTTCGTACAAACCAATGGATCAAACATGTGTGTACGTTTGAATGGTTAAAGCTAATCATGTAAGTTGTTTCGCAAGATTACTTTTGTTGATGCTTATTGTTAATTGTTTAATTCCTTACCAGTAGCTGTAGTGTCGTAGATTTAAAGAATTACAACTCGTAGATTAACTCCAATAGTAGTTGATTTTTAATATTATTCGTTTAAATCGACGATCTGTTTTTTTTTCTAGAATCATTTTCGTAGACGTTTATATTTAGACATCGACACGACTAAACATTAATTTCTGCTATTTCATTCAGATAGCTCCATGATGTTGGACTTTCAATTTATTGTTTGGTCTGTTTAATAGGTTACTGCGTACAGTCACCGTCGATTTCATTTGTTATTAACTTTGGAAACACCAGATTCATTTTAAAAGGGTTTAACCGATAAGGAGCTGTTAGTTACCCATCAATCATTTGAGTACGTTAATATTCTTAAAGCTTCAAGAACATTAAACAAATTATAATGGTTTACTTTTTAAATTGTTATTTGTATGGAGAGTTGCTTCATTGGCACTCACACCACATCTTCCTATATCTATATAAGAAATGATGCTGTGATTAGCACATGACGTGGCTTGATTACCGACGATCACACTTTTAATTGACTGATTCAATACAGGACTACATTATTGTTTTCTGATAATATTAGATTCTAAGTGTGCGGCAGATATCACTACATTAATACACTATTATGAACTATTAAAATATGAAATATGAAGAAACAACCTATTCAAAATTGATTATTTCTACTTAATTTGTCAAGATACAATGTATTTGTCTACATTTCTGTTTTAAGATGAAAAGTACTTGTCACATATGAGTGCTTTTTTTTAAACCTGCATATGGCCAATCATATGTAATGTATATTTGTAAACATATATCTAAAGCCTCGGTCACACCTTAACGGATAGCTCGAACGGAAACCTAATGGATAACTTTTATTCAATCCGTTCATGTCCGTTAGACGTCCGTTCTTATCCGTCAGACGTCCGTCCATACCCGTTGCATGTCCGTTAAGCGTAAGTTTTATCCCTCGACGTCCGTTTTGTCCGATGGAAAATGTTGAGCATGTTCAAAACTTTGAACGGACAACCAACGGATGAAATGTCCGATGAACGTCCGTTAGGCGTCCGTTTTGTACGGAACTCGTCCGTTTCATTTCCGTTTTGTATCCGTTACGTGTCCTTTATACATCCGTTGGAAGTCTGGCAGATACATTCATCTACGGACTTCTGACGGACGTCTAACGGATCAAACGGATGTTGAACGAATGTGAAACGGACTTCAAACGGACGTATAACGTATAAAACGGATGATTAACGGATCTGAAACGGATAAATGCCAATTGAAAATTTCGCGTCAGAAATACCAATTAGATTTTTTTGAGGTACATGAATTCCTATTATTCATAATCGATCTTAGAGTAAGGGCACGTCTTCACAATCAAGCAGTTCTTATTCAGGCCAGACAAAGCCTTTTGGCGGCATTATGAAGAAAGAACCAAAACCAGTTACACTGAAACATTTTGAATATTTATGCGATTTACAAGTGATATTATTGTCGCCTTTAATTTTTCCGTATATCTTGTTCATCCGTTTTATCCGGTACGCTTCCGTTAGGTGTCCGTTTTATGCGGTACTCTTCCGTTGGATGTACGTTCGACATCCGTTCTCGTACGTTGCATATCCGTATGCATTCGTTACGCGTCCGTTTTATCTTGTCAGTACATTAACGGACTCCCAACAAATAACATTTGTCAATCGAATTTTTTTATCTTTATCCGTTAGGCGTCCGTTCGTCTTATCCGGTAAGGTGTGACCGAGGCTTAATGTAAACACATTTTCCATTAGTTAGTTGTTTAATATAAAAGTCTTATTGACGGAACCAAGTGAAATTGTCGATTAACAGATAGCAAACATTGACATTGAAATTGGATGACCAAATGTTTGTACATTCGATTTTTTTTTAATTTATCATTTTTTGTAATGACTCTTTTGATCTTAACGTCATCTAAAAAAAGTTGCTCTCTAAAAAAATACCGTTACATCTTTTAAAGAATCTAAGTTACTTGAACCTCAACCCAAACTAGGGGTTCCTCATGTGCATCGGTTCTGTAAGGCGAATCTGCTCTACTGATGTAAATCTCTTATGGTGTCTGTTAAAGTATCGGCATGCATTTTCTATATATACATATAGCAAAGGGAAATCTTGAATACTCATAGCTGTGTTCCTGATTTTATTTCCATTAATTGATACTTTAGTTACAAAAGTGTCCGCTAACAACATTATGATATATTACTTGGTCTTTCAAGTCTTTAAGAATTATTTACATCAATTCTATCAGAAATCAAAATCGGGCCTTACGCGTTTATAAGAAAACACAATGTGGTTGTCCGTTATTGAATATCTGTTTTTACAAATGACGACGAATATGCTTTCCTTCCAGATCAGATATTAGACTCACCCAGGTATTGGTGGTGTTTGTGTTGCTCAGTGGTTCGTTTTCTTCGTTTTGTTCAATACACGTTTTGTTTTTTGTTCTGTGTTTTTGTTATGGCGTTACCGTTGTTAGTTTGTCGATAATAAATTTAATGAAAAAAAAAATAATGCTTATCATTAAAGGGGCACTAGGTACGAGATATATTTAAAAATAAAGTAAGATTTTTTTTTGTTCAATCAATAATGAAAGTAAATAAGTGAAATAATAAATCGCTTTTAGCAGCCAAAATATTTCAATTTTGTCAAATTAGGCGAAGAAACATTGATAATTACTCATTCACTTGCAAGTGAATAAGTCGACCTCTTTAAATCTGTATTCATGTGAACTTCAATTTAACCCCTTGCTAGAGATTGACAACGCATGCATTGTACGTGTATTGATTATTTAAAGAAAAAGAATGTCAACAATGAAAGTGAAACTACGTTAAATCATTTGATTACTGATTCGATCCATATAAAATCATTCTTATACGGTTAAAAACAATGAGAAACATATATTTTTAATCTATAAAATAAACTCAAACAGACCTAAAAAAATCCAATTGCACGTGTTGGTTTAATCTGTTCATCTATTCATATCTTTATTCATGTTTACATCGCTGATATGCTTTCATTTTAACCAATTTTCTAACCATGTTATTTGATATTACCAGACAAACACAAACAAAAGACTAACACTTTTTAAATCAGGATGATGGTTAGTATTAAATAGCATGATTAACTCGGTGGGTTTTTTCTAATCACGTTTTAATTTTTACCTGAATAGCCTGATTCTTACAAAGACTGACACTTAATTGGATTGCGTCTGGACTAAAATACACACGAAACGAACCTACATATTATATACCCCATGCTCTGTAAACTGTTTATTTTATACTTTCAGTAGTTTGGATAAATGTTTTACATTATTATAAATCAAATATGAGTATTTGAGTCAAATCGGTGACCACGAATTTGACAGCTAGTGCCCCTTTAAATGTACATCCTCTATGCAGATATCATATATCTTGGATAATATTGTAAATAATTTTACTTTCATTTCATTAAAGGAAATTGGTTTGATATTCAACACAAAAAGAACAGCAACTGTTGAAAGCACAACGCCAATGGAATTATTAGTAATCGGTAAAGAAGATTTCAATGCTATATTCATGCATGCAGATGACCTAGACGAAGAAGCAGAGCATGTCAAATTTTTACGGTAAGATAACTGCACATTTGACATAAGATAGTATATGCTGTCTCAAATCAGATGCTTCAACACTTAAATTATCAACCCATGTTGACACTTTTACCTTATTTCCGTAAATATGGCTTTACTTATTATCTCCGATTATATATAAAAAAAGAAGCTGTAGAATGATTGTCATTTAGACAACTCTCCACAATAGACAAAATGCGATAGAAATTAACAACTATAGGTCACTGTACGGCCGTCAACAATTGGCAAAGACCATACCGCATAGTCAGCTATAAAAGGCCCAGAAATAAAAAAAAAAGGTAAAACAATTCAAACGAGAAAACTAACGGCCTGATTTATGTACAACAAATGAACGAAAAACAAAATTAATATGTATCACATCAAGATTGTTCATTATTAGATATATGTTTCATTTCTTCTATGCAGTTGAAAAACAAAATATTCAGATTTTCTTAAATAAAGTTAATTGGAACGTTTTATAAGGAAATATTCTATGAATTTCATAAGCATTTAGCTTCATTACTGATATTTGAACTTTTAATTGTATTTAACATCTTTTTTTACAGACAAGTTCCCATTTTGTCACAATGGCCAATTGAATGTTTAGTCAATGAACCGGGGACGTGCATTCTGCATTATTTCAAGTAAGTCATTCATTGTATTATAGAATTGTTATTTCTACTACGATATTTATCTTCTCCATAGATTCAAGAGATTTGAACATCGATAAATAAATGTCGCCTTTCTACAATATAAAAAAAACATGGCATTCACCCGGAGGCCAGCTGAGGGACGCCTCCGGGTGCGGGAATTTCTCGCTACATTGAAGACCTGTTGGTGACCCTCTGCTGTTGTTTTTTATTTGGTCGGGTTGTTGTCTCTTTGACACATTCCCCATTTCCATTCTCAATTTTATTTGACGACATAACATATTTTGATTTTTAGCAGATACATCAGTCTTTCAGCAAATTGACATAAACATGTAGTAGAAATCATTTATAAAGCAGATTTGTCAAAATAATTGTTTATTACACCGGTATCTTAACCTTATATTGTACAATATCGCTTTTTGTTTCTGTCTGTCATTACATGGGTATAGTAATAGGACCAAGATCATATTCCTAGTAGTTACTATATGCATAAGTTATTTGAAAATTGACAAGATTTTATTAATTACAAAACAACTTTTTGTTATTATTATCAATGATTATCAAAGGCAACAGTAGTATACCGCTGTTCGTAATTCATAAATCGATTGAGAAAAAAAATACAAACTAAAACTGAGGGAAACGTATCAAATATAAAAGGAAAACTACGACACAACAGAAACACAACATTAAAATGTAATAATTTGTATACACTAAAGATTATGTATTAAATTTTTTAAGGTAAAGTTAGTGTGATACTTAACATTTACCTATATTTTAATAGGCGAGGGAGTCTGATAACACCAAATGGTAGAACAAGCGAATGGTTATATTGTGTGAAATCGGTAAGTATCGACATATGACAAAAGGGAAACAAATCTTTCACATTTAAAAAAAAAGTAAAATAGTGACAGTGAGTTTATTTAATGACAACATATATAAGTAAGATAAAAAAACTATTTTGTCACTTCAGAATTATATCATTTATACGAACAAATTAAATAATGACAACGCGTCTGGTGCAAATACAAAATTTCAATCCTGGTTTATTTAATGAGTTTATTTATGCAATGCAAAACAATGTGTTTTAATTAATAAACTGTCCGACTATGTAACCACGCAGTTTCCATTTGTTATACATTTGAATTTGTTTTCCGTTGTTGTTCATTTTAAGGTACTGCAATACAATAAATTAATGCGAACAGTTCATTTAGTCCTTTTAGCCCTCAAAGCCTACAGGTTCGTTATGTATTTTGCATTTTTTTTCTCGTGCGGCACGGATGAGTATTTTGTGGACGAAACATGTATTTAGTGTACACTTTGTTTTTATCCCGGTATCTTTGATGAGTTTTGTAAATGAGTTTCACGTCCATGATTTTGAAAATCGATACTGATAGAAAACATTGTGATACCCTGAGGTGAACATTTATAACTCAAATTATTCATGACACAATTCATACACAGGGAACCTGTGAGGTGATGAAGGATTTGAAAGCAGCAAGAGCTCGGAAAGCTGGACAGAGCTATATCCATCCTGATCCTGTCAGTGATATTATATTACCTGAATTAGGTATGGGTGCATGTAAGTGTTTGAAAGTCTATTTTAAAGTGTTGATAGTTGTTAATTTATATTCCTGATTTATGTTGAAAATTGCAGTTATATACTAAATATAATATAAATTTGATACAATAATTAAGTTTCGAAATTATATGAACGAAACTATTCAACTAAAAAAAACCACTGATTGATACTTAATGAATTTTGATAAAATATAACAACCGATACAATCATACAGACAATATCATCATTGCTATTTCTCTTAACATTTACAATTTTTTCTTTCTGATACTATTAAAAAGAAAACATCTGCATGAAAAGATACCATCCATAGTACTAAATCAATATGTTCAGTGATACATATCCAAACTTTTTCTTATATTTTCAGCACCAAGGGTAGACACTGGTATTGCTCATAAACGAAAGTTTGTTATGACTCCAGAAGTATTTGAAGAAATGTCAAAGTATTATGAAAAATTGAAACAGGTAAATGGCTTAAAAGTCAATTTTAGATTTAGCTGCACAATTTGAACAATCAAAAAGCTAGATTCCCGATTATATAATCACTTATTGCATGCTTCAAGTTTGAATCCAAATCCAAATATATTTTGAACCCCTCAATAAATGTATTGATATTGTAGTTGTGTTTTAGTTTAGCATTTGTTTTTATTGATTAGTTTTAGAGTTATTCGTATCCTCGGTCAATTAATACGAGTGTAAATATCATGCATGAACATTGTAACAATATTCCTGTCCAATCCCAATTTTAACACATTTTAAGTCGATATAAGAGCTAAACAAAAATAGGACAGTAGTTTATAGATTTTCAAATCTGTCGATGAATTTGAAAGTGTCCTATGTTTCCCAATTCGATGCATAATAGTTTAGGAAATCCTGAAAGTCATATATATGTTAATAAGAATTTTGATTTACAAAAATAATTCAAGAATGGGGGGGGGGGGGGGAGGTGAGTGGGGTGAACAGGGGTAAGGAAACATAAAAAAGATCGGACAGGAAGAGGGAGTCTGAAAGGGGAAACGGTGTAAGAAGGAAGTTGAAATAGAGGTTCCAGTCTTGGAGTAAGGGATACGGAAGTGGGACCAAGTGAAGTTCATACATGTATAAACATTTTTAGTATGTTTCAAATCTATATTTTGTCATCGTTTATTACATATCCCGCTGGTTCATGTAGTTACATTGTCAAATATATGACTTAAAATTACCAGACTTTGAAAGAAAAGAAGACAGGTGATCAGGAAGAAGAAAGAGATCGACAAATAAAACAGAAAAATGAGAAGAAAAAGAAAGAACAAATGGCAGCTTTACCTAGACTTGAGCTAAATAATCAATTAACTTGCATAAAAGACGAAACTGAAGACAACGGTACAACATATATAACTTCTGTTAAGAGTAGTGACGTTTTAATTATGCCTCCAGTACATTCAACAAATTATGGATCTAAAGGAGTTTCAGCTAGCACGTTTAATGACCGAATGTTATCAATGCTGAAGATGAAACCACACTACGTAGGTGCATAAGTATTATCGTGGGGAAATCTAACTAACCACGGTTAACCACTTTCCTATAACAAGGCTAGCATTTACCTGTAATTCCAACTCAAATCATCGTTTACCTCGTATACCATATAACCTTTAACAAATATTTAAGGATGTTGCATTTATTTGATTTTGCTTTATAATATCTGACTGCATGCTTACTAATTTCTAATTGCTTTATAGATTTTTCTTATTTTTTGTATGACTATCTGTTATGTTATAAAATTCTTAATTCTGTCGTGAAACTAATACGTTATTTCTTTAATTAACACATAATCTTATTAACGCACGCATTTCAAAATTAAGAACATGACATTTTTTTGAACTAAAAGTAAGTATATATGCTTTATTGCTTTTGTCGAATTATAAGGTACTGTACGAATTTATTTGATGTTTGAATTTATAGTTTTGTATTTTTTCTGGTAAAACATTTGATGTAAGGAGTCTTTTCAGAAACGCTTAAACAAATTAAGAATATATAAACGTTTCTAGTTCATTTAAAGATTGACATTACGATTACCGACAATTGTCACTTAGCACGTTAAGAAACAAAAAAGAAAATAGTTTACATAATTATTGTTTATTTTTCCAAGTTCTTATCATTGACACATCATACATGCATTTAAACCGGTTAAAGTCTGAAAAAGGCAATACTTGTAATCGATTGTTCTGAATTTTACTAGATCATTCTGAATTGGTTGGAATTGTACTTGATTTTCCCCGACTTTTGTTTATAACCATTCAAAACATCTAAACTATACACAACCAAGTCTGGACCATATTAGACCACGTCTGGACCATATTAGATCACGTCTGAGCCATATCCGACCAAGTCTTATGAATCCTCAATATACTTGAAATCTATCTCTCCAATTTTGTTGTCTTGTTTTCCGTTGGCTAGAAATTTCAGTAAGCTATATTTTTTATAACAAACTTCGAACAAAAAAGTGGTTTAGTGATGAATAAATTATAGTTATACATTTAAGATGGATAAAGTCAGCTGATTTGTCAAGTAATGTTCAATCTTTTATCGAGTATGATACAAGCGTTGTTCGAATTTGGTTCAGACTTTGGCCGAGTATGTTTCAGACATTTGAGTCCTTTCAAACAGTCGAATATAGAGCGATAGTGGTTTCAACCCACCATTTTTTTTCTAAAAATCTCATGTACCATGTCAGGAAAAAGGGCATTGTTATATTATAGTTCGTTTCTGTGTGTGTTACATGTTAATGTTGTGTTTCTGTTGTGTCGTAGTTCTCCTCATATATTTGATGCCTTTCCCTCAGTTTTAGTTTGTGACCCGGATTTTTTTTTTCTCAATCGATTTATGAAATTCGAACAGCGGTATACTACTGTTGCCTTTACTCAGCCTAGTCGAGTATGCGTCCAGACTCTTTAGTTTGTTGAAGATTAGGGTCAATTTCAAGTACGGACTGTTTTCTATGTTTCAGACAACAGTCGAGTAATATCGATTAAAATCCCGACCTATTTGAAATGGTCGGGAACAGATTTGATAGTCGAAACAAATTGTGCATGTTTCAAACGTTAACTGTAGTGTTACTAGTAAGATACCGATTGTAGTCACCTTCAAAGTTAAGGTTAAATAATTTTCATTAATAACGCTAATGGTCGAAATTTGGAAAAGTCTAACTATTAATACAAAATTATAAGATACCAAAGTAATTTGGATGAAGATTGCGCACAAACCAGTAACGTTTTTCTGGGAAGCAGTGTTAGCAAATACCTAAAACTGTAAAAATATGCGGACAATTATAATTTGAAATAAACCAATAGAACACCAAAAACGGTTTTACGACAATATCTGATTATAGGAACTACTACTACATGTTATTAAAATTTGTATGCACCCGTCTTCTGTTGAAGACAGTGTGTTGACGTCATCAGATTTTTGTGTTGTTGTGATGCTGTTTTTTTACGCATTCCCTGTCTTTATCTCACGACTTAAAATTCTTTTATATTTCTTTAATATGTCAGTTTTATTAATACTCTTCAACGATGTCATTATAAGAAAGAGAGTTGAAATGATCCGTTCAAGTTCAAATGTGTTATACATCAAGCATTCACATTTTACATCTTGGTAATATTCTGATAAGGGAAATGCAATTACCTGTGTGGATACAAATGTATTTTAATAAATGTATATATTTTACATCATACTTGTTTCTTAATAAGGGTGTGTGCATAGATTAGTTTGAATACATATATGTTTTACATCAACTATATATTTTTGGTATCAGATGTTCCCAACAGCTTCAATGATTGAAAAAGAGGCTCCTTTGAAGAAAAATGTTCCAGAATCAGAGGAAATTTGCACAGTCAGAAAGAATTCTGTTTTTGTACATGTACAGTTACTTCAGGCAAAAGATGTATTTGTGAGTACTATTATTTCAATAGTGGGAGGTTAAAGAAACCCTCTTCAAGCAAATATATGTAGTAAAGTATTGATACCAACCACAAAATTACATTTATAAAGTTCTCATACTGACAATTCTCTCATATAATGTAAAAATCAATATCTAAACATACTGAGGGGGAGGGTTGAGATCTCACAAACATTTTTAACCCCGCCGCATTTATTGCGCCTGTCCCAAGTCAGGAGCCTCTGGCCTTTGTTAGTCTTGTGTTATTTTAATTTTAGTTTCTTGTGTACAATTTGGAAATTAGTATGGCGTTCGGCGTTCATTATCACTGAACTAGTATATATTTGTTTAGGGGCCAGCTGAAGGACGCCTCCGGGTGCGGGAATTTCTCGATACATTGAATACCTGTTGGTGACCTTCTGCTGTTGTTTTTTTCTATTGTTGGGTTGTTGTCTCTTTTGCACATTCCCCATTCCCATTCTCAATTTTATGAATATTCTGAGATCGGAGTACATGCATTCACTAACTTTTAGTTCGAGCTCCCAGAATCAAATATTAAAAGATCAAAAGATTGCTAAATGCAAGCGCTGATCCGAACGTTGAACATTATTTAACAAATTTGCAATAGAAACATCTCGCTAAAATATTGTGCATATTTAAATTGTTTTTGTATGAAAGTATTGCACTTTTCAATATCTAAATTAAAGTCTTAATAGTAAAACTGCTAGGTAAATCACTGCTCAGTGAAGGCATCTTATCCGACATTGGAAGGATATTTTACACCTCTGTTTGGATCATTCTTTTGTCTGTTTTCTTTTTAACATTAATTTAACATTCATTTCCACAAGCACCATATTAAAATCATATTCGTACAATTTCTGCCCTTACTGGTCGCACTTATAAGTATTGACTGTTAAGAACTTGACAACTTATAACGTTCCTTGCTAATTTCAGTATTGTCATGTTTTAGTATCTCATAGTGCAAAATATCTACAATAGAGGGGTTTCAAGCTGTTGAGACTTTACAGGCTTCTAAAAACCCAAGAGTCTTGCGCTATGTTGCACATGCTATCAAATGCCATCTTCAACTCAATCTCTTATTCCAATTGCTTCTAATTAATTTTGTGTCCATATACCATTAGTTTGTGACATTTAATACATTATGATAGCCATACATACACTCATGAAATAATTAGTATTACTTAATAAATGATATGGATTCTATTATAAAAATATGATATCGACTTCATTAAACATTACATATATCTTCAGGGACTGAATACTTTATCAGGTTCAGATGACGTTGAGGATTTGATGAATGAAACGCCACCTTTATGCTTGGTTTGTACATTACTATTTATAACAGCTATTATGCTGTCGTACGTGTATTCAAAAAGTGACAAATTTCAAAGATACTAGGCTTATGAACCTTTGTACGCCATTTAACATATTGTTAACAAAGGTAATCAGTGACGTTTAACTCAAATTAGCGTAACAACTAAAGAAAAGCTTTTTCTTGGGTTGAAAATCCTTAGTGTTTGAACAATGCAAATTTTTGTAAACAGTTGAATTCTAATAAGGACAAATTAAAATCAATTATACACTGAAGTACCGTCTACTGATATAACAATGAATTGTTCTAAATATTAAGAAAAAGAACAAAAATAAAATGCCAAACACACTTTCAGAAATAACTACAGTGTAAAATTCATAGCAACGTCAATTCAATATCATGACTTTCAGGCGATAACTGTTGTATCACATAAAACTGCATTTTACCAAAAATAGTTCCAACATATCGCAAATAATACTTAGACAAATTATGATAGCGGTGATCATTTAAGAGACCTTTCAATATTTAGATAACATGTTATTTGTTTCATTGACAGGTCAGCCGAGGTGCTGAGATAGTAATGCTCTCAAAGAAAGTTTTCTTGAAATACGCCAATGACAGATTTCGAAGAACTCTCCGAGAAGAACTAAGGCCGTACCCAACGGAATCAAAGCTCCAAGACACATTTCAGACGAAGGTGGACTGGGACAAATATAAAACTACACTTTTAGAAGACGTTCTTAAACAACAATGTAGTCTAAAATATGCAACAGGATTGGTTTAAATACTAATTAATTTAGATGAACAACTTTGAAGCAGGACATGATCAAATTCAATCTGCAGTTTGTACCCCATTAAACATATCATTTACTCTTGAATATCAGTGATGTATGAGATCATCAACAAACTAGATTTGTTTAATTTTCTTGTATGTTTTGCCATTTCAGGAATAATAAAAAAAATTTGTGTAATAATGCATCATAAAGTATTGTTCGAAATATTTTGTTCATCAAATACGATTATTTAATTTTAGTAATCTATTTAAATTAACTGTCTTCTTGTATTAGTTGTCGTTGATAGTAAGAATGTTAATCATTTTGTAATTATCATTAAAACAAACCTTTTTATAAAGCATTTGTTTCTTCAGACATAAACTTTTGTTAAGAAAATTCAATGAAGTAAAATCACTGCAGCCGAATCTATCATACATACTAATACAGATTACAGACTGAGTAAAGATTATCTTATATACACTGTATAGGCACGTATGATTAAAAATTGTTTTTAATATATAAGTATATACATTTTGTTACACCGAAAACTCCTTGCACGAGTTCGATTCTTGTACGTAACTTCGTGTCTAAGAGATTTTAGTGAATTCATGATACTATTTATTCAAAATACAAATTATTCAAAGGGTAAATAGATATATATTTTTTGTTTACTGAACTATAATGAGCAATAACCCGTTTTACTTCTTCTGTTACAAGTTTTGAAAATATATAAATATATTGAACACACAGGCAATTCCTAATTTTTAAACGACAAAAATATATAAAGTTGTGGTTTACAAAGCTATAAAGAAGTGATTAATGATGAGACTTATCTGTAAAAATGGACGATTCTAATTTCCCTTGTCGCTACTGACTTGTGTTTTACAGAACATAGTACATAAAATATATAGAAAAACTTGTTAAACACGTTCCATTTTCAAGTCGCGGTGCTGAACGGGTGTCACATGTGGAACACGATATGCTTACACTCCAGAGCACCTGAGACCACCCCCATTTTTTAGTGGTGATCGTGTTGCCAAGTCATTAGTTTTCAATGATGTGTCCCGTGTAGTATTTTTTGTCTGTTTGTCTTTTTTCTTTTTTAGCCATGGTTGTTGTCAGTTTGTTTTCGATCTATAAGTTTGACTGTGCCTCTGGTATCTTTCGACACTCTTTTACTGGTTATATATACTTCGAAAAGACGTACTGGTTGCCACTAACTTACCATTGTGTCGACGGTTGAATTTTCCCTATTGGTTTTCAAATTGTCTAATATTGTTAGATTTGGTATTCGTTGTTGTTTTTATTGTTTTTACAATTAATTCGTCGTATGGCACATTCGTTTCCTACACAATAATTTTTTTTTTGTAAATGATTGTCTGATTAATGCTCAATGAAAGAAATAAAACATTCGTTAAAAGAGGGCCGCAAGACCCCGGCGGAACAGTCAAACTCATAGATCGAAAATAAACTGACAACGCCATGGCTAAAAATGAAAAAGACTAAGCAACACGAAATGATGATATAAACTGTATATGTCATGAAAGTTATCAAATACCAACAGTCGTCCTAGTAACAATCGAAATCGGAATTTGATTAATATTTTTAACTTCATTCAAATGTACAAGAATCATTTACAGAACTTAGTACGTAACAAATCGTAATTTTATGGTTATGATGTGTTTCGGAGGATTTCCCATTAATATCCTTCTAATCAGGGATGAACACGATTAATGATTGTTGCAATCGATTATTTATCGATTATGTACGGGATTTTGTGCAATCGATTAATTGATAATCGATTACTCTGAATTTTGTATGTAATCGATTGTAATTGATAACTTTAATTACTTTTCGAATACTGTCGATTACATGCTATAAAACAACGAAGAATGTTGTTAAAAACACAATAATATTACTAACTTATTTAAAATGGAAATTTAGAACTTTACAAAAACACCTCTAAAAGCATAATATTTCAAAATGTTATTTTGACAGTTGTTTTCTAGATGCATGAGACCATTGTTGAAATGACTTCGACCACTTTACTAATTGCTTCTTTATATTGTAGTTTTTCCCCCAAATTTTCCAATTTATTTCTGTCATACTGACTTACGTTTGATATTTACATGTACTCGTTATTAACAGGCATATTTGAATATAATTTATAAAAATGTGAGAGGTTTCCTCTGAAAAGAATTATATAAAAAAAGAAAGAGAATCAGTTCAGCTAATTTTAAAAGATGGAAATTCAAAATTTATTAAAACATGAATAAATTTATCCTTTTGTTTGGATAATACCTCTTATAATTGCAGGCTATACAACTGCCAATGGAGGACAACTCATAAAAATGAACTAAATCTTTCACTTAATAAGACCTAACTGAAATCAAAACAAAGTCTATGTCTCATTGATTTAAAGTCTTTGTTCATTTGACTAGTAAAACAAGAAGGTTGTTGAGAATTCTTTCTTCTCTTTTCAAAACCATAAACAATATACATTTTAGTATCAAAATGAGATACATGTATCTATTACCGAACAAATATTTCAATGCATTGGTTGATTTTGTATTCCTTCCTGATTGTAATGTCATACCATTATGACAAATCAACATATTATCCATACAAAGCTACAATTCTAACTCTTATTGGAAATTTAGCCTTAATGAATTGTTTCTCTGTCCTATATTTTCTCCCATTTATTTGTATTGTAGTCCTGTCATGTAAAGATGTCATTTTAATGTTATAATTAACATTGCCATTAAAGCGAGAGGTTTGGCATGCCCCAAAACCAGGTTCAATCCCCCATTTTTATCTTAAAATGCCCTATACCAAGTCAGGGACATGGCCTTTGTTATATTATAGTTCGTTTATGTGTGTGTTACATGTTAATGTTGTGTTTCTGATGTGTCGTAGTTCTCTTATATTTGATGCGTTTCTCTCAGTTTTAGTTTGTAACTCGGATTTGTTTTTTCTCTATTGAATTATGAATTTCGAACAGCGGTATACTACTGTTGCCTTTATTTATTATAAAATTATCATGATAACTAAATGCATGCATTTGTTTATTTTCATTTAAACTAGGTTTTATTTCATTTAACTATTTTACTTAAAGTAATCGAAATGATACTGGAAAGTAATTGATGATTTCATCGTAAATTTTACAGTAATCGATAAAATTACGATTTATGTAATCGTAAATATTGTCGATTACATTTAACAGTCGATTCATTGATAAAATGTAATCAATTACATCGATTACGACTACAGATTATGAATACCCAATCCCTGTTACTAATAAAACTTACAATTGAGGCATGTCAATGCAACAATCCAGAATAAAACGTAAATTAATAACCCGAAAAAAGGGAAACAAAAAACAAACAAACAAAACTGAAAAGACCCTTTAACCCTTCTCCCCCTCGACGAAATCCATACAAATAATCATATAAAGTATTCACAACTTTTAAGTGTATGTTAAACATTTTAACTTGTCTCAAAATGAAATAAGAAAATGGGATATTGTCATTGAGAAAACCCAATACCAAAGACGAAATAACATAGAATTGAGAGACCAAAGGTCAACGTACAAACTTTACAAATCAGTAAAAACTGCAACCGGATAGCAAGCTATAAAATGTTTTTGTTTTGATTAAAGACACTTTGCATGCATACCTGTTCTTGAAAGCTGTGTTGTGGTTGCTTATACATATAAAACCGGCAAGGCCTGTTGATTCTCAGTTGTATGATATCTCATTTTAGGCTTTCTGATTTCTGGATAAATAATTGACTATAATAAGAAAACATTATCTAGTAGAAGGATTTTTTTTATGTAAATTAAAATAAAGACATTGTATAAAATAAAATGGAAAATGGAAATGGTGAAAACGTTATATACATCTATTGGAGTATGTGATCAACTAAATGCATGAATTGAAATCTTGATCTAGTATATAAGAAAAACAATCTTTTCCTGGCACCATTTTAACAATATCATAGTTCTTAGTTATAGTCAATGTCCCGCTTATTGATGCAGGACATTACTATTTACTATTCCTGTCTAAAAAAAAAGACGAAAATAGATACTCGTTAAGTTATCTAATTTTAGCGAAAAAATTCCAATTCTTAACTTCATATCGTTATATTTTTTTCTTTAAATTCCGCTTTGGTTAAATAACGTATGTTGAATATAGACCAGGGAATCTAACTAAAATTGAAGCATACTCAGTGAATCGAATTACTGACATCAAGCTGTTTTCTTTTCAGTCATTACAATGATAGTTTCAAATGTTTCATTTGTTTACAAAACATTATAAATTTTTATTCCTCATATATACATTTGTATATGACATTTTGAAAAATAAATTTAACTCCCTCTTAAATATAGCTATTTTCATTATACTCTTTTCGGTTATCCTCTTCACTGCTTAATGTCACGGATCTAGGACCGTAACATTTATATTTATCCTTCAACATCACGTTTCGCTATATAGATGAGGTTCTCGTACCACGTACAATATAATTCAAAAGTTGGTGAGTGTGTTAAACTCATTTATCCAATCGAATTTGAAATAAAAGATACCGTTGATAAAGTTAAGTCTGCTTCATATCTCGACTCATATCTAGAAACTGACAGGAAGGGACTGAACTTAATGGCACAAGGGATAATTGATAAGGGACTTTGCGTTTTGAATTTTTGTTGTTTTTTTGTTGTTGAAGTTTTACATTTCAGCTACCCATTGTGAGTTTTGCACTTATATAAAGCTATCTTTCAGCAGTATATACGATGTAAAAGACTTTTCTTTCCTATCACGAATTCTTTGATAAAAGAGTACACAACAATATCGGACTCGAAGATACATATAAAAATGGAGAAGTCCAAAAAAAAAAGACCTACAAAATAAAACGTTATACTTTATCAACCAATGAAAGGTTGCTGCTTTACAAGGAAGCTATTGAATCAAGGATTTTTTTATTTGTTACCGGAGAGTCATTTCTTTTAAATTTTACGGACATCATCAACATTCGATTAGTCTTGATGGCATGTTTGTGTTACCTATACCAATTGTCGATGTTACAATTCCGTTCTTTTTCCATTAATCTTAACATCACATAATGTGACTTATCCGCGAATGTGTGCTAGAAATGATCAACAAAAGTTTTACTAGTCTTGATAAACACATTGTTTACTGTCCTTGATCAACACGATGGATGCTGTAATAAATGCAGGTTTTACTATTTTCATATGGCACATGAGATCATTCTCTGTTTTGTTTGGGTTCGTTTTTATGAGTCTTTAAATTTCTGTGTGTGTGTTTTTTTAGGCCTCCGTACTTCCGTGTGTTTTTCGTCGACTGATGGTTTTTGATTGTTGCTTTGGTATCAAATTAATGCACATTTTTATACAAGTTATATTATAAATAATATAAAATAGTTGCAATTGATATGTATGAACAATTAGTTTAAGAATAAAATTGAGAAAGGAAATGGCGAATGTGTCAAAGCGACAACAACCCGACCATAGAGCAGACAACAGCCGAAGGCCACCAATGGGTCTTCAATGTAGCGAGAATTCCCGCACCCGTAGGTGTCCTTCAGCTGGCCCCTAAAAAATATATAAAAAATAAACAATACGCACATTAAAATTCAGTTCAAGAGAAGTCCGAGTCCGATGTCAAAAGATGTAACAAAAGAAAATAAATAAAATGACAATAATACATAAATAACAACAGACTACTAGCAGTTAACTGACATGCCAGCTCCAGACCTCAATTAAACTGATTGAAAGATTATGTCTTCATAATATGAATATCAGGCACAATCCCTCCCGTTAGGAGTTTTGTATCATACTATCATAAAATATATGAGAAGAACATAACCCGTGTGATGCCAACAACTGCTTTTTAGAAATAAATGTGTTTAGTTCCGATGCAAAGACCCTATAAGTGAATCAATAAAGTCTGTTTAAAGTTTTAACTTATGTAAATGTATTATTTGCATAATTGTGGATTTCATAATGCCAACATTAATCTTTTAGTACAACATAACGGTAAATAGAAGAGAAGCAACCGGAAAAAAGTGATGCAAACCTTAACGAATATTACAGCATAGGCCATGTAAAATAACAACAAATCTATATGTTCACGTGTACATACTTGCTATATGATTTGGGAAAAACCTTGTCTAAAATGTATATTTATATCGTAGTCATGGGTGAACACATCTCTATATATTACCAGACAATTACAGTTTTAACATTTTAAGTGGGAAGTCAGTGTCTGTGCAGTCACCTTTAATTAGGAGTTATCAAGGTAAATGCATTTATATATTTGATATAAGAATGTTATAAATTGCTTGCAGTTTTGATATAGGTTGTTAATCTTTTTAATATCAAGTGTAATGAAAATGACATGCAAGGCTAGGAACACAAATATTTAGACACAAATCGTAAAAATAAATGTCAAAAAAGCTAACATTCGACGAATAGTTATTAATATCTACTGGAAGTTAATAAACGTCAACTACAAGCCTTGGTATCTACGTTATAATGTTTTGCCAATTTTTAGTATTTCTTAGTTTTCTATTGCACAATAGAACACAATTGCAAATGAACTAGTTCTTTATAAGAGTATCTATGGGTATTTAATTTGTACAAATTTTAAGTACTAATCTTCAACCTCAATTGTCTATAGTATGTCTACATGCCATTTTGTTTGTCTTTGTTAACATAGTTGTTTGTTATTATAGTTATTAAAACTATAACAAGATTTTGACTGATGTACCCTAATTGTGTCTTTATCTTTTATAACTCATCTTCCTATATCTATATAGGAAGATGAGTTATAAGTGCCATTGAGACAACTCTCCGTTCTAGGTCAAGATAAAGGTTTCAACACGGATCATTGGCTCATACCGAACAGCAAGCTAAAAAGGACCACCAGCGTCTTGCGCAAATATAAAATGTCAATCCTGGTATCTATGATGAGTTTATATCAAACATAGCGGTGTGTTGATGATTATGAACATCTAAAACTGTAAGTGCTTTATCATCTTGGTCGGAAAATCGCGTTTTGATTTACTGAAAGATTTAATTGAAATCAAAAACGTTTCTGAGATAAACTTTTTTTTAAATAGTTCACAATCTTAAGCTCATGTGGGTCGTTACCGAATATGGAATACATCTTTATTCAGTTGATCTTTGTTCCCTTCGATGTTCTATTTTGTACAAGATATCTGATGATTTTTAAGAAGTTATTGTGGAGCACCTGGCATTTAATTGCTTCTGCAAAAACCAACAACTGTATTTTAATGACATTAATATAACACAGCCGTCATTGTATTTTTATTATGAGCTACTCATCAAAGTCATAGAGTCGCACAAAGTTCTATGAATAGAATTTATCATATTTATACCTCTGCTACCTATTTCCAAATATCTTAGCTTATATCAGATTTGTTCCGCCTCCTTTATGAAATGATTTACAAAAACGCACAATTACACGGCAGTTTTTCCTTTCCTTGTTGCGTTTGAGAAAAAAATCGATAGAGCACACAACTTCATCAATGGTTTATTAAAAGGGTAGAAATCAAAATTTATTTACTAATTCTAATTTTAGTTTTCAGTGCATGTTATTAAACTCTTGGTCAAAATTGAAGGGAAATGTATGGATAATATACTAACATTTATGCTTGGACTAGACTATAATTATAATGATTTGATTAACTATCTTCTCGGCACGAATATAGCCATACCATCAGACTAAACCCAGTTTTGAACACAAACTTAGCTCCAGTTTATTGAGTGATTTCCATTTCAAACTAGTTTATTCCTATATTGTGCTGCTACACCATTATCCAAAGTTAGTGGTGGGATTGACAGGTCACACACAATTGTAACCCTACGGTTGGCTATACATCAGAACGTCAGATTTGTTTTCTGCATTATTTGATATTCTTATACCACATCACTTTTTTCATTTTTCAAAAACCTAGGCATTGTAAACGAACTTTTCTTCTTTTATCACACGTTTACTCAAACTTATGGAATAGATTTTATCATATTTATACCTCTGCTACTTATTTCAAAATATTTTAGCTCATACCATAATTTGTTCCGCCTACATTATGAAATGCTTTACAAAAACGCACAATTACACGGCAGTTTTTCCTTTCCTTGTTGATATTTTATTGTGTGTTTTCTGTGTTGTGTTGTTATACTATTGTTTCAGAAAAAGGGAGAAGGTTTGGTACCATTAAAACGTTTAATCCCGCTGCAAATGTTTGCACCTGTCTTAAGTCAGGAATCTGATGTACAGTAGTTGTTTGTTTATGTAATTTATACGTGTTTCTCGTTTTTCGTTTTTCATATAGGTTTTCCCGTTTGAATGGTTTAACACTAGTAATTTTGGGGCCCTTTTTAGCTTGTTGTTCGGTGTGAGCCAAGGCTCCGTGTTGAAGGCCGTACATTGACCTATAATGGTTTACTTTTATAAATTGTTATTAGGATGGAGAGTGATCTTATTGACACTCACACCACATCTTCCTATATCTATTAGACTTTTAACTGCTTGAATTTTGTCTAATTTACATTTTTGACTGACGCACTTATTACTGTTTTTTTCGGAATTGAATTCCTTTCCTATAAATAGTTTTTCATATACAAACATGCATTATTTCGGTCAAGGTATTAACCGACCAGTTTGCGTCATAATCTATACATACATATTTATGTGAGTTGTAAAGGAAAGTTTTTTAAGACATGCATTAAAAACCCATTTAAACTGTATATTGTTGACATGGGTGAACACTTTTGTACATTTGGAAAGGTATAAGTTACTAGACAGTTTTAATAATTAAACATTTAATTCACTAGTCAATCACTAATAATTTAGCGTTGACAATTTTAATCATTTTGATATATGATTGCTGTGAAATTCATTATCATCGATTTTTCAAAGATTAAGTCAACAACACTGATAGAATAGAGGTGCTTTCAATATGTCAGTAACATTTTGTAATAATAGCAAAAAGTATGACCGATTGATGTTTAATCGTAATAAAATGAAATAAATTATGAAAAAATATGATTGGAATGTTAAAATCATATGAAACGAGTGGACGGTGAAAAATAATGTTAATCCAATTCTTGAATTAATGCGTACATATATCATAACCTTAGTCTTCTGTGCACTATTTCCTCATTTTTGAAGCATTCATTTTGTATTATCGTAAAAAAAAACCAATCTGTCAGTGTTGTGAAAATATGGCAACTAATTAATGGTCGTGTTTTAAAGCCGAAGTTTATCGATTATCACTTTTGTAAACAATCTATAAAGAAGCATGGATATTCAGGTAAGCACGCGTTGTTTGCTGTAAGCAAACAATTAAAAAAAAGTAAATTTATTTTGAATTTGGACAAATAACAGAATTTTCTGCAGGAAAAAGTTTATGTACATACGTTTTATAACAAAAAATAGACATTTAGTTATTAAAAAACATATGCATCATTTTTTTTAATTTGAAGTTTTATATGACTTTAAATACAATTCATTTTCTCCCTACTAAAAGTAAACTGTTTTGCTATTGAGCAGTTATTTTTAATGAATCCTTTGCAATTCGATTCCAAGTGTAAACACCTCGTGTGTCTGAACAGAAAATTTAATTCAATCTTTTTATACAGTTATTATTCCAATTGAATTCCAATGGTATGATTGTGCAAATGTAGTCGTAACAGAACTATTTGCCTATTCTTAACATAAAGAAAAATCTATGTTTAGACCAGATTCGTCCCTTTCACAAAATCTTCTCAGGCTACACAGTCCTATTAATTCTCCATGTTAATGATAATTCTTTTATTAAATCAACTTGTATTTGTTTACCGAGTGCAAATATATGTAGGGACGCAAACCCTACATTTATTTCCAATTTTATTAGAATTTAAACCAGCATATATTCTATGGAAGTTGCCGAATCGGTTTCAGATTTTGCTGACTTTTAAGGATGGTCAGACAGATTATTCCCGCAATTTGTGTAATAAAATTTTATAGTTTCGTATATAAATACAAATAGAGGGTCACAGCTTTTCAAAACAAGCTTTGAACTAAGGGTTTTTAATTGATTCATTAAAATCATCTCTTTTAATTTTTTCCGACGCCAAAATTATTTGGTTAAACGTTATAGAATATTTGTGTCACATATTCAATGGTCGTTATCATGATCCCTCTTTACCTCAAATATGACATCACCATGCGCGATTATCATCGATTATTTCACATTGCGATAAGACGTGTCACGGTACTTGTCTATCCCAAATTCATGTATTTGGTTTTGATGTTATATATATATGTTATATTTGTTATTCTCGTGGGATTTTGTCTATATGTGTTACATTTTAGTGTTATGTCGTTGTTCTCCTCTTATATTTAATGCGTTTCCCTCGGTTTTGGTTTGTTATCCCGATTTTGTTTTTCGTCCATGGATTTATGAGTTTTGAACAGCGGTATACTACTGTTGCCTTTATTTACTTCCTTAATCAACACGATTTTCATTAACCGTTATCAACACGATGGGTGCCATTCGAAAAACAGGAATTGGTTACCCTACTTTACCACCTCTTCAGTTTAACGTTTAGTGTTATAGAGACGGATTTTTGCCCTTCGTTGTTTATATGTTTATGGCGTTGCATTGTTTTTGTTTTCCGTCGATGTATGATTATTGGTTGTTCCCATGATATCACAATAAAGCTAAAGTTGTATCGTATGTAACATTCCAATCAATTTACGTAGTAAACTTTTATTTCTACCATGTAGATTTTAGAAGTCAGTCCGAGAGAAAGTTAGCATAATATATAGTTGACAATGATTCAAACTAGAACTGATAACTAAACATTATATTGCATTTTAAAACTTAATCATTGTCCGTTTTGACGGCTTTCAACATTTCACACGGTTGGGATCTGTTTGGTTTCGGATTATTCCATCAAGAGACGTAGACAAATATCAACCAACAGTTTAGTTTTTTGTAAAGTGACCTAAATCATAGTTTAGAGGTCTTACTGGAAAGACAAAAAGCGTTTTATTTTCTATAAAAGTTAGAGACTACCTCCTTGTGCATTCAAACAATCGTTAATTGGAGTGATAACTTATTTGTTGAAACGATTGTTTGAATGATGAAGGATCATTTTTCTTATTATTAATTATCTCCCTTCATCTAATTATTTTTACTGATGTTTCATCTAAAATACTACAATACATCTTATAAGCAAATGGAGTTAAGATATAACCTTACCTGTATTTAAGAATGGAGCAAAAAATATGTCGTACATTTCGAATTAGATATAAGAAGATGTGGTATGAGTGCCAATGAGAAAACTCCCCTTCCAATACACAGTTTGTAAAAGTAAACCATTATACTAGGTCAAAGTACGGTCTTCTCCGAGCCTTGGCTCACACTGAACAGCAAGGCCCAAAAATGACCAGTAAAACCATTCACACGGGAAAACCAACGGTCTAATCTTTAATTAAAACCAGAAACGAGTACACTTGTGAACCACATCAACAAACGATAACCACTGAAGCTCAGTCTTCTGAACAGTTGCAAACAAATGCAGGGGGTTGAAAGTTTTGATAGATACCAACATTCACTCTTAACAGAAACAATAGTGTAACATCACAACATAGACAGACTCACTAAAAATTTCGATTGAAATGGCGTAACTCAATCAGAAGACATACTAACACAAGTGAACGTTCACTGAACGAATAAATGTAACTAGTCTGCATTTGCATTTGTGTGATTGTGATCATTTGTATTGTTTTATATTTTTCATATTGTGGTCTATAGCTGATTATTTAGTATCGGTTTTTCTCCTTGTTAAATGCCTTACAGCGACATATAATAGTAGTTGGTAATTTCTATATCATTTGGTCTCTTGTGGAGAAATTTTTCATTATATAGAAAGTATACATCTTCTTCATTTAAATGTTTTCATGCCTGTAGAATTTGTTCATTCTCTTTCTCTAGTTTGCGTTTTTCTCCATAAACATTCTTGTAACTGCTTTGTGGAATCTAGTTGATTCTGACTGTCCTCTTGTTTGGAGTATAAAGTCTCGATTTCCCCATGTCCACGTTTCAAAAGGTTTGATAATTCCGAAATCACTGCAATTTAATTTTTACTTGTATCAGTTCAAATTTCAATGGTACTGTCTTATCGAAAAAATAAAAATCATGATTACCGAATTTTGTACATTGCCGATTACTAAGCCACACACTTGAATAATATTTAAAAGAACGCAAATCAAAACACGTTGTCTGTTGAATTAAGAATGAAATTGTCTGAAAAGATTAAACTGAAACCGTAAAAATGTTAGAAAAAAGTCCGAATATCCGCTCATAGCGTAGGCCTTTTATGGGAAAGTGCAACATACATAAATAAAAGCGCGGTTCCTTTGCTATTTACGTTTTTGCCGGTGATGTACACATTATGAGTTATGGATGGCTACATCTTATCCTTTTATTTTCTATCATGTTAGAACACAACTGTTGAAGTCAATTGATAAGAGGTTCACTCATCAGATTGACACAAAAATTTGCAAAACATATTATACCTCGTTATATTAACATTCTAGATAAAATTTAAATATTACAGCTATGCTAAAATTAAAAATAAATATAGGTTGCATGAATCATTTCTGCAATATATAAACGATTTAATAAGGCGAACTTGTTGTATAAATAGTCACATAAATGAAATAGTATAGTTTTGAAAACTAAATTTGTTTTATGATTTGACAAAAACGTAACGCAATACAAAACGTGTGTATCTCGTAGTCATGGATAAACACAATGATCTCTACCTATTTGACTTGTATATTAAAGGCAACCTTCAATTGAAGTATTTAAATATTCAACAAAAAGTTGGTATATGTGCAATCACTTATATTATACATTATCAAGGTAAATACACTTCTATTATTGCTGTAAGAATGTTGTAAACTTTCTAGGGTTGTTATTATTTTTTAAAATAAATGGTAATCAAGATGTTTAGTAAAAAATTCGATGTCCAAAATAGTAGACAAAAAAAAAAGCAAACGGTATAATGGGAATATCTTAGGAACAGTTAGAGTAATCTGTTATAGAATTGTCAAAATCAGGTGTAGAACGTAACTGTTTAAATATTATTTTACGGCACGACTGTAATTTGTTTTCAAACGTAGAACAGTTCAAATGACTTATATTATGTCATTTAGTCGATAGTATATGGATGAAAACCAAAGGAATAAAAATGATAATAGATTTTCATTTTTACAATACCTAACAAATTGGAAATATATTAAACACAACACCTATCTGTTTGATTAAGAAATAAACAAAACGACTATGTATAGCCTGGATCAAAAGGATTACACATTTTTTGGCATTAATCTTAAACACAAAGGTCTATAACTGCAAACTTTTGTACAAATCTACAAATAGATCATGAACCAATTCAATGTGTTATGCATGACGAAACTCGATAACTCAGAACCATAATTCATGATCCATCGGACGAAACTATTAAACATATCACATTGTTGTTTTGTTGATATATTTAACAGAGAAAGGGAACTAAAGAGCCCTGAAAGTGCATTATTATCTTGGTACAATGATCGATGTTTGGTTTGCTGATTTTCTTCAAGTTCGCTATAATTGTGATCATGTCTATCCGATTAAAAATTTAAAACCGTCTAGAATATACACATTCAGACCATACGCGAAGGGGCGCAGTTGTATACATAGATTTGATCCCATGAAATACGCTGCTACTTAATCCTGATTTTAAAAAAATCTTAATGCATACCAAAAGATACTGCCGTATAAATTAAAAAATGCTAAAAAAAAGCACAAATACACAGAAATATCTTCGTTTCCTTTTCTCAGACATAATTCTGTTATTTAAAGCGCACAAAAACATCAATGATTAGTTACGCAGTAGAACTGTGATAGTCATTTTTCAAATATAAAAGAATCTTGTATATGGTACAATGTTTATATGAAGGTATAAGGAATAATTTAAAAAAATTCGTCGTGTTTTCGTTGAATTTAAGAAATACTAAAGTAAAATTTGCAAACATTTTTAATTTACGTTTTGTACAAAGACAAAAATCCCTTCTTGGACGAAGTTTTATATTTTTGATCGGCAATCATGACTCTGATGTCATCGAATGAGCAAGGAGTTCTGTTACACAGCTGTTTGTAATATTGAAATTTTAATACTATAAAACGAAGAAGAAAAATACCAAAGGAACATTCCAAACTAATAAGTTAAAGACAAATTAATATTCCATTAGAGGAACAAATCTACAACATGCTACATGGAAAACTAGGTTAGTTAGTTTAAACATATTTATTTATAGTGGATTGGGAAACAAGTTTTGTAACTTATATTAATCCCTTTCCACTTTGCGGGTGCGAGTGCTGCCTTGTAGCGGCATTAGCCTGCTCTTTTTCGAAATCTACAAGAGTGTCTTTAACGTGCAAGAGATATGGCTCTCTCTTAAGACGGGTCAGCCATTTATCGTCCCCGTCCGACGGACTATCATCGTTTCCTCAAGACCATACTCGCAAATGGTGTCAAGGGAGAGCCGAAAATTCAGTCCCTGAAATTTTCATCCCAGAAAACTAGGTTGAGCAATACGAAAACTCGGGTGTGAACTCAAGTATTCTGTAGGGTATGTAGTTCCTTCTCACATTTGGCATCCACCAATAACATTTATTTTGATTTTTTTTATGTAATATTGTAGAGAAAATAAACGGTATTCATCGGGTAAATATACAATTGTGTTGTAATGGATCATTAGATGGTTCATTAAGCATTCCTTTAAAGTACAGGAAAACAACTAACTCTAAAATAACGATATGAGTGATAACAAAAATACAAATACAGTGAAAATAATAAATACGAATATCAAATAATTCTCGCAATTATCGTTCAAACGATCACAGATCTTAATTGGCTGATATGAAATGTATCGTCTAATTTTTCAATATATTTCAATCTCATTATGTTGATATGCTTTATATCATAAGATGCCAAAATCCAGCTGTACACACATAAAAGAAAGTAACGATCATGTGCAATGTAAAAAACAATCTCTATAGAATAATTATATAGAAAAAACACCCATGTAGGAATCTACCTGCTTTTTTTAATGCTTCTTTATAAGGTCTAGCGATTTGAATACCTTACATGCTTCTCGCAAATGCTGCCGATTTTATGAGAAAGCGTTTATTTAATCGTCCAAGCTGTATTGTTATGGATTTTATTTTCTAAATTGGCAGTTTTCAGTCAACCATTGTAGCTACCTTGTCTTTAACAATACAAATGTTACAAGAAATTACCACAAATTGTGGAGAGCAAAACATCACAAACAAACAACACCCGAATACTCTGACATATGTACAGTTACACGAGCAACGGCAGCTTTCTATATCAACAAATAATCTTTGATTCTGCTTCCAAAATATTGTGCCGTAATGTATTTCCTTTTTTAGCTCACCTGGCCCGAAGGGCCAAGTGAACTTTTCCCATCACTTTGCGTCCGTCGTCCGTCGTCGTTCGTCGTCCGTCGTCATCCATCGTCGTTAACTTTTACAAAAATCTTCTCCTCTGAAACTACTGGGCCAAATTAAACCACACTTAGCCAAAATCATCATTGGGGTAGTTAGTTTAAACATATTTATTTATAGTGGATTGGGAAACAAGTTTTGTAACTTATATTAATCCCTTTCCACTTTGCGGGTGCGAGTGCTGCCTTGTAGCGGCATTAGCCTGCTCTTTTTCGAAATCTACAAGAGTGTCTTTAACGTGCAAGAGATATGGCTCTCTCTTAAGACGGGTCAGCCATTTATCGTCCCCGTCCGACGGACTATCATCGTTTCCTCAAGACCATACTCGCAAATGGTGTCAAGGGAGAGCCGAAAATTCAGTCCCTGAAATTTTCATCCCAGAAAACTAGGTTGAGCAATACGAAAACTCGGGTGTGAACTCAAGTATTCTGTAGGGTATGTAGTTCCTTCTCACATTTGGCATCCACCAATAACATTTATTTTGATTTTTTTTATGTAATATTGTAGAGAAAATAAACGGTATTCATCGGGTAAATATACAATTGTGTTGTAATGGATCATTAGATGGTTCATTAAGCATTCCTTTAAAGTACAGGAAAACAACTAACTCTAAAATAACGATATGAGTGATAACAAAAATACAAATACAGTGAAAATAATAAATACGAGTTCAATATCAAATAATTCTCGCAATTATCGTTCAAACGAACACAGATCTTAATTGGCTGATATGAAATGTATCGTCTAATTTTTCAATATATGTCAATCTCATTATGTTGATATGCTTTATATCATAAGATGCCAAAATCCAGCTGTACACACATAAAAGAAAGTAACGATCATGTGCAATGTAAAAAACAATCTCTATAGAATAATTATATAGAAAAAACACCCATGTAGGAATCTACCTGCTTTTTTAATGCTTCTTTATAAGGTCTAGCGATTTGAATACCTTACATGCTTCTCGCAAATGCTGCCAATTTTATAAGAAAGCGTTTATTTAATCGTCCAAGCTGTATTGTTATGGATTTTATTTTCTAAATTGGCAGTTTTCAGTCAACCATTGTAGCTACCTTGTCTTTAACAATACAAATGTTACAAGAAATTACCACAAATTGTGGAGAGCAAAACATCACAAACAAACAACACCCGAATACTCTGACATATGTACAGTTACACGAGCAACGGCAGCTTTCTATATCAACAAATAATCTTTGATTCTGCTTCCAAAATATTGTGCCGTAATGTATTTCCTTTTTTAGCTCACCTGGCCCGAAGGGCCAAGTGAACTTTTCCCATCACTTTGCGTTCGTCGTCCGTCGTCGTTCGTCGTTTCGTCGTCGTCCGTCGTCGTTAACTTTTACAAAAATCTTCTCCTCTGAAACTACTGGGCCAAATTAAACCAAACTTAGCCAAAATCATCATTGGGGTAGTTAGTTTAAACATATTTATTTATAGTGGATTGGGAAACAAGTTTTGTAACTTATATTAATCCCTTTCCACTTTGCGGGTGCGAGTGCTGCCTTGTAGCGGCATTAGCCTGCTCTTTTTCGAAATCTACAAGAGTGTCTTTAACGTGCAAGAGATGTGGCTCTCTCTTAAGACGGGTCAGTCATTTATCGTCCCCGTCCAACCGACTATCATCGTTTCCTCAAGACCATACTCGCAAATGGTGTCAAGGGAGAGCCGAAAATTCAGTCCCTGAAATTTTCATCCCAGAAAACTAGGTTGAGCAATACGAAAACTCGGGTGTGAACTCAAGTATTCTGTAGGGTATGTAGTTCCTTTTCACATTTGGCATCCACCAATAACATTTATTTTGATTTTTCATCGGGTAAGTATACAATTGTGTTGTAATGGATCATTAGATGGTTCATTAAGCATTCCTTTAAAGTACAGGAAAACAACTAACTCCAAAATAACGATATGAGTGATAACAAAAATACAAATACAGTGAAAATAATAAATACGAGTTCAATATCAAATAATTCTCGCAATTATCGTTCAAACGATCACAGATCTTAATTGGCTGATATGAAATGTATCGTCTAATTTTTCAAAATATTTCAATCTCATTATGTTGATATGCTTTATATCATAAGATGCCAAAATCCAGCTGTACACACATAAAAGAAAGTAACGATCATGTGCAATGTAAAAAACAATCTCTATAGAATAATTATATAGAAAAAACACTCATGCAGGAATCTACCTGCTTTTTTAATGCTTCTTTATAAGGTCTAGCGATTTGAATACCTTACATGCTTCTCGCAAATGCTGCCGATTTTATGAGAAAGCGTTTATTTAATCGTCCAAGCTGTATTGTTATGGATTTTATTTTCTAAATTGGCAGTTTTCAGTCAACCATTGTAGCTACCTTGTCTTTAACAATACAAATGTTACAAGAAATTACCACAAATTGTGGAGAGCAAAACATCACAAACAAACAACACCCGAATACTCTGACATATGTACAGTTACACGAGCAACGGCAGCTTTCTATATCAACAAATAATCTTTGATTCTGCTTCCAAAATATTGTGCCGTAATGTATTTCCTTTTTTAGCTCACCTGGCCCGAAGGGCCAAGTGAACTTTTCCCATCACTTTGCGTTCGTCGTCCGTCGTCGTTAACTTTTACAAAAATCTTCTCCTCTGAAACTACTGGGCCAAATTAAACCAAACTTAGCCAAAATCATCATTGGGGCATCTAGTTTTAAAAATGTGTGGTGTGACCCTGCCAACCAACCAAGATGGCCGCCATGGCTAAGAATAGAACATAGGGGTAAAATGTAGTTTTTGGCTTATTACTCTTAAACCAACGCATTTAGAGCAAATCTGACATGGGTAAAATAATCTTTTAATTGCATTGTCACAATCTTTTAATTACCGACACCAATTCATCGCACGCGGTCTCATCTCATGAATATTATTGACGGCTTTGTATGATAGTTCAAATAACACAGTCGTGCTTGTTTAAATTAGCCATTCAGGAAAATATAGATATAAAAAAATGTGCTCCTTTGTTGTAGCCACAACCCAATCCTCCCTTCCTATGTTATGACAAAACCTGATACGGTTTGCACCGGATTTAATCATGAACAGAATTTGCTCACTTTCCGGAGCACCTTAGTTGATCTTTAGTTTTTAGGTTCGTTGTCTAATGATTATTTTTACTTGCTGTATGTTTAAGAATGTCTTTGTTAGGTTTGTTTTTCATTTGATTATTGTGTTGTCTGTCTGTCTTTTCCCCGCCCCATCGAAATATGTACACGTATCTTTTGTTTAAATGCATAAGACGCATGACTTAAATAGCAATAAAATATGAATGCAAGTATACTTTTAAATTGAAAAATATTACAAAAAATACAACAGAAAGCAAACGCGACATTCTAACTCACACTTTTAGTAGAAAGTCGTGTGAAGAACTTTTGGTTGACGCAACTGATCCCAACATGGTCGTCGTTATGATTGACGCTTGAATAACCCTCAGCTCTCAAATAGAATATTAATGACACAGTCAATTTATATATACAACCTGCTAGTAAAAAAACACAAACCATGCATTTAAAAAAGATATGATTGGTCATAACATAAAAGTCAGTAACTACTCAACATTTTGTAAACTATACAACAAATTAGAACCTGATAAAAATGTTAGCGATCAAAAGATATATAACGGTTCATTTCTGAACGAATAAATTATTTTCCTAATTTCAGACAATAAAATTCCAGTTTTAATATTTGATTTTTATTTACTTAATATTCACTTTATTTAATTGTTTATTTATTCATTTCGGTGAGTTTCATGAAAGGTCTGCTCTTCTAAACTGAGAGGGTCAATTAAAATGAAGCCTATCATTTGAAATCATGGAAATGTTCAAACATATTTCAGAAACTCAGAATAAGTCAACGGTATTCATAGTTAACAGGTGAGCGAAATAAGCTCCTGCGAGCATTTAATATCAAGTAATTATAAGTAGAAATACATATATGATTTCATTCTTGCAGGATCTATATATTTGAAAAAAATTGCATACACTATTCTTTTTTTTCTTTTTCTGATAGACAAATTATTTCATGTTTTGAAGGTTATGACACAAGTACTATAAATTTTCTGTTTTCTCATTGGCTAAAAGCATAGGAAATCCTCTTTGATAAAACATTATATTCACCGCGTCAAAAATCACGAGAGGTTAATATAAGATTTGGAACAGCGTCCGTGTACCTAAATATAGAAACGGGGAATTCTTGTTAGCTATTTAAGGGATGTATAAATAAAATGGTTTTTAATTGGACGACCGAATAAATATCAACCAATCAGCGCTCTCGACATAAAATCGTTTCTTATTCTTCTAAGCAACAGATTCTAGCGTGAGGACATTTAAATCTTATTTAAGAAGGAAAAATCTACCTGAAGATTTCGAGAATTTGCCAAACAATGAATTGGACAGTATTTTGTTTAGATTTTAAAGAGAACTAAAGAGTCATATAATAAAGCAATTGTTGACTTTTGATATCAGATGATACAATGATTTATCAACCCCAGATGTGATATTCACCTCGGCCGTTGGCCTTGGTGAATATCACATCTCTGGGGTTGATAAATCATTGTATCAACCTCATCAAAAGTCAATAATTGTATAATATTAATTGGCATTTGGGAATAGCTGTGCCTAATTTAACATAATTTCGTCAGAAACATCAATGTTTCTTGTCTAGAAAATGCATGTGTATCTCCGCAGACCCCGCCTGCCAACAAACATGAATTAGAACATAGGGGTAAAATGCAAGTTTTATCTATTGTTTTGAAAACCTTTATGAATAGAAAAATATACCACTGAGTAGATATGGTCATAATATTGAGTTCTCCAAATTGCCCATATACGTAAAAACTGTGAGATGACTTCTTGGTATCCTTAAAAGACAAATGTTATTTATTTTCATATACCAATTTTTGCCTATTATCTTGAAAAGTACAATACTGAAGTAGGTAGAGCGAATTTTCAACTGCAAATATGATCAGCAAGATAAGTTATAAAAACGAATCTTTTGGCCGATATCGTCGGTCGACTCTTTATTAGATCTAGAGTTGTTGCATTTAAATGACGATTAATTTATCATTTTTTGGCGTTTTTTCTCTAAATGTTTAAAATTGGAATAGATAGACACAATTTATATAATCAATATGATCAGCAGGACAAGATCTATAATTGAGACTAAGAGTGAATCGTCCGACGGCTCTTGTTGACGTAACCATTTGTTTGCGTTTTACCTTAATATAACAAAAATAGGATAGATAAATAGACACATTAAATCACAAAAATGACAAACAAGGCAAGATCAAGTAAAACGTTTTTCGATAAAGTTAGTGGAGCGTCACTCTTTAAAGGAGAGTTTGTTCTTAAATGAGGGTTTTTGTTCCTTCTTTTGTGTTTTGATCAAAACCACATCTATATATATTTAATTTATAAAATTTATTTTCAGACAATCGTCGGCCCTCAATTAAGCATGCAAAGCTGTGTTTTGAACGGCATATTGATATATCGACACAGCTACAACGGCATGTGATTGCAGCTGGGTTGTTGAGAGATGATGGCTTAATAATTTTAGCGTCATCCGAGAAAAATACAATTATCACTTTCAATATGAGTGGAGCAGGGATAGATTTTATACCAGTTGAATTTTCCCCCTATGATATAACGGCAACGGATACAACGACTGTGGCAATAACATTGCCGGAAGCTCGACGAATTGACGTGTATGAAATTACAACCAAAAGTACAAAAGTTAAATCAATTGACATATCATATTGCTGCTTTAAATTAACTTGCATAAAAAACAAACTTATTGTAGCATGTAGTGAAAACATACTTCTCTTTAAGGATTTGATTCGTGATGTTTCTGTCCCTTTCGAAACACCGGTATCAGCGGATGACTCTCTGAGTTCTTCTGGCGACCGAATATACCACTCAAACTACGTTAGAAATACGTTAACATGTTACCACGATGATGGGATAAAACTTTATCATGTGGATCTAGGAGAAAAACCTCAAGGAATGACATGTATTTTCGATAACAGACTGCTTGTTTTAATGAAAGATGGCAAATTACGTCTCGTGTCATCAGATGGACATACCTTTAAACTTTTGCAATATGAGGATCATAAATTGAAAGATCCTCGTATAACCAGTTACAATCATAAGTTAAAAAAAATGTTTATTGCTAATCGTCATGGATTTTTGAATAGATACTGCGTAGGCGATATCTTATAAATACTACTAACTAAGATTATTTTATGCATATCAAATAAAAAGTTCAGTTCGACCTAACTTGGTAGCTAAACAAATGTAGAATTAGCATTAGTGTGGATTTAAAGGCTCCCAATACGTAGAATTAGTTGATTTTTCTGGCATGCAATTAAACAAGTAGCTTTTGGAGCTCTGAAAGGGCTTAATTTATTTTAAAAACAAGAATGTGTCCCTAGAACATGGATGCCCCATTCGCACTATAATTTTCTATGTCAATGGACTGTGAAAATGGGGTAAAAATCGAATATGGCATTAAAATAAGAACGATCGTATCATTGGGAACACGTGTATAAAGTTTCAAGTTGATTGGACTTCAACTTCATCATAAACTACCTCGACCAAAAACTTTAACCTGAATCAGGACGGACAAACGAACGGACGCACGGACGAACGAACGGACGCACAGACCAGAAAACATAATGCCCATAATTGGGGCATAACAAATCGTATGAACCTTATTTTTTAAAATTACAAATATAAAGTCCGCTGATAAATATTTGTTTTAAAATTCACTTTGTCTACAAAAAAGTAAGTTTAGGTTGAATTTTAAAATTGGTAAAATAATCATGCGGGTTTGACTTTTTTTTAACCATTTAGAAAGATGTTTTTTGTCACAAAATGTTTTAGTTTGAAAACCTCGATGATCGTCAGAATTTGATATCTCAGCAATCCTGAGGTACACAGACTGAAATTCATTTGACATGGGTTTTCATGTGCCTAATGCAGCTGCTGTCATGATCAAATTGCGGGATTCACCGTTCCTGGCGATTAAAAATCCATAGGTGCACTTTGGACAAACCTTTAGAAAGAAAGGTTTTCATTTAGTCATATAACATGAAAGTATCTTAAAGATTGTACAAAATTTTTCTTTAAACAGTATCTTTTCTCTCTATCGATATATGACTTTTAAATGGCGGTATACTACTGTTGCCTTTATTTTGGACTTAACAAAATGTTTCTAAACCTGTTTGTTAGAAAATATTTTTTTTTCGGGACTAGCACTTCTTAAGGACTTACTACCTAATTATGTTGCTCCTTGGTAGAGAATAATCCACATGTCAAGATCATCCACGTGTACCCACTTTCTCCATCACGGCTGCAAAGTTTTTTGTAGGTGTATCTTGTAACGTACTTTTTACGCTATCCTTCTAGGTTCTACTGTAGGACTTGCTTTGTAATGATGTAATGTGGCTTCAACAGTGTGTGGCCTATCCATCTATACTTTCTCTCAACTGGGGATTGGTTGGTATATTGGCAGGCCATCTTATATTGGGGATGTTGATGAAGACTTGAAGTTTTTGAAGCAGGTTTGTTTTTGATGTTTTCCAAGTTTCAACTCCTCACTAGAGTCTAGTTTTTACATTGTTTTTGAAAAGGCATACTTTGGTCATTGCTTTCCAAATTGTACACCACACATTACATACAGTTGTAGCTTTGTTTATAAATCTGTCTCTGAGCCACCAACCTTGTCTTACAAAAGTGTTATATAAAAGATCCCTTTAGTTAACTTCGTGGAAGATCTTGCTCTGTATTCCTGTGTAGGTGTTTTTGATAAAAGAGGGACGAAAGATACCAAAGGGACAGTCAAACTCATAAATCTAAAACAAACTGACAACGCCATGGCTAAAAATGAAAAAGACAAACAGAAAAACAATAGTACACATGACACAACATAGAAAACTAAAGAATAAACAACACGAACCCCACCAAAAACTAGGGGTGATCTCAGGTGCTCCGGAAGGGTAAGCAGATCCTGCTCCACATGTGGCACCCGTCGTGTTGCTTATGTGATTACAAATCCGGTAAATAGTCTAATTCGGTAGGTCACATTCATGAAAGGGAAGGGGATTGTAGTTACGACGTAAGGAACATATCCGATATCATTTGTGTAACGGTTATTCCATAACGGTCAACCAACTCGTGATGGCGTCCGTAAAATTTACGAAGGGATGATTTCAACTTCACCATTTGGAACTCTTGGTTTAATAGCTTCCTTGTGAGCAGTAACCCTCTATCAAGAAAATCATGATAGGAAATGCAAGCACGGGAATATCGTATCAATTGGGAGATATATACCCCGTATGCAGGTGCTGCTGGAATGTTGCTACTTAGAAATGGAAAGTTCACAATTGGAAAGCTGAAATCATCTCTTTTGTCGTAAAGTTTTGTTTTCAACCGACCCTCATTGTCAATTTCTAGATGTAAGTCAAGATATGAAGCCGACTTAACTGTATCTGTAGTATCCTTTATCTCCAATTCGATGGGATAGATACGTTCCACATAGTCACCAAATTTTGAATTGTTTAGTGAAAGAACGTCATCTATATAGCGGAAAGTAGAGTTAAAGGATATTGATAACTTCTTATCTTTCTTCCTAAGAAGTTCCTGCATGAAGTCAGCCTCATAATAATAAAGAAACAAGTCGGCAAGTAGAGGGGCACAGTTTGTTCCCATTGGGATGCCGACAGTCTGTCGAAAAACACGTCCTCCGAACGTTACAAATATGTTGTCAATCAAGAAATCAAGCATCTTGATAATATCGGTTTCAGAGAATTTTTTGTTTGAATCAGAGTGATTCTTTACAAAGTATGATTTATCCCTCCCTAAGACAAGATACTTGTATCTACGTTGGCCATTCTTTTTTATGAAGCAAAGTAATACCAACTCTTTCAATTTGTCTTTTAGTTTGGAATGTCGAATACTTGTGTAAAGAGTAGAAAAGTTGAAATACCAAAGGAACAAAGAACAGACCTATGATTATCCAGGATTTCCTCTTTGGTAAGTGTCGTGAGGGTATATGTTGAGTTTCCAAGTGAATTGTCTATACCTAATTCGTTTATCAAGCAATTAATGTAGTGACTTTTACAGACAAAAACGATGTTATTTGGGGCTTTGTCTGCGGGGACAACAACATATTTATCATGGAGGTCGGATAAGTGTTTAGCAACATTTGGGTCTTTAAAGATTGACGTAGCATGGGCATTGATGGACCCATTCAGTTTCTTGATTCTGATTTGTATTAACGACCTCACTGCCTTAATCCATTCGGATAGAGTGTCTACGTCTTCCTTTTCACGTTTAGCCCATTGCCTGGCATAATCCTCGACTGAGTCCATCAAAATTTTAAAGTTGTATTTCCAATTGATGGATTTAGGCTCACGATATTTCGGACCTTTCGATAACACATTTCGTAGAGAAGTGTTATTAACAATGTTAAGGTCACCGGTAATAACGTGGCCAGCAGGATTATATATGAATTGGGAACTAGCACAAGTGCAATCAGGAGGTTTAGACTTGACGTCGTCAATATCGAGATTCTGCAAAACGCGTTTGTAATTGAAATTTTTAGTTGCAATAGGTTTGGTATAGGTATAAGATAATAGTTATCAATTTTTCAGGAATACGATCATATTGAAAACAAACTTTACGACAAAAGAGATGATTTCAGCTTTCCAATTGTGAACTTTCCATTTCTAAGTAGCAACATTCCAGCAGCGCCTGCATACGGGGTATTTATCTCCCAATTGATACGATATTCCCGTGCTTGCATTTCCTATCATGATTTTCTTGATAGAGGGTTGCTGCTCACAAGGAAGCTATTAAACCAAGAGTTCCAAATTGTGAAGTTGAAATCATCCCTTCGTAAATTTCACGGACGCCATCACGAGTTGGTTGACCGTTATGGAATAACCGTTACACAAATGATATCGGATATGTTCCTTACGTCGTAACTACAATCCCCTTCCCTTTCATGAATGTGACCTACCGAATTAGACTATTTACCGGATTTGTAATCATATAAGCAACACGACGGGTGCCACATGTGGAGCAGGATCTGCTTACCCTTCCGGAGCACCTAGTTTTTGGTGGGGTTCGTGTTGTTTATTCTTTAGTTTTCTATGTTGTGTCATGTTTACTATTGTTTTTCTGTTTGTCTTTTTCATTTTTAGCCATGGCGTTGTCAGTTTGTTTTAGATTTATGAGTTTGACTATCCCTTTGGTATCTTTCGTCCCTCTTTTATATGTTATCAACAGACACTTTTCTATCAAAGCTGTAAACGGCTTTGGTAAAAATCGACAAAAACAGAAAAAAAACGAGGCATTGAGTTCTTGCAATAGTTCGTGGATAATGCGAAAAGGTGCTGTTTGATCTTCAGATAATTTGTTTTATTTTAATCAGCTTAATTTGTTGTCTATTGTGTTTTTTTGGTCGATTTATCTGTATTGGTCACAAATACTTAAATTGACCTCTTTCGAAGAATTAAAAAGCTTACAATATACACTTTGTTCTATTCTAATGGGAAGTGTAGAAAGAAAATCACAAACACACTGAACTTCGAGGAAAATTCAATCGGAAAGTCGCTAATTGCATGGCAAAATCTAATGACAAAACACATCAAACGATTGGACAACAACTGTCATATTCCTGACTTGGTACAGGCATTTTCAATTGTAGAAAATGGTGGATTGTACCTGTTTCTGTTTTATAGCAGCAAACCTCTTACTTTAACGACATTCTCATCAAATTCCGTTCTATTTACAACGGTGTGTGAACAAAACAGACATAATAAATAAAATAGTCAAAATATGGGTACAGCAGTCATCACTGTGTAACAATCTTAAAACAAACAATTTTACAAAAAACGCACACAAGCATCTATCAAATTAAAACCACATTCGCTTCGCGTGTCTGCCGTCAGAAAATGTATACGTCACTAGGAAGACATTTTGTCATTCAATGTTTACCCAAAACAATTTATTATTTCACATGGGGAATGTTTGCATACAGGGTTAAAAAATCAAAAGTATGTTAGAATTAATTTCAGAAAAAGACCGAGATTTAAAATAGTCCAGAGGTTCTTCAGAATTTCTTAGAATCAGCAAATGATTAATACAGTACCACTACTCGATTAGAATAATTTTGTCGTTTGTCGTTCAACGTATTTCCTAATTTATAATAGAACTATAACATAATGACATATTATAAAAAAATAACATAATGACGGGATCTTTTAAAGTACAGAGTCGCGTTATAAGAACCAAAAAAACACAAAAAGTCGCATATATAAAACTACCAAACAAAAATGAAAGATAATATAAACACATTGACGCCACGTCAAATGGATATCACAGCAGTAAAAGTAATATTAAAAATAGAACAATAATAAATGAAAGAACAATATAACACGTTGTTAAGATGATAACAACGTCAGTACGCAGAATCTATACATCAAGACCATCATGTATTATTTGTGAAGTTGATACGGAATATTTATCAACAAGGTCTTGGTACCTTCCGACGAACTTTTTTTAAGGAAAAGGAGGAAACGTTCTTTGACATACCCCTGGTTCATCAACTTTCTGCTCAGACACTGGTGACGTTTTACAAAGTCTGAGTAAGAGCTGCAAGCTCTTGAATATCGAATAAGTTGGGAAATGTATATCCCATGTGGAGGTTAAGTTGGTAAATTGCTACTAAGGTGAGGAAATTTATAATTTCAAAATTAAAATCGTCTCGTTTGTCATAGATTCTGGTACTGAAATGACTGTGAATGTCAAATTCGAGATATAAGGTTAAAAATTGGTGACATCCCATTAGTCCGACAACCATTATTGCGACAGCCAATTACTCCGACATCCCACTTTTCCGACAGCCCATTACTCCGACAGCCCACTATTCCGACAACTCATTACTCCGACAATGCATTTTTCTTATGTGTATGGGTAAATTTTCTCTAAAAAAGACCAACTCCGTTCTCTGTAATATTTGTGGTTGTCCGTTTTGATCCCAATTATTATTTCCGTGCAAGATATAAGTCTCAGTGTATTGGAGTTGATACACATGCTTATTGCAACTGCTCAGTCCTTAATCTTGTTCCCCTTTTTTTTACGTGTCTGGGTATTTTCTTTTTCTTTACATTTCATCGTTTGTGTGTCCACTGTCAGTCTGTGCTGTTCTAGTTCGCTGTGTTTTGTGTGTGTCTTGATCTACCTTCCGCGTTTAAGGGGAGTGAGGTTTCATCACTATTAACTATATAAAGAAATATATCGGAGTTGGATAATACTACCCGCCCTCTTTGGTCCCCTTGTATCACTCATCTGAGTTTTATTTAAATTAATTTTGTCGCAGAAATAAGGGACTAGTGTAACGTCAGTCAAATTGAGAAAAGCAAAGAGACAAATACATACCCCGATCCTTAAAAATAAGATGACAACTAGGACGAATTATGTGCTCAGAAAAGATTGGCAATTCCAATTATGAATACGGTATCATGTTCGGGAATGTTAATCCACGAAATACGGAGACAGTACACAGCACTTCCAATACCGATCAATCAGACATAGTCTGAGAGATGACACTCAATTTATTTGTAGTGATACCAATTTTATATCCCGAGCTTAATTCAAAATCTAGAAAAATATGCCTCTTTTACAATGGTTGAAGGAAGTGCAGGACTGATGATTTACAACAAAACGAAAAACAAATATGACGAACATGAACATTTCGGCAACTTCTTTTTTTTTTTAATATTCATGAGGAAAAGTGATATCGGGTCGGTGACTGTTTATGACAAAGAAACATACAGTCAACGTATTTTGACTGTTCAAATAGAACGAGTGCAGTATAAAAGCCAGTTACAACTAATAAGAAATCTAAGACAATGTCTAATTGTAAAAACTTACTACATTATGTGTTTTGTGGCAAACTTGACACTTATTTTTCATTTAAAGATTGTTTTCAAGGAGAAAAATATGTAGATATCATTGATTTTAAGAAAGGAAGTTCAAATGTTAATTAAGAATCGGTGCTCACCCATTACATTAAGAATTGAAAATGCAAGATATTCAAAAAATCGTATTGTACAGCTGATAAAGTTGAAGATGAGCGTCATTTTTCAATCGAATGCTCACATTATCAAAATTTGAGGGAGGAACTCTTTCAACATATTCAGTCTAGCACATGTGAGAACTTTGAAAAGTTAGATAAATATGATAAATCTTCGATGTAAACACAAGAAAACTTTACTATTATAGGGGAAACAAATGCTGATTATATTGTTAGTTCTTTTGAACTATGTAGTACATGGTTTGATACTGACTGTTATTTGATATCAATGTGCTAGTTGTTTTTTTTTCTATTTTGTTTTGCCTCCGATTGTGACTGAGGCTTACGGTGTTATAAAGATAATTATATCATATTATAACTATGATATTAGTAATGTAAAGTCTTAATGTTGACCCAATCATTATACCGTCGCTTCGCAAAAGTGGGAATATACTGTTTTACCTCTTCTGTCCGTCCATTCAACCGTCCACTCGTCAGTCAGCCCGTCCGTCAGTTCGTCCGTCCGTCCCATGGATATTTTCGTTGCATCTTTTTCATAAACGACATTACAAGGATTTCTGAAAGGTTTATTGAAGTCGGCTATATCGTGTGATACGTTTTCAGATTCATTACTCAACAAATTACTGTTTACCGAACACTTTTCACATGACAGCCAAATTGAAAATTTTCGTCACAATATTCGCAGGAACTACAATACAATGATTTTTCAAGGTTTATATAAGTCAGCTATACGGTGTGAGGCTTTTTAAGATTCACAACTCAAGAACGAAGTATTTGTGCGGGAGCATCATCAGTAGCACGCACCATCACTGGTTGTTCTTGATTAATATGCTGTTTATATACCCTTTAATCTGGAAAGTGAAATAATATTTTCTGTTCTATTCTATATACAGATTTCGAATTGAGTGTATAGAAAGTATTGGAACTATCTCAGCCTTATGTTATATATACGGAGTTATTTCTTAAAATATTTATTTTTATTTTACCCTGATACCCTAATACTTGGCTTGATAAGTGTCGGACTTATGGGTTGTCGGAGTATTGGGCTGTCGGAGCAATGGGTTATCGGACTATTGGGTTGTCCGACTAATGGGTTGTCGGACCAATGGGCTGTCGGACTAATGGGCTGTCGGAATAATGGCGTGTAACCTAAAAATTAGACAGAGGAAGCCGTGTCTGTTGTTTCTAGTTCTGGGGGATATATTAATGGACTCAAATCAGAAATGTTCGGATTGTTTATGGAAAGAACATCATCAATATATCTGAAAGTGAAAATAAATAGTCTGGCTTCTTTGATCTTCTTGTTTTTGACAAGTGTCTGAAGGAACTCCGATTCATACGAAAACAAGAAAAGGTCGGCAAGGAGAGGCGTACAGTTCGTTCCCATAGGAATGCCGACAATTTGTTGAAAAAGTCTACCGTCAAATTCAACAAATATGTTGTCGATAAGAAACTCCAGCATACTGATCACTTGTTCTTCTGTGTAGCATGTTTTACCCTTTTGTTTTTCATTATTAACAAAATATGTCTTATGATATTCCAAAGTAATAAATTTATAGCGTATGCTACCATTTTTATGTGGAAAGGCATAGTGGATTATTTCTTTCAGGCGATTTTTCAATTTCAAATGGGGAATGGTGGTATACAGGGTTGAAAAATCAAAAGTTTTGATAGAACTAATTTCAGAATAAGACCGAGATTTAACATTATCATGGCCAGCATGTTGATTAGAAAGAGAGTACTTAAGTACAGTGTTCATTTGAGTAAACGGTTGGTTCACTTATAAAGACATTGTTTAATAACATAATATCTGCATGCACAGATCTGATAGTGTTACTGAATGTTGCTAGTTGGCTTATTTTGCATTTTATGTATTGGTATTTACTTTTGATCAGAATTGTTACATTTTCATTCCGACATAAATATCCTGTTAAGATTCATACAGCTGTTCTAATGTGGTACCCAAAATCTCCAGATTCCACTATTTTGCCTCAGACATTAAGTGGATCGGTTTGGACACTATAGTACTGAGGAAAATTAACCTTTAGAATCAAGTTCTGGTAGTTATCGTATCATTTTTGAGTAAGGTGTAAGCCTTGGATCTAGTGTCAGTATAATTGTTCAATATTTGATGAATATTCACTTATAACTTGTACAATAAATCATGGTTTGCACTTTGTAAATACAGCTGTTTCCCAAACAACGACTCTATTGAGGAGATATACAATATTCATAGATAATTAATTTTGTTTACATACTGATTCCCAGTTATGATCCCTATGTTGCATCGCATAGAGACATAACTTGAGAATGTTACCAGTAATATACATACAATGTATGTATATTGTTTATATTGAAATATGTGGTTACCCTAAAGCAGAGGTGAGGATAGTTAAGAAATTGAGTGTAAGTTTAAACTCTTAGAAGTTTGGGGCACAAATTTGTTTTTCGTTCATTTTTTGTCGAGCCTGCAACTTTTGTTGCAGAAAGCTCGACATAGGGATAGTGATCCGGCGGCGGCGGCGGAGGTGTAAGCTCACTTCTTAAAAGCTTTATATTTTAGAAGGTGGAAGACCTGGATGCTTCATACTTTGTATATAGATGCCTCATGTTACGAAGTTTCCGTCAGTCACATGTCCAATGTCCTTGACCTCATTTTCATGGTTCAGTGACCACTTGAAAAAAAGTTCAGATTTTTTGTAATGTTGAATTCTCTCTTATTATAAGTAATAGGATAACTATATTTGGTATGTGCGTACCTTGCAAGGTCCTCATGCCCGTCAGACAGTTTTCACTTGACCTCGACCTCATTTCATGGCTCAGTGAACAAGGTTAAGTTTTGGTGGTCAAGTCCATATCTCAGATACTATAAGCAATAGGGCTAGTATATTCGGTGTATGGAAGGACTGTAAGGTGTACATGTCCAACTGGCAGGTGTCATCTGACCTTGACCTCATTTTCATGGTTCAGTGGTTATAGTTAAGTTTTTGTGTTTTGGTCTGTTTTTCTCATACTTTATGCAATAGGTCTACTATATTTGTTGTATGGAATGATTGTAAGGTGAACATGTCTAGCGGACAGATGTCATCTGACCTTGACCTCATTTTCATGGTTCAGTGGTCAAAGTTAAGTTTTTCAGTTTTGGTCTTTTTATCTGATACTATACGCCATAGGTCAACTATATTTAGTGTATGGAAATATTTTATGATTTATATATTAGTCGCGCAGGTTTTATTTGACCTTGACCTCATTTTCACGGTTCATTGCTCAGTGTTAAGTTTTTGTGTTTTGGTCTATTTTTCTTAAACTATAAGTATTAGGTCAACTATATTTGTTTTATGGAAGCATTGTTAGCTGTACATGTCAGCCTGGCATGGTTCATCTGACCTTGACCTCATTTTCATGGTTCATTAGTCTTTGTTTAGTTATCTTGGTTAATGTAACGTTTATGTGACAGTTGTAATAAAGCTTTATATTTAATAGGACTATCAACATAATATCAATGATTAGTAAAGAAGGCGAGACATTTCAGTGTGTGCACTCTTGTTCATTTTTTAACATAAATAAGGCCGTTAGTTTTCTCGTTTGAATTGTTTTACATTGTCTTATCGGGGTCTTTTTTAAGGGACGATTACATATTTTCTGCAAGTTATGTCGACTTTTAGGCAAGACAGGAAAATAGAACTGTTAATAGAAATGAAATTATGTCAGATGGTATTTTTGTCTCCTAAAGGCCATATATGAAGGCAACAAAAGACCATAATATATTTAAAGTAAATAGACTATTGGCATGTAGAGAATGGACAGTAAGTTGTGAGTTTGAATGTTCCTCTGATATATTTTGACCCTCTTTTACAAGTTAATTTTTTAACGGATTTAATGTTAAAAAGATGTGAGCAGATAATGCGTATATAATTTGTAAAATACCTTACACTGAAAGATTATTTCCGTGCGAAAATGGCAACAGATTTCAGTATATAAGTCGTCTTTGCAGGGTATGAAAGCTACTTACATGATATAAATTGACCGTTAACGACCCTATCAAATAATTGTTATATATAAGAAAGGTGATTTTGTCGAAAAAAATATAATTAAAAAAAAAAATAGAATTAACTGTTCCAACTGACTTGAGTTTGTTTCCATTATTGTAACGCATATAAGTACTATAGTATTGTATCCTATAAAGTATATATATGCACTTATTTTGATAAAGAACTAAACGTAACGATTTTTAATCAATGAGACAGACTTTGTTAGGAGACTGAAATATATCACTCAAATTGCGCGTTGTGGCACCGTTAAAGTCCACAATTCCTCTAAAGTCAACAACACCGCTAAAGTCCACAACAAATTTCCACTAAAGTCCACAACGCCGCTAAAGTCCACAAACTTTCCGCTAAATAAAATTGAGAATGGAAATAGGGAATGTGCCAAAGAGACAACAACCCGACCATAGAAAAAAAAAAACAACAGCAGAAGGTCACCAACAGGTCTTCAATGTAGCGAGAAATTCCCGCACCCGGAGGCGTCCTTCAACTGGCCCCTAAACAAATATATACTAGTTCAGTGATAATGAACGCCATACTAATTTCCAAATTGTACACAAGAAACTAAAATTAAAATAATACAAGACTAACAAAGGCCAGAGGCTCCTGACTTGGGACAGGCGCAAAAATGCGGCGGGGTTAAACATGTTTGTGAGATCTCAACCCTCCCCCTATACCTCTAGCCAATGTAGAAAAGTAAACGCATAACAATACGCACATTAAAATTCAGTTCAAGAGAAGTCCGAGTCTGATGTCAGAAGATGTAACCAAAGAAAATAAACAAAATGACAATAATACATAAATAACAACAGACTACTAGCAGTTAACTGACATGCCAGCTCCAGACTTCAATTAAACTGACTGAAAAATTATGATTTCATCATATGAAAGTCCACAAAATGACCTCCGCTAAAGTCCAAAAGAAAACGCCGTTAAAGTCCACAAAAGCAAGTTCCGCTAAAGTCCACAAAAAAGCACCGTTAAAGTTCACACCATTCTGTTTATTGTTGAAAAAATAGTATTCGTTATTTTTATCCCGTTAGTACAATACAAAGCATGGGCCTTTCTTCTCGGTAGTATTTTTTTATCAGTTTGATACATGAAAAAAGTACAGTATCTGTATATGATTTTGTTCCATTAATTTTGATCTTTGTATTATGATGATGAAGGCCAATTTGGACATCATTTCTAAAAAGTTTGTAAATTCGTTAGTTATTATTACTGCATTTTACAAGTACTTTTTTTTCTCTTATTCTTTGCATATAATCACTTTTTTGACATAATTAATGTGTTATATTTCCTATTTTGCAAATTGGAAATTTCAAAACATATGTACAAAGCAAAGGTGCCTCCAATCTATATCATTTGAACGGCATTCATTCAGGCAACAATCTTATTTATATCTTTAAACAAAAAAATACTAAGTTTATGAATTCCCAAAGGTCTCCTGTCGCAAAACTTTCAACCAACGTTTAACGTTATTAATTTCGGTGTTCGTTATAGAAAACAACGAAAAATAATGTGTTATGATTTTCAGAACGAAAAAATTAAGCCAGTATGATAAATTCTAAATAAAAAAGAAAATATTATATGCTTTAAATTATATTTTTATCGATTAGTATATCTGATATCGATGCGTTGAATGGGTTTCTACCAAAATGTCACAATAAAACCTCATTTGGTCGATATAGGAAGACGTGGCATGAGTGCCAATGAGACAACTCTCTATCCAAGTTTAAATTTATAAAAGTAAACCATTATAGGTCAAGGTACGGCCTTCAGCATGGAACCTTGGCTCACATCGAACAGCAAGCTATAAAGATCCCCATAAATTACAAGAAGGGGGGGGATACCTTTTTGTGTTAACTTGTTATGGGCCTTTTTAAGGTGTTGTTAACTATTATCTGAGATCAATTTAAGCTAACTATTATCAGCACTTTTGCATATTTTGTTAACTATTTTTGCCAAAATCGAGGTGTTGTTAACATGTTAACAGACCACCTAGTGCCCCCTCCCCCTTCTTACAAGTGTAAAACCATTCAAACGGGAAAACCAATGCCCATAAATGGGGATTAAAAAAATATACATGTACATACACTAGTTGTTTATCTTGGTAAAGTGTTTTAATCACATGTAAAATTACCCACAAGAACAATATGTATAAACTCACAAAACGCTCAATCTGTTCTACAGTTACCAATAAAATTGTATTGAAAACAACAGAAACATTCTTTGATATCCCTTACAGAACTGAAATGTTTGCAGCAGATCTGCTGCAAACTTCATTCAAGTCTGCTGCAAACAAAAAGCTTGCAGGAACCCTTTGAATAATGATTGCAGAGGCTTTTTGCTGCAAGCTTGCGGCAAGTTTGCAGAAACAAATATGTTTGCAGTAAGATTGCAGGAAAAACTAGAATATAAGGGATGTTCGAAGCTAGATTGCAGAAATCTTTGACAATTTTATATGTTTGCAAGAGCATTGCAAGAAACTAAATAAAACGACTGAGCATGTCTATTGGTAATTTCCTGCAAGAAAGATTGGCAATTTGAAAATGTTGGTGATGTTTGTGTCATGATATATATTAGTGTTCAGGGAGGCATAATAATTTGAAAAATTACAAGATAAGTTTTCAAAGACATTATTTGTAAGTACAAATTCATCATAGAATGTAAACTTGCGAACTTCATTCCCTCCACAGATATCTGCATGGAAGGTTAAAAATACATTTTCAAATATGTAACCATGCAATATACAGTACTCCCTCAAATGCTTAGAGATATAACTTACTAACTATTTTTTTTTTCAACAAATACTTTTGAGCATTATACTTTACTGGCTTGACGGTTTTTGAAGGACAACGTTCCTAAATGTTCTAAAAAACGCATCTTCCAAAATATAAATGTATGTACTTCCATAAATTCAATTTCAATTTGAGCATTTGAACTCAACTTCATACTTAAAAATGTAGCGTCACTTTTTTATTTGGTTAAAGTTTTTATTTCATTTTCTGACTCTTGATAAATTTGACAAATGCACATGTATGGTCGACCTCGTACTAAACCGTACTAGTATACTCATACAGTACGAGCATACGTTTGAAGGTATACTTATATGGTCCACACCGTATGCGTACGGTTCAAATACTCATATTGTCTGGAAAATATATACATGTAGCATAGTTCAAATATTTTTTTTTATACTTGTACTCATCATGGATAATACACAATACAGAACCACATTCGCGTATAATTTATTTAATTCATCTTTCATTCTGAAACAAATTCATTTTCCTTTTTGAAAACAAAACAAACATGCAAACCAATGAGTGATGGAAATCTACTGAGCACCACAAAATGCATGAATGTGTGGTATTCTTTATCATTATTTTGATTTCAAACAAGAACATGATGGTTCAAAGTCTATTTTTGAGATTTACGGACCGTTTTGGCTGCTGTGGAGCCTAACAGACTCTGAATGGAAATCTTACTTATGTTTTATAGATATTTGCAAAGGAAACTTAAATGTCAAATATAGGCTCCAAATTATTTTTGGTGATAAAACAAATACTATATATATAATCTTTTCATTCATCAAAAATATAATTTTTGCTGACAAGATATACTTTCTAAGAACAAATTTAAAAGTCCATGCTTTTAATTAGATCTATAATATCGGGTGTAAACAGAAAATTGATCTTTTGATAATAAAAAAAAATGTTTGGACTTTAACGGTGCTTTTTTGTGGACTTTAGCGGAACTTGTTTTTCTGGACTTTAACGGTGTTTTCTTGTGGACTTTAGCGGAGGTCATTTTGTGGACTTTAGCGGAAATTTTGTGGACTTTAACGGCGTTGTGGACTTTAGCGGAAAATTGTTGTGGACTTTAGCGGTGTTGTGGACTTTAGAGGAATTGTGGACTTTAACGTTTATTATTGTTATTGTATAATCCCTATTTATTGCACTGTTTTTTACAACTGGGGAATTTTTGACGATTACAAAATATAGTGTTTCTTTTATTAGATCATTTCGCGTTTGAAATTTATATCAGTGTGTCTACTTACTTTTGAGATATGTCCAAAAATTTAAAAGGTTAATTTTACTGTTTATGTTACCGGTTTTTAAATAAGTACTTAAAACATAAAACTTCGACGATTTATACTTTACATTGATGACAGAACAGTGCGTGAACCGGTGACAAAATATTATCTCCCCTGTAAACAGTGGGCTCTTCTGACTAGAGGTAATCGGTAAAGAACAGCGGAAAATGGTGTACATTGTTTACGAGCTTGAAATGAGCTAACACAGACGAACTGAGACGTGTCAACGTAATGTGAATATGATAATGCACCAGGTAAATTATTAATTGTTAAGTTTATCAAATCATCGTATCTTCATATGATAGGTAAATAAGTGAATTTTCGATTTTAAGTGTCGTCAGGGTTCAAACCTGTAATCATGCCAACCTTTCATTATTTTTTTTTAATACTAACCTATAGTCGGAACATCTTGATTTTCTCCCAATTTGTAAAGTTAATTATGCTGCTTGACATATATTTTTTTTTGGGAAAAAAAATTGATATGCAGTCAAATGTGGCAGTTTTTAATATTTGTTGCTATGTGAAATAAAGGAAAGTAAATTTAAGTAAAAAAAGGCGCGCTTTTACAAATAGTAAACAATTTAATTCAGATGCATAGTATTTTGTCAAATGATAAAGAATATCGTAGAAACTTGCTAGAAATTCATCTAATTTATAAAAGATATACAACATGACATACTGAAATCTGAAAAGGGGTAAAACCACCATACCTTGAACAAATTCAGTTAAAAAAAAAAGGGGGGGGGGGGTAAAATGCTACGAAATTTAGATTTTATTTATTTTTTGTCGACAGCCAAAAGATGATTTGACATGTAACTAACTACTTTTGCAATTTCATTGTAAAGTAAAATTGGCTTTTTTGGGGGTCTGTTTATTGTGGTCTGATGTTTTCAAGTTCTCTTTGGATTGCCAAATAATATAATAATTATAATCATCTAATTAAATGTTCAAATTATTTTGCAGCGATGGTGTGTATGGAAGGAAGACTGTCATAAAACCCAACAGTTCCGGATGGCCCTTTAAATAATTGCTTAACATCAATAGCGATGTAAGATTCAAGTGTTTGATTTAGCACAAGTTTAGCCAGGTTTTCCTTGTAATTGTGGCAGAAAAACCACTAGACAGTGTCATGCATTGAAAGGATATCAAACGGATATGTTATGGAATGATTCTCGTACATATAAAATAATATGCATAGGAATGTGGAGCTAGTGTCTTTCATGCAGCAATTTTTAATTTCCAATATAAACTCTGAAAAGACAAGAGCATAGGAATGTATACCAATGAGAAACATTCTTTGTGAATAAAATCATTCCAAAACTTAAATGTGTCATTAGTGTTGCATTATTTATCAGTAGAGATAATCAGATTCCAGTAAGATTGTCCAACTGATGGTTTTTGTTTGTAATCATTTTTGTAAATCTTAGTTGTTTTGACAATCCGGGCTGTGCATGTTGCCCGGCTGCCCCTTTCAGTGTGAGACAATATTTTGTTTATGATAAACAAAATCACTGATTCAAGACTGGAGCGGACCCCTTTTAGGCAGTTAGTGCGAATCCTTTAGGTTTAAACCATTACATGCAATTAGGGGGGGGGGGGGGGGGGGAGGGGGAAGATTTTTTTTTACCGAGTCAAACAACATTTTTCCTAATAATAATACATTGAGATTTAATATATACTTTGCTATATGTAGTGTGTATATTAAAGTATTGCCAACAAAATTCATCAAATTTGGGATCATAACATTGTTTAAGAAAAACCCTTACCCCCTGTACATCATAAAAGTTCAAAATCTTCTGTAACAGACATGCATGGTTAATTCGGATCACATATTTTCTATTCCGATGTTATAAGAATTCGAAGGTTCATATCATTTACAATATCATTCAAAAAATTTCTGGGATTTTTTTTTACTATCAACGTTGAACCTCGATGTTACAACGAAGTAAAAAAAAATCCAATAAAAACGTTGAATGTAAATGATATGCACCTTTAAATCTTATATTTTAGGACTCATGTTGTTCAAACATAATGTGTTGATCAATTATGTTATGATGATTTTGATAAACTTCACATTAGGTAATCTTTCACGTATATTGATTACATTATATCGAGTTGTCCCAACGATATACTTGTCGGTGTGCTCGATCATACGAATTTACCGACATTCATATAGACAAAATGACACAACTTTGAAAAATTCTTGTGACGAAACTACATTTCGGAACACGTTAAAAATTGGATACCCAGAAAGCTACATTATAAAGGTTTGATATATATTTTTTTCAAAAAAAAAGAAAAATATGCAGTCAAATCTGGCAGTTTTTTACACACCCCTATGTTGAACAATAGGTTGTTCAATTAACAGCATGTTTGGCAATTAAAAAATCACATATTAACACATTTAGCTTTAACATATACTTTATTTATAGTGGTTGTATAAAAGTTATATAATGGTTTTGTGTTTTAAGAGATATTCATCCCTATGCATATCGGGTTTTATGCGTAAATTGTCTCTCCTGTTTTTAGACCTTTTCTATCTCTTTCATAAGAAGAGTGACTTTTCTATTGTTCTAGTGTCACTGGAAATCCCACTGAGAAGGTTTATTTTTATCTGATGTCTTCAAATGTATAAGATATAGTCATAACATATTTGAGTGTATATTTATTTTTAGTCCTGGTATCTATGATGAGTTTATTAGTAAGTTTTCTTTGATTGTTTTGCTTATGTTATCTCGTCCACACAGCTGAATCGTGGTGAAATATATGCTAATAACATAAAATATGTCTACGGTAATATTTAAAATATGTTCTCTAATGTCTTCTTGCTGTACTTGTATCATGTGTCCTTTATTGGTTTTTTTTGGTTGAACATCGTTTATTTTCATATGGACAAATATGTGACCACATTTAGATGACTAAGTTTGTGTGGTATTCAGCATTTTCGTCCAGCTGTGTCTTCGCCCTTCATATTTCAAATTTGAAAGGTATTGTGGTATCTCTGTTTCGTGTTCATTCTGTAGTTCTATACTACATTTTCCTTGCATGATGTATAAAGCGGTGTCCTACACACCGGACATTCTTGTTTGTTTTTTAAAGATTTCCTTATGCACGGTCCATGGAAAGCTAAAAAAAAAAAGAAAAACATACCTACTAATACAAATATTTACCATCAATGTTAAAATGGGCTTTTAAGTAATCTTCCATTAATAAAGTTGTTTGGGTTAATACAAATGTTTGAGATCTTTGTATTATTTATATTTCGATCTTTAGAAGACGGATATAGTAGTCTGAACAAATAAGCATTAGGTGTCCTTAGAGAAAAAGCAAAAATATTTGACAATGTACACACAGTTAAATGATTCAAAAACGATTTTGAAATACTTACTGTGAGCACACCTTAGTGCGCTAATGTCTGCCTCTACCTTAGGCTCCAAACAGATAACGCAAGTAGATTCTATAAACATAAAAAATCATAAACATTTAAAATACTTATACTTTTCATAGTCGAAATAACTGTTTAGACTTTATTTAATATATTTTCTGGTCTGTCCAGTCGTCTTTGCGTCCGTCAGTTCGTCTCATGTCCATGTAAAATTGATAACTACTGTACAAGTTGACCATATTCAACTCTAAGCTTATTAGACATGTTCATTGTGAGTCGTTTTAAATGTATTGACATATCACGATGTGACCCCGATTTTACTGATCGTTGATGTTAAAATGTTCGAGCTGAGCATGATTTCCTATAGTAATGACATATATTCTAGTTTCATGGTTTTTCAAACCTTTTTTTACCATGGCCTTCAAATCATTTCTTCAACAATGACCAAACGCTCTTCTGATGTACTAAATGTATAAGCATGGTATCGTTTATAATTTTTTATATATAAAATTTTAAAGTATTAAAGTTGCCTTATTTTCAGAGACATTATATTTATAAACGTACCCGTTCGAGTCAGTTCTATTGTAGTAGGCTTTGCATATATTGGGGCTAACTTTTGCGTCTCAGTCGAATGATGTTGTAACAATAGCCTGTTGAAGCCCGAATAACGAATTTGCTAAAACGAAAGTTTTTATTATTACATGTAAATCCACTACTGTTTTTCAATGAACAAATAGTTTAGATACTTCGAATTCATAGCTACAAAAAACTTAAAAGTACGTATCTGGTGTTCAGCTCCTGTATACTGAAGGAAACAAAATACAAGAAAAAATGTTTGATGCGTTAACAGAATAAAAGAAAACGCACAAATAAATAAGAGGATTTTTCTAATGTTAAAATTTCCAACCATAATATGCTTATTTTTAACTGCTTTCCTAATACATCATCCATTCTTTTTGTAGTTGAAAAAAACAGTAATATACGAAGTTAACTATAATATAAAAGGCGTGAATTAATAAACTGTAACGTTTTTCATAAAATGTACTGTATGCAAATTCATCTTAATTTTTTTGGCCTAAAATGCCATTGGTAACATGAAAACAAATATGTATTTTTTTTCTAAACGTCTTCCTTTGGTTTTAAAAAGGTTTAGATTGATGTATGATAAGTGGAAAGGCAAGCTTACTTTTCCGTTGTTCGTATCCGTTCGAGTCAGTTTTATTGTAGTAGGCTTTGCATATAGTGGGGCTAACTTTTGCGTCTCAGTGGAATGATGTTGTAACAATAGCCTGTTGAAGCCCGAATAACGAATTTGCTAAAACGAAAGTATTTTTATTACTACATGTACATCCACTACTGTTTTTCAATGAACAAATAGTTTAGATACTTCGAATTCATAGCTACAAAAAACTTAAAAGTACGTATCTGGTGTTCAGCTCCTGTATACTGAAGGAAACAAAATAAAAGAAAAAATGTTTGATGCGTTAACAGAATAAAAGAAAACGCACAAATAAATAAGAGGATTTTTCTAATGTTAAAATTTCCAACCATAATGATAATATGCTTATTTTTAACTGCTTTCCTAATACATCATCCATACTTTTTGTAGTTAAAAAAACCCAGTAATATACGAAGTTAACTATAATATAAAAGGCGTGAATTAATAAACTGTAACGTTTTTCATAAAATGTACTGTATGCAAATTCATCTTAATTTTTTTTGCCTAAAATGCCATTGGTAACATGAAAACAAATATGTTTTTTTTTCTAAACGTCTTCCTTTGGTTTTAAAAAAGGTTTAGATTGATATATGATAAGTGGAAAGGCAAGCTTACTTTTCTGTTGTTCGTTCTTTTAGATCTTTTAGATCTACTTCTACCGTTCAAGTAAGAGCAACAAGTAAATAAGCTGTCACACAACTTCAAACAACATACACATGCAGCGATGAATAATACTATACCGATTCCAATTACCACAATACATATCATTATGTGTCCAGGCTGAAACATTAAATCAATAAAAAAAAAGATATGAGATACTTGAAAATTAAATAAACTAAACAAAGCAGTATGACAAAAAACAAATTACTTGTGTAATCGCGCATGACTGGTTAATTATAACGGAGATATGAGGCATTCAGCGATGAACAATAGATATAGGAAGATGTGGTATGAGTGCCAATGAGACAACCCTCCATCCAAATAACAATTTATAAAAGTAAATCTTTAATTGTTTGGATTATTTCCTATTCTCTATTCACCATGTTCATATAGTTTGGTTCAGTCATAATTTATCATGATTTTTAATTGAACATTTCTGATTGTTTCGGTCTTCATCTTTGGTTTTCAAAATATTCTTCATCGAGCGTTTATAGCGAAGGTAAACCGATCACTTCTAACTCGTGATATTTTATTTTTAAAGTTTTGTATTCATTTTTTAATTCTAATTTAGTTGCCTTTTCGATGAAAAAAATCCAATTGATAAATTGATAACAAACCTATGCATTAAAAATAAATAAGTACAACCTGTACAAACTTCACTCTTTAACATCATGTTATCATTAAATCTCTACAAATTAAAAATATTTAAATGGTTGAATATATCAAAAAAGAAACTATAATTGATTTTTTTTCTATTACTTACATCCATGGCTTTTTGTTAAAATTATAACGAAATCACACCTGACACCCTTGCTTATTTCCTTCTTCTGGTTATTTTGGGAATTAAGCAACACTTTTTGTGTTTATTAAGGACTTTTCAATTTTAAAAATATCAAAGAGTAATTTTGTTCGTGTTAACTAAGTTTAAATCCCAGGAATAAGGTTTAATTATCCACGCGTCATACATATATCAGATCATATAACTTTCTGTTCTAATAATATATATTCCGTAAGACAGAAACTATTAAATGTCAATGCATTTTGTTGAATAAGTATAAGGTACGTTGAATTGTATAAACTAGTAGATTTAATCTTGTATTGAAAAAGGGTATGTACGTATGTACGTTTAACTCATCTGGTCAGTTACAAATTCGAAACTGCCCTCAATAAATGAACTAACCGCTTTAATTTTATACATGATACATTATATACCTCATTGAACATGTATGCATAAGTTCACAAAACAACTTTTTACACTTAGTCTAGTGAAGTTCCTGAAAGGACCCGCTTTAAAAAACCTTATACATGTTTGTCAATCAACCAATCATTCATTTAGAAGTGTGATTTGTATATAATTAGCAATTTCCTACATTTCAGCTTTTAAGAATACCAAGACTGCTTATATTGTAACTGCATTTCCATATATCCTAATTGCATAGAATATAAGGATTGAATGAATGTCCGCACACAGGACTACATCTGACAATAAAAGTTAAAAGATAAAAATTGGCGTTCTCTAGACTGATATCTTGTAAGCAACAAAGTGTAAGAACAATTCTGATTCCACATAGTTAATTTATCCTTAATTTGGTATCTCACAACAGGGCTTTTTCATAAGTTTTGAAGCTAACTCATATTTTCAGAATCTTTCCATACGACATAAACGTACGATGTGAAAGAGAGCGAAAACGATTTTTCAATAAATTGTTGAGTACTAATATGTTCATCAATTAAGGTTTGTAAACATGTTTATGATCCTACAGCTGTGTGTGGCACTTTGATCACTTTTGCTTGTCTAAATGCATCGCCGTCTAAATCTTATTCTTATCATGCTGTTTTGAGAGCATCCTTCACTTTTGACGTAAGTGTATCCGAATATCGTCTTAGGTTATCTACGTTTGTTTGGTTGCAGTTTGATTTAAATTGAGAGTTTCATGTTTATTTTTTATTAGTTCTATATAGTATCAATTGAACTAACGCCGTCCCCGTCACCTTCGAGATAGTGTTTTTTTTTCTTTTCTTGGCATCATGTTACAGTATATTATGGGCAATATCGTATTCCAACCATTATTTTCTTGACACAAAATTATTACCTGAGATCTCAGGCAGCCCTGCAGAAAATAGATAACTCGGTTGAACAAATTATTTATTTATTATTTGAGGGTTTTTGTTTATACATGTAAGATTTGCAAATGGTTTTCTCTTTCAAACTAAGTGATCACAAAACAGGTACCAATGTATCTGCACCAGATGCGCATATCGACAATAAATGTCTCTTCAGTAATGTTCTTATCTGTTTCAGGTTGAATGAAGAGGCATTAAAAGTATTAATGAAGCAAGCCTAGCCTTAAATATTATAAGAATAAGTAAAAGTAATTAATTGAAGAGCAGATATACTTTAGTTTTATTTGACATAATAGAAAACTAACCAAAGAAGTTATCTTTCCTTTCACGCAAGTTGAATCTATAATATCGTCAAATTTATGTATGTTTATTATACGTTTCGTTTGAGCAATCCTGAGTGTTTACTTGCATGATCAAGATTTGCTACTCGTGAATGCGTGTAAAAAATCTTTACATATCAGGTACTTTCTTCTTTTCTTTTTGATGGCGTTTTCTCAAATCGTTAATCCATCTTTCAAGATAATGTTGTTGGTAACGTATTTGGTGGTCAACAATAACACCAACATTTTCCTTCGACTTTTATTCTGCAGTTTTGAAAGTTTTTCTCTCTCGATTATTTCACACACTATATTCCATGCATGAAGAATAAAGCTGTGTCCTACACAATGGACACTCCTGTTTGTTGTCGAAAGATTTGTTGATGCACGATCTATGGAAAGCTAAAAATGAAATACACACTTACTAATATATATATTAAATACAAATGGGATCAATCTGTCAGTTCTAGAATAATTATCATTCCACATATATGACAGATACATGGTCCAGGTCTCTAGAAATGTTTCGAGAGGTTAAAACTGATCCCAAAATGTTGCAATATTTCCTTTTTGTTTTAGCACAGATGTAACATTGTTTTGTTGGGGCTATGTTTAAGATCTTCGTTTTTTATATCGATCGATAAAATTACTGAAAAGTATACGAATGTTTAATGCTCAAGATGACGACAATATACTGAACAATTACTGTTATTTATCCGGAGGAATACAGAATTAAAGTACAATTTTCATACCAAAGGAAATATTCAAACGGATGAATTTCATTGTAATTAATGAATACAGATAGATCATCGTGTCTTGTGTGGGTATCGTTGTCGCATATCCCGTATCTGTATTTATCCTGGAATTATATGTCTTATCATACATATACAGCCCAACAGATATCGTTAGGCTGTATCTGTATACTATACAGATATCGCTTTAAAGCTCCACCAACTGCCGGCCTACGTTTGTGTATTGCTGTCGACTAGTGTTGTATGAACCTGCGTGCCCTCATAATGTATTGCAGTCGCATTCCAATCAAGTGACACATTTGAAATTAGTTGTTATGCGATGTATTTTAGTTGACCATTCAGGATTCGCTTTTGCAAAACCCAAAACCGTTTTCAGCTGAATGTTTGATTTGAATATTACTACGCGGGCCTCAAGGGATTTTAAATCGAAAATAAAGGCAAAAATGTTAGTTTTTCTGTCTTTCAAAGCACAAACAATATACAGAATAAATTTCAAAACTCGGCTCGAAACAGGAGTTATAGCTCGCTAAAGCTGACATTACACCTGATTCTTAGCCTCGTACAAAAACAGTTGATATTTCAAAATTCTAAACGTTATTTTCTCTGTATTTTTTTTTATAGTGCTATTCTTTTGTACTTACTGTGGGAACACCTAAGTGCGACAATGTCTGTCTCTTCTTCTTTAGAATCCAAGCATATAACGCAAGTAGAATCTATTCAACAAACACATTGTCTTTTAAATACTTAAATTTTCAATTTTCATAACAACTGTTAAATTTATTCTGAAATTACTACATCTTCTGATTTTTAATTCATATAACAATTTAAAGTTGTTTTTTACACAGTTCATAAATAGTGTTGAATTATGAATTAAGACGATATCAGTTGTTACTTAAGAAGAGACACGTATCCATTTTGATTTTAACAGTTAAGCCAACTTACATTGTTAACTATGATGACAGGATAAGCTGAACTAGGACATATAAACATGATAAATATGAGGAAGGATATGAATGCTTGTGGACATCTTTATTTATTATAAATTCCGTTATTATTTTGACCTTTCGCCTTTTTCCCATTTGAACGTCATTGATAAGCCATACTATCTAGACGAATTGAATATCTAGTAGTAAATGAATAAGCCTGGTGTATTTCATAACTTATATGATATATAAGCTGAGTGCTGATTTGCAATTGTAATAATACCTATTTTCAAGACAATTTCATAGTAAACTTACCAGTTCGAGTCAGTTTTATTGTAATAGGTACACATTGGACACATAACAATGGTACTGCCGTTTGTGTCTCAGTTGTATAATGTCGAAGTCGTCGCCTGTTGATGACCGGTTGAGGAATTGGCTACAATGGAAATATCATTTCATAAATGTTTTAGTTTTAAAGAGCATTAGTTTTTCCGTTTGGATTGTTTTTTCATTTGTCATTTCGGGGCCTTTTATAGCTGACTATGTGGTATTGGCCTAATTGTTAAAGGCCGTACAGTGACCTATCGTTGCTAATTTCTGTGTCATTTGGTCTCATGTGGAGAGTTGTCTCATTGGCAAACAGACCATATCTTCTTTTTTATATTTAATTTTTGATACTTCTTAATTCATTTAGTGTTTAGCTCCTATATACTTAGAAAACAGTATACAATACAAGTAAAACAAATTCAAAATCGAAATTAATTATTATACGTTTAATATCAGAATTGGGATTACAACATAAGTTAGTCTTACTTCTCTGTCTTCTGTGTTTCTGTATGCACCGTTCAATGAGTAAAAACAGGATCTACATATCTTCCAAAAACGGACACACACTACACCTAGTATAACTATACCAATAAGGATAAGCATACTAAGAACCAATAGATGCATTGTCTAAAATAAAAAAATCTCAAAAATTTGAAAAAAATGCGGATTTACCTAGACTTTGAAAAGAAATCGAGGTGGCAAAACAAACAACACATTGCTGATGAATTGTGCAAACTCTAATAGTAGTATTAATTAATTTATAAGTGGTAACAGGCAGCATATAATCTATATATGTTTTAATTATGTTCTGATCTCCATATTTTGACTGAGTCAGGAATCATAAGGGGTGAGAAAATTCACAGAATGCTCATAACTCTTACGGCCTTTTCAGAACTTGCTGACGCCAAGAACTCAACAAAGTCATTACCAGACAATCAGAATAGTCTCGGCATAGGATTGGGCATGCATAGTAGGGAATGCTTATTTTGTAGACGAATTCATTCTCGCTTTATTGTATAATGCCACCGTTGAATTCCCATATAAGTCTGTGTTAAATTTGCACTTTTCAAAAAATAGTGCAGAACTTATCATTGGTTTCAAATGAAGAAATTTAGGATTATTTTCCCTACAACTGTCAAATTTAAGGGAATAATTTTTTCGACCCTTTTTCGTATTCATCCTGATGTGACGTATTTTGATTTGCATGATTTGGTTGTACACCCAAAGCAGACTTTTTGATAAATAAACTGAATGTGACTTTTCCCCTTTGTAATACTGCTTATAAAACATGTGACGGTATGATACGGAACTTTATTTCATGATGGCATGATACGGAAAAAGTTATTTTTGTAAAATTTATGATTTCATGAAAGGCAGAAATAACTGTTGATTTTCATATATATATATATATATATATAATGACACATGAAAATATCAATTTTTCAATCAGTTTAATAAGTCAGAATAACGGCTGGTAGTCTTTTTGTAAATTTATGTTTATTATTTTTTCTTCTGGTACCTATTTTAACACCGGCCTCATGTTTCTTTGAACTGAGTGTTATTGTGCGTTTTGCTGTGCGTTTGTTGATCATACGCTGGCTAGAGGCAAATAGAGAGGTTTCAATTGATATCTCGAAAAACATGTTTGACCCTGCAGATTTTTTTGCGCGTGTCCTTTGTCGACTACCTCAGAATTTTGTTAGTCTTGTGTTTTTTGTTTTTATTTTTGGTTCATTTGTAAGTTTCGGAGTAAAGTGTGGAGTTCATTTTGTTAATGGTTATCAAAGGTTCCAGGATTATAATTTAGTACGGAAGACTCGCGTTTCGTCTACATAAGACCCATCATAGTTGTATACAGCATATTAACATAACATAGGAAACTAAAGACTGGAAAAAGAAGCATAGGAAAACCCAAATAGAATATTTATTGTGCTATCTACTTTTAATAACGTAAAAGTAATAAGTACAACGCAAAAAGAACTATACTCTTAACAACGTGCATTTTTGGAAGATGAAACTAAAAGGTAAAATATTGTTAAATGTCGCAATGGAATATAGTTTGCTGTTACTTACATCCATCTTCACTGCGCATTGGCATCTGACTCTCTATCCAATTCCTTTTTGGTATAATGTATTGTGAATTCTTTAGAAATATCTGTGTTTATTTTGGAGTTCACAATTTTAAAAATATAAACACGTATTTTTATTACGTGTTTTCTAAATATAATTTGTATATATAAGGTATCAAATATCATACGTCTTTTTAAATACACATTTTCAAACATATTTATATATATATTTCTTAAGACAAAATCAATAAAAATCATGAACATAAATGTATATTGAATTGTATGAAATACCTTATGTGTAATAAACAATGGCATATACGTTCAATAGGGCATTTAATAATTGTAGTGTCAGTGTGAATACGTTGATTGACCGATCAAGTTGTGGTATTGTATATAGCAGCAGAATTAAAAGACTGTATAAGTCTGAATCTACATGTTTGCATAAATTCAGTGGAAAATAATTTACCACTTCAGAATAAACAAGTCGTTTACACATCTCTGGCAGTCTATCAAGTTTTTTGTTTTAAATAGTTAATTTGTATAGCATTGTCAATATTCTGGTAATAGTTTGTAGGAATCGCCCAATTGTTTTTCATTGTAACTTTATTCTAGTATTTGTTACTCATTGCATAAATATATATATAAGGAAGAAATACAGGTCCACAAACGATACGATACATATCGTCTTAAATTCAGAGAAGCAATAATAAAAGATACTCCTGTTCCTCCTCATTCCGGCTAAATTTCACTACCATTGCGTGGTATTATAACTTAACTGAAAACACTGTTTATGACTGTAGAAAAAAACTTTCTTCGATTTCGTTAGAATATTTTCTATACTGACAATACATGAATTTAAATACTCTTTTAGGAAATGAATCTAACAATACAAAATTTGATTGTTAGTTATACTGAAATGTTCGTGACTGACACGTTTTTTTAAGAAGATTTTGGTTTAATGAGGGTAAGGACAACTTCGTTTGTATTTGGTTTCAATTTTATATATCATGATTATTATGTTACCTCTTTAACTACTTTTATTAACATTATCATTATTGTCACTTTTAAGTATCTATAATTTCATTAGTCTTTTTAATAGGACGTTTTTAAACATATTTATGCATAAAACGTTAACGTCAAACATAAAAAAAATCCACTTAACCACTGATAAAGGCTCGTATATCTTCCTGTACAATGTATCATTATTGTACATTTACATATGTACGTCAACGTTTTATTGAATCGAAAAGTCAATATTATTCGATTAGGATGACATATAAAAAAGACAAATAAATCATTATTATCTAGCAAAAAAGAAATTCATTGTAAGTTAATTTTTTTACAATTTTTATCAGGAAATAAACTAGTCGATCTTTTTTGTCCCATAAACCACATATATAAGTATGTCAGTTGATACTTTCTAACAGAAACCACCAATGTGCTTCAATTCATCAATCATTTAATCGACCGAATTAATATATAGTGATATAAGTGATGTGTATGTTCAGTATACTTGTGAGGTAAGGAAAAAGTAAATAAAAAAATACCAAACTTCGAGGAAAATTCAAAACGGAAAGTCCCTAAACAAATTTAATGACAAAGCCCAAACACATCAAACGAACTGAAAACAACTGTCATATTCGTAACTTTGTAAGGCATTGTCTTATGTAGACCTCAAGTTTATAGCTCATCTTTAGATGATGACATTTAAGAACAGAATATAGGAACCATAATCCTATGAAAAAAACATGTGTAAAACATTTTACAATTTAAAATTCTCGAATACCTCAAAAACAAAAGTTTCTTAGTATATGACCTGTTCATCACAGATATACATGTAAGAAGATTTGGTATACTTGCCAATGAGACAACTCTCCATCCATGTCACAGTTGTAAAAGTAAACCATCATTATAGGACACAGTATGGTGTTCAACATGTATTTAGATGACACATACTCCCTCAACAATCCAGATTTTTTAAATCATACAATTTAATTAAAAAAAAAACTCTTACAAAACCTAATAACAGTTTTTTCAGAATACTATATTCGTACAAAGTAATGTCACTGTAAAAGTTTCCATTAAAGAGCATGCTCCTGTAGCTCCTTTTTATTGTGTGTTGATTTCTTAGTTTGTTCGACAACCGCGTGACATCTCAGATGACAATGAATGACTGAAAGTGCAAGGGCTTTAAAACCATTCAATATCGTTAAAAACTTCCATTTGACAATGAATTCTATTTCATCTTTACTTTGAAATTCCTACTTTTACCTGTGGGATTTTAATATCATCAATTGGTTAAACCTTTACTGTCGATCTGCAGGAATTGATAACAAGATCATAAACCATTCACATAAATAAAGGCAACAGTAGTATATCGCTGTACGAAACTCAAAAATCGATTGAGAAAAAGACAAATCCGGATTACAAACTAAAACTGAGGGAAACGCATCAAATATTAGAGGAGAACAATGACACAACAGAAACACAACACTAGGTACAGGACATTTTAAAAAAAGGTGGGTTGAACCTGGTTTGGTGGAATGCCAAACCTCCCGCTTTTATGACGCTCAGATGAAAAAGTTCGAAAGCCAAAATAAGTACAAAGCTGAATAGTACTGAGGACTAAAAGTTCCAAAAAATTGTGCCAAATACGGCCAGGGTTTCGGGCTGGGATATTAAGAATATCCTTATTATTTAAAATAGTTCATACGTTTGCAAACAGTAAATGTTATAAAATGACTATATAATAGATATACATGATAAAACCGAAGGGATGACCAACTACAGAAAAAAAACCGGATACATTACATAAAACAACCTAATCCAGCACATAAAAATACACAGCCGAGTTAGCCAAATCCTCAACACACAAAAGTGACTTCAAATTTAAAATTCTAAAAAACACACAAAGTGACGTCACATTTGAATTTCTAAAAAAAACGTCGCATTTGATTATCTAAAAATATTTCCCAAAAATAAGATATAATTAGAATTGATTCCAGAATAGATTTTTAATACTGATATAACATTTATTTATAACAATGAAAATTGCAAAACTTATTAATATCAAATTGTGGTAGTAATTAAATAATTAATTGTATTATCTAGCTATGTCGGGTTTTTTTCTGAAGTCTGATGTCTGAAGTCCGTATAGTGTGAACAAACACGAGAATAACGTATCAATTGAGATATGTAAAACCTTGTTATGGTTGAATAAACTGAAAGTATTGTCCTTTAATTTATTTATTGTTGTTTTTGCAAATTGAATAATTGCTAAAGGCTATAACTATTTATCTAAATGTTGATGCATTCAATTAAAGAAAGACATAGATTGATATATTCTTGAACTTTCGTTTTTTTTGCTGATATTGTTAAACTGCTGCTAGTGAACTATAACAATTTTCTGGGGTATCTCTGCTTCGCAACGGAATACCCTAAGTATATGAAAATCATATGTTGTGTGCAAAATTCTCTGAATTTTAACATTTTTTTCTAAAATTAGAATCTAACTTTAAGTATGGACAGCTCTCTATCTCTAGGGTTCTAGACTGTATCTTAAACCGTTAAATAAGCGATCTGTTTTAAACAAATCTTTGTTTAAAAAAAAAAGACCCTGTTCTCACCAGCAGGGCATGAAAAAGCGACCCTGTTCTAACCAGAAGGACATACAAAAGTGACCCTGTTCTAACCAGTAGGGCATGAAAAAGTGATCCTGTTTTGCAGCACACTCATACCACTAAAAATATAGGAAGCAACCCCCGGGATGTGGTTCTTTGTCATGTACATGAACCCGTCATGACAATTTCTTCAAACCTAAAGACTCGATGATTATGAAGTAAATTATAAAGTATGAAGAAATTATGCAGTTTTGTGTTCCCACTAGAGATTGATCCAGGAAAGCGCTTCGAACACACCAAATATATAGTGTTATTTTCATTTTACATATTATAACATCAAAGTTATCGCCACTTAACGTTCAGTAAGTATAGAACACATTTTTCAAGGTGACAAATACTGTATATTGCAGACAAATATAATTCATCTTTGTTAATTAAAAATGTGAGTTATGACTTTCAAAAATATGTACAACAGTTATGCTGATACAGTATAAAGGTTCATGACCTGTGCATTGTATTATCTTTTTTCTTTTCAGAGGTTGAACAATGAATTTGGTCTTTTTATTTATGTAATGTTTATAACAACAGCTAACGTATGTATCTATTATTCTATAGAAGTTCTGAACAACATGTCAATAACAAAAAAAACAAAAAATCTTGAAACATTCTCATATCCGCCGTTATAATATGTCTTATCGTCAATAAATCAATAAATGTCTATTTAAACTTTCAATTCCATTTAGAAATGAGTGAAACAATCATAAAAAATGAACATTTAAGAAATAAAGATATATTATATTGATGAAACTATTGCAAAAAAGAACCAATACATCATTGTTGATTTAAATCCAAAATAACAAAAATCAAAACAAATCAGAGTATATATCTCGTATTTGATACATTACTCCAGGGTTTGCATTTCCTGTTATTATTTTCGTGATAAAAGGTTGCTGCTCATAAGGAACTTATTAAACCAAGATAACTTAGTGGTGAAGTTGATATCATACCCACATAAACTTTACGAACGCAAACACGAGTCGGTTGACCGTTATTGAATATCTGTTTCACAGATGCTGAGGGTATGTTCATAATGACGTAACTACAATTTTGTTCTCTTTTCCCGAATGTGTTATACCGAATTAGACTTATTATTGGGTTTCTACTAACATGAGGAACACGACGAGCACCACATCTTCAGCAGGATTTGTTTACTCTTTTGGATCAGCTGATATCACCCCCAGTTTTTATCTGGAATAAGTGTTGCCCAGTCTTTAATTCTCTATGTTGAGTTTTGTGTACTATTGTTTGTTGTCTTTTTTCAATTTAAGCCATGGTGTTGTCAATTTTATTTTCGACTTATTATAGAGATAAGAAGATGTGATATAAGTACCACTGAAACAACAATCACAATGTGTATAAAGTAAACTATTAGAGTTTACACACATAACAGCCAGATATAAAGGATCCCAAAAATGACTATACAATTCAAACATTGAAACAAATGGTCTTATCTATAAATAAAAACGAGAAACGAGAAATACTTTGGAACCAGATCAACAAACGATATCCATTTAACATTCTGACTTAGCATATTTTTTTTGTTCGCGTTCACATAAACTAAGCCGTTAGTTTTCTCGTTTGAATTGTTTTACATTGTCATTTCGGGACCTTTTATAGCTTTCTATGCGGTATGGGCTTTGCTCATTGTTGAATGCCGTACAGTGACATATAGTTTGTAATTTCTGTTTTGTTTTTGTCTCTTGTGGAGAGTTGTCGCATTGGCAATCATACCACATCTTTTTTTTTTTATATTAGAATAGCTGCAAATAATAAAGCAAATACACAAAAAAACCACATCAAAGTTTAAAAAAATAAAAATAAGGGTACACCAGTCATCATAGTATTATATTCTTTAAACATAAAACTTGCAGCTTTTGTAATTTGTTTTTTGTTTTGAATAAAGATGTTCACCATATGATTATTATATTGGCAAGACCACCTGTATGTATATTATTTTAATATCATTGTATAGGTATCACCTGTTTTTCATTGTTTGCCTGAAATGAAATAATCAATCAAAAGTCTTTATCTGTTTTGTTTAGATCAAAATTTTCTTTTACTATTGAACAGATCAATCATGTTCAATACGGATGTTTTTCAGTTCATAGATTGTTACATTTCCTTAGTCCCAAGGGAAAAGAAATCCCCTTTCAAGACTAATATATTTCAAAAATATCCCAATTAGAGATGATATATCAGTTTAAAATTTTGTGTTTCTTTGTTAGATATGACATGGCTCTGTACTCATACATGTCGGCATTGTGTTATGGTTAGTATGTATTCTGGTCTTCAATTTTTACCTAATGTGCTTTGTCAGTATGCCTTTTTGTGATTCTTTGTTACATATTTGTATGTAATTGTTTACACTGTCAGCATTGGTCATTGGAGAACTCAAAAGCCAAGATATAATGTTTGTCCTGTATGAAGGTGGGTATAACGACAGCAAAAATAAGTTTGTTTGAGAGTACATCACTCAATACTTTTCACATAGAAGATGATGTTTGAACTAAAATAGGGTTTCACAAAGAATGTATCCTCTCTTGTCAAGGCTTTTTTTTTATTCACACAGTAATATATTATTTGTGTAACACATTGTAGTATGTCCTTTAGTTATGAGAATAACATATACCGCCATTGTAGATTGACATTCACAGCATGTGTACCTACAGTGTTAGTTTAACGATACTGCCATCTCATTATATACATTTGTATTTCGAACTTTAATTAATAAAAAGCATGTTTCCAGTTTGTTATCGAATTTAAAATAAAAGGCATATATCGTTGCATCATAAGCTACTTGTTATTTGCAGACATATTGAACTATCATATTGGGCGTTTTTCGGAATCATCATTTTTTGTGTCTCATTGAGATCGGTTTAAAATTATCATATTACCGTATCACCTGTGAATACCGCGGTGTCCTCAGCTTTCAGTTAAGTGATCTGTGGTTGACATATTCTGTGGTTATTGTTATAATATATGTGAAGAAAGACTTGTAAGTTGCGGCAAGATGCTGTCATTTAAATGATTTAATTTATAACATAAACGGTACCAATTATACTGCACCGAATGAGCATTTAGACAATTAATATCTCCTCAGTGATGCTCGAGACACTTTGTATTTGCTGCATACTATCTTGAAAACAACAATACAAATTCATAGATTATTGTCCAACACGCTTTTCTGGATTTACCATCATCAGTTACCTGATGAATATGTGACGAGCTTTACGCCTAACGTGACCTATAGAGGTGAGAAATAAACTCATCATACATGTAGATACCAGGATTAAATTTTGTATGTACACAAGACGCGCGGTTCGTCTAAAGAAGACTCATCAGTGACGCTCGAATAAAAAAAGGTGGAAAAGGCCAAATAAGTACGAAGTTGAAGGGCATTGAGGATCAAAATTGCTAAAAGTTATGCCAAATACAGCTAAGGTTATCTATTCCAGAGGTAGAAAAACCTTAGTATTTCAAAAATTTCAAACGTTTTGTTAACAGTTAATTTATAGATATGACCTAATCAATGATAATTCATGTCAGCACAGAAGTACTGACTACTGGGCCGATGATGCATCTATGGTCAATCTTGTCTAAAGGAGTTGGAACCTGATTTATAGATACATTTTGTACAAGTTTCATGTACAGTGTGTTTATATCTTTATATGCGTTTAAGTGATCCATTAATTTCTTTGTCTATGTTTTTAAAGGACAACATGACGGTTTAATTATTTAAAATGAATATTACAAAAATTACACTTTGGTGTTGGTTGAATAACCGTAGCAGGTGTTTGAAAAGTGTTAGATTTAAAAAAAAAATCTTATATGCCTTTTTTATATTTAAATTCATACTACACTAATTACCGCGTTTCTCGAAATGCCTGATGTTTATAGAAGTTGTAATACTTTTACCAGCTTTCATAAATTACATATATATATTGAATATTAGTGCACTTTATACGGGGTTTTAAACATAATTTTTTCTTTAACTTAAACATACAAGTAGTTTTTTAAATTGCTTACAAATATCCAGAATTGCGAAAAACCTGTTAACGAAACACAAAAACTAATAAAAAAGGGTTCAAAACCTTAAGTGTCTCTGGGTAAACCAATAACTTCTTGTTGCTTGGTTCACTGAAAATTTCTTGATATCATTGTCGCATACAACGAGCCAACGGATTGTGTATGTATGTATTTTGTCTTAACTATATACACCCCCTGATGTTCACAAAGTTTATCATTTATGTTTTTGTATCATATGTTTAATCCTTACAATCGTTCCAGTTCCCTTTTAACGAATGTGACCAACCGAATCAGACTTATAACCGAGTTTATACTTACATGAGCAACATGGTGGGGTTCGTCTTTATTTCATGTGTTGCGTTCTGTAAATTGTTGTTTTGTTCGTTTGTCTTTTCCTTTTTTAGCCATGGCGTTATTATTTTTTATTTCCGATTTATGACTTTAAATGTCGCTCTTTTGCCTCTCTTTTACAAGTTTTAATTATGTACTGTTTCACTAAACTGTATAATTGTCCTAAGTTATGAATAGGGTTTAGAGCCAGCAAACATTTTTTAATTTTGTCACAATCTGTATGTACCTGCCCCGAGCCAGGAAACTTTACTTCGGTGGTTTTCGTTTGATTCGTTATATCATTTTTGTTTGTTTTGTACATAAATCTGGCTGATAATTTATCGTTTGAATTCTTTTACATTGTCAATACTAGGGTTTTTAAAGTTTTCTCTGTGATATTAGGTTTTCTCACTGTTGAAGGCCGTACGGTGAACTACAGTCACTGTGGTTCTTATATATTATGTCATTTGTTCTCAAAGGGCCAGAAGTATAGCTAAACCCGGACATGGAATCAGAGCTATGATGTTCTAAATTTCCAAAACGTATAAATTACATACACATAAGTTCATTAGTTTCTTTCATACAGAAAGGACTCATTTTCGTTCTTTGTATGTGAATTTGATGTAGTGTAATTTATAAAAACGGTAACAATCACGTGCATCATTTGTCATTTCATTTTTATTTCTAAAGTATAAAACAACAAAACCACATGCATATGTGTTGTCACCTCTCAATCTTGTTTCCGTCATGTCGTTATGAATCAAAGCAGATAAAACTAAATTCAAAACAAAAACATGACAGCTAATGAGAATTGGAGACATAGAAAGAATATTAAAATCAGTAACAGATCTTTACCTGAACTATTTGTGACCTTAACTTATGTATCATGATTGTTCAAGTGTACTTCTTTTTGTTTTTCGAAAATTCATGATTTATATTAAAAGTGTTGCCTGAGTGTATTTAGATATTTTAAGCTGCGTCTAGATTTTATTTATTATGTATGCAGATGTGTTTGTTATTAACAAAAAAAAATTAGTTTTAACAATATTACACTCTTATATACTTCAATGATAAGAAACTGATGGCATTAGCATTGATACATAAAACCAAACATGCAGAGACATTTAAACTAATATACATAGTATCTGCAATCGTAATCGTTTAATGCTTTGCAAAATTGGCTACCGCTGTTTTAAATACAATGCTTCTCCCATCTTTCGCTTGTTATTGTGAACTATCAGAACTTGAATAACATTTTTCTTTTCAAGTGTTCCCACTATCAAATTAACACTGACTATACTTCTCCGATAAAATTGTATCTGTGGTCATTAGCAGAACTTGTCAACGACGTCATCGTTTCTGAGGAGAAGTCATGAGCAACGTCACAAGGTGTGCGAGACTATCCGATCTGTCCATGCTGTCTAAAGGGTTGTAAAATGGAACAGAAATAGCACCGTATAGATATGATAAAATATCAACACAAGGTGAATCATTTAAGCTCGTTCACTACCCTTACTCGTCAGTCAGATTATCATCGTGGGTCGTGGCTTATATTTAACGGTTACAATGTACAATAAATACCCAAAAGTTCATACTTACATAATGATAATTTTTTTTATCATTGATTGTTTTTACAACAATCAAAACATAACTACTGAGTATAAATTGCTATATGTGTACGACGACACTTGATCTATGACACAATGTAAATACAAATTCAACAAAAAGGGGTGAGATGTTTAAGAATATTAGAAAGACAACCATTACCGTAGACAAAATACCGTCAAACAAAATAAAGTACACATGTAAATAAACATAATTTTGTTGTAAGGTATACAGTCATTGAGTACGGAAATATGAATAAATATTTTTGTTGTTCATAGTAAGAGAACAGAAATTTAAAATCATATCAAACACCTATCAAAGCAGATAATAGTGAGACGAGTATAACACTGAAAAACAAAACAATAATCATCAAAAGTGCATTACAAATTTTATCCGGAGGTCAAATTAACACGAAAGAAAGATTTGTGAGTACTCGCAGTTAATAAAAGCTAGTTTAAAGCCAAAAACAATTGATAATAAAAACAAATCATGCATCACAGACTAATATCAACGAAAAAACACATCCCAGTGATATCAATTTGGTATTACATAAGTTTCGTTGTCTCCTACTTTCAAGCTCCATATGTTGTCGCGTCTACTACCAGTACTGTATGATGCTTCAAATTTTCAATTGCATTTATGTTTTCCTACCATCAAGATCTATATGTTTTTAAAAGAAGATGTGGTATGATTGCCAATAAGACAACTGTCCACAAGAGACTAAAATGACACAGACATTAACAACTATGTGGTCACTTACGTGTATTTTTGGTCTTGTACGACATATGCCTGTATAAGTTTCTACCATCAATATGTATCTGTGGTTACCAACATCTACATGTAATTCAGTCTTGTATTGTGTGTGCCTCTGTGTGTTCCTACCAAAAATATATGTGTGGTCATCTACGTGTACTATCAGTCTTATACTAAATTTGTTATCACTTCCCCAACTTAACCTATATTACCAGACATGTACAAGAATGTATGACATATATTTGATTACCTATATGTGTTCCAAACATCAAGATCTTGATATGTTCACTTAAAATCAGATATGTATGACACATAAGTATGCACCTATATGCGTTCCTTACATCAAGATCCCACTACATGTACATCAACTAATAACTGCTGACTAAAGCATAAATCATTACTATGAACTATGACAGATAATTACTTTAATTTGTACTATTGATTTACTACTGATATTTCCTGAATATTATTAGATCTTTAATGACATTTATTAAATTATATTATATATGAGGATGTATAATAAAAATCAAAACAAAATTATGTGTTAAGTTCAAATGTGTAAAAATTCTTGTATTTTTTTAATATGCTGATGTTTTTCGTTCCTTCAATCTTCATAGCTTCCTAATACATTCAAAATCAAACTAATAAACCACATGTGCTTTGCTTATATTTGATTATGCATATAAATGAAGGAGTGAAATAACACATGCACTTTTAATTTGAAGGCAAAATATCACCAGAAAGTCAACTAGTGTAATAACATATATTGAAGATATACAGTACATGTATCATTATCTATGTACTTTATCTCTATTTCTGTTTCATCTATCCATTGCATTTTAAGTTTTATGTTCTGTATTTAGCTATACAGATGAGTTCTTTTCATGTACCGTCATCTGGAATGGTGGCCTATTTTTGTGACGTCACAATAACAAATTCAGATATAATCATGTAAATTTGACCAATAAAGAAATGAGAAGAAACGGACCGACATATTGTTTATGTAAAAAATAAATTAGCTGGTCACGAGAAAGTGTATGTATATACACTTAGAATGTGTTTATCCAAATTCTAATAAATACTTTATAAGCATTTGATTTTTGCAAGTCAATGTAAATTAATATCATTAAAACATTAAAATAAATGACAGAAAAGCATGTTCTATATGTTACATTGTACACTTGAATGCGGGGGAAAAAGATATATGCGTTACATTCATTAACATATTTGATACAACTTAATTTGATTCAATTAGAATTCATTTATAAATCACTAGACTCTCAAGTATGTATTTAAGTCCAATTATCACGACTATTTGATTTACAAGTTTCAACAATAATTACTGTATTGTCTGTCAATGTTCCTATGAATAAAGTAAGATTCAGATATGTATCAATGAGACAGGATAAACTCATTAAACTTTTAAAAGAGTATGGTTGGTGTGCTAAAATAAAAACGTTTCTACGTATTTATATATCCATGGCTTTCATAAGTGGGCTAGTGCGTTGTTGATGATGATATACACAGAAAAGTATTTTTTTAAGCAACCAATTTATATGTAATTTTAATTTATAAACTACAAAAGAAAAGGGAAATTGAATACTAGTATGTTGAACTTTAAACGACGATTTGTTACTTGTACCTTTGTTTGATTTGTTATGCTACTATTTCATGATGAATGTGTTCTGATATCCAGTTAATCTCGTCACTGTGGTAAAACGTGTATCGGATGGTCGATAAATACTACATGTCTTCCACTTTTACACTATTCTGTAACTAGTATAACAGATGAGTATTATCTGACGTACTTTACTTTGATTGTCATAATTGTAAGCAGAAGAGACACAACTATGATAGATCCACCTGACGTCTTTTATAAACTGATCTAACGACTACGCATTGTCATATTCTCTCTGTTGTATTTTGATAGTTTAGATATGAGAAAGGAGTCGTTGTGTAAGGGTCATTTGGCCCCTATATACCATTATTTAAAGATGGAAAGTGTTTCACGTCAATAAAAATAAGAAAATGTAGAGTGCTAATTAGACATCTCTCCGCCCAAGTCGCAATGTGTTACAAGTAAAAGATGATACATCAAAGTACGACATTCAGCACAGAGTCTTGGTTCACTGAACAGCTAGCTTTAACGTTCCCCCGAAATGACAATTGTAAAACAATTCAAACCTCGATCCAAACAGGAAAACCAACAGACTGAGTCTAATTTATATAAAAAATAGATCTACGAGAAACATTTAGGTGCCACATCAACAAACGACAACCACTGAACAGGTTATAAATACAATATCAATTAGAAAAATGTTTGGGAAATTGAAAAACAGGTTTCAAATTGCCAGTTAAGAAAAATAGACATTATTGTGAAGTTCAAAAATATCGTCTGGACAGTCACAAATAGGCCGAAGAAACATACGGCACAAAGGTTGAAAAACTCAGTATTTAAGTCAAATAAATCATTAACTATAATAAAAAAAAAACATAATATGATCTAATCGTCTTTGTTTATGTTCAGGACCATATGAGTATTTGGACCATTTGTTTATGTTCAGGACCATATGAGTATTTGGACCATATGCGTATACTAAGTATACTCAAATGGTTAAACAATACGCGTTTGTTCCGGGTATTTAATATGATGAACGTTGGAAATTCACTATTACTATCAATTGAATATAATATGAATGAACCTTCAAAGTGTAAGAAATTGAGAGTTTCTAAAAATAAAATTTTGACTTCTTTATATCATTTGGTGATGAAATTGTAAAAACAGTTTTTGCATTGTCATAATTGAATTTTCCATCTACGTAACAAGATACATCTGTCCATTTCTTCTTTCGAAATTAATAAATTTATAATGAACCAAACGACAAGAATCAGTTGTTTTGCTCAGAGACAATTGGGACTTTGAACCCATTTTTTCTCAGTTTTTGTTATTCTTTTTTATAACTTTTGTTTTTTACATGTTATTTCAAATTATTTTATTTATTCAATTTGTGCATGCTCCTATTCATATGATTTTACAATGACAGTACTGTAACGTGTTGTCAGTGTTTTGTTGTATGAAAAGGGATGACAGCACGTACAGACTACTATTATTACTAGCAAGTATGTTTGAATAAAAAACCGAACACAACAATTAAGTAACAATAAGTACAAATTAGAAAAAAACTGAAAAAGGTCCATGCCTTACAGACGCATGTGTCTGGTTTACTAACTTAACAAAAAAGCCGACAGCAAAGAAAAGCTTTAAATCGACCCTGGAATAAATCAAGATAAAAAAAAGATACAGCAATATTTATACTATGTGTATATGTGAGAGATAACGGATTTTAGTTAGTAACTTGTGTCAATTTCTGTTTAAAGAATAAACGAACAGTGTGTCTATATGCATTTTTGTGTTTCTTTGATACTTATGGCGTGGCTCTGTACTTATAAATCCTGTCATTTATTAAGGTAAACCATTATAGGTCAATGTACGGCCTTCAACGCGGAGTCTTGGTTCACACCGAACAGCAAGCTATCAAGGGCCCCAAAAATCACTAGTGGAAAACCATTCAAATGGGAAAACCAACGGTCTAATCTATATAAAAATTGTGTCTGTTTGTTTTGGTCACACATCGTAATCAATATAATGAAATTTTATGCGACTGTCATACAATTTAGAGGTTAAGCTATCTAAAAAACAAGGTTTAAATAAACTCATCATAGATACATTGTACCAGGATAATCCATCATTTTCTACATAATAAAATGCCTGTACCAGGTCAGGAACATGACAGCTGTTATCCACTCAATTGGTGTGTTTTAACTTTTGATTGTGCCATTTGATAAGGGACATTCCTTTTTGAATTTTCCTCGGACTTCAGTATTTTTTTGTGATTTAACTCTTTCCTGTAACGGAAATTTGAAAATATTCGAATAATACCTACATCTTCTAAATACGATCCGGCATGTTAACAACCAAACGAGTATATACTCATATGGTCCAGCCATTAGCGTTGGTCGGAACAAAGAAGTATATACATATGGTCATGACCATGCGTGTATGATCCAAATACTCATAAATCTAAATCCGAAACACCTACACATACGATATATATTATGGTCCAAACAACCTATTGCAATTTGCATGTCATTGGAATTGGTGGAAAATGTTTTATGGCAATTATATAGGCATGAAAAGAGCGCTGCTGTGTAGATTTTCAAGCAAATACAGTCATGTATACAAATTTCTGTTAAAAACTATATTACGGAAATGCAGTGTGAGACATACTAATTTTGCAAATCAAGCTTAAAATATGGGCCGCGTTTTGGTAATGCAAAGATTTTGGTTACTTTTAATCATATCTTTGTGTAAAAACAAGCTAACCAAAATTGATATTTCTTTTAACCAACCTTGTGATAACATCGAAATAAGTTTTCTGTAACTTTCTTGTGTTTGGAATTATATATCATGTAACAAATTCTGAATTATATATCAAGTAACATATTTTGAATCTATGTACACATGTAGTCTTCTGGTTAACAAAAACAAGGGATCCCCAAAAAACAGTATTAGCTAATAATACTCAAAATTAATCACATGCTAATCCAAAAACTGGCTGAAGTTTTTATGAATTTCTGTTGGTGGTACATGTACGCTTACGTGCCAAAACTAATGACAAGATATTCGGTAGCAGAAAGCAAGCAACAGCTATTGCTTTATTTTCTAGCTTCTAGTGATAGCGAGCATATTTTTACTATATCATTGCTGTCATTGATTTTCTTGTTAATGTTGGTGGTCATCCTACGGGCAGTAGGAATGTAAAATTGAGAATAGAAATGGGAAATGTGTCAAGGAGACAATAACCCGACCGAAGAGACGTAAGCAGCCGAAGGCCACCAACGGGTCTAAAACACGGCGAAAAATACTGCACCCATAATCAGGCTTCATCTGGCCCATAAACAAAATGTTTATTTTAAATTTTATAAATCACTTTAACGACTCTGGTCTAAAGGTAAAGGGATATATCTGTTATAACATAAATCATATGTTGTTCGTTTTCTTTTATGTTCGTCTATTATGTTTGCCAGGTGTTGGATATAGGCGGTTGATATGCTATCTGTTAGACCATTTTAACAAAATTGGTGTCGTACAATAATAAGTACGTCAAGTTGTTGTTCAAATATGAACCAAAACCATCTATAAATCAAATGACTTGACTCAAAAAACCAAAATGTGGCGAACCTGAAAATAGTGCTAATAAATATCGAACAGACTTAACAGGTTTTTATGTTTTTATTTGGAAACTTTTGCATTTTATGAAATAAAAATAGTAGAAAGTACAGAAACTAGACATCATTCTTCGCTTGTAATTAATATTTACAACAATAATCATCGGCAAAAAGTTTTCAGACGACAACAAGCATAACTGTCATACTAATTATAATAAATAAATAAGCATAACTATGTACACAGCTTATACATTAACAGGTAATACGAAACGAAAGTATAAACGGACCTTAGTTCGCCTACTAACAGGAGAACACATATAGAAATACTGAAAGAAACAAGGGTTCAATGGTACCGTAATACAGGATATACTCTATTGATATGTTTCTTATAAATAGACAGGATAAAAACTATGACTAGCATTAAAAAAATGATTTATAATGAATATAATAATGATAACGAAATTACATGACTTATCTACATACAATGAATGTTTTTTTAATGTTTTATTAAATATCCATTATTCTTTACCACACCATCAATCTATCTAGTAATTATTTAGTTCACTAAATCAATCAGATGTCAAAGTCAAATATGAATGACTTATGAAATACAGAAAAAAAGAAAGCATGCACAATTTAAATAGAATTGTGTATGTCTCTTCCCCCTTTGTAGTCTGTTATACAATACAATTCAAATTGTAATAACTTATCGTTCTACTTAGATATAATAGATTCAACAAAGTATAAACAAATGCTTAATTGAGATATATGGTTACGATAATTGTCAAATAAAATTAAGTTTACTTAAAAATAGTAACAATTGAAATAAAAATATGAAAATACACCACATTAAATCATTGATACATTTAGCTGTTTAATTTTTCGTCAAAAAAAAAAACCCAAAACAAACGAATCAAATGTTCGGAAATCATATTTTTTGTATAAAAAATTCTTACATCTTTATATTTACATTATCAACATGATCAATACTATATACACTTTTTCAACTGATGATGGTAGCTGTTTTGATTTTCTCTATTTACAAAACAAAAGGAGACATTATTGCAAGATAAAAACCAATAACTCTGTATAAGAATATATACATGGTATGCACCAACTAACAAGAACAATTTTCTATATCGTCTTTAAAGTACATACAACAACAAACAAATACAACACCAAAAAACATGAAACCCCACTAAATATGAGGTATTTTTTGTTACAATAACACTGTCTAAGAATAAAATTATGTTATTGAATGTACACGTCACGGTACAAATAAATAATTCGCTGAGGGTATGTGCGAACAAATGTCAATACATATGACCAATGGACAAATACATTTATAAACTAATTATTTTTGTAACCGACTTATTTATGAAAAAGTAGAGATTGACACAAACATACGTCATTTTTAAAATATCAAGTCTGAATCTTTTTTTTTAATATGAATGCATCGTGAAAATATGTTCGTTTGTAGTATTTGATACATTTTTGTACATCAAAAACATTGTTCTTCTTAATGTTAACTAAATTACAACCATGTTTGAAAATCAGATTCCGTCTTCTTTATCTGAGATCTTTCCATCATTCTACGAACTTGCCGAGCAAAATGTCTATGTGCAAGAGGTACAAACGTAGGTCTAAAAGATGTTCTTGCAATATCAACTTGAATATCTGGACTAAGTGTTAAATGTTTAGATATACACCGTCTAAAAAACGAAAATGATCTCCCTTGTATTGAACCAAAATTGTCCATTATATGTCTTGAATGTTTATTGTCAATCTTAATGCTGTCAACATCATTGTTGCCTTCAGATACAAACATGGATCGTATTGTCAGAAAAGGGTTTGTAAAAGCATCTTTTGTAAAGTACAAATCGTTTACAAATAATTGTGTTTCTGAATAAGTGCAATTAATTTTCATGCGACAAGAAGACCCGTCTTTGTACAAAAGCCCCATTTGCCAACGTTCTGGATCAATGACAACCTCTTGTATGTTAACATATGGTCTATTTGAATCTGTGCGGGGTTGACCAACAATGACAGATGTTCCAAACGGTATCCAATCAACGCCTTCGGGTGCGACTGGTAGCAAACGAATATTTCCATCTTGGTATAAGACAAACACTTGTGCATAACCACCATTCCAAGGCAGTGGTCGATAAAAACGTATATATGCTACATTTTTCGTTTTTTTACCATTTGTTAATGTTACAGTCATACTTTCTGGAGCTAACCACCAGAATTCCACAAATACAGCTTCTATAATAACATCATCACTTCTGTAAATGGTTTCCACAGTGTCCGCTACCATGGGCCTTTTTTCCATGCGCAATTCATCTATTTCAAAGTCTTCATTTGATTGACTTTCTACAGATAAAATGAGATAATTTTCGACATGCTCCCTCCATGTAAAATCTGGAATTTCCCACATATGCTCTAAGGCAGACGAGTCATAAACTTTTTCTACTGATTCCGTCATGCTACCATTGGCCTCTCTGTATTTCAAATTTACTAATGTACGTGAATTAAGCGATTTAAAACGCAGAAATAAATGCGATCCAATTCTAGAATCGATACTTCCTTTGCTTAGTCCTTCTAGATAAAATAATACAACAATGTGTTTTCCTTTTCGTTCTTGGCCGTTTCCGTTAGTTACAAGTAGAGAAGAGTCCTTGTCCCGTAATACCTGCATACCTGGCTGTGGACGAAAATGATTGAATTTCCACACAATGTGTGATAGATGTGGACAGTTCGATAGGTCTTCATCCTTTCTGTTCGAGAATGATTGATACTGAGGCAAGGATGCAGTTATTGAAAACTCGCTGATGTAAGGATGAAATAGCGCAATATTTATGTTATCAACTTCTGCGCATTTAGTTGGTTCTGAGCGTTGTAAAATAGTCCCCATGGTTGCTCGTGCTGTTAATTGTAAGTTTTTTACAGGAAAGTTACCATCCGGTATACATATGGTTTCACAGTTTAAAATGTTTTCTGTTATGTAATTGTCAAAAACATCAAATTCTATTTGATCAAGAGCTATAGGAGAGGATGTTTCACTCACGTTGATTTTCAAAACATGCCATCCGGATTCAAATTCATGCTGTTTTGGAAACAGACCCGTGTTTATGAATTTATTATAACTATCACCTGGAGGTGCAAAATATGTTCCCATCCATTTACCATGATCTAATGAAACTCTGAATAAAGCACTGGTGTTAAAATTAGAAAATCTTAGATTGTTTAAATGCACCTTTGACTGCACTCTTAGACAAAAGTTGATAGTAAGAGGCTTTCCAGGCGTTACCATGACACCCTTCCCATCAGATGCATTTGAAAGGTCTCGCACTTCATGATTCGTCCTTGATCGTTTATTAAGTCCTTGTAAAGTTATTCGTTTTGTGAACGCGATGTTAATCAAAACCATACAAATGAACATAGACGTGTAACATATCGTGTTTTTCATTTTCTTTGTTTAAAAACCTGAAATTAAAATTTTTACAGCATAAGAAATTGATTAAAAATTGTTTTAAAGATAAGACGAAAAATACTTTTCTAAAATCAGAAATAAAGTACAACATGTGCAATGGACGGAAAAATATTTGATAGATATAATATATGAACGAAAGAAAAAAAACCCAAACAGAGTTTCTTAAGATTTGGAAGAAACTTTTAACTCCCCCACAACTTACTTAAACAAAATTCGAACTCAAAATGACTAAAACTTCGTTATGAAAAAGTTTTTATGTAGACGAAACGCGCGTCTGGCGTACTAAATTATAATCCTGGTACTTTTGATAACTATTTAAACCACTGGGTCGATGCCACTGCTGGTGGACGTTTCGTCCCCGAGGGTATCACCAGCCCAGTAGTCAACAATTCGGTGTTGACATGAATATCAGTAATGTGGTCATTTTTATAAATTTCCTGTTTACAAAACTTTGAATTTTTCGAAAAACTAAGGAATTTCTTATTTCAAGCTTAGATAAACTTAGCCGTATTTGGCACAACTTTTTGGAATATTGGATCCTCAATGCTCTTCAACTTTGTACATGTTTGGCTTTACCAATATTTCGATTTGAGCGTCACTGATGAGTGTTATGTAGATGAAACGCGCGTCTGGCGTAATAAATTATAATCCTGGTACTTTTGATAACTATTCAAGTAGATAATATTTAAATATTATAGCAAAAGAAAGTATAACATTGGAAAAAATTGAAAGATGAATAAAATAATAGATTTTACAACGTCTCATTGAAATAAACTTGACTCAAAGCGATTAACAAACACAAATACGTTCATTGTAATTGTGTTTTACAATCGTTAAGAATCTCAATCAACGTTAATATAACAAAAATGATGTATTCTTACCTTCACTTGAGGAAAAAGACAAAATAAGTCTGTAAAGTTGTTATTATTTATAATAAATCCTTTTTCATTTCCTGCGCCGGTAGAACAGACAAAATTAATGGGGAAATTTCAGTTTTGTGGTAATAGGTTTTGATGGTTACATCAATCAGAACATTTATGACAACTATAAGAATGTTTTATGTTCAATATATACTCTAACAAGTGTTATATCAAGTGCAGGTGAAATAAGTATATATATAACATAAGACCATCAAATTTACATAAATGTTTAGTATAATAACAGTTTGATTGGGTTAGATTAAACTTGTGCGTTGTACGAGAACACAAACTAAAGAAAAAATAAACCTTGACACACTGAAACGATCTATTTACAGATAATTACTAGTTTTTACGATGTATCTGTTAACTACGAACAAATAACAGGCATTTTATGCGCTGTTTGCGGATAAAAGTATTTTTTTTAGAAATTTAAATTTAAGTTACAATTTTCATCCACGATTCACAGGATCTTTATCAGACTTTTGACCATTTTATATCGGGAATGGTCCTGTTAAGAACGGCAGTAAAAATCGTGAATGATTGACCGCGGCTTAATCAAAATTTGAAAAAAAATATCTTTAATCACGACAACAATCAGATATTTTTCAGACCGCGTATATTCCACCGTTTCCATTCCGAATTTGTCCCGATTATCCCGTTCTCAATTCGGTTCTAATCCGATTTGTATCTTTTGCATGATAAAAAAAGACGGGAATATGTCCCGACAGCATCCTGACTCTGCCAAATGCGACCCGACAGAGTTCCGACAGTGAACCGACACTGACAGAAAATATCTATTAGAAAAATGCTTCAACATTTGGGAAAATCAGGTACTGTCGGAACGCAATCCTAGGATGTAGTCTATTGTACCGCATTGAAAATGGCTTTGTCTAGACCTAGTTGTATCGTGTTCTGTAAAAGAGGGACGAACGATACCAAAAGGACAGTCAAACTCATAAATCTAAAACAAACTGACAACGCCATGGCTAAAAATGAAAAAGACATACAAACAACAGCTCACACGACACAACATAGAAAACTAAAGAATAAACAGCACGAACCCCACCAAAAAAACTAGGGGTGATTTCAGGTGCTCCGGAAGAGTAAGCAGATCCTGCTCCACATGCGGCACCCGTCGTGTTGCTTATGTGATAACAAATCCGGTAAATAGTCTAATTCGGTTGGTCACATTCATGAAAGGGAAGGGGATTGTAGTTACGACGTAAGGAACATATCCGATATCATTTGTGAAACGGTTATTCCAACTCGTGATGTCGTCCGTAAAATTTACGAAGGGATGATTTCAATTTCACCATTTGGAACTCTTGGTTTGATAGCTTTCTTGTGAGCAGCAACCCTCTATCAAGAAAATCATGATAGGAAATGCAAGCACGGGAATATCGTATCAGTTGGGAGATATATACTCCGTATGCAGGTGCTGCTGGAATGTTGCTACTTAGAAATGGAAAGTTCACAATTGGAAAGCTGAAATCATCTCTTTTGTCGTAAAGGTTTGTTTTCAACCGACCCTCATTGTCAGTTTCTAGATGTAAGTCAAGTAATTGTTGAGTCTCTGATATGAGTTTTATTGCAGAACTTCGTATTAATAACGGGATTGTTCCGGAACAGTAACGTCAAGATCTAAATGCATTCTAAATTTCAATCTGGACTCTATCAGCAAACAAGCAGCAGGATAAATTTCTCCAGATCATGTCCGTTACACATGACATCACTCAAAAAACACAGAACATTGTTTTTTTTTGTCCTTTTTTAACAGAACGTTGTTACGATTTTGATCTTTTATTTTGGAATCTGTCACGACATAGTTACGTTTGTATTTCCTACTAGAAACAATCGGCTGAGTTCACCCGACTATTATGAGACGAACCTTCATTGAAACTCTCGGGGTGAATGTCCGACTTCTCTGGACATTTCCCGATCCGTAGGAATCTGTTACAATGTGCGGATTAATTTAAAATATCAACATTTACCTGTTCCGAGGAAAGAATAAATATGCTAAGAATTAGAGATTCTGCTTTATCCATTACAATTCTGCTAACTTTTTGCATACTATGACGTTCACGTCTGAAAACTAATTCAAAGCTTTTGATAGAATTTTATATTGTTAAACTCTTTCCTTTTCATGATTTTTCGTCAAGCCAAGCGTACGAGGTAAACAAGAAACTAGAACTGTGCTGACATGAACTATCATTATTATAGTCATAATTATAAATTAACTGTTTACAAAAATCTGAATGTTTGAAATACTAAGACATTTTTTTACCTCAGTAATAGACTACCTCAGCTGTATATTTGGCAAACAAATTATAGGAATTTTGGTCCTCAATGCTCTTCAACTTCGTACTTTGTTTTGCCTATTTAACTTTTTGAGATTCGAGAGTCACTGATGAGTCTTTGTAGACGTAACGCGCGTCTGGCGTAAATACAAAGTTTAATTCTGGTATCTATGATGAGTTAATTTATATACGAAGGTTTTACTTTGTACCCAAAGAATACAAAAGTCAAGAAACAAAAAAAATGCCTTATTCCCACTAGATATGTTAGATGCTATGCTAGAATATAGAGTTTTTAATTCAATGTTCAAATAAATAATTGCATTCTACATATTTTAGTATTTTTGTTTTGAGTCATATTTGATGTTTTCAGTACAACATGTCATTGTCGAATAGACGATTCTAATTTCAATTTTTAATACATATATAAAAAAATCTCAAGGTTAACATTAATTGTATAAATGTAAAGTTAGAGCGTTTGACATTTACTGTTAGTTAAATGTTAAGACATAACATAAAAATATCATTTGTGTTTTCCTGAACAATTTACATGTCACTAAGTAATACAAGTTACTGTCAATGACTTGTACTTTACTTACAAACTAATATCGCGCATGCAAAGGATTCGGTTATTATAAAATGTTTGTTTTGGGTTTTTTAAAGACCAACGTTTTTGTTGTTGGTTTTTTAACTGCAGGACATAACGAACTTAGGACTGAAAATGTATGCCATTGTGTTTTTTATAATTTCGAATAAGACCTTGTACAGGTATTTTACAATTTCGTCCATAGCAGGACTCCAAAAGAAATGTATCAACTGTTACACCTGTAATTATGTATCATGCAGACAGTACGAAATCACGACGTGCCTTCATTAATCAAAAAATGTTAGTCATTTACTTCTTATCACATTTTCGTATAGAATACTATGGAACTGCACAGCTTAGAAATCCACGTTTAATACAATAACAAAATTGAATTCTGGAAAAATTATTAAATTTCAGTCTTAGATAAATTAACATGTTTTTGTAAAGTCAGTTGTCTTCTTTCGGAAGTAAATCATCTCTCATGTATAAGCAGTTAAACTTGAAAGCAATGGCTTTTACAAAGAGATACACAGGCTTGTATCCTAGCTACATCCTGTTCATGAAGCTGATATGTCACTTAGAAATATGACTTTTACAATGTCTAAGAACAAACCCACTAAATCCAATATTGTATTGTAGTTCGCCGTACATGACATTGGAAATGATATGTGAATTTTTTTGCAGAAAATCTCTAAAAGTGGAGTGAAGGAGACTACGATATTCTCAGTTAGACCAGAAATTGATATTCTTTTAGTTTGCTGCTACTAATATAACTGTGTGAATCTTCTTTGATACAGTATCACTATATACTATTAGTGTGTTTATTGTACATGGGTTTTTGTTGTTGATGATATATGACTTTACAAAGTCATGCTAAACTCCTTTTAATATTACATTTTTTCTTTAAGCTTTGTAATCTTCCTATCCACTTCGCAGGTCTTTGACGATAAGCAAACAAGCAAACGTCTATATGCTATTTGGTCTCTGGTGGAGAGTTGTGTCATTGGCAATTTTATCACAACTTCTAACACCGTTGGTTTTCCTGGTTTTCCTGGTTGAAATGTTTTATACTAGTCATTTTGGGGCCTTTTATAGCTTGCGATTCTGCGTAAGTCAATTTCATACTGACGGAATTACTTTGACATACATGTAAATTGGTTACCTTTTTGAACATTGTGACTTGGATGGAGAAGTGTCTCATTGACACTCATGTCTACCACATCTTCTCATTTATGTTGTAACAAAATATAGACGTATAAATTCAACAAAGAATAGTGAAAGCCAACTTACAAATTTTAGAATATAGCAATAAGAGAACATAGTAAAATACCTCATTACTGTAATTCAAAGTAACATTAATATATGGTTATGTAAATTTATATTCACCTAATACACATTCAGAACTAATTCAAAAAGCCTGAAATTATTTATCTTGTCTTTGTTAAAAATAATGTTCGAAAAAGAGTAACATACATGTATTATTATATATAAATCTTGAAACGCTATTCGGTGCAGTAAAACATATGTTTAATGCATAGACATTTTTTTTTGTCAAATCCATATAATGTGTTTCCCTTGCAAGATTAATATACAAATGTGTTAAAATTATAAAAAAAACAAAAACAAAAACAAAAAAAAAACAAAAACACGGACAAAACGGATGATGATGATGATGATGATGACTGTTTAACATCCAGCAGCAAAAAAGTATAAATATTTAGAACTAGACATGATATGAACCCTGCTGTGTACGTACTAGGCATAAAGGCTGAGTTTTTTTTTAACGTGCTAGTTCACAAGGGTACAGTCTACAGAAAGACAGTACAAAATGGAGATTATACTAAACGGTTACAATCAAAAACTCGGAATCTTTACTTTTTCCCCATGGTCGAATCATTCTAAAGATGTATCAAATTTTATTTTAATTTTCATGTTAAACATTGATTGAGATGATTTGTAGTGACATAATTATAACAACTCCAATGATAAAGTATAAAAAGGGCGATAACTTAAACGTTCTTTTTCAAATTGACAGCAGACATGAATAAATGTACAACTGTGATGAACATGGATCACCTGTTTTATTTTACTAGGGTTCATCTTATTTCTTTTATCAAGCTGAAACATTGTTATACGAACTCGTTATGTTTGAAAGTTGAACAGTTGTCTACTTTCGGTTTTGTTTTGTTTACATTGCTATGGATATTTATAATATTTAGAATCAGTAACGGACCGGTCGTGGTTAGCATACCCGGAAATATTCCGATCGGTAGTCGTAAACATAAGGGCCGTCATTCAAACGTTTTAGCATAAAGGGTTAGGTAATTATAAACACTCATATGAATAAGACATATGGTATCGTCCAAATTAAATGGTATGGTCCAAAACCTTAGTAAATAAGCTGATGTGCTGTCAGAACAAGGGTCGCTTGATGGATAATCCAGACGCCTTAAAGAAGGGAAAAGGTAATTATTTACACTTTATAAAAGAATTAATAGAATCTGAATAAGAATCTATCTGCGTACCTGAATAAGGTTGCAGGAGTATTAAAGTTGTATTTACGCACCGGGTAATAGGTGCATAGGCGACTGTGCGGAAATACGTGCACTGGTTAGGCAGTGCACAGGCTGAATAAGCCAGATAGTTCACAGGATAGCGGTGAACAGGATAGTAGCGCATAGGTAGAAATAAGCAAGGTTTGGAATAGTGCACAGGTTAGCACTGGTTGTTGCTTAACACAAGGTCTGTTCAAAGACAGCAACACGTCCCACAAATTGTTATTGTGTGTCAGAGGCCAAAGTTAACAAATTAATTAAAGATAAAAATATAAGAAACGGTGCAGCTTCCAATATCCAGGGGTAAACTTTGGTACGATACCCAGAAGTCACTACCCCGACTACGTGACACAACATTTTCTTCTTTCAAATTCTGGACGAGTAGACGTAGCTTTCAATTGAATTCTCTGATTTATTTTAAAATCAGTGTAGCAAATATACCCCGCAGCGAACCCGAAATTTAACCCGAATGAATTATCCTGATAACGGTTGTTAACATTTGGTAGCTTTTAGTAATTTCATCTCAACAAAAAAACACGCCTGAGCAATTACAATATTAACGAAAATATGAAATGCACTATATTTTCACATGTCATTTTAACTGATAGTTTTTTAAAGTAATATCTGGTTGATTAAAAATCTTGAGAGGTAAAGATAAGCCAATGTCAGGACCATAAGAGATGTAGAAGATACCAACGTATAAGTTGAACAAAAAATGACAACGCCATTCCTAAAAAAAAAACCATTATAAGATAAAAAAAAAAAGTAAAGGCAACGGTACTATACCGCTGTTCGAAATTCATCAATCGATTAAGAAAAAAAACAAATCCGGGTTACAAACTAAAACTGAGGGAAACACATTAAATATAAGAGGAGAACTACGACACAACAGAAACACGACATTAAAATGTAACACACACAGAAAACACTTTCATCGTTGTTAATTTAGTACTCTCACCATGCTCTAGCCTCTCTGATTTTGTCAGACGGCTTTAATCATCATTACATTATAGCAACAACTTTACATTGTGTTTCTAGAAGTAATTTTCATGTTTTCAAAAGAATGATTTAATAGCTTGAATTAGCACTCCTGCAAATTAAAGACAAATAAAATATATTATTTTAATGAGATTAAAACTACGTTATGATAATTGATTTAATCTGCCTTTCTAGTGGCCAAAGTTTATTTTTTGTTTAAAAAATACAAATTAGAGGTATTACATTCGTCTAAACAAACTAAAAGAAAAATTAAGATGGAATCGCTTGAAATTCAACCGAAACGAAGCCGACATGTTATCACGTCTCATCCTCGCATGTTGTACCCGACATGCAAATCCAAATTGGGGGAAAATTACAACAAGAATATGACTCAATCATTTTTTAGATTTTAGCTCCCAATACAATAATGTGAAATATCTACAGTTTACAGCTTCATATGTTACACAGTACAAAAAAACACCCAATCTCTATTTAGTGATACACCAAGTCCCTGTCATTTCATAGTCCGACTACAAACTAAAATCCGACTGTCATACAAGTGAGAGGTTTAACTATATATATAGCTAGCTATAAAACCAGGTTTTACCCAACACTTTCTATATTTAAGAAAATGCCTGTACCAAGTCAAGAATATGACATTTGTAATCCATGCATTCGTATAATGTGTATAAGCTTTTGATTTTGCCATGTGATTACGGACTTTCCGTTTTGAATTTTCCTCGGAGTTCGGTATATTTGTTAGTTTACATTTTAAAATGTAACAGAATACCATTTTACCAATCAATACAAAAAATATTAATAGCTTCGAATTCATACGTACAACAGTAGAAATACACTTATTAATAAGTAAATAACAATAAGCTGTATGAATCTGATAATGTTGGTCATCGTTAATATAGTCTGTATCCGGAGAAACTACACCTAGCGTCATGATCACCACTTTCCATCATTCTCCCGCCCTTTTTGTCTCCATTTACGGCGTAAACTTGATCCCCCTTTAATAACATCACTATAGTGACAGTAGTTGCAGTACTCCTATCATCATGGTCAAAAGCATCAGGGAATGCAATGTCAGCTGTATTACCATTTATTTTCAATAACAGGGTCATGTATGACTTATTATATGCAACACTTACTGTAAAAGACAAATTTCTATCATGTTATTACTTTTCACAAAGATACAGGTTTTACTTTTTATTTTAACTGATTGTAAAAGTTTAATTACGTTTTACAGTTCTGTGTTGAATGAGGTTTAGATCTTTCCCCGAATTATTCAATATACTAAACGCTGAAACCTTAATTTTCTGTGTCTCTCGACATGTATACATTACAAGCTGAACTTTGCAAATACATTATTTGAAATACATAACACGCACTTACAACAAGAGAACTCCATGATCGGTTTTCTTAATAAGTACGTTTGTATAATTATTTTTTAATGAAATTTTATAATTAAGATTCACCTGTGTTGAAAATATACGTTCCGCTAGATGGCGCAGTGAAAACACCAGTCAAAACATCGTAGCCATCGCCAATGTTAAGATTGACTTTGTCGTAAATAATTTTCTTATCTAGAGAAAACCAATCTATTCCTCTGTCAACTGACATATATGCATAGAATGCAACTCGCGTTGCTACAAAAGACAAAATAAAACTTGTTCTATTTACCTCTTTCATACATATATTATGTTAAATTGTAGTGAGATTTCGACATTTCTTCTGCACTACCTTACGACTACGTGTACAAATTGCGTTGTTTAGGGTTGCAGACATGAATATTTGTCTTAATGATAAAATTTTTTATTCATCATGATAATATAATTATTCATAGGCAAATTTTGAATCAATTTGAAATTTGAAATGGCAGAGACATAGATGTCTTTGGAAATGGGTAGGACAAATGTCCCTTCAATTCATGTCACGCAAGGATCATATTGAAAAAGCTGTTTACAGCAGCTCACTAATAGTGTACTGTGTTTTGTAGGATATTTTGACTTATTTTGAACAGATCCCTTTATCATAAGCGCCAGACGATACTCCTGTTTATTACATAAAGGGACAATCAATCAACGCTTATCTGTATAACATGGATTGTGTATGTACTGCAGAGGGCCTACGTGGAAAAACATTTAACAATGCAGAAAAAAACATACAAATTTTCATATACATGAATCATAATTAAATACTTATTCTTATTCATATAAATACCTGTATAATTACTGTTTAGTTCATCTCGAAATCGTTGGTTTTCAGCTCTCAAATCTGCAACCTCTGCTTTTAAGTCAGTCATCAACTGCTTCAGTTCATCAATGTCAGCTTTTGCAGCATTGAATACTGGGAAGTATTCTAGAACGGATTGTTCAGGAGTTGCATAGGCAAATGATAACAATGCAAAAGCTAAAGCCACCTTCATGATTCTTTTCAATGTGAAGCTATAAAAGTAAATCCATTTTGTTTTAATCCTTACCCATATACATTCGAATATTTAAATCTCAAAATATTGACGTACTTAAATGTCGCATTGAATCAGTGTATATATTTTGTGTAGCTAAATATTGATCAAAAAGTATTTGTTAAATTAAACTACCAATATAACGTGTTTATTTTAACTATGTGTTCAAGTATTCCCTAGTTTTAAATGTACATTAACGTTTTATATTACTCTTATTTTCATATACTTAGAAGACCTGTTCGGGGGTTTATTTGTTTTCAGTAATATTGAACGACCTCTGTATGAGTGACTCAGTTTTCAAAAATTTTTAAAAGGCTCTTCATTAAACGAGTTGTAATTCAGTCCATGTAAAAAACAACAACATAGGAACTAGAATTGTGTTTTATTCCAGTCAAATAACCGAGCGATGTGAAATAAAATATTTTTACCGTTGCGGTCACTATTTTCTATAGGTTAAAACAAAATGAGAAATTCACATTTTAATAAGTTATTCTATTATAATTTGTTTTGCAAACAAATACATAAAAACCGAATCCCATAAGATAGCCAGACAACCCCTCCCCAAGTTCGACCAAATGATTTTGAACCGATCTGTAATGAATTGTCGTTTGTTTTGTTGTGTGGCATTTTGCAACCTTCATTTGAATTTTGAACGCTAATAGGATGACCATGTAAGGATAAATTATTACCATTTAATCTGCAAGAAATCGACACTTTGCAATAGATCTACAAGGGATATTTATGCGTTCTCTAGCATTTGAAACATTTCTGCTCTACCAAACACACTGTTGTTTTCAGTGATATACACATACTCTCACCGCAGTCGACCATACCTTACTTCATTTTTGGTTATTGTTTTCAGTAGATACAATAATCGACCTGATTTATGTTAATCTGTAAATGATTCATGTTAATCTGTAAATGGTCTATGATAAGCGCCACATGTGAGCCATGGTTTTGCTTAAAAGACAACACTACAGCCAAACAAAAACGAAGAAAAGGCATACTACAATTAGCATGGAACATTAGTCAGAAGGATTAGATTCAACTACGTAAACCCAGTACAAAAGTTAAATGGTTTAAAAATGTTCCGATGATTTTCAATGTAACGCCAACAACTGCTAAACATTTGGGAAAAATAGATATTTGAGGGGCAATTACTCAAATCCAGTAGTCTGATTTTTCTGCAATTGTCAGGGTGGATACATCACGCCATACTGATCCTATTTGCAATTCATTTCTTTTTAGCTAGCTCCTGTTCAAAAAATGGCAAGGAAAAGTTTAGATAAGTTGAAAATAAACAAATCCTATTTTTGCATGATTGATTTACCTGGAAAGAAGATAAATATTGTTTTTTTTTTGTGTTTTCTTTAAATCAATTTATTATTATAAAATATAACCTGTTTCAAAGGTTTTAATGCATTCTAAATCAATCTATTTCAATGTGTACCAAAATTCCAATACTGACTATTAATGCAGAATTCACAAACAGGTACAAAACTTTTCTTATAAACATCAATAAACAGTAAGTAAGCAGATCAAAACAGTTAAACTTTGGACATTAAACCTAAGTATTGATACCAAAATTAAACCAAATTAAGAAAAGTGTAAAAACTCGGTTGAATAATTATACATCACCCCCTAAAATTTAAAACTTGGCCAGTTTTCTTGTCCAGGGTTTGTTACAACTACTATATATATATTTAACAGTAACTATCATGTTTTGATAAAACTTAAATGCCAAAATACTACAAATGTTTCATATTTTCACATACACATCTTTTCAAAGAGGCCTTATCCTATTACAAGCTTTTTAGAAAATATTCACTTGAAAGGTGCAGTTGACCACAATGTAATGTTCCCACATTTGTGGCGCAATGGACGCCAAACTGTTATTGAAACGGTGACACGTCATTTTTTTAAAAGCCTTAATAATACCATGGAACAAGACTGTATGGATTAAGTACCGCCGAAGCTTTCAAAATATCTTCATCAGAACCTTTAAAAGAAAAACATTGAAAAAAAGCGATTTATAAATATAAAGGAACGTAAGATCTATGACTAAAACGTTAAACTGAAATATAAAATCATAATGGAAGTTCATAAATTTTATTATTTGTTGCTACTGTGATTCTCAATAATAAAAGTTCAGTGGTTCATAAAACAAACTACATATAAAATAAAATACCTTTTAAATATATTACATAGCTAAGAACTTTCAAAGTTACTTGCACCAAGTTTAACTAAACAATTCTGCAAATATGAGGAGCCGAAAATCTACTTGAGGCACTGCATTTTAATACGCTGCATACATTGTGCAAAGATATCTGCTTTGTACACTGCATTCCAATACTCGCCATATTAAGTTTATTGTCAATGAATACCCAAACAAACAGTGCGTCAGTATTTTGACATGAAGAATTATCTAGTCTATTAAATATGTTCACGAAGCAATGGCAATTGTTTCAGCAAATCATAATATAGAGTTAAAATATGCTGCTTATCGTGCCGATTTTATTGAGTGTGTAGGCGTAGGTAATATCTTTGGTAAGCTTGCTAGTTAGTTGAGCCGTGAAGTCATTGTTAGGTTAGGTAAACTATCCTACTTTGAGAGTAGACTAGTCCGACAGATAACTTATCTATCTGTCTGTTGGACTAGGCTACTACGAAAGGAGGGTATTATACTTGACTTAATAATGACTTAACGGTTCAGCTAACAAGCAAGCTAACCAAAGATATTACCTTTGTCTACACACTCAATGAAATCGGATGTAACAAAGTCCTTGAATAATATTAGGTCCTAGTAAGTTATTTCTCAATCTGTAGAATACAAAGCAGACATCTGGTTTTATCAAGTGTGGAACGAAGACCATAGTGAAAAACATACACACTAACAAAATAAACTGTCAATTCAAAGTGGAGTAACAATGTTATAACATGTCATTGTAATTTCCTGTTTTAAAATTTCGCTTGCTTTTTGTTCACGTTAATCATATCAAAGTCTTGATAAGCGCTATTGCTATTCATACCAGACTCTTCAGTTGGGATGTTTCTTCTTTTGATTCTGAAATAGAAGGAATATTTCAAAATGAATACCGAAATCGTCTTTCTTTTTCTTCATTTATGGCGAGTGAGGATATTTTCCTATTTTACTACAACACTATCAATAAAGATAAGTATGACAACTATTTGGTGTAGTGGTTAAAGGGTATGTTACGAAATTATCCATCCTCATTTTTGTATTGCTACATGTTTACTACACAGATTACGGTTATGTACGTATTCAAGTGGTCAAAATTTATAAAGAACATTTTAGATGATTGTGGTATGTCAAATATTAGGCAGAACCCAATATAGATTAAATAATCTATTGAGCAGACTCTAAATAAATAAATTTATACAGTTTTGGCATTCCGAAACGTGCAAGTCTCCTACAACATGTTTAAAGCATTGTGCTTAACGAAGTTCAAAACTAATACATGTATTTGTTTTATAAAATGTGTTTAAGGTTTATCCTCATATTATAACTAAGTACATCAATTGTAAATGTAGTTTACCAGTCGAGATCGCTTGAAATGGCAATTTTTGCTAAGAGACAAAAGATTGTGTGATGTAGCTATATTGATACTGCAAGAAAAATCAGCTTTCCCCATTTTGTCATGAAAATTTGATGAAACATTTGTTAGTTTGAACAACTATATTCTTCAAACAATGTTATCATATCAAACAAACTGTGTAAATGTATTATAAAGGATTTTCATGACTTATACTTACACATTGCACAAGTTGTTTCGTTTGTATAGAACAAAAGCAATCAGAGCACATATGACAATAATAGTAACAATAATCCCTAAAATGGCTCCAATGGATAATCCACTTGTCGTCTGCTCTTTATTGTTGATTAACGGTAGTGTGACAAGTTCGTATGTTGAATCACAGTATGCATACTTCATATATTCATCAAATTGACATTGTGTTTGTACGTCACAATCAGCTCTTGATCTTGCCGAATCGACAATACCGCCTTCTATCCATCCACAAAGACAGCTCTGACTCCCCAAATCTCTTGCCAGAAGGAGACTATCTTTGCTGGCTAGTTTCTTTCCACTGTTTCTACATCCGGTCACTGCATCAGCATATGTAAAATCTTGCAAAATTTGTTCAGCATATATGACGTCAATAACGTTACCTATAAAAAGTAATAAAAGAGACCTTTCAGATGATCATACGACATAGTAATGTACATGTAATACAGAAATAAACATGGATAATACGAAGTCACTTTCTTTACTCTAGCTTTATCGGCTTTTATCAACTCTTTCTTTAACTTTTCTTTGCAATGCTCTCAGATATACGTAGAACCGATTTACAAAAAACACTATCTGTGAAACAACATTGTCAATCTTAACCTCTAAACCAAACTTTATACATACATATTAAAATGAACATATATCAAAGGTTGTGGATAAAACTACGGAGCCAATAGGCGACCTAAAAATATTATATCTTATTGTTATCTCAATATATATATCGTTATTTCGATATAATTAAATCGTTATATCGATATAATTAAATCGTTATATCGATATAATTAAATCGTTATATCGATATATTTATATCGTCATCTCGATATTCACATACGTGTATCGATATTTATATCGTTACATCGATATAGTTATATCGATATTTTTATATCTTTATCTCGATATAATTAAATCTGTATCTCGATATATTTTATACCGTTTTGTCCCGGTATAATTATTTCGGTATCTCGATAAAATTATATCGTTGTATCGATATAATTTAATCACTATCTCATGGAATAGATTACTTCATACTCAGTTGCCCAACGTAATATTATGATAGTTTTTGGGCTGTTGGACATTTTTTGTAACAACTTACAGTCTTCCCGGCATTTCTTTTGCTTTAAAAGGGACATACAATAATAGGGGAACGAAACGGACATACATTTAGATCGAATAGTTTGGCTCTAAACCTATCAAACCCCTTTTGATTACAATTGAACTATATATATAGGTGTTGGGCCTAGGTGTAACCAATATGACCATAGTTATGACAGTGTTCAAAGAGATATGTCTCGCCTGTTGCAAATTGTCTGTAAGGCGCATTCAGTTGCGGATTGAGAGGGGCGTAATGGTTCTTTTTACTTTAAAAAAATATAATTATATCGAGATAACGAAATAAATATATCAGTATAAGGATAAACATATTTGGACACACTATAAAAATATATCGAGTTAACGATTTAATTTGATCGAGATAACCAAATAAAAATATTGATATAACGATATAAATGTATCGAGATAACGATTTAATCATATCGAAATAACGATATCTATATTTGAATAACGATATGATATAATGTTGTTAAGGTCTCCTATGGACTTCCGTATAAAACTGTTCTTTAGTCAAACTTCATTTGATTTTTTAATGTTCATAGTGTTAATATGTTAAGCAAAACCTTTACAACAGGCAGATGAACCACGTAATTTGATATGATTGAGTGTAACCAACCTAACTGAAGAGCATTTCTAGGTTAGATAAGGTAAAACAAAGTACTAAAGTACTAAACATCGGATGACCGCAAGTTCTTGTGGATGGTCCAACAAGCACTTATCTCAGAAAAAAACAAGAATGTGTCCAAAGTACACGGATGCCCCACTCGCACTATTATTTTCCATGTTCAATGGACCATGAAATTGGATAAAAAATATATATAGCATTAAAATTAGAAAGATAATATCATAGAGAACATTTGTACTAAGTTTCAAGTTGATTGGACTTCAACTTCATCAAAAACTACCTTGACCAAAAACTTTAACCTGAAACATGCACTGTCATTTTCTATGTTCAGTGGACCATGAAATTGGGGCCAAAAGTTTAATTTGGCTTTAAAATTAGAAAGATCATATCATAAGGAACATGTGTACTAAGTTTCAAGTTGATTGGACTTCAACTTCATCAAAAACTACCTTGACCAAAAACTTTAACCTGAAGCGGGACAGACGGACGAACAGACAGACAGACGGACGAACGGACGCACAGACCAGAAAACATAATGCCGCTCTACTATCGTAGGTGGGGCATAAAAATCACATCTCTATACCTGAAAGTAAGGTTAATGTACAGATATGTTTTTTGGGGGACAAGTTCGTGCGTAGATGAAAAATAAATGACAGGGAATTCATCCTTTTCGTAATTATATTGTAGTGAGACAAATCAGTATACTCTAGTTTATTGTATACCATTCAATTCTACTATATTAATAAAAGTGCAGTGCAAGTGCAGGGATGACACGTCACTCTTCTGTAATAATACGATTTTTCTAATAGAATGGATTTGAGTAGGCATTCAGGGGCCAGCTGAAGGACGCCTCCGGGTGCGAGAATTTCTCGTTGCATTGAAGGCCTGTTGGTGACCTTCTGCTGTTGTCTGCACTATGGTCGGGTTGTTGTCTCTTTGGCACATTCCCCATTTCCATTCTCAATTTTATTCGTATTTTCCCGCAAAAAAATGTTTAATCATCCATGGAGAGTTATCGTTCCTTAAGATTGCAAACGCTCTTGAGATATTCTTTCGCATACGTGTTCATAGATATTAATGATTTTTCACTTGCATGTATATACATATAACAAAACATTTTAATATTATCAATTTATATTCTTTAAACAGAATTTGATGAGTATTCATTGTAGAAATGAATTTATAACAAGCGATAAGAAATGTTAGTTTGCACTTGATGATGTCTGCGTATTCATAATGTTTATAGGTCGGTTAAAAAACCAAAACGAATATTACATTATGGAAATCTAGGCAATAGCAATACACCGGAATGACCTCACGGTCATCGCTGTAAAAAAAAGTGTCCTTGCTAACATTAAGTTACGATCAAACAAGACGTACTAACTGCATTGATACAATTTTTTCTCTCCTGTATTTTTCCATTAGATTGAACAGGCGGTGCCATGTCTCAACATAAAATAAACACTTGGGTAAAACTTTCCACAAATGCTATAATTCCTATCACCAAGATACATACTTAGTTCTCAAGACTCAAAACTCAAAACTCAAGGTAAGCGTCTTTCGTAAAAAATGGACTAGAATGTAGCAAGGATTAAAATGCTTCCAACTATGTAAAACCAATTTTATTTTCAAACTCACCACAGAACAATCCATTAAACTTTGAAATGGTACCTGGAGGGCAATCCTGACAATGGCCATCCTTGTAAAAACTATTACCGCTACAACATATGTCACCTACCGTCCGTCTCCTACAAAGGACAAGATAAATTTCTCATAAATTATAATGAAAAAGCTGACTTGTGAATTTTATTTCATGAGATCTGTAATTTTGAAAATTGTCATAATGGTCGTTCTTGATCTGGCTCTTGTAAATGAGGCCTTAACAAAATTTAAATATCAAAAGTTCGACAGCAATAAGGGACATTTTAAGCTTCCAAATCATTTAGTTTTAGAGTTTAGAGTTACAAAAAGAAAATCATGTTTAAAGCAAGTTTTTCAGTTCTTCACTTGCAGCTTGAATCCATCAATAATTTTCGTAGCATAGCAATTTTCTACACAAGTATTAAGAATAAATTGAAAATGGAACATATTTTCCCCCTCCAAACTCCATCACATACACATAATGTACTTTTTACAGGAGGCAACCTTTTCATATTATTTTCGTTTAGTTTCATTGCTTGAATATAAACATTTCAACGCTATGATACGAAAATATGAATATAATATTACCAAAACTGGTACATTTGGTACCTTTGATGAATGCTTACAACCACAAAACCATGCAATCTCATAATATAGACAGACGTGTCGTCCTTTCCTCCTCAATCTGATTGAGGAAAAATGGACGACAAGCCTGTCATTAAAGGAGATTGACAATGTACATTAGATCGATGATTGTGGTTAATACGGTCCTTTTTTTGAGATATCACTGTTTAATTATGCAATCATTCAAAATAATCAGGTTTTCTTATCTACTTCGTTATATATTTGGCATTTCAACTGTATAAATTATTTTCACTGAAGTCATGAAGCGCGCGCGTTCGTCTAGATTTTGCATTTCTACCCTGAGCTGATTTGTACAAATGTTTTTTTCAAGCAAAATTTTCTTGTTTTCTATCATCTTACCAATTATAAAAAGAAGATGTGGTATGATTGCGAATGAGAAAACTCTCCACAAGAGACCAAATGACTCAGAAATTTACAAATATATGTCACCGTACGGCCTCCAACAATGAGCAAAGCCTATACCACATTTTCAGATATAAAGGACCCCGAAATGACAAATTTTAAACAATTCATACGAGAAAACTAACGACCTAATCAATGTACAAAATAATGAACGAAAAACACGTTTTACGGCAACAAACGACAATCACTGAATTACAGGCTCGAGACTTGGGAGAAGCACATACAGATTTTTCAATGAATGTATTGTAGAATTGATGGCGCTCAATACTAGTATTTACGAAAAAAATGAATGAAATTAATCCAAAAGTCACTTTTGTCACTCATATGACACGTGACACATTTAAATTAGTGTATTTGATTGTCACCAATCTGATATGTGGCACATGTTTATGTGTGTATGAAAATTACATAGATGCACGAGTAGTTACCGATACAATGAATAAATATTTTTGGAAGTACGTAATTGATGAATAATGAGAATTGTAATTAGTTAATGCCTTACGTGTTTCTCTTTTTTCTCCGTTCATATGGGTCAATAAAGCAATATTTAAGTCCAACTTTGATTGGGACTTTAGTCGAAGGTGTTGAAAGATGGGACCTTTCTAATCCGGAAACTGTAATATCTAGTTGACCGTATATTGATGGCTTGATTTTATCAGGATCGATCACACTATCGGTACCTAAATAAAATAAAAAAATATTATATCTAGTCTTAATAGAATTTGTCAATATTACTGAGATTTTCTATATGTTCTGCTTGATCCCAATTGGATCTTAATTCTTAGAAATGTATGCATTGTAGGGAAAATTGAACCTGTTGACACACCCGACACTGCTTTATTGTACTGTCGACACATCCGACACTGCTTTATTGTACTGTCGACACATCCGACACTGCTTTATTGTACTGTCGACACATCCGACACTGCTTTATTGTACTGTCACATACTGTACGGATGAAATTGATACGGTTCAAAGGAAACGTTTTCTTGGTTTGTATATTCAAAACGATTTTCGTTTTTTGAACATCGGTAAACCAACAGTTACCCCGCGGTATACTAGTATTTCGATTCCAAATGGATTCTGAATATTTATTTTACAAAAGCTGGCTGTTAGTCTGATCTTGTATACTTTATCATAGTTGTTTTTTTTACATTATTACCTAGTGTGTGAATGCATATCTGTGGCATCAAATTCCCTCCATCAGTATCGCAAACACGGTATGGATTTTCGATACGTTCTTGACGGCAGGTAAGGTCTTTGCCTAGAGAGTATGACATCCGCATAGGAACAGAGGGTGTTATTATATAGTCAGTTCCGTCTTTGTAATCATACAATCTGTTTCCGGTATTGCTTGGAGTAACAATCACTTCTACCTATGCACAGATTGAAATGATGATGATTATAATTATTTAACACTCGTTTGTAAAAATATCAAATAATCAGATGAAATAATTTCATTATTCCAAGTTTGCAAGAAAAAAGTTTTTATAAAAATTTGAAAAGCAAAATATTTCAATAAAAAAGTAGATAAAAAATGAAAAAGAATGACATCATTTTTATGATAAAAAAAAGAAGACATCACACATTACATGTACTTATTCTAGTATTAAAATTTGTTTGAAGATGAAAACAATTAAAATTAAACTGTTATTATAATTGTAATTTAATTTTGGATGTTACGCGTCTTCTGATTGGCTAACGTTGTTTTGTTTATCAGCTCAAAGAAATCATTGTGTCATGTGATCGTGACGTCATCAACGTTTTTCATAGTTTACTCCGGTTAAAATGGAATTTAGAAACAAATTATAAGAAATGACTGAAATATAGTTTCTGTCTATTCAAAATAACATACAAATGTGGTGCACACTTTAAAATAACCAGCTACGCGGGTTATTCAGTGTGCACCACATTTTTGATGCTATTTCTTCATAGGTCACAGAATAAATATTACAGTCATTCCTTAAATCATAAAATTCGTCTCAATATTATGCATAGAACATCGATACAGATATACTAGTAAAAAAGAAACATTACACCAATTTCATGTCATATAACGTATAAAATAACAATTATAACCATGAATTATACATCTTTATATCAATGTAAATAAAGACATAAATGAAGCTGGCTCCATTCAACGGACGTCGTGTCCGAAGTCAACAACTGACACAGGCAATTTCGGATAGTTCTGTCTAAAAATCTGTTGTTAGCTTTTCCGGTTTCACGACTAGCCGTTATTTTTCTTTTTGCATTTGCGTTCTACCAATTTGCCTGTCCTGATGTAACGTCGTTGCTCGAGGTCTTCTCTTCCGAATCGAGGGCGACCTGTGGTGTGCCTTTTCCCCCCAAGACGAACCTAACATATATATAAGTTAACTTGCTTTTCAAATGATTTTTTTTGACATTCCTGCTTGCAACATCCCAATGCTTCTTTCCCTCTCATTTTGACGTAAACGGAGTTGGGTGTTGACTTACGTATAGGGTTAACTGATTTAATCGACACAATGTGTGACCATTATAGCAATTCTAACACACCGGGATAAAGTTTTACGGAAGCGTATTAGGGACATAGAAAAAAATAAAATTTGCAGTGAACTTTTTTTTCAAAGTCGAAATTTTGACTTTTCAAATTTCGAAATTTTGACTTAAACTTGAAATTTTGACTTTCTAAAATCTTAAAATTTCGACTTATTGAAAAGTCAAAATTCTGACTTTTTTGAAACTCAAAAATTTCGACTTACAAAAAGTCGAAATTTCCACTTTTTTAAAACTCGAAATTTCGACTTATTTAAAACTCGAAATTTCAACTTATTTGTAACTCAAAATTTCGACTTTTTTAAAACTCGAAATATCGACTTATTCTAAACTCGAAATTTCAACTTATTTTTAAACTCAAAATTTCGACATTTTTAAAACTCGAAATTTCGACTTATTTTAAAATCGAAATTTCAAATTAATAATTTAAACTCAAAATTTCGACTTTTTGTAAACTCAAAATTTCGACTTTGATCGCAAAATTTCGGCTGTTGAAATCTCGAAATTTTTACTTTTTCTAAGTACTTTTAAAACTTTGATGTTAGTATTCAAACACATTTATTACAATTTTAGCAGGAGTAGACACTGACGCAAATTATTAAAGAGTCATCCACACATTTTGACAATTTATATTTTGAAATTGGTTTTGTTCTTAAATTAAGATATGGGTTAGCATTTAATATTGAATTCGGAAAGGACATGCGTGTTGACAGAAAAAAAAATGTTTTCCCATATTCCATGTTTTAGTTCCCACGACACTGTCATAGAATTGTCAGATCTGAGAACATTTAGCATCGCAGTTTCAAAGGCCTGTTTGGTTTCCCAATAGCAAGTCACTGACTTTGCCTTGTTTAAACAATGGTAAATCAAGTAGCCAAAAATGCCATGCATATTCGGGATGACAAATGAGCTGCTCGGGTTTCTAGTTTTGGAATTTTGAAATAATGGTTCTTTTTTCTGGAACATTGATTAAACTCTACAAGTTGACATTCTTATGACACAACTATTCACCCTTGTCTTTATATCTTAGTCTGTTGAATAAAAGTATGTCGTAATATAGGTGTGTCGGAATAACGGGTCGTCTTGGTACACATATCTGAAGTCCAGACTTGAAATATGTATTTGAACGTGAAACACATTTTATCTATTCTTCGGCAAAACAAGATTTTCTATCTAAAATAACCTCTTTAAAATCATGGTTTAGTTTATTTAAATATGCTTATTAAGTTTATGATGTATATGGTTCTCCGCTTGCTGATACATGTATAAATGACTGTGAATGTGGTAATCGCAAACGTATAAATACTTAGGAAAAGTCGAAATTTTGAGTTTAAAACAAGTCGAAATTTTGAGTTTAAAAAAAGTCGAAATTTTGTGTTTAAAAGAAGTCGAAATTTCGAGTTTAGAAAAAGCCGAAATTTCGAGTTTTAAAAAAGTGGAAATTTTGAGTTTAAAGTCGAAATTTCGGCATTTTATAAAGGCAAAATTTCGAATTCTAAAAAAGTCAAAATTTCGACTTTTTGAAAAGTCGAAATTTCAAGATTTTAGAAAGTCAAAATTTCAAGATAAGAAAAGTTAAAATTTCGAGATAAAGTCGAAATTTTAAAATTTGAAATGTCAAAATTTCGACCTTCACAAAAAAAGTTCACTGCTAATTTTATTTTTTCTATATCCCTAATACGCTTCCGTAAAGTTTAATTTAGAAAGTAATAAATAAAAACGTCAATTTCTGATCTGAAAACGACATTACAACATTTTAAAACGTATTCAAACGTTCAAAATCGATACAGATACAAACATTCTATTAACTTTTAAATGTTCAGATACCACATAATTTAATTATGCACGAACTTTCCAAAAACTAATAAAAACTTCTGTAACGTTTCTTTTTTTACTAGTATATATACTCCTGTTTTTTTTTACAAAAATATTCTTATTATGTATTGATCATTTGAAGAAATAAAAAATAATAGTATCAAATGAAAATTTTCACAATACATATTTTTGGTTACCTGATTTGAGGAACTGCTTTGCACTGGCAAGTACATTTCAAACCCGTCAACATAAATCGCAAAGTTCTTATGGGCCTCCGGAATCCACCCTCTGTCAATAAGCCAGTTTGAGTTCGGAATTTGAAATTGAACAGTTTCACCTTTGTATAATTTTGATAAATCTATCCAGTTTCGATTTGTTTCATTAAATGAGTCTGATTGAGTGGGTAAATCTACGTATTTTAAAATTGGATTGCACCTTACGTCTGGCAAAGACAGTAACCTATCAACATTTGTAGAAAAACCTTGACAGTCATTTGGCCTTCTTCCCATCTTGTATTCTAGGATGTCACAAAGCATATACACGTTAGTAAATTGTACAATGCTCGTTGATATATAAGATGCAGCTGCAAATGATTTTATTTCGAAAATAGTTAAATTACTAGGAAACCTTGCTCGTGTTCCTGAACCAAGTATTGAAGAGCTTTGTATTTGTGTCAGTGATCTCATCAACGAAGACATCTTCTCCAGTAGATTTTCTTGAAAATCAAAGATTTCTTCTAATGACACCACAAGCTTTATAGCATTTGCCTTTGCATCTGGACAAGCGTTTGTAGCCCATAATGTTGTTTTGAACGCCGCTGACGCCAGGCCACTTGTTTCTTCAATTGATGAACAAAGGTCATCGATGAAACCTTCCCAATAGCTACCAAGAACAGTCAACTCGTACTTTTGAAGCTTTCCAGAGTAATTTTCGTAATGTTTAAAAAAATCAGATTGCAGGCTGGTAAACTTTTCGTCGGATATTGATTCTGGTGTAACTCTGTCTAGGATATTCTTGATTGTTTGAAGTAAGGGTGCGTTTTTATTTATTTTTTTGCTGATTTCGGCCGATAGTTTTTGTAGCTTTATCAAATAGCCTGTTTTAGAAAGAGCTTTAGCAAGGATTGCAGTAGCTTGTGCTACTTCATTGGTAGCCTCCAAAACATCAACTGTATTGCCACTATTAAAGATCCATTTAAGAGGATTTGATGCTTCTGCAGCACGTGCTGCTAATTTTACGCCTGCTTCAACTAAATCACCTGTTGCTGCTGAAGTAAAAAGCAGCAGAAGAGCCCCAAGTGACGACTTTAGTTTTGTTTTTGCTTTTTCGTGAACAATTGTGTATGAATCAATATCAGATTGTATACTATCTATATCTGCTGTTAATTTTTTACTTTCAAACTCAGCTAGGCTTTTGAAATAAGTTCCTAGTTGTTGGAAGCGATCTTGAATTTCGTTTTTTATTTGAACAGCAGCAACCTGCAGATCAAGTGATATTTCTTGACTCAGCTCTTTTATTTGTGAGATTCGCACGTTCTTTATGTATTCTTTATAATCAATTGACGTTACCAAGACCTTTCTTTTTGAACTATATCCAGAGACACCTATTCCATACGTAAGAACAAATGACCTTAATTGGTCTAATGTTTTAGCGAATGCACACAGAAGCCAATCAAATGATGGATATTCGGCCATAAAGTTGCATTTAATAGCAGAACTTTTAGGAAGTATTTTTAGAAGGTTGTTTGTCTTGATCAATTGTTTGGATCTGAACTCATCATAAAAGGTAGTTAGAATTTCTGTTGTTATTTTTGTTATTTCACTTTTCTCTATCTTAGAATTTTGATGCATATCTTTAGGTGCTCTTTGGAATAAGGTAAAAATTGAAAACTTTGCAGCTTTAATTTCCAATGAAGATTCATTCCAATCTGCCTCTGTCACCAAACCACAAAGATTATATATAGAATCTACCAGTTCAAAAAAGGGAATCAGTTGACAATATGGGTCGTCACGGTTGATTAAGCACCACTCTGAAACTTCAGAAATTAGATGTTCAGAAACAGTCTTTCGGAACGGTTTAGTCCATGAACATACATTAGATCGTGTTAACAGATGCGTTTCAAATTCGGCAGCATATTTCCACTGAGCTATTGGTATTTTTGAAATCAAATCAACAGGGCCACAATTTAACTTTAATAAAACTGGATCAAGGTACCAGGCCAGAAGCAGAACTGAATACATATATGAAATGTTGTCATGTTCAGTGTCCAAAACACTACCGAGTCTCTGTAAATCGGATTTCGTATATTGTCCTATTTTATACAAACGTAAGTACACACAACCAACAGTTGAAGTATCTAAAATACTGCATTCTGCTTCTGTAGTGTTAATGCGAGCTTTGTTATCATTTATGTTATCAAATATATTATTCCCTGCTTTAAATAATTGATCATTATATAGGTTTTCAAACATTTCGAAATCAGGACCTGATGCTTTAGCAGGTAAAGCAAGTGTAATGCAAAGTTTTCTTAATTCAATATGCGTAGATTCATTTACAAAGACTGTTGCAGTGGCACGTTGCAAATACACACTATGCAAAATCACCAATAAATACCATTGAATGGTAGACATGATAACTGCTAGAAATAAAAGTACATACAAAATAAAGGAATATTAATTTTGAAAAACTTAATTAAACAAGTAAAATCACTATTAAATGATAAATATCATCGGTACAGAGCTTATGAACTCTAAGCCATCTATCTTTTAAAAAATCGGCTTAGATCTTTCCAAAAGTCCCTCAAGTAGTGAAGTAGACATAGTTTTCATATCAATACACATAGATATAGTGTGTCTAGTCAGATGTGACAGGCGTATCAGAAATATTCTTGTTGAACAAAGACTATGTAATATGTGTAACAATGACGAAGTAGAAGATTAGCTCCACTTCATGAAAAAATTTTCATAACAATATTCGTAAAAAGCTCCTTCGAGCTTCATGACTAAGAATTCCCGGACCTTTCATCAATGGATAAGTTAAAAGAACTCCTAAATAGTAAGAAGAGTAAAACAGTTGCAAAATCAATCAACATAAATGTAGTGTGTAAATAAACTACCAAACAATTGTCATATCTTATAACATATGTTAAATGCGTTCAATTTTTCTTTCATGTAAGTAACAAACTTAAATTTTGATTTCATAAATATGTTTCATGATTTAGAATAGACCTTTTATTATCAGAAAGTGCACCATAAGTTTATTTGGCTGGCCGATTCTTTTGTATTTTTAAACATGTACTTATTTGTATATTCAGATTGTACTATAATAAATAACTAGAACACACCCGCGAAATCACGGGCACATACAGCTTGTGAGCTGTTGTAGGATGATTTTTTTGTAAAAGATATTATGTATGGAGAATTTCATAAAAGGTATCAAAAGCCCTCTCCCTTTTTACAAAGTCCGATATTTGTTTCCTTTCTGTTAAATTCAATTATTTTCGTGTTTCTGGCCTCAGACCACAATTATTCTTCTCTTTTGCTACAATGCTTCTTTTGGTAAAAGTCAAATCAAATTAAAAATTTGCACCGTTTCAAACATCAAATAAATGTAACTGCTTATATATAACCATTATAAGTCTAATAAAATATGCTTCAAGGTCAATCCATCTGCTTTTTTCTTTTGAGAGCCTTACTAACATGCCAATGGTAGGATATGAATCTTGTATAAATGACTAAGACCGAATAAGGCTTATTTGAGGGGTGGTCGGAGGGGTCATGATCCCGAAATCCCGAGATGCAGAATTTAAAGAAATTCATATCCCGAAATCCCGAAATCGAAAAATATATTCCCAGATCCCGTAAGGATCAATCCCCAAATCCCGAGCTTCAAAACACCCGATTCCGACGCCCCGAAAAAAGGGACTGCCTCCCTCTAATCTCTACCTTAATTTCATTTTTGCCAAATCACTATTTTCACTTTCAACAATAAATTGTTATGCCCCATCTAGTCTGTGCATCCGTGCGTTCGTTCGGTCGCCCGTCTGTCCCGCTTCAGGTTAAAGTTTTAAGTCGAGGTAGTTTTAGATAAAGTTGAGCATGTTTTACTTATTTTAATACAAGTTTTATCGTTTATATCAATATACAATGTTATTTCCATTGTTTTATGTAATGAAGGTCTACATATAATAGTAATGCTGCAGCTGATTTAATAAGTTTATGTAAATAAATCGGAAAAAAAACTTTGGTTTCTTTATAGTACAATCTGAATAAAATTTGGATCTATTATAATTTTCATTCGTATAGTTCTGGACAAAATATTCAATTTCATGATGTTTGATGTATAGGGAAAACGGTAGTATTACATTTTCCCAGCATTAGGTTGGCCTTTTGTGTACCCAAGACAGGGCGTAGGAAGCCAACTTAAGAACGCTGTGATTGGATGTATTAAAGGGTACAAGTTATTTTTTTATTTATCTATTAATAACTGCAGTGTGTATATTTACAATATAAATTTTAGAACCTATTGAAATATTTTCTAGAGAATTATTCGAAAATGTTGCATAATTAGTAAAGGTTGAATCTAGTGCATTTGGTTACTATGCAATTATTCTAAAAATAGTAAAATCACGTGAAGGCCGCGTGGAGTCTGCATGCACAAAGCGTGATAGATATTGTTCGGAACCAAATTGCGTTCTGAAATTCTCTTGACTTTTTATTACTTTAACGTATTCCCAATCATTTATTTATTTAGTATATTGATATATAATATATGCAAGTGGTATGACCACCTAAATAGTAAACATTTTTAAAGAAAACAGTAGACAGAATCAGGGACTTTCTATAGTAACATAGAAAGTCCCTGACAGAATACAGAGAGTCTCTATATATTAAAGTAGTATAATCGTAGTTTACATGTAGATAAACGTGAACAATAGTTGTCCTCTCTAAGGAGGTATAATAGTTGTTATTTTTGCTATCTAAACACCATGATATGGAGAACGCTCTGAATGGCTTATTTATTTTTCATTTTTGTTATCTATCATAGTTACGATTGTTTTTTTTTGACTGTTTTACTTATTTTAATATACATGCAACTTTTATGACCCCTTAAATAGTAAACAATTGAAAGAAAACAGTAGACAGAATACAGAGAGTCTCTATATATTAAAGTAGTATAATCGTAGTTTACATGTACATAAACGCGAAAAATAATTGTCCTCTATAAGGGGGTATAATAGTTGTGGTTGATTTAAACACCATGATATGGAGAACGATTTGATTGGCTTATTTATTTTTCATTTTTTGTTATCTATCATACGATTGGTTGTGTTTGTGAATGTTTCAAACCGGAAGTCTTATCTATACTAAAAGTCAGTCTGATGACGGAATCATATCCGGACTCCTTTTTTTGTCGTTTTTCTCCCAAAATAACTCAATCTGAATAATCATAAGAATGGATGACAAATGCGACTATGCATGTTACTTATAGGACACAGAGGCATGATGATTGATTTATTGTGGACGGAAGAGAAGCGACACACAAAATGAGGTCTTCTCGTTTAATAGTATAGATTCTTTAAAGTTTTTCATTTCATAGACAATTTATAAGAGGCGGGGCAATGGAAATCCGTTCTTATGATTATAACTTCAGACGAATGACACATATGACAGAAAAATAATCATTGCAAAAGTGAAAAATACTCATTCAGCACACATTCATAGACAATTGGTTGTTACAAGTATATATTTTAATGCAAATGAAGTGTTAATTGAGTTTTTGATATAAGTTGCCCCTTATTGAACCTTGTCTTTTGAAAAAAAATGTTATACATTTTTGATATAGTAAATAAAGGCAACAGTAGTATACCGCTGTTCAAAACTCATAAATCTATGGACAAAAAACAAAATCGGGGTAACAAACTAAAACTGAGGGTAACGCATTAAATATTAGAGGAGAACAACGACACAACATTAAAATGTAACACACACAGCAACGGACTAATCATTAGACAACATCCGATGAGAATAACCAATATAACATCAAAACCAAATACATGAATTTGGGATAGAAAAGTACCGTGACACGTCTTATAATAATGTGAATTCACACTCAAAAATAGGAGAAACCAAACGACACAACAGAAACACAACGTAAAAATGTTACACACACAGAAACGAACTATGATATAACAATGGCCATTTTCCTGACTTGGTACAGGACATTTTTAAAGAAAAAAATGGTGGGTTGAACCTGGTTTTGTGGCATGCCAAACCTCGCACTTTGATGGCATTGTTAAATATAACATTAAAATGACAACATAATAATACAGGACTACAATACAAATAAATAGCAGAACGTATTAGGCAAAGAAACACATGAATAATAGATAACAAAAGGCATCAGATTTAAAATTCATTACGTCAAAGACGCGCCTCGTCCAAACAAGACTTACCAGTGACGCCCAGATATAAAAGTTCGAAAGTCAAAAAAAGGGGGACAAAGTTGTACAGCTCTGAGGATCAAAAGTTGAAAAAGGTTGTGCCAAATACGGCTAGGGTTTTTTGCTTGTGATAAGAACATTCTTATTATATACTAGTAGAACAATTTATGCTATTGCAAACAGTAAATTTTATCAAATGAATATAAAAGATTTACATGATCAAACTGACGTTAACTAATTACAGAAAAAAAAAACCATAATACATAATGCATTGAAGACCAACACAGACAATAGACACACCCGACTCAGTGACAAACCAGGCCTGAACGCAAAAAAGTCATAACCATGACGTCACATATACGAAGTGTTGAAAAGGTACAATATTACGTGTCAGATGAAGTAAACAATGAACTTCATTAACAGAATTAAAGTTTGAAATTTGATTGATAAATGGAAATTTTCCTTCTTATATTATTTTTTTAAAATTCAATAATGCTACTTTGTTGGTAGTTCCCGTTGAATAATATTATTATATTTCCATAACAATTCCGGAGGGTACATGTTGCGATCAGACCACAACACAAACTACACTTGTATGTCAAATTGACATACCAAACCCTATAAATCACAGTCAATTTTTTTTTAACTAACCACTTTCTTCTCCGATAAAAAAAATCCCACCTACCTACCTACCTACCATATTATAAAAAAATGATGTAATAACAAACACATATATTTGTTTTTGTCCTAAAAGGCATAACCACTAAAATTGGTAAAAAATCATATTATAGAGCAATAACTTCAATAGGGACTCGACTGATGTTGTCCACCATAAGACTTATTTGCAGATCATGTTTTGCTGATCTATATATTTTTTAACGTTATCATCTTTTTATCTATTTCCCCCATATTGTAACAAAATATTTTAGAAGTATCAAAAACTACGCAAGTTTGAATCAGATGAGCGTATTAGGAAGTTTTATCCGTGTCAGATAAAGTAAATGTTGAAATAGTTTCTCGTCCATCTTTTAAACTTTAAGCACTCTGTCATTCTGGTTGCATTACAAAATATTTGCTAAAAAAGAAAAAAAAAAAAAAAAAAAACAAACAAAACAACTCCAAACCCGTGGAAACAGAAATCTCAGATCACGATACTGCTTTTACTAACTTACGATTCAATGATAAAAAAAAAAAACATTCCTCATGATACCGTTATAGATCTTTTCTTCCTATTGATTCTAATTTAAAATATCATATTTGTAAAATGCAGTCTAAACTAATTGATTTCTATAGAAACTCAGTTGTCAAACAACTTCAACAAGTTCAAGGCAAATCTAACATAATATTTAGTAGCAGCATCACTATTTGAGATGCCATATCAAGTGCTTGTCAATTGAAAACTGACCTCAAAATCTCAATGTCAACTGTATTTAACACAAGTCACGGACAGACATTTCATTCCGCTGCAAGTATACTTAGAAAAGACTTTGAAACTCTACAAATTTCCACAGAAGAATACCCAACTTCGGATGAATTGTCTCTTCCTTCTTCAATTCAGTCAATGCCTTCGTATTTATTGCAATTTATTTTTTAGTTACTCGATGATACTGCAGACAGCCAAGTCTATTCTCATGAAATGGCACCAGAGAAATCCAATTGAGTAAATACTTGGGAATTGTTGAGTCAATCAGTTATATGGCCTAGTTTATTTTTACTCCTTTTCATTTAGGATTGGCTTTACAAATGTACCATGAGTTTGGTTCAAAATACCTTATTGAAAAATTGAATGCCAATGGATTTTGTGCTTCTTAAAGTAAAGTGGGACGCTATCTAATAAGTGTTGCCAACCATGAAATTGAGCGAATTCAGGATAGTGAGTATGTCTCGTATAATGTTTCCCCAGCATCATTGCAGACAAGCATATGGATATCATCACACCTTCCTAAACCCACTTTTAGATCTCCATTAAATCTTGGATGAATTGATAGGGATGGTTTGAAGCTGGTATTTTTTTTTTTATATTGCCGAACAAGGTGAGCTAAACCAAATTTTTTTTTGTATTGTTTTACCCGTCTGGTTTAAAAATGTGCTTGATAACTCCAACTGCAAAATTTGATGATTCTATCCTTAAAAAAACTCGGGTTCTCATTTGCACTCATGAGACGTTCAAGTTAATCGTGTTCGTTAATCGAAGAATCTTTATTATTTATTTAAATTTTGTATCTCTCTATCTATCTATCATAGGTTTTTGCAAAATTGATAAAAAATGGTCATTAAATTGTAATAACTCTAATAAGTACAATTTCTCCCATATTAACACTTTCTATTAGGAACATTACAATTGTTGTCCATTCATCTGATGTGTTTTGTCATTTGATTTTGCCATTTGATTACGGACTTTCCGTTTTTAATTTTCCTCAAAGTTCAGTATTTTTGTGATTTGACTGTTTACAGTTTAAGATATATTATGTAAAACTGAAATCAACTGGTCAACTTTGTCATATGAGGGCAACAGCTTCTACAATATATGGGTCATTTAAAAAAAATGTCGAATTTTCAGTACACCCATGCTATATATTTTTTTTTTTATTTCTAATGAAAATTTCAGTTGTAATGATTTAAATCCTGTAAATGAACGCTTGTCTGATTTGTGATTCAGAACATTAATAGTAAACACAACTTACATCTATTTTGATAAGATTAAGCTGCATTTAAGGCCGATTTTGAGGGTATTTGTGTGCGTACAGTGTCAGAAAAACACATTTCAAATGATTTTTTTCCGATTTTCTGGTCGCTTTGATATCTGCAAAAGGGACTTTTTAAGAACGTTAATTATTACTCTAACGAAAAATTGTAGCTTCTTTATCATTGTATTTAACATTATCTACAAACTAAATTCAATCAGCGTACAACATGTACGTGAGGTTTGTGTCTATCCTGTTACCGCTACTTAAATCAGCCGTTAAATTATTCTCCCTATGAATATTGAATCAGTCAGTATCTATACTATTAAACGAGAAGACCTCATGTTTGGTGTCGCTTCTCTTCTTTCCACAATAAATTTATCAACACGCCTCTGTGTCCTATAGGTACAGTACATAGTCGCATTTGTCATCCATTCATATGATTATTCAGATTGAGTTATTTTGGGAGAAAAACGAGAAAAAAGACATCCGGATATTGTCCCGTCATTGGACGAAATTTTAAGTCTGATTAGACTTCCGGTTTTCGTTTTTCTGTATACTGTATTTTAAGAATTCTATCTGCTATCATTTACAAGTTTACTATCCACGGCGGTCACATAGTTTATTAAATAGAGAGGGTCTGTATACTATATCAATGACCACCATGGATCGATTAGTAAACTTAAAGTTGAAAGTAAATACACTATATTTATATAGTAATGAATGTTCATAATATACAGATTTATATAAGCGCTAAAATTATTCATGTGAACTTTTGATACCTTTTCTGAAATTTTCCAGTTATTAAATCTTTTACAAAATTCATTGATTACAAAAAAAGATGTGGTATGATAGCCATGTTGAGACAACTCTCCACAAGAGATCAAAATGATACAGAAATTAACAGCTATAGTTCACCGTACGACCTTCAACAATGAGCAAAGCCCATACCGCATAATCAGCTTTTAAAGGCCCTGAACTGACAAGGTAACATAATCCAAACCAGAAAACTAGCGGCCTTATTGATGTACAAAAAATGAACGAAATACAAATATGTAACACATAAACAAACGACAACCACTGAATTACAGGCTCCTTACTTAAATGTTCATAACATACTCAATGTATTATGTTCATATTGAAATTGATATAAAACCAAAAATTGGGAATTTTGGAAATAAAGGAGGAGGGATATAAAAAACATTTTCCTGTCCCCAATAACCTATGACTTATGATACTTTTGCTGAAATTCCCCACTAAATGTATTATGTTCATATTGAAATTGATAGAAAACCAAAATTGGGAATTTTGGAAATAAAGGAGGAGGGATTAAAAAAAACCCACATTTTCCTGTCCCCAATAACCTTTGACTTATGATACTTTTGCTGAAATTCTCCAGTCATTCAATATTTTACCTAATTCTTCCAACAACACTTTACATACTATAAACTACGCTCTGAATGCCCGCGATTTCGCGGGTGTGTTCTAGTTGATTTTAAAAGTATAAAGTAATCTACATATAAAACGCCTCGTTTCTTTAACGGCAGTGTAGAGAAAAGAAATTTCAAGACATTTAGTGAAAAAAATAGAGTGTACTTTTTTCATGTTTATGCTGTTACCAACAATTTTGATTAATTACACCAACAGTATGCTTGTCAAAATAACATATAACATGTTGGAAACCAAATTCACAATAGAAAACCATAATCACTTCACCAAAGGGAGTAGTTATTTCACAACATCAATCAAGAACGAAGACATTTGTCTATCCTGTTATGTCTATCCTGTTACAATTGTTGATATGGTTACAGTAACAGGATAGACAATTGTAACCAAAAACCTCGTTATTTTTTTTATCTTAACACATAGGTGCAAAACGAATGAAATATTTCGTTGTTTGAACTCATCTTGAGGTTATAACGTCTTAAGCTTCCCAATTAAGCATTTGCAGGTGCAATACTGATATCGGTAACAGGATAGACTTTTATATAGTGATATATCAGAAACGTACGTTTCTGTTACCAATGAAATAAAGAGAAAAGTAACTAACTTATGAGGGATTTACTTGATGTTGGGTTTGTTTGAAAAGGCGAAAAAATGCCGAACAATATAAATTGCTATCTTAGACTTGCATTACTGGTGGTAATTTTTACAACCTTTGAAAAATAATTTTAAGGGGGATTTTTCAGTACAACCTGGAAAATTGGCAAATAAACTGTTATTTTACAGAATAAATATATATAGAAATAAACTCATCATAGATACCAGGACTAAATTTAGTATATACGCCAGACGCGCGTTTCGTCTACAAAAGACTCAAGTTTATTGTCTTGAAAACCATCTATTTGGCTACGTAAAACAAGCTTAACATTTTATCTAAACCTTTTCTTAATAACCCAAAATTTCTTTTGAAAATGGTAACAGGATAGACAAAATATACTACCACCGATCAAAAAATGTTTCAAGATATTCTTGTATGACATCTTTAAGATTGCATCTTTTAATATGATGTTCTTAAAGTACTGTTTGTTTTGATTTGTTTATTTGGCGGGTTGTTTGAATGAGTAACTTTTAATAAATTTTTCAATTTCAAAATTCGACATTTTTGGAAATGACCAACATACAAATTAATCTGACAGTTTTGATGTCAAGGGCAATAATCAGACCTCATCATTCTTAACATAAATGATTTCTGTCTATATTAAATTATCTCATTTAATAGCGGTTTTAAAACGTGCCTTTTTCCCCGTTATATCTCTAGTAATTTTTTTAACAGTTGGGGTCATCGAACACAAACATAAACAACATATCACAAATGATGCTTGTGGTGAAGTTTAGTGAACTTTGGCCCAGTAGTTTCAAGAGGAGGTTAAAAAATACGTCGACTTAAAGTCTCTCCATATGTTGAATCGTGAAAGAAAATGAACAGCTATGTAACAACACTTGATTTAATATTACATTAAGAATATAAAAGTCATTAAAGATGTTAAAACAAAGAAAATTCAGTGAACAAATTACGTGCAAAAGAGGTAAGGCAGAAATGTAATATATAAAAACTCACCACATGAAGTGATCGGCTTCTACTTTTAGAAGAATTATCTATTTAAATAGACCTTTTCAACATCTATCGACACCTACAGTTGAGAACGACTACGACAGGTAAAATATGAGGGGTCGTCTCAAAAATAAAAAATAAATAAATCATTATTGATTTTATTGCTTTCATTGACAATTGATTTTTTTTAAAATTTATTATAAAGAAAATGATGGACTTTAAGTCACATTTCATTTTTTTAGACGTTGAGCTTCTAGCTGTGGAATTTGGAAAATGAAAAGAACAAAGCATGTTTAATTGTAGTTGATATTTAATTAAACAATGTTTAATTGTAGTTGATATTTAATTAAACAATGTTTTATGTCTGTTGACAAGGACTGCAAATGTTTCCACAATGTCTGTTAGTTTTGGCCTTGCGTGCCTCCATAATGTACTGAATACTTTGTATATTTTCAATTCACCAATTTGGTGTTCCACTTGAATTCTGTATTCACCAATCACGCGATTAAATTTTCTGCTTTTTCTCTCAAATGTTATGGCTTACGATTAATTTGAGGTGTTGTAAATGGTGTAACTAAAGGATGACGATTTGAATAAACTTTGTCTCTAAGGAGAACACAGTCCCCCGGGAAATGCAGCGGATTGATTCTCCCTGTTTTGATTCAAAACCTCCCTTATGTATGGTCATAGATGAGATACAAAAAAAAATCTTCAGTACGAAAAAACTTGAAAAAGGTACAAAACTTTTTCCGGAAATTGGATATAGAGAAATAAATTCTGACCCGATGAAAACAAAACAAAATATAGCATTGACAGTGTATAGATAAAATCAACGAAATTTGATCAACTTCTTGTAAGAAACCCAAAGGTCATTTTCAGGAACGGGGGAAGGACACTGTGACGAAGGGACAAGGTACGTTGTTCTCGGGACATCAACCGCCGATCTCTAAACCCCTGCTTAGCACTGTCCATATTGATTTTTGCAATATAAACAAGCTCTAAGTATTAACTAACAATTTGAAACATAAATTCCATACACAGGTATGTAAAAAAATTCACTGCTTAAGATGTTGTAACATTAAAACGAGAAGTCAATTATATTTTATTTTAAATTTATCATGAAAAACATCAACTCTAACAAAATATCTTGTAGCGGAGAAGTCTGCCGTTGATAAAAAAAAATAGATGTGATATATATTTTCAAGTTCCGTAGACCTTCAAAATCAATACGTGATTATCCCTCCAGAAATTGAATATGTACAGCAACTAAGGTGAAGATCGGTTGAAAAATACCAATTTGGTCGTGTTCACAAGTGTGATACGGACGTACGGACAGTCAAGTAATTATTTTTCATAAATTTTGGAAAATTTCATAAAAGCTTTTACACCAACAAATTAATCGTTATTTACATGCGGCAAATATTTGGTAAAGGACTCACATAATCATAAAATTGAAGAGAATGCGGATCAGGATGCAGAATGGTTGCTGTATTTGTTTTAATCAATTCAACATGAAATGTCGTGTAAATATACATACAAAATTAAAATATTATATCACAGAGACAAATATTTATTTATTTATTTGGTTGATATATATTCTGAAGCTATATAGTCAATTAAAGACAGTATATAACCGCCAATCCAATATGTTACGTATTGGTAATGATGATGGTTCTTGTCTTTGAGACGACCCATCCATTTTACCTGTAAACTGTAGGTGTCATTAGTCGGTGTCGAGAGATGTTGAAAAGGTCTATTAGGACACATGTATTTAACTAACAGATTTAAGACCTTTAACTTTTCAATGTATTCAGGTCATTTAACGTTCTTTTTATTCAAGGAGCATATTAGGTATTTGCACTACGCTTGACAACGGCCAAACATTTTTGAATTTGATAATAACAATGTTGCCATATCAAATGAATTGGTTTTTTTTTAGCCACGATTCAGGAACATTTTTAAGGCATGGCGACGGGTATTAATTGCGTATACTGCCATTTGTGTGTAAAATCGATACACATCTAGTTCAATATTTCGAATTTTTTATATTAAACAAAGCTTACAGAAAAATATAACTTTTAACATAATCATTAATGTTGTACAACTTTCAATCAAATTTTGGCATTCAGTTTGTCGATTTAAATTTCATTTAGATTTCGTTTTGCAACTCATTTTACTGCCCATTATTGATACATTATGTCATTTTCACCGTGGAAGTGTTTGACATTTTCATTTAAGATAATAGGAATGTAACTCATTTTCAAATGAAGATTTTTTTCTTTTAATATGATCTTTTTCTCCTTATGATTTTCGTAAACCTCCCATAAGTAATTTGATTCTCCCTAAGAATTTCTTTAAATCCTTAGGATATCTTTTTTCGTAATGCCATCCATTTGAATTTTTATTAATTTTGTCTAATATTATTTATTCCACAGGATTATTTTATTATACAAATATCCTATTGGATAAAGGATTAAGAAATGATTTATTACTACTGATGGATTTTTCTTTAGTCCAAAAAATACATCATGTATGATATTGTGATTCTCCCAAGGAATTATAAATCACACATTCTACGGGATAATCCAAGTAAGAAAATAATATCCTCCAGGATTTTGTCACTGTTTCACTCATATTGCCGAACAAGGTGAGCTAAACCAAATTTATTTTTGTATTGTTTTACCCATCTGGTTTAAGAATGTGCTCTATGACCCCAACTGCCAAATTTGATGATTGTATCCTTAAAAAAAACTCGGTTTCTCAGTTGCACTCATGAGACGTTCAAGTTAATCACGTTAATCCAAGAATCTTTATTATTTATTTATATTTTATCTATTATAGGTTTTTGCAAAATTGATAAAAACCAAGAAAATTCAGTGATTAAAATACGTGCAAAAGAGGTAAAGCAGAAATGTAATATATAAGAACTCACCACATGAAGTGATCGTCTTTAACTTTTAGTAGTATCATCTATTTAAATAGGACACATTTGTTTAACTAACATATTTGATTTAAGACATTTAACTTTTCAATAGTATTCAAATCATTAAACGTTCTTTGTATTTAAGGAGCCAAATGTATATAATTATATACACTTCGCTATGCAGTGACCATGTTTTTATTACTATTGCAATACTAACAATGTAAACTCTTCATAATCGTTTTTTCTTGTTTTAAATATTAACATAAATTTCCACTTATTGGGTTACATGACCTATGTTATTCCCAATGCTTCGACAGCATTGCACGTAGACAAAAAAAATTAACCAAATGGAATGTCTCAAGGAACAATGTAGAAGTAGCAGCTCTATTTGAAGTAGTTTACCATGTGATCAGACGAACAGATCAATATTGAGCAGGAATTTTGGTTATTGAGCCAGCTTTAATGCGAAGCATTAAGACTACAGGCTAACCAGAGGAGGGAGTATGGGTGAAAGTCAGAGAGCACTATGGATTTCATCTATACCTAATTGTGCTGAGTTAAATAATGCAAAGACGTCATTCACGGGAACAAAATTCTATTCATCGAATCAGCATTAAGAAGATGGTTTAAGTCGTCAAAAATGGATTCTAAATATACGATGATATTTGCTTCCTTTCTTGAAATGAAAACGCCATATGTTGAGGAAGAGGGTATGAGAAACATAGAAACGAGTACCGGTGTATCAGCAACATTAATACTGAATGCAGATAAGCTGAAGTAATTGAAATTGGTATATTAAAATCAATGGCAGGTAAACACTGAAAATTGGAACTATTCATGTAATGCACGTTCTCCAAGCGGACGTCACTGATTATAAACTCGAGATAAAATGTTCTGGAAAATAGTAATAATGAAAACAAAACAAAACAGTATCATTATGGGAATAAACCCATCATGTACCAGCTTTGATTAATTTTTGTAATGACTGTTCTATGGAACACACCGATTCCCTGAAACAGTAAACATGTTGTCGAATATCAACATCGATTGATATGCAGCAAATACACTTTTGAATTAATGTATAATTGTTAATTTAATGACAAACAGTGATGTTGGCATGCCACTTAAAATTGTTACGTTTTCTGTAAGAGATGAATAATGCCCCCGCCTGACCATCTGAAGTTATAAATTAAACACTGTATATGATGATTTAACTGTAGGATAAGATAGCCGGACAAACCATAATCTCTTTATGCAGCTTTAAAAACGTAGAATATGTATAGTCATATTAAAATATGCCAGTCTCAGCTAAGAATCACTGAATAAACACGAAAAATTTACAGACGATAAATAAATTTAACATCAAAAGTCAAGAAAGTAAAAAAAAAACAACGTTATGTACGATGAAGTTAACTAAGAGTACACAAGAAAGTAAATAAGATTTTCAATTTTATCTAAATGCGGAATATATATACACATTTACAGATTAAATATGAGTTTGGATGAGCTCTACAACCAACTATCAATATAAAAACTACAATGAACGAACGTTACACGATTAAGGATGAACGATTGACAAATGCACGTAACACGGTTATAAGCCTGACTGATTGATGAACCCACGATACACGGTTGAGAATGAATGATGGATGGGCGCACGTTACACGGTTAAGAATGAATGAGCGATGAATGAACGCACGTTGAACGAACAACTCACGAAATGTGATTGATGAGCGCACGATTGGTACACGCACGATACACGCACACAGCACTCATGATACACGATGAAAGCACGAAAAATGGTCAGTTTGAATTTAAAAAGGGATGAACTCGTTATTTTCAGAATATTTAAGAACAAACAAAATAAAGTGCCCATTGACATTTTTATTGTGTCTATGACTTCCTACAAAATATTAAAGCTGTGTATCCACAACTGTAAGAGGATATAGACGGATATATCATGATATCTTTATGCTGCTAGTACCAAAAAAGCAATGACTATGTCCAACTAACTGTCATTTTCAGAATATTTAAAAGAAATCAAATTCCTGTGGCCATGCACACCTTCCTTGTGCGTATTAATATCATATTAAACATTTAAGCTCTACCTCTAAATCTGTAGAAGACAGCTGAAGAAACCACGATGTCTTTATGCAGCTAGTACCAACAAAATGACTAAATCCAACTTTCTGTCATTTTCAGGATAATTCAAAGAAATCCAAATTCTGTGACCATGCCCACCTTCATTATATGTTTATGTTGTGAACAAGTCATCATTTTGTACAAAAAAAGTCGTACAAGTTGTAATTTGAACAAAGAGTGCTTTTATAAATTACAATTTGTTCAAAATTGGACTACAATAAATCTATAACTTATACAATAATCTACAGTATGAATTTTGTTATAAAAAAGCATTGAAACACACTATAAAATTCTTGTTCAAGAAACACACAATTAACCTTATTTACAAAATACAAAAATACCCAAATGGTGACAAGATGTATAATTGATACATGCAAGCTATAATAGCTAGAACACTAGAAATTTGCCCCAGATAATGAAAATTGGCCTACTGTCAATTTTGAATATAATAGAAAATTGGCCTCAGTGACAATTCTGATAGTATAATGTAAATTTGTCCTAGTGACAATTCTGAATATAATAAAAATTGACTTCATAGACAATTGTGAATATAATAGAAATTGGCCTCACTGACGAAATATTAAAGCTGTACCTTGTATTAAACGCTGAAGGAGGAGACAGCCGGACAATCGTTGGTATATTTAGGCAGCTTATACCAAGGACAATTACTAAGTCAAACTTTCTATCATTTGAGAAGGAAAAAAAAATCCTGTGGCCATGCACACCTTCATTAGGTGTATAAACATCCTATTAGATATTAAAGCTGTACCTCTAAATCTGTAGGGACTTTAGCCGACCAAACCATGATGTCTGTATGCAGCTAGTACCAACAAAATGACTTAATACAACTATCTGTAATTTTCAGAATAGTTAAAAGATATCAAAATCCACACCTCTATTATTTGTTTGAACATCTTACATAATACAAGTATTAAAGCAGTATCTCTAAAACTGTAGGAGAAGATAGCTAGACAAACCATAATATCTTTATGCAGCTTGTACCAAAACAATGACTAAGTCCAACTACATTCAATTGTCAGAATATTTGAAAAATATTTAAATCCTGTGGCCATGTACACCTTCATTATGAATATGAGTAAAATATTAAAGTTGTACCTCCAAAACTGTAGAAGGAGTGAGAATGTATCTTACTCTGGACAAAAGAACTGACGGACAGGTGTAAATTAATATGACCCCCGATATTTTGTCGAGGCGCATATAAAAAATCTTGCCTGATGAATAGCCACTCCGTATTAAAATATCATTAGCATGTTTATAAACTGGTCTTTTACATAAGAACATTTACCGAACCCAAATGGTTATCATTTGTCACTTCTACCTATTATGTCTGTTTGTTTTGTTAACGAATCGTTGTCAATATAATGGAATTTGATGCCACTGTGATACAAGTGAGAGGTTTAGCTAGCTATAAAACCAGGGTCAATCCATCATTTTTCTACATAAGAAAATGCCTGTACCAAGTCAGGAATATGACAGTTGTTGTTCATTCGTTTGATGTGTTGGATTTTGCCATTTGATAAGGGACTCTCCGTTTTGAATTTCGAAGTTCAGTATTTTTGTGATTTTACTTTTTTCTATACTCCTGGGCGAATACAATATGTCCTGTATATGGGTATTCCCTAAAGGTTCCCCTTAATGAACACGAGAATATCTCACAAACACTTCTATGACCTTCGATCCGGCCTCTGACTTTCTAACCAAAGGTCTTTATCTACTCAACATTTTCTACAGCGTAAAACACGTTTTGCTACAATCAAATTATACTTAAGTGTAACCATTAGGACCCATGAATACAACACTACAGTGTATTACTAAACACAGAAAAATGGTAGCAAGTATGCTATATTTACAGGAGGTAAACCCAGTCAATCATTTTCCTAATTTCCAATAATTTATTTAAAAAAAGAAATCTATGATACCAGTAGCTTGGATAGAGAGTTGTCTTATTGGCATTCATACCACATCTCGAATGCTTCTTTATGTATATATAGGGTTGTACACGCTTTGGTTCTGCTAGCGCTTTGAGTGTGAGGCGCTTGTGCTAACGTTACATGTATAAATCCATTTTAATTTTCTGTACCGCTCTTAAACTAGTATAGTTGTTCGAATTGTAATGTTAGGTATCTACATTGTAATATAAAATGACTGAAGTAGGTAGTTCTTTTTCATTTTCTTGTCACTCAATTCAGCCGTTTGCTGATTTTCGTTCACAATTTTACAGCACTTCTCGTTGGCTTGTTGTCTCATTAACATTTATCACAACGTCTTCTTTTATTTTTTAATCCTATTAATAACATTTGTTTTTTCTCAATGTGCATATTGAGATTAAATGATTTCTGAAATATAAAATGTATATCAATGGTGTTATTTAGTGTATTTGATTAGACAAATTTTTAATTAAGAGTTTATGTTTTGCTGGAAGTATAAATGCTACATACATGTATATCTTTTTTTTCGATATTCTGAGTCAGAATAACGAGTTCAAAAATGTACTGTATATAGAATTTAATAAAATCAAAATTATTGCAAAATTATAGTTTATAAACATTAATTTACACTTAGTGCAAGCAAATAAACTAGACACTGCCTTATATCATAACTAGCACTTGTGTTCATAATAACATTTACTGTAACAATGTTGGTTGCGCCAGATGCGCATTTCGACAATACAATCCTGTATTTTCAGTAATGCTGGAGACCAAAATATATGCTGAGATTCCAAAACTTATAACGAATTAATACTTAATAAACCAAATGATACATAAATATTTTACAAAGACGTGTTTATACCTTGAAAAAATGTTTAGTACAAGTAAAATATAAATTTTAAAGCAATTCGTTTGTAACGATAATTTTCATTAGACGTAACGATTGACAAATATTTTAAAGGTGTGAATTCCACGTTCTACCAGCCCGTAGCTAAGAAAGCTACCATTTTGATTTCAAATGTAAATTCTCACAAAATAAACATGAAAGTCACATGTTGAACCCCAAAATGTTCTTTTTGTCATTCTGAAGCGTAAGAAAGGTATACACACGTCTAGAATGTATGTTTTACATGGTGAGTATAAATATAACGTCAAATTGTTTAGTTGCTTAAGATAATGCACTTTCGCGGACTTTTTCATTTATGTCATTTTACGCCAAAATAGTTGTTAAATGGTATTTATTTTAATATTCTGCATTATAATGGAGATAACTGTATTGTATTGTATTTTAAGCTTGGCCTTCGTCGCAAATATCCGTTTACCTAGCTCCGCAACGCATCGCAGGCTAAACTCAATTAACGACAGTAAAATCTACGTTTTACGAAGGACAAGCTTAAAATACACCATAGTTATCTCCTAATTAATCTATCAAAATCGCTACAAAAACAGCACCTTTAAAAAAAAATCAATATAAATATAAGAGTGTATTATGAAAAATCTTCTAAAAGCTAGTCGAGACAACAATTATCTTTGTTCTTAATTTTTACACGAAGACATCAGCTGCAGTACTTCAAAAATATTTTTTTACTGCAGCTTCATAGATATATACATGCAGCATAACAAAGAAATTTATTGTATATGTTCGTATCATCTAAAAAATTCAACATCTTGTTAAATGGGAAATGTCATACATTTGTATACAATGAACACAACTCATATGCTTTAGCACCACCAGACTACCATAATCCTCAAACCATATCAGACTGTGTGTTTAAAGTGTGTATGTATTCACTCACATACTATCACGTGACCTCTTGCTTCATGACTTTTTCTTGGCAGATAATCGTTGTACAGGCTCGTGTCTGTTTCTGTGCACAGAATTATCTATTGATTGACACACGTGATGATCCAGGTTAGGTACTCCAAGTTCGTCATTTTCATGCCAACCTGCCTAAGTAATAATAAAAAAATTATCGTAGATACTAGGCTTATAATTCATACACTATCCAATGTTTAAAGCACCTGGGACAACACGAGTGTTTCGTCTGTAAAAGCGAATTACACAAAATCATCCAAAATGAATACAACTTTTCAGCGAATACTTAATAGATATAAGAAGATGCCGATGAGACAACTCTCTATCCAAGTCACAATTTGTAAAAGAAAAACCTTTATCGGTCAAAATACGGTCTTCAACGCGGAGCCTCGGCTCACATCGAACAGAAAGCTATAAAGGGCCCCCAAAAATTACTATACAGTAGTGTAAAACTATTCAAACGGGAAATAAACTTATAAGCTATAGATACAAATAAGATAATTCAATATTAACCTTATGGTCTTTACAAGTGAATCTGAATTAGACTATTCCAAAATTTGGGTTCCTTATTTTTGAGGAAAGTAGTTTGGTCCAGCTGAATAAGCTTAAACATTAGCAATTCGGAAGCTGTCAAAAGATTTCAAGACGCCCTAAACATAAAATTGTCCATATTTTGAGTTAGAGCCGATGAAGTTATCTATAATTTTGATATAATTTGTCCCAAAAGTAGTACAACACACTGTAAAAATGTCATTGAGAAAACGCAGGTGGGATTTTTTTTAATTTTCATTTATGTTCTAAAAGAAATGCACTACGATATAATTGTGGTCTCGGACCAATACCATTAATGAGATAGTGATATGATTCATATATATATATATATATATATATATATATATATATATATATATATATATATATATATATATATATATATATATATACCTGAGGTTTTTCTCCATTTGAACGACCGTTTGTTACGACACGCCCATTCGTGCTCTCAGTTGGACATCGTGTATACTCAATGTTAGCTGTACATTTCATGTCATTTCCGAAAAAATATAAACCCTGCAAATATAAAATAATTGCAGTATATTGTATAATGATAATTTCCTTTCTCGGCACAGTAGAGTGGTATGAAAGGGTATTGCTAGAAATTAAGGGCGCACGTACCCGTTGTCAATGAAATTAACAACGTCGTCATAGGTTAAATAGCGATAAACAGATTATCATTGGTCATATCAACGATATCATAACTCTATAGACAGGAAATTGTTTAAAAGATATAATTTGGTTTGAAATATTAAAAGTTGAATAATGTATGTCCGTGCAGTGGTAAAGATGTCAGAACAGATGAAAACAAGACAGATTGTATGACGATATACGGTAATATTTGATACCCGGTAGGTAAAACTAAATCCCCAAAAAATAGTGAAACATGTGCGATATTGTGTGCATTGAAGTGAAAGTGTGTACGTGTCATTCTGGCCAAAGAGTTTCAATGTCCCCCACGTTGCACATATTTTATCTATCCAAGGTACAAGGTAAATAACTAAATGATACACTTTTTTGTAGCGCTAACAAGGATATTTTACATGTTACGTACACACAGACGCGTTACTTGGGGACAAAAACGATGTACAAAAGTTATACAAATATGTTAAACTTACGCCTAACTTTTGAACTTTGGTCTTTGTTTTATGGAAATGAATGACACCAACAACAATTGCAAATACAAGTCCACCAATGAGAATGAAGAAAACTCCTGCGACTTTATTTAACGATAATGATCGTTTCTTAGACTTCTAGAAAAAAGGAAAATAGTATAAAAATCAAAGAATTACATGTATTACAATCAGGTCACGGTTTTATTTATATATTAAATGGACATATATATGTACAAATCAAAATTCTATATAAAGAGTTAATATAATACTAGAACACACCCGCGAAATCGCGGGCATTCAGAGCGGAGTTAAAAGTATGTAAAGTGTTGTTAGAAGTTTTATACCTCCTCCTTCATTTCCAAAATTCCCAATTTTTGGTTTTCTATCAATTTCAATATGAACATACATTTAGTATGTTATGAACATTTAAGTAAGAAGCCTGTAGTTCAGTGGTTGTCGTTTGTTTGTGTGTTACATATTTGTTTTTCGTTCCTTTTTTGTACATAAATAAGGCCGTTAGTTTTCTCGTTTGAATATTTTTACATCGTCATTTCGGGGCTTTTTAAAGGTGAGTATGCGGTATGGGCTTTGCTCGTTGTTGAAGGCCGTACGGTGACCTATAGTCGTAAATTTCTGTGTCATTTTGGTCTCTTGTGGAGAGTTGTCTCAATATGGTAATCATACCACATCTTTTTTTTGTAATCAATGAATTTTGTAAAATATTTAATGAATGGAGATTTCAGAAAAGGTATCAAAAGTTCACATGAATAATTTTAGCGCTTATCTGTATATTACTATATAAATAAAGTGTATTTACTTTCAATTCTTAGTTTAGTAATCGATCCATGGTGGTCAATTGACATAGTATACAGACCCTCTCCATTTAATAAACTCTGAACAGAATTAAAATACACTTTATTTGTACTATTTGTTTGTTCAAAGTATACAGAAAAACGCAAACCGGAAGTATAATCTGACTTAAAATTTCGTCCAGTGACGGGACAATATCCGGATGCCTTTTTTCTCGTTTTTCTCTCAAAATAACTCAATCTGAATAAACATACGAATGGATGACAAATGCGACTATGCACTGTATATATAGGACACAGAGTCGTGTTGATTAATTTATTGTGGAAAGAAGAGAAGCGACACCAAAAATGAGGTCTTCTCGTTTAATAGTATAGACTGATATGGAAAAATGGAAATATACAAAACTCCTTTTTTTTTTAGTTTGTATTTCCTCGTGTTTGCAGCATTGCTGAAGAAGTATCATATAACATACAATTACAAATACCAAAGATAATTTGAGGGAAATAAATTGGCTTTTTGAAAAGAAATTTCTCATCTGCTCTTTAATTAGATAAAGTTAAAGTTGAGGAACAATAAAACTAAAATATCACACAACACAGACGATTAAAAGAATCTTAGAAACATGTATAGTTTAGAATAGCAATTGTGTGTAGCATTCACTGTTTGATTTAAATTCTTTTGTATTACTGTGGATTTGTTATTATTCGTTGGATACCAATTTTCGTGTATTTCGTGGTTACCCAGAAAACACGAATTCCAATGTACAACAAATTACAAATTTTCTAATAGAATGTATGCAGACCTTGACAAAACCACGAAATCAAATATCCACGAAAATGCAAGTTCTTCCCAAACCACGAAAATAGGTATTCAAGAAAATAAATGAATCCACAGTATCAATTTATTACGTTACCGAATGTGTTTCCTGGACTCCACATCCACCCTTTTCAATCCACCATTGGTTTTTCAATTTAATCAACATCCCATTCTCTTTAAGTTTAAGGACAGCTATTGATATCTGATCCCTGTAAAATATTTTCGTTACGACGTAAAATGATTTACAACACAATATTAAACATGTGGTGAGGTTTAAATAATGAACACATAGTCCAGGAGCTTCTAAACTTAAATACCAACTAGAACACACCCGCGAAATCGCGGGCATTGAGAGCTTGGTATGTAAACTGCTGTAGGATGAATTTTTTGTAAAAGATTACATGCCGAGGCGAATTAAGAGGGTTTTTCAGGGGCTCGGACCCACCCCTCTGCCCTTTGTGGGAACAATTTGTTGATTATATACCCCTATGAAACTTAATTATTTGCCGCAAACTTGCAGCAGATTTGCTGCAAGCTTGCGGCAAACAAAAAGTTTGCAGGAACACAGAAAACAGTGTTTGTAGATGTTTGCCGGTAGCTGCAAACTTCCGGCAAACATTGCTGCAAGCTTGCGGCAAGTTTGCAGAAACATCAATTTTTGCCGTAAGATTGCCAGAAAGTTTAAAATAATAAAGAACGTTTGCCGCAAGATTGCAGAAAACTTTGACCATTCTATATGTTTGCCAGATCATTGCAGGAATTACACAATATTGACTGGGCATGCCTAGTTGGCCCTTCCTGGATGCTAACAATTTGAAATTGTGGCTAGGTCATGTTGGTTGTGTTTGGAAATGCATTTTACATATAGGAGATCAAGGAGGCATTTTGGTTCAATAATATGGGATAATCAGTATGTAATTTTGTAAGTACAAATGATTCATAGAACTTCATGTTTTAATGAAATAATTAATGTTATCATCATACATAATTAAGTAAGCAACTATATATACATGTATGTGTTATTGAAAAACTTAAGCCATTATAAGTTTGAATTTGTAACTGATGCACTGCACCATCATGATCATGTTTATTAAGATTAAGTGAGATTCTGTAATGCAATTATTACCTAGCTTTATAGTCTCAATACACATTTGAGATTTTACCTTGTTTTTTTTTAAATAAATAAATTGGATGTGACTGTCTTCACACATGACATAAGTATATGTGTAGTTCCTGCAAGTTTGCCGCAAATTTTGCAACAAACAATTGCCGCAAGCTTGCAGCAAACAAGCGAAAGCTTGCGGCAAATATAATTTGCATAATTATGTTTGCAGCAAGCTAGCCGCAAACTTCATTTTCATGTTAAAATGGTTGCGGCAAGTTTGCTGCAAACTGTTTGCCGCAGGTGTTTTTTTCGGTAAGGGTAGGAAACCAATGATGCATGACTGGAGCGGGACCCCTCTTAGGCAGTCAGAAATGCAAATGGTATTGAAATATTTCTACCTATATCTCACTTAAACGCCGATAGCTTTTCCGTATGCATTAAACTTTCCATGACAATATCATTTAAAATTCGGCAATCGCACAGCTGATGTGCGAAGAGAAAACCCACGTTAAAAGACAAAACACAACCGTGGAAAGAAGATTTAGTGCTGACCTATTCTCACAGATATTATTTAATACAACAAATCATTTAACAACTGTTATGACAAAGCGTACATAGGAAATGGAAATGCATTGAAAATAATTATATAAAAAAACATCGCTCTATCATCTCACATACTGTTTTATCAATGTCAGGAGGAGTAAACATCGACAAAAAAATCCCAACAGGTATTAAGCAGCCAGAGATAATTGACAGCATAAAAAAAAACCTACACATGATACTTAATTATTATACATAATAAGTTCTTGTGCAAGTATCCAATATTTTCTTTATAATCATAATCACAAGAAAATCGATTTAATATGATTTTAAGGGTCAAACCTTTATTTTTCAGTAGAAATGTTTTTAGTGTTACTGTCAGCAATTCTTTTCAAATCCTGAACTATTTAAAAGAGGGAACATTATGATTACCTTAACCCAGAGCGTTTCCACGTGGCGATGCCATAACCTTTTGAATTAAGATTAGGTCCAACTTGCATGGTATCGCATGGTTCTTGATGATTGAAATATTCATTATAAACGGATTCCATTAGGAAAGCATATTTTCCTTTCATATTACGAACACGTTCTACCCCTTCTTTCGATGAATCAACAAATCCCGTTGGCTGGGCAGAAGTCATGTAATTCCACATCGCTTGGTATACAGGCACCTCGGAATTCTATAATAAAATATTAAATTAAAATGATGTTACGTACTTGTATATACGGTTAGTAGTAGTGTTGCGTCCCTTTATAAAAACAAAACGGTACTGAGAAAATTCTTAGAGGTTTTAACAGACGAAAAAATTGATGATTAAAATGTAAATGAATTCATAAAACACATTTAAACCTAACAAGTTGTTATTGTTTGCATCTGTTTTTGTAGGATAAATGGAAGTAGTTTCTTAATGCTGATAGTATTGAAGACTGGCTTGCTCATTTTGATAAGTAACTAGTCTAAATTTCACACTAAAGATAGTCGGTAAGATAAATTCGTTACATAGTGTGCTAGTGACCTAATACGGTATATATGGGGTCAGTAAATTCCGGATGGGGATTCGAGCTTCGTTCGCTCTCATTGAATTTACTGACCCCATATATACCGTATTTATATTATATGTCTGAATATGTCGCTCATCTTCTCAGCAAAGTAGGAAAATCTCTTAATATACATTTAATATATAACCTGCATACGCATAAAATAAGAATGCAGTCAAAGTGAGCAAAATTTTGCTATTGATTTTTTTTTTCTGAGAGAGACATGTCTTGAGTTATGTGCATTTACAATGTGCAATAAGTTTCAGCAGAGTTACATTCCCGTATTCGTCATTTGTCTTTATAATTTAACCCTTGATGAGAATGTAAAAAGCAAAATTGTATAGACCAACCTGCTATTAAAGAATATATGTTTGCATGGAAAAAAAATATCAAACCGGACCTTAAAGGAGGCAGAGAACGGACATGTATGCATGTATTTATTAATAGCTGTTAACTAGGTTAACACTTTCTTTGTCAGTTTAATTGATTGCAGAACAATAAATAATGGTAATAAAAAAGACAAACAATTTTAAATGAAATACCAACTGACACGGAAAAAATCCTGTGTTGATCCTGATGCCAGTGTTCCATATGCGATTTCTGTTTGCTTTGCCAAATCGTCGACGCCTTCGATAGGGGTAAGTAGCTTTTCTATGGTCAGAAATGCCGCTAGATTTGCTGTATAAGATGAAATTGTAATCAGCACAACAAACCACCAAGCTCCACCAACTATTCTCCCAGCATTAGATCTTAAAATGAGTAGAAAAACATTTATTTACATATAAGGCACATTTTATAATCTCATTAATATGCAGTGATTTCTAGGCCTTATTTACATGCTCACTTATATAGATGAGATGGCAGGCCATGAATTCGGCTTTTTTCCTATAATGGATTATCTCAAGGTGTGAAAAATTTCAAATGTTTTGCTGCATTTGTTATTTTAACCCCCTTCAAATAATACTTTTTAACCTGTCATGTTTTTGAGAATACTTTTATCAACAGTCAGAGGTCAAACGTGTAGATTGTATGATTAATTGATTGATTGGCGTCACTTTGACTATATCGTAAAGTCGGTTATTATTGGTGGAGCAAAGCCAGAGTGCCCGGAAAAAATTACCGACCTTACATATGAAAACGCACAAACATAATTAACTAAGAATGGAGTTGTAGATATGTAAGGTTGGTTTGACACAATGATCGTTGTTGTTGCTCAGTTTTTAGTTTTTTGATGAGCAATGGTGTTGTCGTTTTTTCTTGTGCATTTTGATTCTGTCTGGTATCTTCATCGTTAAATCCGATGCCCCGTTAAGAAAGAATACCGCGCTTTCTGAACGTTAAGAACCCTTGTAAACCTCTTGAGTGGTCCATACATGTAGGTAGCCTATTACAAGGCAGAATATCCGTCCCTATCAAATTTACCCTCATTTTCCAAGTGGCAGTCTAAATTTCCCTACCTTTATTCTGGACGGCCTTTATTTCAGGACCTTCCTATTGTTTTTTTTTTATTTGCTCACGCACGGAACATGCATGGAATATTTGCCACTGCACGTTAAACAATCAAGCCAAGATCTTTAGCTTCGTTTTTTTTATAACTATTTCTACATCCCAGATACATATTCACCTACCTTGGACAAGTGTCTGATCCCTGCAACATCATAGATCCCATGGTAAACCAAAACGAACTCGCTAAATTAAATTTATTATTTCCGAGTTTAAAAGGTTTTGACCATTCCCATTCAGATGGACTAAATCTTCCAACTAGAAATATTCCAACACTGACGACAAAGTATGATATAACGATACATAACCACAAAAATATAGAGAAAGGTTGCATAAACGCAAATACGCCGGGTTTCTGAATATCTGGTTTCTTTATCATAATGCTGATACCAGTATTCATAAATGGTTCTGAAAAGTCTACATACTCTTCTCTATGTCGTGTAATCGTCAAAGGAGCGATTGATATATCAACTTCCTGCAACATAATAAAAATAATAAATAATAATAATAAAAATAGTTATAATAAAATTAATAATAGTAATAATAATAAAAACAAGAAAGTGTCCCCAGTACACGGATGCCCCATCCGTTATCATTTTCTATGTTCAGTGGACCATGAAAATGGGGGAAAATCTCTATTTTGACATTAAAATTAGAAAATTCATATTATAGGGAACATGTGTACCATAAAATTGAAAACAACACGTTTAATAATTGCATGCATTCGAAGCGCTTTTCTGGATTCACCTTTATCAGGAACGCTCAATGCCAAACATTTGAAATCCGAAGATGTATAAGTACCGAACCCGTTGAAGAGCTATATATGACAATAAAAATACCTAATTTAAAATATATAGCCAAATTCATCTAAAGTCAACTTTGCCTGAGGGAGTTGAAACCTTAGTTTCTTCATAATTTCAAAATTTATAAACTAAGTTTCAAGTTGATTGGACTTTAACTTCATCAAAAAATACCTCGACCAAAAACTTTAATCTGAAGCGGGTAAGCCGCACGGACGTACGGACGGACGGACGCACAGACCAGAAAACATAATGCCCATAAATGAGGCATAATAGTTATAATAAAATTGATAAGAATAATAAGAATAATGAGCATGATTGATTGTCCAAATATTGAATGCACCGAATGAACGTTTTATAACACATGGTGTTTCATGTCTTTTTGTAATTTCAACAAAATATATCTTGCGATTCTATATACCGGTAGTACATTTGTACTTGTGATTTATGTATATAACGGAGGTTCTACTACTGCTATATATTGTCACAAACAGATATTTTAATATGAAGTACAATACTGCGCTTTTAATGGAACAATATATATGATAGAAAGTCACGAGCCAGTAAAAGACTGATAAAAGGATGATGCAATCATATTAGGGTAATTGACTTTTACGTCTACTATCATTTTAAATTGTGTATGTCTACTATCCTTCGATACAGCGGTTGTTCCCTACGTTCCTTTTCTATTTGGTTTATGTTTTATTGATACGAATTTATGTGCATACTAGATAGTTGTGAAAATGAACAAGACAAAATTTACAAACACGAGATATTATCGTTTATGCAATAATTATAAATAAGATGTGGTATGAGTGCCAACTCTTCACCCAAGTCACAATGTGTAAAACATTAAACTTTATAAGACTCATTAGTTCAATTTGACAAATATTCTGCGCAAACAATTAACTGATTAGATAGGCTTCTTACTTAATATATCTCATGTTAGCCAATAGAACCATATATAGCCACATTATAAGGCAAGCAATCGGAATCATTTTTTTGTTAAGTTATAATTTCAAGATGGTATAATTATAATATCGAATGAAACGTCATTAGTAGGACTCATTACCTTCCTTATGATACGACCAATTAATCCATTCCATGATTGGTTTTCGTTTAAATATGTTCCGTAAACTCCAGTAGTACTATGCTTTAACTTGTATTTAAAATCTGCAATGCTTGCAACTTCACGTATCAACTCTACGGAAAAACCTGTGAATAAAACATAACACTATAAGGTAAAAATATATACTACTAGTAAGAATAACTTAGAATTACAATATTCACAATTTTTTTATTTTTCATCATGATAATTTTAATGCAATTTATTTTTACAATGTCATGTACACTGACATAACTGTATCAAGGTTTACATTACACCTTTGAGAGGAGGATAGTATAAGGAAAAGAAGTGTAGAAACATTTTTCTCGAGTAATTCCTGCAATTTGAACTGACTTTACAGAAAAAAGGTTTGTGCATTTGATCAGGAACATTTGATCATTAGATTAAGATTGAAAATGGAAATGGAAACAAGGAATGTGTCAAAGAGAAAACAAACCGACTTTTGAGCAGAAAATAGCCCAAGGTCACCAATAGGTCTTCAAAGCTAGAAATTGTACTCTGGTTAATTGTAGTATTGCAACCAAAGGCGGGCTTCATCTGGCCCCTACACAATAATGTTACTAGTTCAGTCAAATAGACCCAACACTACAACTACGAAACATATAAATATTTTTTTTTAAACACAACAAAGACTGGGGTTCCTGACTTGGGACAGGCGCAAAAATTATTTTGTGAGGTTTCAACCCTCACCCTATTCCTCTAGCCTATGTTTATCTCAAATATTTGTCGTATTTGGTTTCAATTATATAATTTTAGGACTTTTTATTGAAAATTCAGCTATTTCAGTAAATCGGAAGAATAGTTTTTCAAATTATTCAAACGTAAAACATTGCACAGCAGTTTGTTATATAGAACTACAAATGTATTAACCAATTACCGATTGACAACAAATATATGCCATGTACCCAATAATGCATATCAATAGTTACTATTATATTTGGGACTCATAAAAAAAAATTATACACATTGTTCATCTAATAATTGTTTCCACTTTGGTGTTTACATTAGTTGGTCATTGCAGTTGGTTTAATAGGTTTGTTACACTGGTTGTTCGATTTGTACCATTTCCAGGTTACGAGGGTTGTTTGCAGTGTGTTGATCCCAAATGATGAGTGTATACTCGATGCGTGGTCTCACAAGGGTCTTGTAACAGACTTCATTGGTATTGCGTTGACATTGGTATATAATATATCTTTTCTGTAGAAAAGCCCTATTGTTTTTTGCTTTCCTTACTACTTGATCTATACGAGTAGTCCAGTTCAGTTTGTGGTGAGTGTTGGATCCCAGATATTTTGTGGGTTCGACTTTCTGTAAGACGTGGCCATGGATGTTAAATGGCTGTCTTATATGTTTTCTCTTGTTGTTAATGTGAATGACCTGACATTTGTTGGGATGGAATTCCATGAGCCAATCATTCTCCCATGTTCGTAGGGTCTCCAGATCTTTGTAGAAGTGCTGCGTCTGTGCTGTGTTTTTATTTTCCTGTACAAGACGTAGTCACCGGCAAATTTTCTAAATGATGATGTGTTGACTGTGCACTCTTGAAGGTCGTTTATTTATAAAAGACGCTGCGCTGGGGAACTTCTGATTAGACAGGTGCAGTGTTGGATCTTCCATTTTCGAGGACGACCTACTGTGTTCTTTCATTTAGAAAGTCTTTAACCCTAACGGGAGGGATTGTGCCTAATATTCATATGATGAAGACATAATCTTTCAATCAGTTGAATTGAGTTCTGGAGCTGGCATGTCAGTTAACTGCTAGTAGTCTGTTGTTATTTATGTATTATTGTCATTTTGTTTATTTTCTTTTGTTACATCTTCTGACATCAGACTCGGACTTCTCTTCAACTGAATGTGCGTATTGTTATGTGTTTACTTTTCTACATTGGCTAGAGGTATAGGGGGAGGGTTGAGATCTCATAAACATGTTTAACCCCGTCGCAATTTTGCGCCTGTCCCAAGTCAGAAGCACCTGGCATTTGTTAGACTTGTATGATTTTTTATTTTAGTTTCTTGTGTATAATTCGGAGTTTAGTATGACGTAAAGTATCACTGAACTAGTATACATATTTTTAAGGGGCCAGCTTAAGGACGCCTCCGGGTGCGAGAGTTTCTCGCTACATTGAAGAGGGGGGGCAAGGGGGGTTCCAATAACAGCAAAACAGCAAATTGATTTGGCTCATAACAGATAACAAGGAATTAAAATGGACAAAAACAGATAACAGTAAATGAAATACTAAAATAATTCGGTCTTTGACAAATCAGTATTTCTTATAACGGATATAATCCTTTGTAATGCATTCCATTTTCTATGACTATGTTTTTAGTATTAATTTATGTATCTAGAATGTGTTTAAATTACTACTCAATATATCTCAATATATTATAATATTTTTTATACGCTCGTTTACGGAACGTATTATGGTATACTGTTGTCCGTCTGTTGTCAACATGTCGGACATTAACTCAAAAACTCTTTAACCATTTGCAATAAACTTTGGGAAATTGTTTATATGTATTGACGTGAGCTCCCTTTTTTTTTTTTTTTTTTTTTTCATAAATTTTAGATTTTAGATTTTGTTTCTGGGAAATGGGTTTTTATTCAATAAAATTGGTTGTTTTTTTTTCTTTCAGTTTTCTGATAATATCTCTAAAATGCTTTCACAAAGCAAGGAATTTTGGTGAATTGTTTATTTCTATTTACATGAGGTAATTTTCAATTTTTATAAATTTTCGATTTTACGTTTCCGAGTTAACGGGTTTTATTAATTAAAAAGGGGTGATTTTCCAGTTTTCAGACATTAACACAAAAATGTTTTCAGCAGACAGCAGTTCTCATGAAACGTTGGTGTATTGTTTATATATATTGACTGAAGCTCCCTTTGTTGCTAATCAAAAAAGTGACCTAAAAGAGTTTGAATATTCTGACTTTTTCTAAATGACCATTTAATAAGGTGTGTGAATTTTTCTTAAAAAAACTATGAGGCAAAGGGGTATATAGGGTAAAAAAATCAAAAGCACCAATTATAAGCATGCAATTTATCAAGTACTTCGAACGAATTTTGACACTCTAAAAGCAATTTATTCCACTAGTTTCAAAGGCCTTATTTGAAAAAATGTTTATCAGCTGAGGTTTTTGATTGTACCAAGTGTACTAGTAAGTAGAATACATAGTTTAGTAGGGAAACAATGGCTTGAAACGAAAAAATCTTGGTTTGTAATGAGTTATGTGCAGCTTCGGACCCAAGTACATGGTTGGAACTTTCATTGTACAATGCATTTGGTTCTGCTTTGAAAAGAATCACAGAGCTGAGTCTATGTATCATATTATATAAAAGGTTAAGTGGTTGTTAGGGCCTAGTCCTTAATTGAGATCCTTGTCAGATATTCCTGGCCATATGTTTTCCTTTTTGTCATATTAAGAATTGATTTAATTTAATATGTTCGTAGGGAAAACAAGGAACATTATTCTCATACAAAAAACTAAGATAATTCTAAATACACATTCATAAAAAAAAAGGAATTTATTTCAAAGGATAATCATAAGATATACTTGAATTGTCCTGGACCTCACTTCTGTGATGGGTATATGTTAATGGAATCCTTCTCTGAATACGGGACAAACATATTAGTAGTGGTAGACCCCAATGGCCAATGATCTTCAATTTATATCGAATATTGACTGTCAAAAAAAATGCTAACATTCCAATTTTCAATAACAGTTAACAGCAAATACATTATCTAAATAACAGATAACAAAAATAATAAAAGCCCAATAACAGCTAACAAAGAATAAGACAATAACAGCTAACAGTAAATATATTTTCAAAATAACAGATAACAAAGAATTAAATTGCCCCATAACAGCATAACAGTTAAACCCCTTGCCCCCCTCATTGAAGACCCATTGGTGGCCTTCAGCTGTTGTCTGCTCTATGGTCGAGTTGTTGTCGCTTTGACACATTCCCCATTTCCTTTCCCAATTTTATTTAATCCGGCTATAGAGACTACCCCGTATTCCATGGTGTACAATTTATGCATAAGTCATATATGTGGTACCTTGTCAGTGAGTTCCATTCAAAGAACATGACATATACAATCAAACAGAGGTTATTAAGATGGTCTTTTATACATTATTATAGTATTAATGAATGGGTGTTTTTATAATGGCCCTGTTATATGTCCAAGGTCTGTAACAATGGTTGAGGAAGTCTGTAATGGCCCGAGGCAACGCCGAGGGCTATTACAGACATCCGAGGCCATTATTAATGACCGAGGACATATAACAGGGCCATTATAAAAACACCCATTTCTTAATACATTTATTAACCAACTGAACAAAAATGTATGTGTTGCTGCTAACTTGATGTTCTGTCTTACTCTTTTAATGACAGTTTAGTTTGAACAAATAATCTTCACCATTATAAAGCTTTAAATATACCAAATATCCAAGATATTAAGTTGAAAGAGATATGTGTTAAAAAACAGGATGAACAGTGATCCCTTTATATGGTTCTTTAATGTTTGTTGCTGGTTACTAAATTAAATAAAATACAAAAAGGTATTATACTCTTTACAACTTAGTTTTATTAACTTTATTAAAAACCCTAACAGGGCTTAATACAGACAAACTGGGCATTAATACAGGGCCATAACAGAAAAACAGGGCCATTACAGAAAAAACAGGGTCATTACAGAAAAACAGGGCCATTACAGAAAAAACAGGGCCATTACAGAAAAACAGGGCCATTAGAGAAAATATGAAATTTAAAAAAAAACAGTCATTTTTGGCAATAATGCACTTACATGTAGTTGGTTAATAAATATTTGAAAAACCTATTTTGTTTTAAGGGAGCTACCATTTAATTTTTATGGGGGGCTAGGATGAAAAATTTTGTCCTGCTTTTTTTTTTAGTTGTAATCTCTGTCCTGCCTTTTTATTTTTTACTCTATTCGGTCCTGCCTTTTTTTTACTAGTTATCCTGACTTTTTTTACACAAATTGTCATCCTGCCTTTTTTTTACCAAGTTGCTCATCCTGCCTTTTTTTTTACTCAAAACTCCTGTCCTGCCTATTTTTATCAAATTTCATCCTAGCCCCCCCCCCCCCATATAAATCAAATGGTAGCTCCCTCAATACGTCAACCATGTAATACAAATTAGACTCAGTGCACAAACAAATATTTATTCACAAACAATGTCGGCTTACAAGAAATACACGGTAACAAAATTAAATGTTTCAGAATCTAATGAATTCTTGGTAATATTTTCAAAAGTGTACACCAAAACGTCGTGATTGGATGAAAACTTCCAAAACAATGAAAATTCAACCAATGTCGTGACGTTATTTTCATTTTGGGGTACGAACAATGAATTACCCAGAGTCCTTTAGACTCTGAAACGACCATTTGGCAATATACATGTACCTTCATATCGATCGTTTCCTGTCCATGCTGATCCATTTTTCTGTGGTTCTGATTTAAGCATAAAGAACGGTTTTTCCTTCAAAAAGAAACGCACTCATCATATACATGTTTATGGTAAACTGTTATTTTAACCGTGCTAACTTAATCGCGGTGGTCATTTATTCGTGATCTTAACAAAATCGACAAAACAGAAGAGCAAAATATTTGTTAACCATTTCGACAGAAGCACTAAAGACGATATACATGTGCATGAAAATTTGTAGCATATTTGTAATGGTATTTTTTTTTGTAATTGTACCTCAGATACAATCACAATGTGTCGTCGTTATCATTACTTAGTTGAATTATATTCTTCTTTTCGTTTTGACGTTTGCTTTGTTGCAGACATCCTTACATTTGAAAATTGATCATCTCTTTATTAAATCGTTCTTAAATAATGCCAATTGTGTATTTCCTAAGTGTGTATTTATATAGGCAGATGCTAATTTTTGAATATAGACGTGTTAGTACAAACCAGCACACTTATCACAATTTTGATATCTCTGTCAATATTGTCGATCTTTTCTTCATACTTCTCCTCTTGTCCTTTCCAAGTGAAACCATTGACAGAATGCCAATCACCTATCTGAAAGAAATTGGTCTGTATACATAGTTGGAGGAAAACAAATACTTATTTAGATAATTAAAAAAGCTCAGAATAGTATATCATGTATAATTTTCTGAATATAATTTAGAAAAAATTCAATCAATTATCTAATAGTGCAACCTCTGGTTCGAAGATGTAAGCACATGTCGGAAGGGAAACTTATTTTTTTTTCTAATCTTGCGTTATTTGTCTAGATTAAGTTAACTTAATGTGAAAAGGTTTAAATTTTTATTGTCATTCTAATAACCCAAAAAATAATAACAATATTAATGGAAAATTGTCGTTTTAAAATCAGTTGAAGCTAAATTATAGATCTATGTATTACATAACATAACTATACTACATGAACAGAAATATCTTTATTCTAGTAAAATATAAAGTACATCTAGGTCCCTATGGACTTATTTGATGCGTACCAATTGATTATAGATTATTTAGTACATAGCTGATGGTCTTGTATTTATCATACCAAAGCAGTGTGTGCCATGAAGTCTGTGTCAGCTGTAATTTGGTCCGCTAATTTGCAATAGATTTACTCGGTAAATTGCAATTAAAACTTGTGGATTTCAGTTTCCAGTACAGGATATCGATCTTAGCGTATCAAAATTCATAACGGAGAGTATTAAATGAATAAAAAAGTAAATATTGCATAGAGGAAGAAATCAGTACCTTTGTAGGCCCAAAATCAAGGGACACTTGATAAACTTCCAAATTAAAATGTCTGCGCATACCATTTTCGTCAAAAGTTACCCTTCCTGTTAAACCATCAAAGTCCATCTAAAATAGAAATCAATATTACATATCAACATATTAGATGTAGCCAACTTTTCTGCAACTGGTCGATTCTATTTTGAATGAGGGAAGCAATACTTATTTCAATGCCTTACCCAGGTAAAGATAATCCTAAGGATAATCCCCAAAGTTAAAAAATGTAACTTGGCAATTGCAATAAGCTATACCAATGTTTGAACAAGTGTAACTACTAAATAATAGATATTTTATTGAAATTTTCAGGCCATATATATCACTGGTTTGTTGGTATATCAATCATGTAATTATTACATAATATTTAAGTTTATGACGAAACGTGTTGCGTATTTTTTTTTCATTTCATTTTCATTTCATTTTCATGTTAATTTTTTTTTAAACAAAGCTACATGTAATTTCAAATCTCCTATAAAACATAAAACAGCAATGAAATGTATGGGTTAATTTAAAAAAAAAAAAGTTATTCATGCACTGAACGTACCGATTTCATCCTTCTCATTATTTCTTGGCCATGCATCCAAGGCCTACCACCGGAACAAGGAATTCCTTTGGTCGTATTAAAGTTGTAAATGTCAGCACGTCTAAATGTGGTTTTAAATACATTAGGGTCACTTTCAAGCATTCCTTTAATCGTGTCCTGTAGTATCGTTGCTGCATCAAAAGAAAGAGCTGCACCAACCTATTGTATTTGTAAAACTATCTAAAGTTAAGTGTTGATGTCAGATGATAAACCTTGTTAAAAATTATTAAAAAAATATACATGTATGTGAATAAATGGCAAAGTAAATATATTGCTGTTTTCATTTGTTTTAAAAATAGGTCGGAATTAACGTGTTTTTTTTTAACTTTAGCAGTACATGTTTATGTGTGTGTCCAACAGCAAATCAGTTTATTGTTTGTAATGCTGCTTTCGACTTCAACATATAAAACAAGCATTAGCCTTTCAAAAAGGGCTAGTCGACTCTTAGCTGATGAAAATGGAAAGTGCTCTCGCTTTGTAGATTAATTGCTTTACTAGAATAGCCACGTGCATCAATCAACAAATTTGACCACACACGTGAGGTCACACGTTATGAAGTAGTATAACTCCAGAAGATTCGACTATTTATAAATAAAAGTTACCTGTGTATCAATATCATAAATATGCATGATTAATGACCAGGCAAAATCTAATTGCTAAAATAGAGAGGACAAATCCGATATTCTACGGGATTGAAGGACATTTACTAGGTTTGGATTGTCCTAACCAATCAATAAACTTTGATTATTCACGTCTCGTAAAATCTTCCAATCAGGTAGCAAGAAAAATTCACGCACTAACTGTCCATCGTTCAATTCTTAATATCGACTCCTAGGAGTCGATAATTATTCTAGACGACCTCTTCAATTAATATGTTCTATCTTATCTCCTTCGAACGCGTATTTAATTTTTATGAATTGGTTTAGGGGAATATTTGATGTGATCGTTCGGAATTATTTGTTTAGTATAAAACCAATATCTTTTCATGAATGTGACCTACCGAATAAGACTATTTACCGGCTTTGTAATAACATGAGCAACACGACAGGTGCCACATGTGGAGAGAAATCTGCTTACCTTTCCAGAACACCTGAGATCACCCCTAGTTTTTGTTTCGTGTTGCTCTGTATTTAGTTTTCTATGTTGTTTCTTGTGTACAATTATTTGTCTGTTTTTCTTTTTTCTTTTTTGCCATGTCGTTGTCAGTTTATTTTCGATATATGAGTGTGACTGTCCCTCTGGTATCTTTCGCCCCTCTTTTTGTATCTCCACTACAGTCTCAGAGAATTTTTATCAATGTTACTTACACTTATTCTGTTGCCCCCTGCTCCGGGCCACAAAGATGTTGATAGTGTTTTCCATTGCCCTATAAACCGGTGTACTTTGTATGTCGAATAATCTACCAGCTGAAATCCTGTGATCTTTACACCACCATGGCGAAACTTTTCTACAGGAAGACTCAAAATGTCCTAATAAATATCACAGATGATATATTTCATGTGCAATTCAGCAAAGCGTTTCGGATGCACGAAATTTATAAAATGTTTTTTTTTCATTAGAAAACCATTATGGTTTTAATGTCAGATATTTTTTTCTTTTAATTTATTCACAACTGATATAAGATCCGACGCTTTAGATCTAAATATATTTCACAAGCAGCTGTCTCCATTGTTGCAGATTGTTTGATGATCTTAAGATATTGCATGGTTACCTTTGTCGATTGGTTGCTGTCGTCTTGACGTTTACTTCTCCCCCTCCCATCTCCTTTAAATTTTGGTCATATTATTAATAATAACGGGGAATGTGGTAAGGATTGATGTGGGACAACTATCCATACGTATCCAAGGACAAGGGATGGGGAAACTTACAATTTCATTTGTATAAGACCAAATAAAAATACATGACAGTGTGGTTCCAGTTACCCTATCTGCCCTATTTTTTAATTAGTCTCAATAATATTGAGCCTACCCTTAACAGTTGTTTGTCATGTTTAATTCAGCACTGCTGAAGTCAGAACGTAGCTCTCATAGACTCAATGTAAAAAAAAACATATAAAAAACTACCTTCATACCTTAACTTTATTTTATGTAACTTGAACCACAAATTCTATTTTATTTGGCCTAAGACGGGACCAATATTTAGCAAAACATTTAATCTAATATACGCGACCGACTCATTATACATGTAAATATTGCAGAATTTAATTATTCGTCAATAAAGGATTTTTAATTCAAACGACTTTGTGTAAAATAATCATTTTTAGATTACCAACAACATTTTAATTGAAGACCTAAATTATCCTAATGGTTAAGATAAATGAAGGAATTGATTATATCATATTGTTTGGTAAGTGATATAGATACCATGGATAAGCGTTGATTCTTGAAAAAGAAACCATGAGCCCGCAGGGCGAATTGTTTGTTTTTCATGAATCAACGCTTATCCATTGTATCTATCACTTAAACTATTGTGATAATGTCTTTTGAAAATTAACGCCTATTCTTAATTAGAAGGTATTGTAAGTGAGTTTAATTAACCATGAGATTGTGCCAAACGATCCATTACAATAAATTAGATATCACAATTAAATGGTTAAAAGAATACAAATATATTATAACACAACACGTCTGCCCTTAAACATCTTCATATCATCAGGCACCCAAATGTTTTCTGTTTTTACAAAATAAGACATATTGGAACTTATTTCTATTTGAATTGATCTTAATTGAAATGGAGAATGTGTCAAAGGGACAACAACCCGTCAAAAACATTATATATAGTGCATATAATAAGTATGTTTCCGAAATTTCTACAATAAGCCTAATTCAAGAGATATCACGATTTTCTAGCATAGGAATTTGCGAATTAAAATTTGTAAAATTATGTAGTAAAACAGATGAAATCATATAATATTAATTTTTAAAACAAAAATGGACCAATATTATGCAATCCATTTTTGTTTTGTTCGAAACATATGGAATAGCCAACCATTATCCGATAATAAACGACCATAATCGCTTTTTTTTACACAAATATCCACAATAACATTCAAAACAAGAACAAAAACTGGAAATCTAGACTATTGGAACAACACAGAGAATTCAGGGATTCGAACCTAAACAGACAAGTCCTTAGCTTTAACTCATTTATCTACGAAACCTCGTGAGTACCAACTCAAACTATACGATTACCTATTATGTATATATAAAGGTAGAAGCCATGTGTGTCCGTTTTACCGATGTGTATCATATATTCATTTATATATATGAAATAGACTTTAAAATCGTAACCTATTGGTAGCCCAGAGGTTTCGTCGATATGTTAATGTCAGTAACAAGTTACAAAATTTATGGCCGGGTTCGAATCCCAGTGAAGGCATATAGAAATTACAAAAATTAAAGGTAAGTTTTTAAAAATAATTCCATTAGTAAACAGAAATCAGGAAATTACTCAATTCAAACTTAATGATATTAGGCACACAAAGGAAACAATAGAATATAATCTGGTAAGTCAATTTCAGCGACTGATTTAGAAAGCGTTGATTCTAGAAAAAGAATCCACGGTAAATGAATAGGCTGACGTCACCACAATGGTTTAAATACAAATTAACATTATCAAATGATTGCCACACGCACGGTTTAAAGTAATTCGTTTTTTTTTTATAAAATCTTGCTTCACTTTCTATTACAAATAAGATATTCAGGTTTAAAGAAAAAGAATGTATAATTACTCTAAAGAGTGTTTGACAACCTGAACAAACAAAAACGCTTGTGATGCTTATCGTGTTTTTCTTTTTCTTTTCTTGTCTAAAACAAGACTGAACAAACAAAAGATTGTTTAAAAATTAAGGCAATTTTGTAGAATTAAGCAATTGTTTTCTTCTCTTTAATAAAATTAACGGTACCAATTTTCTTGCACCAGATGCGCATTTCGACAATACATGTCTCTTCAGTGATGCTCGTGGCCAAAAAAATTGAAATCCAAAGCTTATATAAAAGATGAAGAGCTATAATCAAAAAGGTCCAAAAAGTATAGCCAAATCCGTGAAAGGAATCAGAGCTTTGCATGAGGGAGATACATTCCTTAATTTATAATAATTTCTATCATTTTGTAACAGCAAATTTTAATAACACATAAAATCCGTATTTTCATGCCAGTACCGAAGTACTGGCTACTGGGCTGGTGATATCCTCGGGGACTAATAGTCCACCAGCAGAGGCATCGACCCCGTGGTAGTAATAAAATTAACGGTACCAATTTTAAATTACGATTTAAATTTTTCTATATTGGTTGGTTTATGTCATCCACATGTAAAACTATGTGTTTTTGTGTGCGGTATGTATAAATACATAACCACGTCCAGTCAGACTGAGGACGTAAAACCCTGTCTTGTAGAGAGTGTACCACGCATTTCGTACGGCAAGAACTCTTGCAACAATCATTTTGAGGAGTCCATTGCAAGGCCAAATTTCTGTCCCTATATAGTATACCCCATTTTTCAGCGACATTCGAAATATCATGCTGTTCATTTTTGTAGACAACTAATACAGTACCTACCCTAAGCTTCATACATGAAATATTTGCAACTGAACGTAAGGCAACCAAACAACAAGCAATCCTTATAATATTTTTAGGTAATTGTAATGTGTTTTTATTGGATGTATTATGATAATGAAATGAGTGTGCCGCTTGGCATTGTAAGCATTGCATTAAATCATGTTCTTTATAGATCAAAAGTGTCATAAAATGTATTATGAGCGTTTATGTTACAAGTCCTGATTTTTATTTGTCAAAACGTTCATCGTGCATCAGTGTATCAATTTCTTTGAGAAATAATGTATTTCCAACATGCATGTATTATAATACAATATAGTGTTTGTTTATCACATGTTTATTAAACGTAGTTCTATGACTGGTGTTTTTACTGCCTCTTACCTGCGTTGCTAAAATGTATGAATAATTTTGTTTATTCATTCCAACTTCTCGTATCTACAAGAAACAACAACAGTGATATAAAGAGAAGTAAACATATTCAAATTATCATTTTTACATATCAACTTAAGAAATATAATAATGGTTTGCTTTTACAAATTGTGACTTGTATGGAGAGTTGTCTCATTGTCATTCATACCACATCTTCTTATATCTAGTTAAGGTCATTCTTTGGTTGTATTTAAATGTATTTACCATGTACAGTTATAAGGTATTTATTCCACACATAAACCCATGCATCGCATCTCGTGTTCTCTTGGCTGCTATATAATTATGTTCCCCAAATACTAATATTTGCTGTCCATTTAGCCATTTCCTTAACGTCTAATAATTAACAAATCTTCTTGTATCGTGTCATCAAGCATAAGACAAAGTGGACACCAAGTTTAATTACACTAAAATGGTTTACTTTTTACAAATTCTGACTTGGGTTGGCAGTTGTCTCATTGACCTTATATCGCATCTTGTTATATGTATTCATGACTTCTCTTTTTTTATTTGAAAGTTTCTTCCACCTTACACACGTGAATTATTTAACGTCAAGATATGTTCAAGAAAATGCATTATTTTGCTTCTTTTTTTGATAATGGTGCTGTCAAATGTACATTAAATTTAGTGATTTATCCCCTTTGATGCAACGACGATGTCTTAATGAAGTATTCATTTCAACTCAAGACCCAAAAGAATGTATGCCCATATTAATCAATACACACAAAAAAAAACCAGAGTATTAGAGCACACTGTTATCATTACAGATATTGTTCATTAATGGATGTTTTTGACTTATGATGATCAGATAAAATACTCGAAGCTCGTTCAATCAAAGGTTGAATGCAAGACACAATAACAATCTTAAATCTCTAAAATAAATCAGCTATTGTTCAGAAAGAAAAAAAAGAAGAAATTTTGGTCACACACTTTATTTATAGCTACATACCTGCTGCAGAATTACAGCATATGATTCCTCAGACTCCAGATCAATTAAAATCTGTTTGGTCGTAGACCGTAATTCTTGTGAATCTAGAGATTTGAGGTCGTCATGTGCTTGTTTTATGTTCTGTATTCGTCGTATTTTTATGTGGACCGGTTGATCAGTATTGTTCTGTAAGAGCAGTTCTCTTAATTCCTGATAACGCATTAATCCTTTAAACATATAACAGCATAATAATAGTTTATAATTAAAATATTTGAAATGCGTTTCTAGCAAATAAAATGGAAATAGGATTTGTCTATAGCAGTTGTGGTTTGATTTAGTCTTAAGTACTAAGTCTTGCTTTTGACATGAAGACCAGTATATGATATTGTTATGATTTTACCTACAACTTGTACCGCTGTTTGTAATTTTTGTATGTCAGTGTTGTATTACGATCTTGGTGTGTTTCATGAACAGAGGATGAGGAAAAATATGTTTTTAGTAGGCCATTTATTTATTAAACTTCAGCTTCTGAAGTGATAAATGTAAATCATTTAATCATTATTTTAAAATATAAAAAATGTTATGATATTATGAAATAAACGCATAATATCATAAATACAATGTACTAGGATTACAATTGTGTACATCATATGCGGTCTTCGTCTTTATAAGACTCATCAGTGACGCTCGAATAAAAAGTTAAAAGATCAAATAAAGTTCGAAGTTGAAGAGCCTTGAAGAACTTAAAGTCCGAAAAGTTTAGACGACATCTTATTAAGGTAATCTATTATCAAAAGCTATTGCAATGTTTTATTTTCATAGTAAGAACTTTTAGACCCCCCCCCCCACCCCCCTTTCGCTTACAATCCTTGATAAAAATGTAAATTATTTTGCTTGTTGTATATTGGCTAATTATGGGCCGAATACCTGTTAATGCATTCGACATTCTCCAGATATAGTTTTATGTTTACCTGATGATGATGATTATTTTGGAGACACGACTGTCCCCACTGTGTTATACTTTTATACCAAATAACATGCCGTTCTGTTATTCCGGAATCCTGTATCGGCTGCATAACTTTTGTGATTCCATTAATATTTGCTAAGCATCAAGTGCATGGCAACAATTTTACGTATACTTTTCGGCCAAGAAACACTTAACACTCTATCTAACAGGTTAGTTCTATATAGTTGTAAAGGGTGGACATTCAGAATGGCATTGTAAAATAAATGTATATTCAATAAGGCAAAACGTTTGCCTTGCCACAAATCACATAGAAACCCATCATTGTTACAAGTCTTGAGAGTTTTTAATTGTCGAGACCGCTGATCATATGCTGCATGAGAATAGAATTTAACTACCCATCTGACCGGACACATCTACATATTTATACACCACACACAGTCAAACTGACGCCAACTCTGAGGCAATAGATAGACTAAAGCTAGCCATGGTAGAATTCCACATATTAATACTTTTCTTTATCCCTAAACTTTTCAGGATACACAAAGAAGAAAAAAATGTTTAATGATTACTAATGAGACAACTATTCATCAGAGTTCAAAGGATGTTTATAGATGAAATTATAGATAACCTTGCGATCTTCAACAATTAAAAGAAAACATAGAGTACAATTGGCTATAAAAGGCACCGACATAAAAAAAAAACATGACTCAATTAATTCGATTGATAAAACTAACGACCTAATATATGCCACACCAATTTACGAAAGAAAGAAATGAGACATGAACATACGACAACCATTGAATAAGAGGCCCCCGACTTGGGACAGGCACATACATAATTTGTCGGGAGTAGACATGTTTGTGAACGCCCAACGCTCTCAATACCAGGGAAAGTGAACAAACAAACAATAAAAGAGGACTTAAATCATCAGGTCGATACAAAGCAGACAGACAAGTTACCAAAACACAGATTAGACGTGACAAGTTATTTATACATCATCCCAACAAAACGAAGACACTTAGTATAGATCTGAGATTACTAGCATATACATGTAATGACAGTTAGTTCAAAGCCAATAACAACATATAAAAAAGTCATGTATCTCATAAGCAATGAAATAAGTCTTTATGTCCTAATACAATTCCGCGAGATTTGACTTTTGATAATGACCTTTTCCAAATGAGAATACTATAACTGTATTAGTTAAAAGTAGGTGTAATCAGAAACGTGAACTGAGATTGAAACATGTGCATTTAGTGTAGTAAATGTGTTGCCTATATCCATGTCCTATAGTCTCAGCAGCTGGATACATGTAGGTGTCTCTTCGGGTAATTATTCCGGGATTTCTTATTTTATATTTAAATAGGCCAGGTCTGGTTCCTATTGTGGAAGTCAGTAGACAAATGAGCATTTTTTATAACTAAATGCCACAAAAATGGTATCGAAATAGCTTAGCACGTACGTTAATGTTGTACATGTATATAAGTCAGACATAAATAGTACAGATGACGTGAATTACTATAATATGCTATTTTATAACTTTAATACTAGTATACCTAGACAAATAAAACCGAACAAACAGATTTATCTAAACCAGAGAGTTTTATAAAACATTTATATTCCCTTGATACTTTTTCATGATTATAATAATGATTTGAAAGACGAATTAAAGAAAGGGTTTCGACGTATTGAACTCGTTGATTGTTTTTTTTTAAACAAACGAATATACTGCACTGAGAAAGATGGTATTGAATTCAACAAAAGAATAAATCGTGATTGAAAATCTAATAACTATCGGTATATATATTTTCTAATAAATTAGGTGTCTATATATATATATAGCTATTTTGAAATACTAAATAAATGCCAATATTTTTTTTTATGGGTTTTGAATTAAGATCATATGACTTTTTATACATTTTGATCGATTGACAGACTTAAAGGGAGTAATTTCCTAGTTTATAATTGTAGTATTTAATAATGAATTTTGTCATTTTGATAGTTGCATACTGATTTCCTTAAGCAACGAAAAGGCAATCACAATGTGTATCTGTACTTGCCAAAAAAAATAGCGCTGCACTATATTAGTCAACTTAATGTTACATTGTTCGTTTTGGGCAATTACTCTGATTGAGTCGAAGTTATTATACGTGCAATTTAAGCAACGCTTCAATTGATTACTATTACATTGATTTAGTTGAAGGGCTTAAAGTTTATAATAGGAAATAATTTTGATTAGAGGTTATAAAAGCCAAGATAGCTTTGCTCAAACATTGAAAGCAAATAAAACACTAAATGCTCGATAACCTATTACAATTCGTACTTTTCAAATGTGTTTCATTTTAATCTCTGTAGGATGTTTAATATCTATTTTAATCTTGTCCTTTGGGAATAGAATCATGTACAGCTTCAATGAATTTGGAATTTCCTGCTTTTAACCAGAAAAGGAAATACAAGAAATTTTATGGTTTGCTATACAACAACTATACAATTAAACCGTAAAACTTTAACATGGAGGAAACAAATGACAAGTTTGAAGTCGTTAATTTTCAATTTGTTAGCAGTCGTTATCTCACTTATCTGAAGTTAACTTAGCATTGAGAATGGTTTCACACCGCATGATCTCTTCGAGAATGATTATCACAATTTCCGCAGCAAATTTTCTTTTTATTATACTGAAATAAAACTAAATCTTTAGAATGTTTGTTCTCCTCTTTACACATTTATTTTGTTTAATCGTCTTATGTGGAAGTCATTACAGAACCAATATATTGTGACATTTTCCCGGACGAATTAATCTCGTTCAAATTACAGTAAATGGAAGACTTCACAATAGAATGGTTTTTAGAAAGCTTTAGTTCTGCTTCATATTATTGTATTTACCTAAACATTTAAGTGACATATCGATTTGGTCTGAAATAATAGGGTTTCAGCATGATATCTTTTAAGAAAGGGACACCTTAATTAAAGACAACATCAGGTTTATAGAAGATGTATTAGGTTTTATTAGGAAAAGTCTGACGTTTTGTCAGAATGATCCCACGGATTATTAAAGAAACTTAATAGTCTTAGAAATGTCGAGGAACGACACTGGAAAAGTATTTTGTTTCTACACAATCTCTTCGCAACGACAAGTTGCTTAATTGCATTATTAAGAGATCAGAAATGGAGGATAAAAGAGGGAAGTGCATAATTACAAAGATAAAAGATTGTTTAAGAGCAAGGACTGTACTGAAATAATTATTGTCCATAAGAACTACCAAGTTTGTTAAAAATGTCAACTACGTAGCGACCTGGAAGAATTCAGGAATAATGAAAACAAGGATGTCAAGTCTGATCTCAATACAACTAAAAATTATAAAAACCCAAAAGCGGGAGAGAAATTAAAAAAATTAGTTTGGTATGGAATGTTCTTGCTTTGAAAAAGCAAGGATTCCAAAAATTAAAACAATTGCCTTGCTGATCAAATACATACGATGAGGGGATTTTTAGACCAGCTCTGTAAACTATATAAAATTAAAATAAAAAAAGATGTTTATCGCATTCAGATTTTAGCATTATAGATTTTAAAAGAAACCATGAATCTGTGGCAGTTTTTCCGACGTAGTCGGTATTAGTTTCGGTTTGTGCCCTTTGAACTTAAGAACGCTTCACTATGGCAACAGAATACGCATGCTCGAAGATCCTTTCTGTGATTGGACAAAATGCTGTCATGGTGGGTGATTTGGTTGTGTTTGAAAAAAACCGTCTCGTTAATTATATCGTAATGGAAAGCAAGTGAAAAGCTATAAATATTTGAACTAGATCTTACACAGATTTATATTTTTATTAAAATAATTGTTTCTCTAATAGCTCTTTGCATCCGTGACAGCTGTTTATTCGGGACAATTATATAATTTTTAATGTAAACTTACATGACTGTTAAAACGCACCTACGCATGTGAGATTTCCGCGGGGTTTTGGTGAATGTAAACAGAAAGATACGAGGACCGAGAATACTGAACACAAACAGAGAAAACGTTTACTGTTATTTAAATGGTATCTTTGTGCTTCTGAAGGTTATCGAAATGATAGTTTTAAACATATACTCAAATTTAAATACGTCGGATATCTTTTTTAAAAGATAGTTCTTATTTAAAATTATATTCATGTAGTTAAAGAAAATGCCGCGTGACACAATTTGATGGCAAAAGGCCGACGATTCTGAAAGTTGAATATAATGTGCGTTCCTCGAAAGAATTGAAATATATTTACATATGTTAAAGGGGCACTAGCTATCAAATTCATTGTAACCGATTTGACTCAAATTCTCATATTTGGTTTATAACAATGTAAAACATTTATCCAAACTATCAAAAGTCTAAAATAAACAGTTTACAGAGCATGGGGTAGATTATATATAGGTTCGTTTCGTGTGTATTTTAGTCCAGACGCCATCTAATTAACTATCGATTTGACCTCAGATGACCATATAAGCGATGTAAACAAAAAAAAAAGATACGAATAGATTAAACCAACACGTGCAATTGTATTTTTATAGGTCTGTTTGATTTTATTTTATAGATTAAAAATAGATGTTTCTCATTCTTTTTAACCATATAAGAATGATTTTATGTGCATCGAATTAGTAATCAAATGGTTTACCGTAGTTTCACTTTCATTGTTGACATTCTTTTTCTTTAAATAACCTGTACACGTACAATGCATGCGTTGTCAATCTCTAGCTAGGGGTTAACTTGAAGTTCACATGAATACCGGTTAGAATGATGATGACGTTTTCACTTGCAAGTGAATCAGTCAAAAATTATGTTTAATCGCTTATTTCAACAAAATTAAAGGAAATTGATTGCTAAAAGCAAATTATTATTTCATTATTCCAATTTGATTAATGATTCAATTTGATCTAAAAAAAATCATACTTTATTTCTTTATATATATCGTAGCTAGTGCCCCTTTAAGGCATTTTTCGGAGAAAAGAGGTACATATATATGTAAAAAATATAGCTGTGAAATAGACATACACATAATTTATCTTTTATGAATAACAACCCTTTTGGGTTGTATACCATCGATGGATGGACACCAAACGGTGATGATTTATCATATAATACAACTTTTTATTCTCATTTTTGCAGTCATTTCAATTTTTCAAGTATATATGTTGTACTCTTTGAGATTATAACTACGCCTTTAATGTTTTAGACTGCAGTTGCATGCAAGGATACAATGTCTATAAGATGTATGCATGTAGCACGCACTAGTATCATGCATGCCATTGCCATAGTTTATCGTCCATTAAAAATATGTTACGGACAGCTGCTAGTAGGTGCGGTAAGGACCGATTTTGGCCTCAAATTTCAGGTTCATCTGACGAAAGATTTTGACCACTTTTTAAACACTTAAGTGTCTATTTTATTTGAATTAAGTAGTTTATGTGAAAGATTTTAACAGATTTGGTCATTAAAAACGATCCGATTCAAGCTCAAATATGAAAAATCTACCTAATATGCCGAAAAATGTCACTTTTCAGGTGGTTTTTGGTAAAAATGAAAGTGGCCGCATCCGTGTTCATCCTCAACCTTTATATATAATATGTATTATCATAAAGTCCAACTTACATTTCAATATTAAGAATGAACACGAATGCTGCCACTTTCGTTTTACACGAAAACCGTCTAAAATTTAACTAAAATGCTAGAATTATGAGGATTTCAGTAATTTAGCATGACTTAATGGTGCTAGTACCCTATATATGTGCATTGTATTGTCAAAAACAGCCCATATTTATGTAGCAGAAGCATTCTACTGTCCAAAAAATAACTAAAGGTTTACATTTTAACAATTTTGTAAAACTGCTATATTTTGGGGCCAAAAAGGGGTCTTACTGAACCTACTCCTTTTTAATGACTCCGTCAGTATTTAAAAAAATAGTGCTGTATGAGAAAAAGCCACGCCAATTTTTAGATGGATACTTCAGGAAACAACTTTAAAGAAATAATCGTTCGAGAGCAGACGTAAGCATCATATTTCATTAAAATTCCCCAATTTCTATTCTCAATTTTATACATTACATTATGGAGAAGCGTCAGAAATAAAATATAATCTGAATAAACACAACGTGGTATGTTTACTCTAAGAGTAAACTACAATGTACATGTAATTCAACCCGAAAACATGATATTTTCATTTTTTATTGATTCATGAACAACAAAGCTAGAATAAAGATTTATGTTTTTTGAGGGTGTGTTAAAGTTCGTTAATTCGACAGTCTTGTCGAATCTGTTTTTTAATTAGATCTGTAAAACATGGAGAAGCCAATATTAAGATGGATACTTCAGGAAACAACTTTAAAGAAATAATCGTTCGAGAGCAGACGTAAGCATCATATTTCATTAATATTCCCTACTTGCAATAGTATAAGTACCGCAATAATGAATCATTCCCATACATGAAGTTGTAGATCCAATTAAAAAATCTTATAAAATCTTATTCATGTATTTATATTTTTCTATATAGTTGGTAAAGCATCCTCAATCATGAATGTCTGTTAACGGCAGTCTATTCCTACACCAATAAAACGTGAATTATGTGGATGGGAATTTTAACCTTAAATTACATAAACAATAAGACTAGAGCATGAAATTACGATGAATCCAACAAATAACGTGGTACAACACACTAAAAACTAAAACAGAACAAACGTCTACATGCCTAGTCAATTATAAATAAAGATAAATAAATAATACGTCCTGTAATTTACACGATTGCTTTAAAACTCGTTGTATTTTTTTATATCACACTATGTCATCAAGTAGAAAGCCATTCCATTGAAGGATGATATGGTGTTTTCTGTAATTATGGTTTCTCATCCGTATCAGAAGAAGGTGTGATTTATTGCCATGGGGTCGATTATTTACTTGACAAGAATAATACTTTACTAAAAATACTTGCGAAATATATTTTGGTTCATAATATGAAGATATATAGTTTAGGTGTAAGGCGATTTTACCCAATAGAATTTCGCACCACGCTTTTCTCGGTGGAACAAATTTTTTGCACCCCCTCTCAAATTCTGGATCCGCACCTGATTTCAAGTGTTTCTGTGCTCAGAACCACCTCTTTACACGAGTGGGCTGAGAATGTTATGCATTAATATGAATTGGGGTGGGAGAGGGATCACTCTTTCTTTGAGATTATAACTACGCCTTTAATGTTTTAGACTGCAGTTGCATGCAAGGACACAATGTCTATTAGATGTATGCATGTAGCTCGCACTGGCATCATGCATGCCATTACCACAGTTAATCGTCCATTAAAAATAGGTCACAGACAGCTGCAAATTTTAATGACTCCGTCAGTATTTAAAAAAAAATAGTGCTGTACATGTATGAGAAAAAGCCACATCACGTTTTGGAGAAGCGTCAAAAATAAAATATAATCTGAAAAAACGCAATGTGGTATGTTTACTCTAAAGAGTAAATTCATTCAACCCGAAAACATGATATTTTCATTTTTTATTGATTCTTGAACAACAAAGCTAGAATAAAGATTTATGCTTTTTGAGGGTGTGTTAAAGTTCATTAATTCGACAGTCTTGTCGAATCTGTTTTTTAATTAGATCTGTAAAACATGGAGAAGCCAATTTTTAGATGGATACTTCAGGAAATAACTTTAAAGAAATAATCGTTCGAGAGAAGACGTAAGCATCATATTTCATTAATATTCCCTACTTGCAATAGTATAAGTACCGCAATAATGAATCATTCCCATACAAGTTGTAGATCCAATTAAAAAATCTTATAAAATCTTATTTATGTATTTATATTTTTCTATATAGTTGGTAAAGCATCCCCAATCATGAATGTCTGCTAACGGTAGTCTATTCATACACCAATAAAACGTGAATTATGTGGATGAGAATTTTAACCTTAAATTACATAAACAATAAGACTAGAGCATGAAATTACGATGAATCCAACAAATAACGTGGTATAACACACTAAAAACTAAAACAGAACAAACGTCTACATGCCTAGTCAATTATAAATAAAGATAAATAAATAATACGTCCTGTAATTTACACGATTGCTTTAAAACTCGTTGTATTTTTTTATATCACACTATGTCATCAAGTAGAAAGCCATTCCATTGAAGGATGATATGGTGTTTTCTGTAATTATGTTTTCTCATCCGTATCAGAAGAAGGTGTGATTTATTGCCATGGGGTCGATTATTCACTTGACAAGAATAATACTTTACTAAAAATACTTGCGAAATATATTTTGGTTCATAATATGAAGATATAATAGTTTAGGTGTAAGGCGTTTTTACCCAATAGAATTTCGCACCACGCTTTTCTCGGTGGAACAAATTTTTTGCACCCCCTCTCAAATTCTGGATCCGCACCTGATTTCAAGTGTTTCTGTGCTCAGAACCACCTCTTTACACGAGTGGGCTGAGAATGTTATGCAATAATATGAATTGGGGTGGGAGAGGGGTCACTCTTTCTTTGAGATTATAACTACGCCTTTAATGTTTTAGACTGCAGTTGCATGCAAGGACACAATGTCTATTAGATGTATGCATGTAGCTCGCACTGGCATCATGCATGCCATTACCACAGTTAATCGTCCATTAAAAATAGGTCACAGACAGCTGCAAATTTTAATGACTCCGTCAGTATTTAAAAAAAAATAGTGCTGTACATGTATGAGAAAAAGCCACATCACGTTATGGAGAAGCGTCAAAAATAAAATATAATCTGAAAAAAACGCAATGTGGTATGTTTACTCTATAGAGTAAACTCATTCAACCCGAAAACATGATATTTTCATTTTTTATTGATTCTTGAACAACAAAGCTAGAATAAAGATTTATGTTTTTTGAGGGTGTGTTAAAGTTCGTTAATTCGACAGTCTGGCCGAATCTGTTTTTTAATTAGATCTGTAAAACATGGAGAAGCCAATTTTTAGATGGATACTTCAGGAAACAAGTTTAAAGAAATAATCGTTCGAGAGAAGACGTAAGCATCATATTTCATTAATATTCCCTACTTGCAATAGTATAAGTACCGCAATAATGAATCATTCCCATACAAGTTTTAGATCCAATTAAAAAATCTTATAAAATCTTATTTAGGTATCTATATTTTTCTATATAGTTGGTAAAGGATCCCCAATCATGAATGTCTGTTAACGGTAGTCTATTCATACACCAATAAAACGTGAATTATGTGGATGAGAATTTTAACCTTAAATTGCACAAGAAATAGGACTAGAGCATGAAATTACGATGAAACCAACAAATAACGTGGTACAACACACTCAAAACTAAAACATTACAAACTTTTACATGCCAAGTCAATTATGAAACAGAGGTAAAGATATAAAACTTCCTGTAATTTACACGATTGCTTTTAAACTCATTGTGTTTTTCATATCACACAATGTCATCAAGTAGAAAGCCATTCCATTGAAGGATGATATGGTGTTACCTGTGATTATGTTTCCTCATCCGTATCAGAAGTAAGCGTGATTTATTGCCATGGAGTCGATTATTCACTTGACAAGAATAATGCTTTACTAAAAAATACTTGCGAAATATATTTTGGTTCATAATTTGAAGTTATATAGTTTAGGTGGAAGGCATTTTTACCCAAAAGGATTTCGCACCACGCTCCACTCGGTGGAACGAATTTTTTGCACCCCCCTCAAATTCTGGATCCGCACCTGATTTCAAGTGTTTCTGTGTTCAGAACCACCCCTTTACATGAGTGGGCTGAAAATGTTATGCATTAATAAGAATTGGGGTGGTGTGGGGGCGGGTGTTACTTTCAAGCCGAACTTCTGTACCCATTTTTAACCGAAAACCAAATTTATCCCTCACCCTTTTCATGTATTCTCGTTGCGGTTCCCCGGAAGGAAGATCTCTCGACCTTTTAAAATTCTGTTGTTAAATAGCTGAGAGCGTCAATGGAATGTATATCCCAAAGTGTTTCAGTGTAAGATCAATCCGCATCTGATTTCAGGTGTTTTCGTGCTCAGAACAACCCCCATATATGAGTTGTATTAAAAATGTATGCATTAATATATGAATTGGAGTCATATTCCAGCTTCACTTCCTTTTTTACCCATTTTTAACTGAAACCCGAAGTAATCCACTATCCTTTACGGTATACTTAGTTTAAACAGATTTATTTATAGTGGATTGGGAAACAAGTTTTGCAACTTATATTAATCCCTTTCCACTTTGCGGGTGCGAGTGCTGCCTTGTAGCGGCATTAGCCTGCTCTTTTTCGAAATCTACAAGGGTGTCTTTAACGTGCAAGAGATATGGCTCCCTCTTAACACGGGTCAGCCATTTATCGTCCCCTTCCGACGAACTATCATCGTTTCCTCGAGACCATACTCGCAAATGGTGTACGGTATACTTTTTGCTATGCAGACCATAATACTTACAGACAAAGCGGAAATGATGACGACACGTAATTTGTTTTTGCTAATTTGCTAATCCTTTACCCAAAATATATTTCGCAACATGCTCCGCTCCGCAGAACAATATTTTTGCACACCCTTCCACTAACATTAAATCATAGATCCGCACCTGCATTATGGTGTTTCCGTGCTCAGACCCCCTCTCATTTACGAGTGAGGTAAACATTTTATGCATTAATAATACATTCCAACTGCACTTCGGTACCCATTTTAACCGAAAACTGAAGTAATCCCCGCACCCTTTTAATGTTGAATTGGAAGGAAAAGCTCTTGACGTGTAAAAAAAATAAAAATCTGTTGTTAAATTGCTGATAGCGTCAAGGGAATGTGTATCACACAGTGTTTCAGTGTATAAAAAAATATTTATCGTATCTGATACGAAATACAATTAAATTTTGCCAGGCAGACTTTCAATGACGGAAATTATTTCCATACTCAACTCCTCAGTTCTCCAGACAGTGGAGGAAAGATACAGAACAACAACAACAACAACAACAACGATGGCACGTAATTTCAGAACCGAACGTCTTGAAGGACGGTCGAACTGGTTTTTTCCGATTTTAACTTCCAAATACTCCCAAATAGAGCATACAATAATACTTTAAATGCGCCAAGTAAACTTTGTATATGTTTACAAATGTTTATTTAATACAATATCAATACTAACAAAACTAGTATGCTTACCTGCATCGGAATCATAAACATAGAAAATGTTCTTCCACTTTTTGGCAAAGATCAAGTCTCTCAAGATACGTGTTAATGGTGGCTTCATGTGGACTTCATACTTCCCTTGCGTGCTTTCCAAAATAGAGCTGATTGTAATATATGGCATATGGAATTTGTCAGAGTATGACGTCAGGATATCTTGCGAACGGTAAGATTTCGTACCAAATAACGCAAACACACCATTCGACATCGATGTGCATACTGAAATAAAGATATTCAGATAAATGTTCATGTATGAAGTTCAGAAGTATGAAGTTCAGAAGTATGAAGTTCAGAAATAACTTGGAAAGCTGAATTACTTTTATAAATGAAACGATATACAAATTGTGAAATAGTTAAGTACAAAATCACATTAACGTTATTGTACATTAAGTAACTTTATATAGTATGTAGCAATTTGCTGGTAATCATACTCTATGATTTTACATTATTTTGACGTTTCAATTCCTTGCCTTTTAGCGAAGCAAACATAGAAGAAGTTTGGTATCATAGATATTGTCAAGCTTTGTCCTTCAAACGATTAAGAAAAATATATGCTAGCGCAAGTTTCGAAAACCTTTGATTATTAAACCTAGTATTTTATATGTTGCTCACATAACCTATTAAGTAACGTAATTCTTTTTTCTAACATGTCTTAAATCGTATCACAATCTTTTTTTTTTACTGAACTCACTGGGATTAAAGTCATTAAATGGAACCGTAGTTAGTCTACTGTGTAGCTTTCTAATGGAAAAATATATCGTGGCAGAAAAGCGCTGTTCGTTTGATTCTTTTGTGGTCACAATAAGCTATTGATAAGCTACTTTTAAACGAAATATAATGATAATTCTACTAGATACGTATTTCAGTGTACTAACATACGAATATCTTGTATATTAATACAATCGGCTCTATGGACTTATAACTGAATACGAAAAGCGAGAATTCCAAATAAGCAACCGGAACAAATTTATTTATATCGTCAATAATAATACATGGAATACCAATTTCGGTTTCACTCCAATGTTGCATAATTTGAATAGCACGATAGGAATGTCAATTTATATGGTATGGTATAAAACTGTTAATTCGAAGAAATAGATTTGACATATAAGACTATTTTTTAAATGATAAACAATCCATCCGTTATTGTAAAGATACGCTTGTAAATATAAAGTTCATTAAATTATTAAGCTCTTATTTAATAAGTGCTACTGACAACTAATCTCAGATTTTATGACTGCTATTTTTGCTGTCGACATTAAACTGTATTTCAAAATATTTATAGAATTGTGCTACGTCAGCAAAAGCTTGCTTGGGAATACAAGATTTGATTGAAGTTAAACTTTGTGACAATATAAAGTAGCATTTTTTTAATCAAAAATAGATTACCTAGTAATTTCAAAGAAAACGAAAATGTTATGTATATATCAAAATGTAATCTATGATGTAAAATCCGTATCATGTTTATCTGAGTTCTAGAAATCATAAATAAAAACAAGTTTATAGTGTTTCATTGGAAACAATCTGTTTATGTTACTATTCAATAAGTGTAGCGTCGCGATGTATTACAAAATCACGCCTTGTTGGTGATAACTCGGTAACCGTAGTAAAATGGTAAAATGCATAAAAAACAAAATAAGAGAAAAGAAAAGAGTGCAGCATATTAATTCATAATTTCATTTACTAATAGTTTTAGAAGACAGTGATTTTATAACTATAGACAGTTATTCTGGAGAAAAAAAGGAATTTGTAAATGTTCTTGATACCAATCATTGCATGAAAAAAATATCAAATAAAATGACAATATTCTTGACACTTTTTCCTGTTTGTGCCTTCATCATCGATTCCAAAATGTTTAAAGTATATCAGATGTCAACATTACGTTTTTTTCTTCTTTCCTTTATCATGTTCATGGTAGTTAACATACGATCATAATGATCTCATTAAAACATGTCGTCAATTATGGTGCTGCCAGAAGTTACTTTCTTGTCGACTGAAATAGCATCGCTAATAATTACACAAAACCTCACAGGAACAGGTTGATTAAGTCTGTAATGCATTACAAAGGGCTGTTTCTAAATAGAGATACGAAGATTTGGTATATTTGCCAATGAGGCAAATCTCAAACCAGAGACCAACATAACGTAGAAGTGAACATAATTTTATAGGTTATCGAACGGCCTTCAACAATGAGCAAAACCAATAACGCGATATAACTACGAACCATGCTTTGTACATTACCGTCACGCTACATGAAATGCACAATGCAACAGTCCAAAGGGCGATATACCAGCCTATTTTCACGGATTTGGCTATACTTTTTGGACCTTTTGGATTATAGCTCTTCATCTTTTATATAAGCTTTGGATTTCAAATATTTTGGCCACGAGCATCACTGAAGAGACATGTATTGTCGAAATGCGCATCTGGTGCAAGAAAATTGGTACCGTTAATTTTATTTTTTTACTACAAGGACACATTAGTCTGACTCCGAGTCAACCCGTATTTGTTCTGACTCCTTATTGCTATGTGCTTGGCGGAAAAGCAGCAATTATCAATTTTATAAAGGTTTGATTTGATCTGACCGGAAATCGAACTCACGACTTTCTGAAATAGAACCGCGCATGCTATCACGAGACCATCATGAGTCCACCGAGACCGTATATATATATAATCATTGGGTTCTGGACACTGATACCATTGATCTTCGAGTCGACAAAGATTCTTCATTTATAAAAATCTGTACTGAACATGGACATACGTGAGATAACTATAATAGTTGATAATGATTTATAAGCCACACAAAAAGAAAAGCAATATTAGATTTAAAATCTATACACACTTAGTCCGGAAGGATTTTTTGGTCAATAACAGTACAGCCACTTGTCTAATAACGACTTATCATGATAAACGAGCATCATTAGGAACCTAATCGCAGGAAAATGTTCTTTAATAACCGTATGATATAAGCCGGGGCTTAATTTGCTCCTTTAATGTCTAGAACTCATGTTTTATTCATTTTAGACTTAATAGAATGACATTGTATTGCCTTTGGGACTGTCAAATTAACTCACGACTAGAAACACAACTTATCACATCTATGCGTACAAATGGCGCCTATTATCCATTTTAACAACCCCTGATCAAATAAACTACAACGAATCTCTATTGTCAAAATGTTACTTCAAGAGATGATTTTTTCTGATGACCAACAATGCTGCAAGCTTTGAAATCCCCTTTCAATATAATTAATCAGCTCTACTCATGCGTCTATAAAGCAACAAGTAAGGAAAGAAACATTGACGTAGGATTGTTTTCAGTTTTAGTTTGACACGTAGAACGGAAGCAGCTATCAAATACATTTAGCTGCATCTTTCTGAAAATTGTAATTTTAGATTTTGTCATATAGGTTTGCTTATAATCGGAATTAAATTATTATGTCATCGTTATTTTTCATGCTAGATAATATGATATTTATTTTGAATGTGTAACTTAATCATCTCATTCTTGTAATCGATCTATTTTTTTTCTCATTAAAGCAGTAGCATGTTCGCTTAAAATTCATTATAAAAGTAATCTTTTACCAATTCTTTGCAATCAAAATGTCAATTCAGGCAAAATTCAATTTTGGTTTAAAAATCAAATTGAAAATTAGCTATAAATGTTTTGGTATAAAGTGAATTTTCCAGCCAACTTTGAAATTGAAAATTGATTAGCATTTTTTTCCAGTTTGGAACAATAAGAAAGGAGGGGCGAAATATACCAGAGGGACAATCAATCTGTGCCCGTCCATGTTGTATAATTGTAATGGTTCAAATAGTCTTACCATTGTATTGAAATTTTGCGTTTCTTTTGATGGTAAGTATATAAAACCGATAGTAATACGAAGCCTAAAAAATCTTCGTTGTTGCATAATATCTGAAGATAATGCAATAGTTGTTGTATGTTAACACAATGATTATTCATTATGGATGTATTGTGATGAGATATCCTTGTTCCTATGTTTTACTTCCGATTACACTAACAATGTTAAATTGTTACATGTCAAGTGCAACAACTAATAACAAATGACATTTGGGTTTCCTTCTAGTTTATGTCTAGTTTTACCTAATTATGGAAACAAAATTCTTAAATTTAATGAAAACTGAAACTTTTTTTAAGTTGCTTCTTCCGCAATATTGAGCTAAAATATCTTTCCGTAATGTTAATTGCCAAATATTAATTGGATATTCAACACGGAATTATTTTAATTTGGATTTTGAATGTATTAAACTAATTTACTCTCTGAAGAATGTCAACCAAAAATGTTCCTCTTTTTATTAGTATCGTATCGAATGCATGTAAAAATAATATATTAACAATCCATATGATTTTTTTTCAATGAAAACTTTAACTGGTTGTTTTGTAGCTTTGTATTTCTCTGATGAGTAAAGCACTTATTAACTATATAAGTTTGTTCTTATGTTGTGTTGTTACATTTGTACATTACTATTCCAGGTTATGAGGACGGTTGGGCTCCTATCAACACAAATTTTGTATGTGCCTGTCCCAAGACATGATTTTGTCTTTCATTGGTTGCCGTTTGTTGCTTTACACCATATTTAATTTTCGTAAAGGTTTATTTTTTGGAACAAATCAGGCAGTTTGTTTTCGCGTTTGAATTGTTTATCATTTGATATTTAGGAACCCTTTATAACTTGATACTGGTTTTGCTAATTGTTGGAGGCCATACGATGACCTAGTGTCGCTATCGTCTTCTTCATTCTCTCCGGGATAGTATTTATATTGAATTAAGGGTGAATATAAAAGTAATTCTATACTGACGGTCAGATTAACACAGAAACGTAACAACTGAACGATTGCCATTGTTTTTTTGTTAAACGAATGAGGCTGTGACCTTTCAATCTTAAAACAGAATAACCCAAAACACAAGAACTATTACTAAATTTTATCGAACGAATTCGTTATGTGGTCTCCTAATATCAGACGGACACAATTACACAGAACACAGAGACGGACCGATTATCACTGAATGTAAGCCAACAACATGGCTGGTGTCGTAATAACCGAAAACGTAAAAGAACGTTTTTTTTAGCTAATCCGTTATTCACTGACAAGTCGTTTATAAAGCAAAAACTGTTAATTGAAAAATAGTGCAGCGAGAGGATTGTAATTTGTTTAATCGCACGTTTTGAAACCTTTGGAGATTACAATAGTACAATTAATATCATTTCAATTCTCGATGCTCTATGCGATAATTCACTTAAATGATTTTTCTATTATATGCGCGAAGAACAAAACGTATTCGATTAATTTTTGAAGAGATTTAAAATGTCGTTTTATTTCTTTGTTTTGAGTTATCACAGCTGAATTGGTAATGCATTTTATATCTGAAGGCAAGAACAAAATGTTGGATGCACACTCTACTCTATCGGTATTTTAAAGTCAAGTTGTTTGTTTATATAATCTTAAAGCGTTTTTACATGTATTGCTTTTATTTAGTTGTAAGTCTTTTTTTATATAATTAATATCAGACACTACAAGTTAGGTCAGTGTAAGTATCAGAAACATTAAATTGCTTTCAGTATTTTGTTTAGTTCAGCAAGAACTTTTTGGAAGTGATCCACAAAAGTACGGTTAAATTTCTGAATCAAACGAGCACTTGATTCCTTTCGCATAATAAACACTAAAACAGAAATTCATATACTAACAACATATACTTTTTCTTAAGAGGCATCTATAGAGTAGACATTTGAGATTTTATAGTTTTAGGCAAATTGTAAGAACGTTTTTCGCTTATTGTATGTGCTTTCTATATAAATATTCACCTCTTTTTTTTTTTAAATAATTCGTTCAGTACTACTTCAGACAATAAAAGAGATAAATACATTATTTTTTTCGATTTTTCAGTAATATTTTAACCAGCAAAGGTTATATGCAAAATTATATCAAAATCTGAAACATAGCCCATTTACTGTTCCTTGACCTTAGGTTGCCTTAGTGCATTTCATAATAATTATATAAACGGGATAAGTAACTAGAAACTACAAAATATATTGTTAACAATGAAAACGAAGCGCTTTTTTGAGTTACTTTCACCAGCAACACTTAGGGACTTTCTGTTTTGAATTTTCGTCGGGGTTCAGTACTTTTGTTATTTTACTTTTCACCAGCAACTATCAAAGCAGAGTTTTTGAATGTCAAGTACGTATATATAAAACCGAAACAGTTGAACAGCTATATAATAAAAAAAAATGAGTAAGAAATAATAGCCAAATCGTGCTATGGTCACCTTTGTCTGAGGGAGTTTAAACTATAGTTTCTTTATAATTCCAAATTTATAAATAGGCAAATTAAGAAAAGTTTGTTATTAACCATTGAAATTACAACCAATCACACCAACCAACAACTATCAGGTCCTTTAGGCCGTGCACACAAAGACAAGCAGAAAACAATAACAAATGGTCCACAAAACAAACATGTAAGGCAGTTTTATGGGCAGACAGAATTGCACACACACCTACAAAGTACAGATACAAATGTACGATAGAAAGATCCTTTCACTTTAGCTAGGAAGTTAAAGACGACAGACATTTCTGATAGTAGGATAAAAAATGAATAAGAATCTTACTTGCTTGAGCCAGTTTATAACTGTCCGACTTGTCGACATATTCAACAGGAGTATGTAGCTCGAATGTCTGTGTTTCAATTTGTTTTAATATTTGTACACTGTAGTAAAACCCTGTAAACGTCACTTCGTCTCGTCTGTCCTGGATTATACCTGGAAAAGAAGGCATTCTATATGACAAATGTAACTATGATTTATATTTAAATTGGCAGTTTAAGTGTTTCTGATAAAATCCAATCATATACTAGGGCTCGGGCAGTCTTATCCAGTAACAATATTTGCTCCTTAAACGGAATACCAGTGTTGTCATTGGAAAGGTGCATATACTGTAACGTTATTAATTAAGATTTTGGAGCACCTGTGCATAATGTACTATCGAGACCAGCACATTTGAAAAAATAATAAGCTTTTGAGACCATAAACAAACCGAAATAAGACAGATTAGCTGACAATATTTAGGTAAACATTTTCTATTGCGATTGCAATTTAGTTCTTCTATTTTGACTGCAATTTTTGATTAAGTATAATTATTCTATTGTGACTTCAAGTTTTTGTTAAGTATAATTCTAAAATATATATAGTGAACGCATATTTTAAGGTAATATATTGATATTGCTTGTAGCCGCATTATTTTTTTTAATCACAAGTTATGGACACAGATTCTGAGATGAAAAAAAAGGTAATGGTGAATTATTTAGTGAAGTACAGATAGTTCGTGTAACCACTGCATCGGTTGCACATACGATCATGCGATAGTATTTTTATATACTAAGTTATTGTAAGTTATAAACAAAGACATGCTCACAATAAGATATATAAAATATAATAAAAACTTAATACATTTTGTGAGAATAAAAAAAGCTTATTACTTACCTATAGGTATCTGCCATTGGATATTTCTATCACGAAGTTCGGCTATGATGAAATTTAGGAATAAAAGGACAAGTGCGATCCTTGTCACCATACTTTGGCCATCCATCATCAATGTCCGTTTATTTCCGCGTACTGTTAGACAATCACCATTAACAGTACTATCTTCATTATTGCACTCGATGTCATCTGCACCTGATCAGCAATTGTGGGGCAATCCCTAGTGTCATTAAAATTAATTTGCTCCACAAAAAGCATGTAAATTATCTCTTATGCCTTATTTATTGTCAGCATACGAAACAGAGATCATTAATACAGACAAACGGGATTTATTTTCAATCCGATCAAATCTCTGCACTGAATTAAAACAACATCATATTTTCAAAATAATGCCTTTTTGATGCATGAAGATAAAATCACTCTATTGAAATTTTCTTCTGTTCATAAATCGTTATCTGTCTTTTATTCAAATCTATTGTAGTCAGTTTCTCTAATGTTCTTGTTTATTGATTCTGATCAATCACTCCTGATTGTTCCTCATAGTATTGTCCAGAGTCCACAAATATAGAATCTTTCTTTTTTTTCTGCTTCAAAAACATCAAGTTAAAAGATTTAACTTTTCATCATTCATCACAAATCTGTCATTTTTACATCTATAGAAATGACTTCTGTGTCATACGCGATAGTCAATTATAGTACAAAACGTTTTAAAAAAGCAATTATTTTAGTTTTTTATATGTCTTTTATCCATTACGCAATTCCATTTTCTTTAGAAAACATTGCTGACATTTCCTCTTTATTGTAGATTTTTCTATTGACATGGCACTGTCTTAAGACATTACTATTGTCAACAAGCTGTCACCGGCTCTAAAGAAAAATAATTACACGGATGTTGTTAGCAGGGGAAAATGATGGATTCCAAAGTTCTATCCCTTTGCTTATTAAATCAAAAACGGTCTTGTAAGACACCGATGAAGATCATCTCATAAATCATAGAAAATTGTCTGTGGAAATGCCGATCCCTGATTAATTTGAGCAAACATACTGGTATCAAGTAGAGAGAAAAAAGATTTTTTAAGTTTACAAATCAAATTAGAAAAAGAAAGCGTTGTTGCGAGGTGAGAATTTTCTAAGAAATTGAATCAATTATATGTAATTATTGTAAATTTCTGCCGATGACATCCGTTTTGTCAAATTATTTACGACGCTAATTAATGATTTAAGAACCAGAGTTTCTCGGAGGGAAGCTGTGTTTTCAAATATTGTAAAGTATATTATATGAAATAACTGTGGGCAATTTATCTACTGCCAAATAAGCGTAAGAAACCAATGCATCATAATTTACGTCGTCTATTCTGAACTGGAAATAGTGATAACACTACTAATAGTGTAATTATATCTGAATTCTTGAGATTTTTTTTAAAGTACGAAAAAGTCATCTGTAATATCTAATAAATTGTTGTTGTCTTTTATTCAAATTGTATCATTAATAAGTGTTTTGTATAGATTTTAAAGTGTGTGTACCTTATATTTTTCCACCCATCAAATTAAGAAAAAAGTTTAACAGTCTTTAAAAGAAAAAAGTGTTGCCTTCAATTCGCCATATGTAGATGTTGACGTCAATCCAAGGACCGAGTTCTTCAGCGATTGTCTTTAGTTATATCTGTATAATTATCAAAGGTATCAGGGTTATATTTAGTACACCAGACGTGCCTTTCGTCTACACAAGACTCATCAGTGACGCTCATATCAAAATATTTAAAAAGCCAAACAAGTACAAAGTTGAAGAGCATTGAGGATCCAAAATTCCTAAATTCGGCTACGATAATCTTTGCCTGGGATAAGAAAATCCTTAGTTTTTCGAAAAATTCAGAGTTTTGTAAACAGGAAATTTATAAAAATGACCACATTATTGATATTCATGTCAACACCGAAGTGCTGACTATTGGGCTGGTGATACCCTTGGGGACCAGCAGTGGCATCGACCCAGTGGTGTAAATAGTTATCAAAGGTACCAGGATTATAATTTAGTACGCCAGACGCGTTATGTTATTTATTAATTTGTGTGATATTAATTGCAAATCTGTTGATGGTATTCACATCCTGACTATACTTGGGAAATAACGAGTAAAAATCAATAAATAGAATAAGCACATGTTTACTTGGTGAAGACAAAGCGTCGAGAATTGTATAGCTTTACTGCTTTGCTTTTACTTAAATGATGACTTTTTGTTATGTATACCATATTTCTTATTCAAACATGTTACTAACATGCGTACTAAATTATAATCCTGGTACCTTTGATAACTTTGTTCATAGGCATATGTTGAAGCACATTATGTCCCATACAGGCCAAATACAATTTATATTATTGTATGACTTGATGAGAATGGGATATTGAAACATGACGGAGTTTAAAAAGTACCTTGTTCGTACTTTATTTCCTTCGTGTCTGTATTGACCTGCTAAGAACGGCAAAACAACATGTGCACAACAAGTTTTAATAAAATATTAAGTGATTTTTTAAATGTTAATTGAATTATTAATAAAGTTTCATGTAAAAATACAATAGAAGAAAACATATCGAGGAATGCCTTCTTTGAAACCTCTGCTGGTAGACGGCCAGTCCTCGAGGATATCATTTTCATGATCTCTGTAGTCAGTGCTTTAAAGTACCTTTATTATTAGATTATAATTAATCAAATAGTTATGAAAACCCATTTGTCGGATTTGTTTATTTTTGTACTGGCTTTTTGGACACTTTTATAGGGCTCCACATAACTATTCAAGTAATTCTCCGTTGAAAAGAAACAATAATTTTAAAAAACATAGGTCAAGACTCCATTGGAAAAGTTCACCATAACTGGATGCATTTGTTTCGGAGATCGACATTTTTGTTATTTGCCTTTTCTCTATTTGTTCCTTTTGTTTATATGGCCCACACTTTTTACAAGTATTTAAATCAATGGCTTTCAAATGTTGATGTTTCAGAGATTCTGGTGAAGATAAATCTGAAAAGTGATTCGGACGCATTGAAAGTAAAATCACAAAAATACTGACCTCCGAGAAAAATTCAAAACGGAAAGCCCCTAATCAAATGGCAAAATCAAAAGCTCAAACACTTCAAACGAATGGATAACAACCGTGGTTTTCCTGACTTTTTACAGGCATTTTCTTCCGTAGAATGGAGGATTGAACCTGGTGTTATAGCTAGCAAAACCTCTCACTTGTATGACAGTCGCATCAAATTACATTATATTGACAACGATGTTAAATTTAGTTTTCACTATCAAACAGTAAATCTCGATTCTTCTACATTACAATATATCAAATGTAATAAAACGTACTAATGTTGTTACTTTATTGCTAGAAATGTATACTAAGTTTTACTCACAACTTTTCGAAAATACTTTGTATTTCATTAGATGGAAGCATACAAAAAATGGCAATAAAAAAACATAAATCATCACAGAAACACTGTCTGCTATTCTTAGGAATATTTAAATTACAGCTACCGAAAAGAGATATTTTGCCTCTTCCATTTTGATCACCTCTTTATAAAATCAGGAGACAGCAAAAATGACACCCAAATTTCATTTTACACGTTCTTCTAAATTACATGTACATACTGTGTACTGGGGAATACCATTTTGTAGTGTAGAAGTCTTTTATCTTTCTTATGTTCGTTTCCATCAATACAATTACGTATGTATACGATTTGGTATTTCTTATTATTATAATTAAAGATGAATTATTTTAGGTCGGAGCAGTGTTTCTAAAAGCTCGAGGGTTACGATTGTGGTTATACTGAGAGTAAATACATGTCGTAAAAACCACCACATTTGTCAATTCCTTATGACGAACCTTTCGAACAGCTACGTTTTCACATGACTGTCCCATATTTTCTTTATGTAAATTTCATTTGTTTTTCTTGTAGTGAGGTGATCAATATCTAATGTTAAAAAGGGCATCAAAAAAATATTCGTGCTTGAATAAAAATACTAGTATAAAAAAAATTTTGACAAAAATCAGCATTTCTATTATTACTATTGTTATTAAATTTGTGCTGATTCAAAGTAATCATCAACATTTTATAAAGAATTTTTTATATAGTAGCATTTTGACAAGTTGAGACTGTTTTAATATTTAGAAATGTTTCGTCAATTCTAGATTAAAGCATTTTACTGTTAGAAAATAATAGTATTAAACGAACTTTACGAACGCAGTAAAATCAATAAGTTTTGATTACGAAAGAACGACATCAATTCTGAGTTTCAGTTTATAAAAAATAAAATAATGTACGTAATTTTAGAATTTCAAGACTAAAATCTGCAAATTAATTTGGTAAACTAAAACTCATTTTAAAATTGTTAAATGTCATCGTTCAATATCTGAACATGCCGATCAGATTCATAAAGTGGTAACGAATGTCTAATTGTAAAATTAACGTGGTACAAAAGAGAGGCGTTGAGGATACCAGAAGGACATTCAAAGTAAAAAACATATTGTCAACGCCATGGCTAAAAATAGAAAAAGACAAACAGACAAATACAAGTACTCAGATCAAAACATAGAAAATAAAGAATAAGAAACACAAAATCCTCTTAACACGTGGGTTGATCCCACGTGCTCCGGAAGGGTAAGCAGATCCTGCTCATTATGTGTCAGCTACTACAGCTGCCACATGCTGAATAGGATCTGCTTTCCCTTCCGGAGCACGTGGGATCAACCCACCACGACTTAAAGGTCTTTTATTTCAATATAAAAAAGATAGACTAAGAAACAGTTTCAAATGTGACTTTTATTCAAATTATTATGTAAGAGTCTTTTACAATGGTCCTACATCGTAACTAAATTCATCCCATATGTCATGTTTTATTTTTAATTTTAATGTTTGCTACAGCGAAAACCGTAGGACATCAGTATATGATTTAATGCTTGAGGTATTCCAAATCAACTGATTTTTTTCCATAAACTTGACAGATTTATGCGATACCTACAATGTAACGTTTTCTATAATTTTATGGTATCTTAGGTCATCAAGTTTTATTTTCATATAAGCATCGGTTGGAATACAAAAAAAAAAGAAAACAGTCAGACGTGCTGTGTTATTGTGCAAATAAAATTGAGAATGGAAATGGGGAATGTGTCAAAGAGACAACAACCCGAACGTAGAAAAAACAACAGCAGAAGGTCACTAACAGGTCTTCAATGTAGCGAGACATTCCCGCACCCGGAGGCGTCCTTCAGCTGGCCCCTAAACAAATATATACTAGTTCAGTGATAATGAACGCCATACTAATTTCCGAATTGTACACAAGAAACTAAAATTAAAAAAATACAAGACTAACAAAGGCCAGAGGTTCCTGACTTGGGACAGGCGCGCGGGGTTAAACATGTTAATGAGATCTCAACCCTCCCCCTATGTATGTTTACATATTTCTTTGTATTATAGTGATTAAGATAATAACACAAAAAAATTTGCCTGCTGTATCCCTACTCTTGACATTTTTACCTATTGGGGTTTTGTTTTGTTCACACATCGTTGTCAATATAATAGAATTTAATGCGACTGTTAAACAAGTCAGATGAAAAGCTAGCTATAAAACTAGGTTTAATTACCCATTTTCAACTTTGAAAATGCCTGTACCAAGTCAGGAATATGAATGTGTTTGAACTTTTGATTTTCCATTTAATTATGGATTTTCCGTTTTGAATTGTTCTCGGAGTTCAGTATTTTTGTAATTTTACTTTTTTCAGAACGTGCAAATATATCAATATATCTTGATAAAACCGTAAAGAGTTATCAAAAGTACCAGGACTATAATTTAGTACGCCAGACGCGCGTCTCATCTACACAGGACTCATCAGTGACGCTCATATCAAAATATTTATAAAGCCAAATAAGTACAAAGTTGAAGACCGCCGAGGATCCGAAATTCCAAAAAGTTGTGCCAAATATGGCTTAGGTAATCTTTGCCTGGGATGTTCTAAAGTGTAGCAAATATAATATTTTAGGTTTTCAGGAGACTGAGTTCCATTAAGTTCTTTCGAATTAAATTTCCATGATTTGGTTTGTTAGTGAACAGTCTGCAGTAGTACGAAATAAATGGAGAACATGTCTATGGGACACAGATGATACCCAAACTTGCATATATAAAGGTAGATAACTTAAGAACATTACAAAAGATTCCACCCAAATTCGAACTTAATCTGAGTTTTGTGGAGACAAACTTAAATAAGAAAACGAAAACCCATTTCGGGACATACGCACAGACGGACGAACGTACAGAAGGACAAGGGTAACACTAAAGCTCGCTTCGCTGCGGTAAGATCGTATTAAATAAAATTAAATACTCATCATGGCGATTGGTGCTGCAGGAATTTTCACTGACCAGTATGATATTAAATTATCAATATTAGATATCAGTCCATATTCCTCTTATCTCTGTTTTAACTGTCTGTTAGATTGCGTGTCTACAGCTTTTTACTAGAAATGACTGTTTTATTCCAAGTTTTAGATTGGGTATTGAAGTTAAAAGTTAAACTAATTTCATCGAGTTATTATCAGGAATTTACTTAACAATTCTGTCGCCTTAATTCTACAATACAATAATTCACCAGTAAATCAATTTAGTGCCTGGTTATTAGAGTATAAACACCTGGTTATTAACCAAACAACATGACAGATATTGCCACTGGCTAACTCTATTACCCTCACTCATCCCTACTACTACAAGAGCTATCATTAAACCATCACAAAAGATTTAAACGGCAGAAACGGAGGGGAAGCAAATTAGAAAATCGATAGCTTCTTCTAAGATGTTAAGCCTACGTGCTTAAGCCACAAAATGTAATGAGTTTTCTTTTTCTGATAACGTCGGAAAATAACGTTATCCGTTGATGGAGACAGTAGGTTGTAAGGCTTGGTTTTCAATCATAGTCTTAATTTTTCATATTACTCCATTATAGTGAATTATGACGGCGAGGTCGGATCCTGGATTTGTTATTGGAATCTGTCGATGAATTGCAGTATATCATTAGAATCGTTTTAGATCATCTACGAATAAACAGAGGTCCTACATGGGTTTCACAGGGAAAGTAATCATATAAAGAATCTAGCGTAACTGATAATATTGAGATAACAAAATAATTTTCAGTCTTTATTGTAATCATTTCTACAAGATTTACATTTTTGATCAATACGATAACAATCTACAAAACATCAGGCTAAATATGAACATAAAATAAACAGATCTTTTTATACTTAGGCAGACTTGAACAAACCTTTGTACATTATTCTAGCTAAGGACTAACATGAAGTTTGTGATGCCTTTAAAAAAAAATAGATTTTAGTAAATACATGCTTTCTACTTCTTCTTAATTTTGCAAATGGTATACAGCGAGTTCATGTTATAAACACATGTTTTACTGGACACAGATACGATTCCATACATCAGAAGTACGATCAGACGTACTGATTCACTGTCAGCTGCATGCAGACTGTTTATATGTGATTGAAATGTCTGAAATGATCCATCGATTATTATTAATCGATTTTCCACCAAAGATGCAAAATGATCGTTATATTCTTATAAATTGTTTGCAGTATGTACATTCGTCTACACTTTGATATATATGAAAATTTAGTACTGTAAAAATATCATTGGTAGTTTACCCATGATAAATATAAGACGCCTATGTGTTTTACAGGATGCACGCTTGAATAATTCAATAATCCAATAATCCAATATGGTACCTTTTATACATTTCGTTGCAAAATCTTTTACAAGAAGATGAGAATTTGCAAAAGGCTTCCGAAACAATATACATATAATGCTTTGAAGTTCTGGAAATAACCGTTTCTCTGGAAAGGTATATGTAAAGCCCCAGTCCCACTAGACCACGATCGCACCACGCTCACCGCGATCTAAAATAAATTTAGATCGTGGTGAGGTCGCGGTATGAGCGGCATGAAAATGTAAATTTTCGTTGCTTTCACGATGCTACTACGTCCTCTCTACGCTTCTACAAAGATCCCGCGACGATTATACCACGTTCTCACCGCGCTTATTCTGCGACCTCAATACGCTTATCAAGATTTTTCTACGCTCTTCACGTTCTCACTACGACCATACCACGAGTTATCCGATTGCAACACGATCTTACTGCGATTATAACACGTTCTTACCACGATTATACTACGTTCATAGCGCGATCTTACTACGTTCTCAGCAATAACGTTAACATCGTGTTCCATATCAATACAGTTCAATTCCTTCTATTTCTGATTAAATCGTAGATTTTTCGGAAACAATACAGTCAAAAATCTACCAGAACACGTGGGCATGCCGGTGGTAGGAGTTTATTTAGAGGCAGAGGGAGCAAAGTAACGAATCCTGATCAAGCAGAGATGTCGGACCGACCAATCCAACCTAAATTACAACTATTGCTGGTCCATAAAGCTCAGTGACGATATTTAGGTGAACGGTAGCAGAGATGACATAGATGTATCAATAAATATAGGAAGATGTTGTATGAGTGCCAATGAGACAACTCTCCTTCCAAGTAACAATTTATAAAAGTAAACCATTATAGGCCAAGGTACGGCCTTCAACACGAAGCCTTTGCAAATGGATAATTACATTCATACAAACAAAAATTAGGGAGCTTTTTTATATATTTTATGTGAAAATGACAATGAGAATGATGGTCGTAGTGTGAACGTAGTCAGGTCGTAAGAAGAGCGTGATGAGGACGGCAAGGACGTGCTAGAGTCGTAAGTATGGTCGTGAACAGTATGGTATAGTCGTAGTGGATGCGTAGTTGGGTCGCAGTAAGAACGTGATGGTCGTAGTGAGGTCGTGATAACGTCGCTGTGCGATCGTAGCGCAGTCTCTCCGAATAGAATCACGCTTTCGCTACGCTCTCGCTACAATTGTACAACGGCGTGGTGTTAGGGTTGATGTAGAGGCAAATGGAGCTCTGATAGTAACGAATTTTGATCAAGTAGAGATGTCGGACCGACCAATCCGACCTTAATTACAACCTATTGCTGGTCCATAAAGCTGCAATGGCGATATTTTAGTGAACGATAGCAGATATGAAACAGATGTGTCAATAGATATAGGAAGATGTGGTATGAGTGCCAATGAGACCACTCTCAATCCAAGTAACAATTATAGGCCAAGATACGGCCTTCAACATAGAGCCTTGGCTTACACCGAACAGCAAGATATAAAAGGCCCCAAAAATAACTAGTGTAAAAACATTCAAACTGAAAAACCAACGGTCTAATCTATATGAAAACAAGAAGCATGGTTGAGCCGTTAGAGAAAATGGACAAGAAGTCCCAATTACATACAGACAAACAAAACCTGGAGAGAATTAATATATTTTATGGGAAAATGACAATGAGAATAATGGTCGTAGTATGAACGTAGTCAGGTCGTAAGAAGAGCGTGATGAGGACGGCAAGGACGTGCTAGAGTCGTAAGTACGGTCGTGAACAGCGTGGAATAGTCGTAGTGGATGCGTAGTTGGGTCGCAGTAAGAACGTGATGGTCGTAGTGAGGTCGTGATAACGTCGCTGTGCGATCGTAGCGCAGTTTCTCCGAATAGAATCACGCTTTCGCTACGCTCTCGCTACGATTGTACAACGACCTTTGCGATCTAACTACGATCTTAGTGCGCTCTCACTACGCTTCTACTACGACTGATTTCGCCACGACCGCACCACGATTGTTTTGAACATGTTCAAAGTTGGCCACGCTCTTCACGATCGTGAAGACCTCACCACGACCGTGACACGGACTTACTGCGATCTACACGATCGCACTACGATCATCAAATTTGCATTATTTTCACAGATCGTAGTGCGATCGTGGCTTAGTGGGACTGGGGTATTAAGCCCCAGTCCCACTAAACCACGATCGCACCACGCTCACCGCGATCTAAATTAAATTCAAATCGTGGTGAGGTCGCGGTATGAGCGGCATGAAAATGTAAATTGTCGTTGCTCTCACGATGCTAATACGTCCTTATTACGCCTCTACAACGATCCCGCTACGATTATAACACGTTCTCACAGCGCTTATTCTGCGACCTTACTATGCTTATCAAGATCTTTCTACGCTCATCACGTTCTCAGTACGACCATACTACGAGTTATCCGATTGCAACACGACCTTACTACGCTTCTACTGCGATTATAGCACGTTATTACCACGATAACACTACGTTCAAACCGCGATCTTACTACGCTCTCAGGAATAACGTCAACATCGTGTTCCATATCAATACAGTATCATTCCTTCAGATCTATTTCTGATTAATACGTAGATTTCTCGAAAAAAAATACAGTCATGCCACCAAAATCTACTAGAACACGTGGGCGTGGTGTTAGGGTTGATTTAGAGGCAAATGGAGATCTGATAGTAACGAATTTTGATCAATTAGAGATGTCGGACTGACCAATCCGACCTTAATTACAACCTATTGCTGGTCCATAAAGCTGCAATGGCGATATTTTAGTGAACGATAGCAGATATGAAACAGATGTGTCAATAGATATAGAAAGATGTGGTATGAGTGCCAATGAGACAACTCTCAATCCAAGTAACAATTATAGGCCAAGATACGGCCTTCAACATAGAGCCTTGGCTTACACCGAACAGCAAGATATAAAAGGCCCCAAACATTACTAGTGTAAAAACATTCAACTGAAAACCAACGGTCTAATCTATATGAAAACAAGAAGCATGGTTGAGCCGTTAGAGAAAATGGACAAGAAGTCCCAATTACATACAGACAAACAAAACCTGGAGAGAATTAATATATTTTATGGGAAAATGACAATGAGAATAATGGTCGTAGTATGAACGTAGTCAGGTCGTAAGAAGAGCGTGATGAGGACGGCAAGGGCGTGCTATAATCGTATATGGTCGTGATCAGCGTGGTATAGTCGTAGTGGAAGCGTAGTTTGGTCGCGGTGAGAACGTGATGGTCGTAGTGAGGTCGTAATAACGTCGCAATGAGATCGTCGCGCAGTTTCTCCGAACAGAATCACGCTTTCGCTACGCTCTCAATACGATGGTACAGCGACCTTTGCGATCTTGCTATGATCTTAGTGCGCTCTCACTACGCTTCTGCTACGACCTGATTTCGCCACGACCGCACCACGATTGTTTTGAACATGTTCAAAGTTGGCCACGCTCTTCACAATCCTGAAGACCTCACCACGACCGTGATACGACCTTACTTCGATCTACACGATCGTACTACGATCATTTAAATTTACATTTTTTTCACAGATCGTAGTGCGATCGTGGCCTAGTGGGACTGGGGTATTAAGCAAGGACTTTTTATTATTATTTCACAATTAATGAAAACAAATTTAGAAATGAGGATATTTTTAGGTAGCCATTATTTTAAATTTCATCTAGATACAAATAAACCTTAAACAATAACTTCAAATGTATTGGTAGTTTTACTTTTTGTGTTTCATTGGTTCTTATAACGTGACTCTGCACTTTAAAAGATCCCGTCAGTAGTATGTTAGTGTTCTATAATATGTCATTATGATATATTTCTATTATGAATAAGAAAATAAGTTGAACCACAAACGTCAAAACTATTCAATCGCGTAGTGGAATGAACTATTTGTGGATTCTTATAAATTCTATACAACTTTTGGACTATTTAAAATATCGGTCTATTTCTGACATTAATTCTTACATACTTTTTGATTTTTTAACCCTGTTTTCTAACATTGCCCATGTGAAATTGTATATCCCATATGTGAAATTGTATAAGCATTGAACAACAAAATTATATGACGTATCACATTTTCTGACGTCAGTCACGCGAATCAATAAATGAGTTTGTAGATAGATGTTTTTGTGTTCTGTTAAATTTCTCCTTTTAAAATTGTTACACAATGATGACTGATGTACCCATATTTTGACTATTTCATTTCTTATGTTTGTTTAGTTCACGCATCATTGTAAATATAACACAACTTGATGAGACGGTCAACAAAGTAAGAAGTTTAGCGCTATAAAAGCAGTTTTAATCCACCATTTTCTATATTTGAAAATGCCTGTACCAAGTCAGAAATATGACAGTTCTTGTCCCTTCGTTTTTTATGTGTTTTGTCATTTGATTTTGCCATGTGATAATGGACTTTCCGATTTGATTTTCCTCTGAGTTCAGTGTTTTTGTGATTTTACTTTTTGCTTGCATTTATGACAACACATGGTACTACATCCTGTCGATAGTATGTTTTTATATTGAAGAATTTTAGAAGGTCGTGCTTTGCTCAGATTGTTAACGTTCTCCTGGCACTCAATCAGTTGGATGAAATGATTAATATCTGTAGTCTAAGAAAGATGATTTATTCAATACAGTTTTATTGGCTTTGAATTAGCTTTCAGTAAAAAGTAAAATCACAAGAACTTCGAGGAAAGTACAAATGGAAAGTCCGAAATCAAATGGCAAAATCAAAAGCTCAAACACATGAAACGAATGGACAACAACTGTTATATTCCTGACTTGTTACAGAAAAAACCTGCTTTTATAGTTAGCTAAACCTCTCACTTGTATGACAGTCGCATAAAATTCCATTTCCAGTCATTGCAATTATAGTTTTACTCTAACTTAGATCGATACATTGAGTCTTTTTGAGTGGTTTGTGCCGATCAACTAACTAAAGTAACTTCCAATTGAGTTTAACATGTTGTTCATATGTTGTGCCTTAGTGTATTCTATATTTGCCTAAATTTACTTCTTTTAGGATTCTGTTGTTAATTGTTTATTACATCTTATATATATTTATTAAAAGATGTGGTATGAATGCAAATCAGACAACTCTCAATTTATGTCAAAATTTCTAAAAGTATAGGTCAAAGTACGGTCTTCAACACGGTGCCTTGGCTCACACCGAACAGCAAACTATAGAGAGCCCTCAAAATAACTAGTGTAAAACCATTCAAACGGGAAAACCAACAGTTTAAACTACATTAAAAAAACGAGAAACGAGAAACACTTATTGACTATTTTGATATGAGCGTCAATGATTGGTCTTATGTAGATGAAACGCGCGTCTAGCGTATTATAGATGATAATGCCGACGTCACCTATTGGCGTATAGTATGTCGAAATGCAAAGGTAAACGTTGGCGAACGCTATTACTCCAGGAAATTTTTATGCAGCATAAACATTTTCATCTAGCTCAAGCGTTTGCCAAGCGTATACCTGTACGCCACACACACGTTTTATACTCTTCAAGCTCGTTTGACTTTAACTAAAACGTATGCGGTTGTGTTTCTAACAAACACAATATAATTAAACCTCCCACACACGCCGAAAGCACGGATTATCGTCCCAGATACGCCCGGGACGCGTCTCGAATACTATCAAGAGACTTTTTTTCCTTCGTAGCGTGCATTCCGTCTACGTTAGACAAACGCCAGACCTACACCAACATACTTTATTTGAACGCCCGATAAACGCTAAAGTACGCTTCTCGTACGCCTTGTTCACGCTTTAAGCTCGTTGTGCAAACGACACAGATATGATTGACAGGTTGAATGCATCCACAATTATTAGCGTATTGAAAGAGTACATGATTTTTTATCACGCCCGGCGTACGTCAGAGCTATACGGTGATGTGTGACGCCGGTTTAAGCCTGGTACCTTTATAACTATATCAACCACATCAACAAATAACAACTACTGAACATCAGATTCCGGACAATTGCAGCGATTTTACACGTGTTAATGGTACATAGATTTATCATATCATCGTGTTATTTTAGACTTGTGTGGTTTAAGTTTTGATCTCCAAATCTATGTATGCCTCAATAAATCTATAAATAATAATAACCATTTACCCGATTCGGACTTTTTTAAAATGAATTTTACTGTGCGTATTGATGTGGGTTTCTGTATTCTACATTGGCAAAAGGTATAGGGGAGGTTGGAGATCTAACAAAACATTCTCAACTTCGCTTTATGCTTATGCCTGTCTGAAGTCAGAAGCCTCTGGCATTTGGGTTTTTTTTAAATTTAAGTTCATATGTTTTAGAGTTAAGTATGACGTCCATTTTCACTGAACTAATACAGACTTTTATTCTGGGTACGACTGAGACAATCTCCATGTGCCGGATTTCCTCACTGCGTTGAAGACTCATTGGTTGTCTTCGGCTAGTGTCTGCTCTTTGATCGGGTTGTTGTCTCTTTGGTGTATTCCAAATTTTTATTCCCAATTTTAATATTAATGTTGTACATATTACAATCCTCCAAATGGCTTTCACTGTATTTATCATATACTAAGCATTGATACGATAGCTTTTGCATATGTGTAATGAGCGGAAGTACACAAGCCATAATTTCCCACCCGAGCTGATAACCAATATCAGGGGCATCTCGTGCACAAAACCCATTATTGAGCCTCTCGTGCAAGTTACTTCCGGTATTTCCGGTATCGGTTGTTTACTTTTCCATTGTGACGTCAGTCATTTTTTATGACGACGTCAAAATTTACGGGAACTTTTGGGGGATAGTGTAGCACTTGCTGACAAATGCCATTGACAATTATGAATCATTTTATAGTACAACAAACATGGAGTAATAATGATCATCAAACTCTTCTAATTTTTCAATGTTTCAAAATGCCTCTATAGGAAATAGAAACATAAAATAAATATGGAAGAGATGCTATTTTTGGGCAATTATAGTGTATTTTGTGGATTCATAATTTAACTTTTGTATAAAGATTTTTACTGTTTAAGTTATTTTATTTGTTAATTTGCCATACATAAAACAATTGTCGGAAGTATATGATAAAGAGATTAATACATGGCCTTTTTGATATCGGACCGGATACCATCCCTCGACCCATATCAGCACCTCGACTACGTCTCGGACTGATATGGGGGTCTCAGGATGATACCCGGGCCGATATGGACCAGGCCATGCATTAATCTCTATGTAACTTACACCTGTATACATTTCTACATTGTTCATCATATGAGTTGACCTAGAAACCAGTCAGTATTGGTCGACAATTTAATTAATTCAGCTGCAAATTCAACACTATTCAATAATTTTTGATATGGGTATAGTAAAAGAGAAAGATACCAGAGAGACAGTCAAACTGATAGATGTATACTAAACTGACAACGCCATGGCTAACAATAAAAAGATAAACAGACAAATAAAAGTACACAAGACACAACATAGAAAACTGAAGACTTAGCAACACGAACCCCACCAAAAACTGGGGGGGGGGGGGGTGATATCAGGTGCTCCGGAAGGGTAAGCAAGTTCTGCTCCACATGTGGCACCCGTCGTGTTGCCTATGTTATTGCAAATCCGGTAGGTCACATTCGTGAAAAGAGAAGGGTATTGTAGTTATGACATAAGGAACATATCCGAGATCATCTGTGAAACGGTTTTTCCATAGCGGTGAACCTACTCATGATGGCGTCCGTAAAATTTACGAAGGGATGATTACCACTTCCACATTTGGAACTCTTGGTTTAATAGCTTCCATATGAGCATCAATTCTCTATCAAGGAAATCATGATATGAAATATCAATTGACTTGACAGATATAAACTACGTATGCAGGCGCTGCTGGAATGTTGCTACAAAGAAATAAAGTATTTTAAAGGAAAGAGAAGAAATCTTTTTAATCGCACTTTCTTTGATTACAAGGAATTAACAGCGATCCATGCTATTTTTGTTTTAAAACCCTTCAAGATCCTCTGGTTTCGGTTATAATACTACGGTTAAAATCTTGAAAACAAGAATGTCATTACCTTGAAAAACAATTGACTGAACAGAAAGTAAAACAGTTGTAAGATCCTGGTGTTAGCGAGGCGTGGATACCGGAATTGTATTTTGATTTATTTAACGTTTCTAAGAATGAAAATATCTCATTTACAAATAAAAATGAGAAAAATGCTAGGAATTGTGGACAGGGGAGAAAGCATCGCATGTAAATTGTAAATTAGGTTTTAACATACGACAGTCTGATTTTTATAAAGTAAACGCCAGAAGACAAATGAACATAAAAGCATTACTATATGTGGTCTTGTGTTTAGAATATAAAGCAGGGTAATTCTTCAGAACTGGACGAAAAGTGAACCTCTTTTTTTTTAACTTAAAACTACCCGCACATAAACAAAAAATGTAAATCTCGAATCCTTCGCCAAAACCGTCATGTTGTACCATATTCAAAGATGTGACCGCAAAGACGTGGTTTACTATTCGATGTAACAACTTCAATGGTAACTAAGTTGGAACAGTAGTACCGATGTTGAAATGTAATAAATGCAATAGTTATATACTACTCAAGGTTAAAATAAAATAAAAAAGGCATGAGAAGATAAATTGAAAACTATAACCCCTATATTAACCTATATAGCTACTTGCAAACAGATGAACAGATAAACAGACAGAAAAGTACGGACAAGAAAACATAATGTCTACTACTATTGTAGTTGCGCATAACAACCCAAAGACAGGCTAAATTTACCAATATAAGGAATGTTCGTAAAACCAAACTATTAAGGTAAGTATTAAATGGAAAAAAAGAATACAGGGGTTTCTAAACATACGCAATAAGAATATGAATACAAAAAGACGAGAAAAAACAAATGTACACGAACGAAATTTTACTCAAATCATCACTCTCATCTACATATATCGGTACCAGTTCCATTATACAAAATGTAATGAGCAAATATTATACGAAAGCATGTTTCATTTTAATGACGACAATATAAAGAGATATTTCATATAGGGACTGCTAAATCCGTTTGTCTCTATAAATTCAAGTTGATTGACATTTAGGCAGAAGAAATAAAACCGTTCTTATTATAAAATCGATTTTAATTCCTTTGTTTACGTAAACGCTCAGTCAAGACATTTTACGATTGTACATAAAACAGAAACGCAGAAGTGATGAAAATTACATGTCTGTTAGTAAAACTAATTACAAAATGATAAAATGTTCTAGTTAAATCACAAAGGCCAACTCCATTGGAAACTTTGTTTTATTAGGAAAAATTCTCCTGATATGTAACTTGTTATCTGTGTATATGCATCATTTAGTACGCAACCTTAGTCTTTTGATTAATAAAAATATCGATGAATTAAAGGATTAACACATAATCTGTAATATAGATATATAAAGTAAATATTAATTGACTTGAACACATGATAGTTGTCTCAAGTATTTAGCATATCCTTTTAAAAAAACTACTTATAACTATTTCCTTTTGCGTCTCTTAAAAGTATTATATTTACATTGACAATTTAATATATGAATATGCCCTCTGTTAAAATGAAATTATGCATACACTTTGCATTTCAAAAAGAACTATTGTATGTACAATTTCAGCTATAAGTGTTATTTATATATTTTATACGATTGAAAAGAAAAAAATAACAACTATGCAAACAACATGCAACTGTTGTTTGACGTTGATATACGAAAACACTTTAAACAAATCTTCCGTCCTGCAAAATAATCATAATTCAAGAAAATAATGCTTCATCCCCTTCAGATCTGTACGTTGCTCCATCGCCGAACGTCTTTAAATGATCATAATCAGGTGGTCCTTGGGCATACTGAAATAAAAATTAAACCCATCCTGTCTGATTAAACATATCTACGCTAATTTTCTGTGACACTTCTGTTCCTACGCAAGATCACATCGCACGAACAATCAATAAATGATGACTTAAAAACTGGTTTTTTTCAGATTCATATTTTATGATTTATTCGAATAATTATTAATAAATCGAATAGGAAATATAATGTTGAAACTGCAAACCTTGTATGTTGTGTAAATTATAATATGTGTGAATGTGTACCAATAGAAGTGCTCCAAATACACACAAACAGAGTTTTATTTTTTAAGAGGATTGACCTCTATTATTTTTACATTCTATATATCTACCAATTAATAATATTACCGCATGCTTTTGGTGATGCTTTTGCAAAACTCGAGAATTTCAGGACTGAACGTCAACATCTTTAAGAGACAAATTAAAAAGCCTGATAGGATCAAGGCCAAAATTTATTCACTGTCAAATCAGCCCAACATGTTCAATTTTACAATACCTTAACCTGAGATCGCCCCCAGTTTTTGCTTGAGTTTTTGTTGATTATTCTTTAGTTTTCTATGTTGTATACTATTATTGTCTGTTTATATTTTAGCCTTGGCGTTTTCAGTTTATTTTCGATCTATGAGTTTGACTGTACATAACTGATTAATGAAAGTACCCGGCTTTGATGTTAAAAAATTCAAAACAACATACAAACATTGAAGATCAAATATATATCAAAGGACCAAAAGTAGTGCCATGATGGAGAAGAGTAAAATCAAGAAATCAAACAAAGGATAAGGGTTGCCAGCAGGGGCGGTACTTGTCTAGTCGACAGGACAATCGTCTTTTTTTATGCGGATAATACATTCTGTTAAACAAGTAGTAACGGGGCTCTAATATTCACGTCCTCAATGGGTTACAAGTACAAGCTTACGACAAAATCACTTTAAATTAAGAAATAAAATTGAGAATGGAAATGGGGAATGTGTCAAAGAGACAACAACCCGACCATAGAAAAAACAACAGCAGAAGGTCACTAACAGGTCTTCAATGTAGCGAGACATTCCCGCACCTGGAGGCGTCCTTCAGCTGGCCCCTAAACAAATATATACTAGTTCAGTGATAATGAACGCCATACTAATTTCCGAATTGTACACAAGAAACTAAAATTAAAAAAATACAAGACTAACAAAGGCCAGAGGCTCCTAACTAGGGAAAGGCGCAAAAATGCATTTTTATCATGCATAGAACGGATTCCTTGTTCTTGTTTCGATTTACGCTTGGTCCTTATGTGTTTATCAGCATTACTAGATTTTGAAATTTCAAATATTTTGGCCTTAAGGTGGTATGGGTGTCTTCCCCCATCTTGGATTGTAAAAAACAGAGAACCAAAGGTCCATATTTTCTATCAAGTTAGCAAAATGTTATGCAGGAATGCAGATATTTAATGTGAATTTTCATTTTAAAGAACCAATTTATAAGAATATAACTTACAAATATTAATATTTTTGCAAATGTTGATTAGTTTTGGTTGCTTTTATTTTTTTTTAAATTGGCATTTCAAGGGGAGGTTACTCTAAAACAGTGCATTTTCTGAAGGATTCTACATGAAATTATCCTATTTTGTACATTAGCCGGAAAAAACGAACGGTGACCCTATCTTTTCTTTTGATATTCTCAAAGCATTGTCTGAAATCTATCTTTTCCTTAAGTATCTAACAATTCTATCATTTTGTTTAGGTTCTAATCACAAAATGGTGTTTTTTCCTGTATAATCCATACAAAATATGTCATATTGTCACGTCCTGTAGCTTGAGAAAATGCGCGGTGACCTTTTATTTTTATTATATTTTTTCAACATAAATCAATAGATACTACGTTTTGGCGAAGTATGAACAAATTCTATCATTTTTATTTTAGAATCCCATACCACCTTAAACAACTGAAAATATTTCAACTGCCTAAATGCGCTGCTTTAGCACTAAAATTGCTATTGTGCATGTTTTAGGAAGACGTTTTTGTACTACCTGTGCAATTGTAATCACCATTCATTGGTGTCAAGTCGAAAACACCACATAGGTTAACAACGTTAATTGTATGGGCAACATATACACAAGGTATTTCTCTATCTGTAGTCACTACAAGTCAACAGAGCATCACTGCATGTGCCATTATTTGTTTTATATAAAAAAGAAGATGTGGTATGATTGCCAATGAGACAACTATCCACAAAAGACCAAAATGACACAGACATTTAGTTTTGTCTTTTGATTACGATGGTGTTTAGCTTCTTTTGATTAATTGATCGCCGACTTTGTTTCTTCAAAACCTTTTTACACAATCATTTTGTAAATTTTAATCAATGAATGAATTTAGTTTTTTATTCATTTGAACTTACCCCTGAATTATCAATTTCTGAGTACCCTGCAGCCTTTAAAACTTCCAGTGGATTTTTCTTCTCTATTTTAACTGTCGATTTTACTGTAGATTTGTATCTCTAAAAAAATATCTAAACACATGAAACAGTTATGATATCATTTGAAAATTAAAAAAAAAAATTAAGCATGCATGTACATTGTAATTAGAATGTTTGTTCTAAATACATGCATATTAAACAAAATATACAGAATTTAAAAGTAATGTACATGAAAACTATTCGAAGTTGCTATGGCTATTATGTAAAAGTAAATGCTGTAGAGTTCATCTGTACAAACAGAAGAGAAAAGTCGTGAAATTGTATTTATCAATTGCAACTGCATTGCATGTTAATATAAGAAGCCCACATTCTAGAAGACGGAAATTGTTGACGTATAGATGAGGTAAACTCGTTAAATAATTCAAATAAATGTATTTTCACAATCTAATGTATAAGGTTTTTCAAACAGTCATTATAAAACTTTAATCATACTATTGTGTATTAAAATATGTCAAGAACTCACTTGTTTATGTTTCTTTCTAATGCTGTGAATAATAAACTCAAATAGAGCAACACACATTGATATTACTAATCCACCGATTAGGATATGGAATATACCAGACACATTACTCAAAGTCAATGCGCTTTTCGTCGTATCCTAAAATATATAGGTTTATATACTTCATCAGTTTAAACAGTATTTCTACGCCAAAAAATTCAATTAGATTTGGCAACAAGCGAAACCTATGTTAGCCCTCTCCTTAAAACAAGGCACAAACTACTACAATCAAACAAACAATACATACACAAACAAAATGACAACACAAATTTATTTTTCAAAACTACCTCATAACTGACTGGAGGATGCCTCAAATAGTTAACTCATTATTGATATTCTAAGAATGTTTCAAATAGTTAACTCAGACATTTTTCATTTATAATCTAAGTAATAAACTCCAATATTGATAAAGAGGCCTAACGTTAAATTAATCTGTCTCCAGTTAGCTGTTCAATTTTGTTACTATTTTAACTTCCTTTTTTCAAATTGTATTTTGTGATTGATATCATGCACATGACTGTGTACTTATTTTACTGATTTATTGCGTATGAAGAATAACGACAGTGAGTAAATAAACATATTGATACAATACAGAATCATAAATAATATAAAAAAAGAATTTAGAAGGTAAATAAAATATTTAATAAAAAATCAAAAATAGACAAAGAATATACAAAAGATGATTTGAATGATATAGAAAATAGAAGTGCATTAATATTTTTTTTAGTTTAATAATATCAATTATTGTCATTTTAAAAACAAAAATTGTTTAACTATTTTTCAGCCGTTTTGGGTCTTAAAACTTGGACATGGAATATAATACAGACATGCAAAGTAAAAGTGTATTGACAGTTGTTATCCATTCGTTTGATTTGTTTGAGCTTTGGATTTTGTCATATGATTAGGGACTTTCAGTTTGAATTTCACTCAAAGTTCGGTACTTTTGTGATTTTAATTTTTTCTATACATTGGGAATTTCTCAATTCCGTTACCTCAAAAAGTAAACATCATCATTAATTAAATGCCGTCTTAGTACCGGTAATTCTGAAATGATTCGTTATTCCCCAATATCATAAAGTAAATTGTAATTATCTCCCTTACACATGATTTCATAAATAAATGCAAATCATTACAGCATATTTGGTTATGGAATAATACAAATGGTGACTCGGTCTTACAATTATGGTTGGAAATATTCATTACAAAATTTGAGAAAAGACAGTCTTACAATATCTATTAATGTATTTGTTATGTAGCTCAACTGATACACACAAAAATACAGTCTGATTAGTAGGCCTACAAACGCAAGTGGAAAATAGGGCTGATTTAAATCAGACTGACAAACGGATACACAGTTGTTTAGCAATACGACAAATGGCTGCATATAACCCTATTTTTAAAGATATAAGTACGTTGACCTGAAATTAAACTTCCACTTCTGACATACCTTTGTGTCTGAGCCACATTCACCTTTGTCATACCACCAACGTTGTTCCAATCTGTACATCACGCCTTCTTGATTCAACTTCAATATGACCAAAGTCAGATTCTTTCTGAAGTTAATAATGTGAAGATAATGATATGATGTTTAGTCTTACAACAGTGTGTTTAAATTGCTCGATCTCGATCTCAAACGAGAGAGCGAGAAAAAAAACTTAGATAACCTAACAAAAATAACCTAACAAAATAATTGTATGTTTTTATATAAAACTTATTTTAAATTTCAATAATATGTCTCACTAAAAACAATATTATATAAATACGTGCTTTGGAAGTGCCTATCTGGTTTGATCATAATAGTAACATAAATGACAACAAAGAAATTATAAAAACCTGAGTTCGGAAAGCTCAAATTGTGTAGATATCCCATATCCTTTGTTGACCAAGTTTTCTCCAACCTTCATTGTATTGCACGGTTTCTTCTGGTTTTCATACTGATTTCTTGGTGATTCTAACAGATAGGCATAGTCGTGTTTTGAATCTCTTACTTTTTGAACACCTACTTCATCCTTGTCTACCATTACACTGTCGTAGTTAGCAAGCATGTATTTCCACATATTAGAAAAAGTTGTAACTTTTGATTGCTGAAAAAAATACATAATCACAAATTCGTTTCCATGTATGTTGCATTGTCTGTTGTTTTTTTTTTTGCACTTCAATGTTTCTGTTATTTACCTATTATAGTTGATGTGTTACCCCAGTTTTAGTTTGTGACCCAGTTGTGTTTTCTCTAAATCGATTTATGACTTTTGAACAGCGGTCTACTACTATTGTCCTTATTTTTTATAGTTATCAATTTCAATGAAATTCAGATAAACGAGATTTTTACTTTCACATCTAATACAAGGAGAACATTCGTTCCAACAGAAAATAAACAAGATATTAAACAGATAATAATACAGTGGAAAAAGTCAAAAGATAATAATACAAATTTTTTTTTACCAAAAAATGTAATAAAAGGCAACATTATTAAAGGAACAATCAATATTCACAAGTCGGAGAGCACCAAACAATGTCATGGCAAAATTATGACGAAAAGACCAACAAAGGGCTTCTAATCCATCGACTAATGACCAATGACTAAGCATTACGAAACTTCTACACAAAAAAGATAAGCTGCCTAAGGATGACTCTAACTGGATACTATAAATCTAAGCCCTGGATTATCAAACCAAATGGGACTATATATATAAAGTAAAAATTAACATGGGAAAGCTGAAATCATCTTATTTATCGGAAGGCTCTATTCTAAACCTAATAGAACTGGTAACTTCTAGATGTTAGTCAAAATTTGAGGCCGACTTAACCGTGTATGTAGTAGCTATTATTTGAAAGTCGATGCGATAAATACGTTTAACAAGGTTAGTACAACATGTTATTGATTTAAAACCGATGAAACGTGAACACAAATCCCTTCTTTCGAATATCTATACCATAAGCCTGTACAATTTAAGACAAAACAAAAGTAATATAACTTGGTACAGACACACTATGGTTTATGTAAGCACATACCCTGACCACTTTCCAACAGTTGCCCTCTATACATAAATTATTAACATTATTCATTTTGATATATGCCAAGAAAAATCATAGTTAAAGATTCATACCTCAAAGAATTTCTCAGTAGCACCACCTTTGTATGCACCATACTTTATTTTAGTCTGACCTACTAAATCATCAGCACCTCGAATAGGTGTCAGTAATCGTTCAATAGTTAGAAAAGCTGCTAAATTAGCAGTGTATGAAGATATAAGAATAAGCGTAAAAAACCACCATGCACTTCCAACTACTCGACCGGAAATGGACCTGCAACACAGAAATAGAAAAAGATTAGGCATTTACATACATGTAAAAATTTTCCCTCATAGTACAATGATATAAGTTAAGTTAAAGATGCAAGAATATTCGAAAGAAACTAAAGTCCTTCGGAAATACTTAGTCTATTGAAAAGCATGTATAGTACTTAAAACTAAACCATATCTTTACATTAAACATACATGGTTCAAATGAGGGTACGGATGGGGTTAACAGAATAGAACATAATGGACCAAGAGATAGGAAATAATTATGAAAGAACAGAGTAAAATAGACCAAAAACAAAGAATAAAGAATACAGTGGTACTAAATTATGAAACAATAGAGTATTATGGGCACACAAAAATGAAGAGGAAAAAGGACAGAAATAAATATATAAATGAAGATCATCCCGTGAACCTTTTTACAAACTGTTAAAATAATACTTACCATGTTATTGTGTCGTTTAAACACAAACAGAAATAAGTGTTTGCATTATTCGTTATGATATGCATCCAGACTTTGATATTTGCCCAAGGTTGGTTTTATTTGGCAAAGGCAAGATCCATATCTTAGATACAGTTTTAAAAGGTTCTGGGTGTGTAGTGCTTCCGGGTAATGTATAGCATCACTGATGAGACATTTATTGTAGAAACCCGTTATGAGCAAAATGATCTCATTCAAAATGAGGAAAAAATGTAAATTAGGTTGGTAACAAGAATGATACGTATTTGCTACTTTTCTTTACAATTAGTTTATCTTTAAAGAAAATTTAATAATCATGGATAGGATAAGTTCTCCAAAAAATATTGTTCAAAGTATCTTTGTTGAGTATAATCTCATTTGTTTTTTTAAAACCGAAAGTCAAGATTTCTATTTTAGAAGGGTTTTTAATTTCTTCGTTTTATGCAAACATCACACGTAGAATTGCTTCTTTTAATTAGCTAATAAAATATTTTGCAAAATATGCATTTTGATAAATAAAAAAATCATCACACAGATTCATATTTTATCAGGGAATTTATTATTCTCTTCAAGAATTCGAAGAAGACTTCAAAGGCTTCAAATCTTGGATATCAGATTTTTCATATGAACTTATATTACATGCGTTTTTTGCATAGTTATTGTGTTTGATTAATGGGTCTGTTTGTATACAAATACAATGTCAGTATATTTCTTGAGTTAGTATATTTAGTCATATTTAGTTATTAGTGTTATCCGATTAAAAATGCACTAGGGATAGCATTGGCTTACATGGAAGAAGAGGGGTTAATTGGTGAAAAGAGAGGTACAACCCTGCCTTTTTTGCCTTTAATTATACATCCATGTTGTCTATTAGGATGAGATTGCGGTGTGATTGTTGGGAATTATAAAACTTGATAAACAGTGTATGTGATTAACAGTTAAAATGTGCAATAAAAAGTGCATGGAAATTGTTGGAGGTGATGTAAAAATTTAGAGGTCTACAAAAGATGATTAAATACCACTTGCGCATCTTACCTTATTCTGGAAAATAAAATGTGAAATCAATAACCATTCCTTTTACTGTGTGTAGTAAAAACCAGATTCATACACATGCAACATATGCATACATAATTTAATTAGAAGTAAAGAATTGCAAAACTTTAAATGTAACATGAACATATGTCTGGCACTATATTTCAAATGTATGTACAGTGAGTGTTTTTTTTAATCAAGCTTTAAATATCAAAATGACAAATACATGCAATTTTGGTAAAACGTACGAGATTTAAAAGTGCTTCATTGAACAGCTTATTTAACAAAAATAATTTATACTGAATTCGAAGTGATTTATGCTACATATTACTAAAAACACCTGTAGAAAAATAGTTAAATAACATTATTCAAAAAGTTATTCTTCATCAAGAGCATCAATACATGCATATAAAACGACAATAATCTCAAATATAAAAGATAATGAAATTCATGTCATGCTTTGTTACAACAACAGTATTAAGAGTGATATGTTAAAAAGGGAAGACATATATAAACATATTCATATTTATATGCATCTATTTTATATATACAGACAATATGGAGCTGATTATGTTTATACGCATGTATAACCATCTGATATATCGAGACCAACCTTGGGAATATATCAGATCCCTGCTGCATTAATGCCCCCAAAGCAAACCATAAAGTGTTAGAAAAAGTAAATGCATTTGATTGATCTCTTGAATTTAGGATTTCTCTCCATTCATATGGGCTCCATCGTCCGACAAAGAATAAAACAAGACTGACTGCAAGGAAGCCGACCATTACACATATCCATACTTTAACATCTAATGGATCCATGAAAGAGAAAACGCCTGGCTTTTGTTTATCTGGTTTCTTAATCATTATACTAATGCCCATTTGCATAAAAGGAGTTGTAAAATCAACAACTCTTTGTCTGTCTTCTGTGATTGTGAGTGATGACAATGCTAAGTCTGTTTCCTGAAATGAAAAGAGTTCGTTTTCACTTATGACTCTAGGTTAATGATAACAGGATGTAAACGCTACCTACCTGTAATGTTTGTCAAATGACATTGAAATTAAAAGAAGTGGAAAACAAATCCAAAACTCTTTATTATTGAAAGACAAATTGATTGAACGAAAAATCTGAAAATTTTAATGATGATAATTTTTTACAATGATAAAATTTAACCGCTAATTAAAGACAAGCTGTCTTCAAGAAAGATGTATAAGGGTCACATGCATGTTTAATGTTTTTACATTTTCGTCTTATCTTGATTTACTGGAATGTTATGAACTATTTACTAAATTTAAGGTGTTTGTTAAGTGTTTGATTTTGTTGTCTCTGTCTTGTATTGTGAAGTCTATTGCCACACAGTGACATTGCTACTCTGATATCTAACATAATAAACTGGTTTAAATTGTTTAGATTCGAGATCAACTGATCAGTACTATGATATGAAGACAAAACGATTCTTTAAAACAAATTGTAAGGCTGGTATATTTGATGAGTTGTTTATTGTGTCGATGCCGATGTTTGAAAATTAAAAAAAAAAAAATAGTCATTTTGTTCTATTTTGCATTCTTTTTTGCACTTCAATTACAAAAATATTCCTTAATATATGACAGACTGAATATCATTGAAATACGTTAACATATTGTAAACGTGCACATATTCCAATTGTATTTATCCTACGCTTACTTACATTTCGAATCAATTCACCGACCATACCATTCCATGTAAAATCTTTCTGGCATTTCCCAAATTCGTTGTCTTTCACAAAATGAAACTTAAAGTTAAAGTCCGTTTTGTGTTCTATTAGGTATCGTTCCTTTACTTGTTGTATTAGTTCTATGCAATATCCCTCGTATAATTTACCATCAATCTCTATGACGCCATCTGTACGTTTGTCAGTATGCGGCGAGGTCACATCTTGGACAAATGGTTTTGACTGAAAGAGGATATTTTTTTTTATATTCAGTATTTATATTCTGATAAGAAGACTGGAGTTTGATAGGAAAATTCAAAATGAAAAAAATAAAACAAAATTAATCAATGTTGTCAATATTGTTTTAATTTGATCGTGAAATATAATTTGGGATCTCAAGTATACATGTCACTATGGCGTCAAAAGCGTTCCATATTTTACAAATCTTTTTCTTAAACCAATTTTCTCTTATTCAATATATGTTAACCAAGTATTGTCTTTTCTCTAGACCCCAACCTGACCCTTATATAACTGCAGCAACCAAGCTGTAATCTACTTACATGTAATACATTAGGCATTATATAATTAATTGTACGTACTATCTTGGTTGCAATTCTCCATGTCCTATTTGCATTATTCAAAGATCTGTCCATTGGCATTCGGGAAGGAATATTTGTCTCAAATCTTTTCCCCAAAGGTCTATTAGGTGACCAATCACCAATCTTTAATAAAAATGTGTAAATTGATAAATATGTCTTTCTCACTGCCTTCCGTTTATCAATTTAATTATTTAACATGCAATTATGTATGCAGTAGTTGTTTCTTAACTCGTACAATGTATATGAAATAAACTTTTTTAAAGTACAGTAAATTGAAGACTGATTAATGGTTTTTTTTATTTTAATACTAAATGTTTCATGAGTTTTTTGTTGTTGTAATTTTGTGTCTTATCTTTTTTCTTTACCTTCTACCACCATTTGATGGATTTTTGTAAGACTAGGAAACTTGAGATAATTATTCATTTCGAAATTACTACGCTACTTTCCTTCTCATTTATACACAAATGAAGAGAAATGTCTGCACCTTCGTCAATTTAGACTTGTATCCCATTTGATGAACTTCTAAAGTGTAATCTTTCCGCAGCCCATTTGAATCAAACGCAACTTTCCCCGTTAGGCCTGCCGGTAGTTCAACCTAGAAAATAGTATTAACAGCTGATTGAGTAAAAAAGTAAAATTACAAAAATACTGCTCTCTCAGGAAAATTCAAAAAGGAAAGTCCCTTATCAAGTGGCAAAATCAAAAGCTCAAACACATCAAACGAATGGATATGTAATTTATCTCCTAACTTTAATACAAAAATTAAGTATGATTAACCTATCGAAAATAAACAGACAAGTAACAATTATCTTAAAGGTTAATTATGATATATACAATATTTCGTAAAAAGTACTAAATACTTTGTTCCAGAATTTTGATAAACTCTAATTAATGAATATAACATGCACTTTATAAAATTCGTGCGTATGAAGCGTTTTTTTTCTCTGGATTTCTTCAACAGGAGTGCTCAATCGCAAACATTTAAAAACCATGGATCTTTCTGTGTTGTAATTTTACTGTCACAGGCTAGGATGAAGGTTCGCGCCTGTTAAAACGTTTAAACCGTTGCATATGTATGCATTTGTCCTAGGTCAGGAGCGTGTTGTTCTATAGTTGCCGTTTGTTGGTGTGGTTCATAGGTGTTTCTCGTTTATCCTATTTTAAATAGTACATCAGAAGGTTAGTTTTTCTGTTTTAATTGTTTGTACTAGTCATTTTGGGGCCCTTTATAGCTTCTTGTTCGGTATTAGCCAAAGCTCCGTGTTGAAGGCCGTACTTAGACTTTGATTTTTTATATACCTTATGACTTAGACGCAGATTGTCTCGTTATTCCTCATAACACATCTTCTTATCTATAAGAACTCGTTACGCGAAAAGCTATATGTCCTATATGCCCAAACGGGACCTTCATTGAAACTCATGTAAGGTCAACTTTTACTGACGGAGTTAGAATCTTAGTTTCATAGTATTTTTTTTAATCTATCATTGAAGAATTTAAAAACAGTTTGTTATTGAAGACCTGTTGGTGACCCTCTGCTGTTGTTTTTTATTTGGTCGGGTTGTGGTCTCTTTGACCCATTCCCCATTTCCATTCTTAATTTTATATGTCATTGTCATAATGTCAGTACCCAAGCACTAACATCTGATTTAAATATACCCTCGTGTTTAGTTGTATTGCATCAATTCAAACGTGTATGCACTATAAAACAAATGATTATTACTTGTACATACCTGTTTCATTGATTCGGCAATAAGACTTCCACGAGTAGGTGTATCTTTTAAATCTTTTTTGTAACCTTTATTACACGTCGCTCCTTTAAATGAATGTGACAAAGAATCAGCCAAGTACTTATCTATTCCTTTGCCAATAAATCTCACAGCATCTATCATCATGGCTTTATCAATCTGAATCAAAAATCATTATTCTAAATACATAAGGATTATCAAAATGTTCAGACTAAACAAATGGTAAGTCAAGATAGAGAGAAAGAGTACACAAATTTCTGAAAAAAGATATGCACCAAATTAATTGCACGTAAAAAGCTTTTCTGGACTACCTTAACCGTTCGCCTTATGTTTTTGAATTGATAAGAATAATTTTGTAAATCCATCAAATCTATCGCAAGCAAATAAATAGATAAAAAAAAAACTAAATCAAATGTTTCATACATCTAAAAAGTCCATTTCAGCTAATGAATAGACACATTCAAATGCATGATTCTATTCCAGCAACTACTTTGTATAAGTTCACAAATAAACCATCGTTTTAAATATATCAAATTTGTACTTGTGATCTTAAATGTCAAAGTAAGCAATACATGTATTTTTTTGTCTTTTCTGGTTTAAAAGTTTACAACACATTGTGTAATGATATTCATCCTCAATGTCAGCTAAGTAACAAAGCTGACACAAACTGTCATTTCATGCCATTTTTGTCATCTTTAATTTGGTTGCAACTGGCATTTATTAACGCTTCTATTTTTCTAGTAAGACTTATAATGGTTTACTATAATTATAAATTGTGACTTGGATGGAGAGTTGTCTCATAGGCACTCAAATCACACCTTCCTATATTTATTTAGTATGTGATTGTCTATGTTTTCTTCTCATTCCTTTCTTTATTTAATATTCACTGACTATACACTTACCGTCAGTGGATTAAGGTTTTGGTAAACTTTTCTATTCATGTCTGAATCTATTTCTTTAAAAGTTGCTGAGTGAGCGTTTAGCATCGAAAAGCCAGTGATGTTGACGCCACCATATGCAAAAGCACTAAGGTCAAGTTCTTGTATTCCCTGGGAATATTTAAAATAAAACACATATTATTATATACTTATCTAAGAAAAAGTAAAAACAGAAATATGTTTAATCCCGTCACTTTCCTATTCCAAGGTCTGGAGCCTGTAATGCAGTGTGTCGTTGGTTCATGTCTACCATACTTGTTTTAATTGTATTGTATTAATAAGGCAGTTACTTTACTCGTTAGAATTGTTGCATTTTTTTCATCATGGCGGGGCCTTTTATAGCTGACTGTACTGTATGGGTTTTATTCATTGTAAATGACAGCACGGTGACAAATATAATTGGTTTTTTTTCCACATTTGAACAGTGATAGTATAAACATTGCAATTTATTTTAAAAACAATTGTGTTTCAGAACGTCCAATTCAGTTTAATTGAAAGTAAAAAAAAACATGTAAATATTGATGCTTTTTCATTAAGGAATTCGCTGGGGAGTTTCAATATAGTGGTAACATTTGACATCGGCTATTCGCTGCTTAGTTTATAAAGCAAAAAATTCCAAATTATTCAATAGACCTTGAAGACATTTGCTGAATAATTTTAGCAATAGAATGTCCATAAAATTAATTAAAATATTCTTGATTATTTTTTATGATATTACTTTTTTTTTAATTTGGAAAATAACATTGTTCTCTTCATTTTTAACTACACGTGTATTTGCATGCTTTTCACCTTCACAATATTTTCCAGGAATGTATTTTGTTATATATGGGAAGAAATTTAAAAAAATGTGGCAAAATTTTGTGGTTAGTTTGAAAAAGATGAGGAGGTCAAATACTAAAAGCAAGAGGAACCGTCATGTTGAACTTGTCAGAATAATTACTTGTATAAAGCAACAGATTTGTTATTGACAGAAAAGCTATTTCTTATTAAGATGATGATAATGTTTTGGTATATACTAAACGTCAAGTGACAAATATTACAAGCAGATGAGGACGAGGGCATGTTATCCTTATAAGAAAATTAACCCTACTTTGTATTAATCCTACACACTGAGCCGACATTTGATATCCCAGCACACACGGTTAGGTCCACAGGAGTATAAGACAGGCTCCCCAGACACACTATTACGATACAGAGCAACAGATAAAGGACTTCTTTTGAAAGATTGGGATAACTAAAACAAAGTATATTAGTACAAAACAACAAAACAACAAAACAATTAAACTTACTAGTCCTCCCAGAATGTAGTGATATTCATCTCTGTTCATACCAACATTGATTATCTAGATAAAAAGTAAAATAGAAATGATTGAAATTATGATCTCTGACTGAAATATAACTAGACCGTCTAATTTGTAGAGTGATATTGCGAATAGAAACCGTAAACTTACATACAATCGATGTTAACTCGTTTATCTTTTGAATAAACTTATTTTTGAAGATATCAATTTAGCAAGGTAGTAAAATATTTAAGTATCGTTTTGTCGGTACTAACATTGATTCTCTATTTAAACAAGAATGTGTCCATACTACACGGATGCCCCATCCCCACTATCATTTTCTATGTTCAATGGACCGTGAAAATGGGTGGAAATCTCTATTTTGGCATTGAAATTAGAAAACTTATATCATAGGGAGCATGTGTACTAAGTTTCAAGTTGATTGGACTTCAACTTCATCAAAAACTACCATAACCAAAAACTTTAACATGAAGCGGGACAGATAGACGGACGAACGAACGGACGGACGAACGAACGAACAAACGAACGAACGCACAGACCAGAAAAACAAAATACCCATAAATGGGGCATAAAAATAAGTATGCTATATATGTTTAGTTATGAGTACTCATGATAACACATCCTGTTGATACTGTTTACTTATATTTTGGAATTGTACAAAAAAAACCGTTGTTAAACTGGTAAAGTAACAGCCCTAGAGCAAACCTTAAATTACAGGAATCAGATCTATCATATGCATGAGAAACATACATTCCTAGATTTTCAAAATTTTACAACAGCATTTATCGGTATTTTCTTTCCATAATAGAAGTTCTGGCTACTGGTCTTAGTGATACCATCGGGGACTAACAGGTATCGACCCAGTGATAGTTAAATAATGAAAAGCTCGATTTTAAATGAGTTGAGTCACCTGTTCTAATGTAAGATTGAAAGCTTCCTTAGTAGACAGGTCTAGAATTATTCTCATATTACAGGAAAACTGCATATCGCTGTCACAGTATCTATGTTTGTCAACCGAACGTAAAACTGCATAGGAATCACTGATGTTGACAATCCGTTTAGGTCTGAGGGAAAATGATCTTGTTCCTAAACTTTTCTGTGCTCGGTAGATTTCTTGAATTCTATGTAGACCTACAAGTAAAAAAATGCATTTATATCTTGCTGTTTATTAGCAAACGTAATGAGTTTATTAAAAACTGAATAATTTAGATTCACACTTCAAAGGAACGTTGGCGTACATTCGGACATGTGACCAAATTATATAATGTAATGCCTAATAGTGGCCCAAAACTGCAATGTTGACAGACAAGATTTGGCAAATATCAAGCACTTATTCAATAATTACAAGAGGAGTTGGCCTTTCCTCTTTCAGAGGGACAGAAAACGAATACAAATATAACATAACTCGTAAAGTGAAATGAAAATAGCACTTAGTAAAATATTATTTGATTGTCCCGAACCACTATTGTTAGATTAACATTCATTAAGAATGCTCAAATTAAAAAGAAAATTAAAACTGAAAACTGAAAACTAACTAAAGGATGTATTATATAGATATATATCGATATAAGAAAATTTTGAATGAGTGCCAATGAGACAACTCTCCAACCAAGTCATAATTTGTAAATTGATTACGTTAGAAACTATACAATCAAATCCTTCCCAAAAGGAAAGGTCTAAGCATTACACGAATTGTGTGGAAATTTAAGTATTGGCGAGAGACTGTACGAAGACTTTTAACATTTACATTTTATATGTTTTGTTTTATTTCCTTTCCTTACTCTACTTCTACTGTCTGTGTTTTTTTGTAATTTTAAACACTAGAATTTAATCGGTATATCTTTGCCTGATCTTAGTAAATTCGGCATAAAAAACTGTAAAGTCATCTGCATATAGTTTAAAACTTAACTGCTTAGTTTGTTCAACAGTTTTTATTACTCACTTTCTTCAGAGTCGTAGACATAATACACAACTTTCCAACCAAAATACTGTATATAATCGATAATAGCCCCAATAAATGAAGGCGTCATATCAAAAACATATTCCGAGGTGTGATTGTACCCGGGTCCTCTTGGTAAGACTATCGGAATTTCCAGGTTACTCGACATCGACTCGTAGACTTCCATAGATTGCTGCGATGAATCCGCAATAAACAGTATGATATTCTTTGGTAGTAAATGACATACTGAAAGATATAAGACTGAGTATGAGATAAACTTAAATATCGAAATTATCTCCAACTTATATTTCTTTAAACTGAAGATAGTAATAGTAATACATTGGTTGTAGGGTTTGCACAGACAAAAACAAAGTTGATTAAAGGAAATAGAAAAATAAATGACACATTAGGGATTTTTATCAAAAGTCTCATTTATTTGTGTTCAATTAAAGAAAATGAGCATTTTTCTTCTTACACCAATTTAATTTTGTTTGCACTAAATCATACATGAAGTATAAGAGTATACAATTTTTTTTTTTATTAGTGCCAAATAATTTTTACATGTACATAACATTGTTATATTTATTTAGCAATTTACCTTTCTATATATCTTAGAAACATGTTTTTTCAACTATTCTTTGTGATAGTTGATCTGTGAAGCGCAAGGACGAAAAGCAAAAAGTAAAAAAATGACTGTGTATTTTATATAAGCACACAGAAAGAGAAAGAAGTCATCAAAAAGATGCAGTTCATGATATACATGAACTAACAGGCAAGAGTATACAATTCCAGCTGGTATACATTTATATATTGAATGCATCTTTATATACATAACTTATATTTTTAATAAAAATAAGAACGTCTATCATTACTTTGCCTTGTTAGCTGGTAGCTGTCGTCTATGTCGGTGACATTGTGTCCTTTACTCTTTAAGATCACACTATTGATATCCTGTCTCAAGCTTTGGTCATAGTTGAAGGTTTTAATTGCGTACTTGAAGGCATCGTCCATTCCTAGACGGTCAAGGTAGTGCAGACTGGAATCTTGTATAAGTCCTATGTCTAATGTATAAAAAAGGGCATACATTAATACTATTGTGTACGATCATGAATTGTCTTATGTGTATTTTTTTTTATTGTACATTATTCATTGTATGGGCTGTTAGACGCATGTGTAAGTACCCTGCCTGTAATTGTTCCCGTTGTATAAAGGAGTATTTTTTAATAAATATAAATAGTATTATATTTGTAATAAAGATAACTTAGCCTTTATACACATGAAAGTCAGTTAATATTTGATAGAATTGTCGTTTTTATACATGGAAATTACTGGTAAAGATATTTTGTTTTATTGAAAGCTTTCAGACTACTTTTGATGGATCATTAACTTCAAACTCCGCAACGACCAAATAAAATACAGATACACCAAGTAATTAGGCCACTTAAGCAATAACAAAGCATATATGTGTGAGATAGCATAACCATAGTCCATACAGTCAATCGATTTATAAACACGTTATTAACATACATTTGTATCCCACACCCAGTTTCAACATGTACAATAGTAAGAAAGTAAAGAACATCCGAGAATGCTTACACACGAATAGAAAAAAGAAAAAACTATATATTGTACATTTAAAGACTTCTTTTAACTATTCGTATAGACAAGAGTTTCGAATAAAAAGATATATTACATGTAATAACGAATTAAAGAATTTTTCTGCAATTTAAGTTGTATCGAATAACAAGCAATACTGTTGAACTTTACGAATTTAGCAAGAATATGTTTATATAAAGAGATCCGTGTTCCTAATCGTTTATTTGCTACCTTAATGTATGATACATGTTTTTAAAAATAAAAACAAAAGATTCAAAGCAGATCGAAAATTGGTTTAACTGTCGTTTTGTATATTGGTATGCTGCATGCGGGATTGGTCTATTTTATCGGAATGTCTCAGCAAACAGGAAGGTTTACTGCAGCATTCTATAAAGATGGAGACGTTAAAGGAAATTAAAAAGCAAGTTCTTTTGAATGAAAACGTCGAAACAGAAAGAAACATGTTAAAGTTATTAGAGTAAATGGAATCGTGGCATTAACACTAACAGAGTCGTGGCGACCTTTTTAAATGTAACTAAATTGTACACACCAACGATTTTTTCCAATTTGGTGAATTTACGTGTATTCCATATAGCGTGATTGTAGATTTTTCAAATTCTTTTATAATAAAAAGGTTGATTTGTTTTGAAGGAATTGTGTAACATTGCGTAATGTGAACGCAACATGCCAGTCGATTTGGTCGAAACTGGTAACGCTAGCGCCGATAGATAATAATAAATTCCAAAGAACATTTTATTTTCATTAGCTGACTGTTTACAAATGACAAGAATCAATCAATAGGGGATATAGTTCGAGTGCAAAATAACATTTTACGTAATATATTTCTATCTTTTTAAAAAATCAGTTTCAGATTTCTATAAAAAAAAAGACAAAATTCAATTAGAACATTTCAAAGTAATTTCAAATGATCAATAGCCTAACAAAATCTGATAAATTTGAATTAAATAAATCCATTAGGTATTTGATTTCGAAAATGAAGTACTGAAACAATATAAACGGATAGATTCCATTAAGATTATGCTACACCGAAAATAAAATATGGAGACATTTATTTCCTATATCGAATAAGTTTGAAAAATGGATCTTTTAAAGTAATAAATTTTTTGTAATAAACAATATAGTTTACAACATTTATTACAAAATTTGTACATAAAAATTCTAATACATATGAACTGAACATATGCAAAAGAGTTTAATTAAGCCAAATTCCATTCAATTTTTGTAAAATGCAGATGGAGCATTTTCACTTTAAATTATGAACAGAATTTGTATTTATCATTTCATCATGTTTACGTTTTAACGTTTAAAAGCGGCAATTTTTAAACATTTTGGCAAAAAATGAGATTTTATAAGAGACATTATCTGACCGTAACCATGATATATTTTTTAATCGTATTAAATCTCTTGTAGCAAAAAAGGGGGCTCATACCATTTGGTTATGGACATTCTTCGATGCTTATTTTTTCTAAAACATGTTCTCTTTACAAAAGTGTGTCAAAACACGTATACAGCAACTGTAATATTTATCACTGACTAACAATTTGATTATGTGAACACAGCTTTGCTAGTATACCATTGCTAAATAATGTTCAAATATATCAATTATATAAAGACACTTTAGCTGAAACATTTCAATTCCATCAACCTTCTGATTTTATTCAACAGGACAACATTGTCATAGAACAGAGAATGGAAACGGGGAATGTACCAACGAGACAACTCGACAAAAGGGCAGAACCCGTCAAAGGCCACCAATGAATCTTCCACGCATCGAAAAAATCTAGCACACGGAGACAGATTATGGTGACCCTTTATAGTAATCAAAGATTTGAAAACCTCTCTATACAAATTGCTTCCTTTTGCACTATTATTTTGAAGAAAAAACTTAATCATAAGTGTATTCATATGGATTATTAACTACGATATATTGATTTTATACTGAGTCTTTAACAAAACTTTCTTCTTTAGAAACTTTCCGTTCACAATAAAGATTTTTAATCTGAATGTCTTACAAATAATGCCTAAATGAAGTACAAGTTTAGAGAATTCAATAAAAAATCTTAAAGAATTGTAAATAAAGGCAGAATATCATTACATTTTATTTTGAATAGTCGTTTTTGCTAATAGTGAATAATGATTTTAGGATTATAATGTTATATGTTACATTTGTACAAACAAAGATTTATTGGAAATGAGAAGAAACAACAACAATACTATACAAATAATTAGTCAGAGATTAAGGGTTGAATCACAGGTTTCCAATTTAGAGATTTAATGTACGAAAGGATGAGAAAAAAATAACGATTAGAAATGTTTAATACTTAAAAAAAGAAATACAAAATAATTGGAGGGATTTATTGTTATTTCAAATTAATACAAACAATCTCAAATATAAAACAAATTCTTGCAAATGCAACTTGATTCAAATAATATAAAAAAAGAAGATGTGGTATGATTGCAAATGAGACAACTCTCCACAAGAGACCAAAATAACACAGAAATTAACAACTATAGGTCACCATACGACCTTCAACACTGAGCACAGCCCATACTGCATAGTCAGCGATAAAAGGCCCCGAAATGAAAAGGTAAAACAATGCAAACGAGAAAACTAACGACCTAATTTAGTCTGTAAAATTTGAACAAAAACAATAAGTTGATTGGCATTAAATAACAACATGTATTACGACATTTCTCCACTCGAGACAGTTGAATCTTAATATTTAAAGCGCGAGTCTTGCCGAGCTTTTTAAATAATTTAAATTTAACTGTTGAGAGTGGAGAAACTATTTCTCACATACGACTATCTACAATGAGCAAAACCTTTACTGAATAGTCAGCTTTAGAATACTATTACATAATATAAAGCCGTCGGGAAAATCAACGATTTATTAAAGAAATCATTGGCAAAAAAATAAAATTGTGGTAGTTCAACATATTTGTAAGCGCTCAACCCTTCCCTAACCTGGGACTTTGAGGGTAACAGTCGAATATAAGAACAAACTGAGAGCAAAAATACGAGTAAGAAATTGCTTGTCTCATCAGTTCTTTAAGAAAAATTAACAACAACTAAAATATAGACAACAGGCACATTTAACTGATCCAAGACTACTCGAAGTAACTAAACAAATTTCAGAGCCAACTACAACTGATAAATAAATCATGTTCTCCCAGACTAAAAATATCTTAATAATACAAACTTACTTAATAAGAAACCTTATCACTCACTACCGGTATATTACGTTTAAAATATTTATTATTGTTTCCATGGACAACGGTTTCATACAAATTCTTGAAATTTCAAGTGAATTTTAACTACCAACATAACTTAGGCACATCCGATGTCTCCTTTAATCAAATTATTAAGACATTGTCAACAAAAAAGAAGAAGAGCAGACAACAGCCGAAGTCCACCGATGGATTTTCGACGCACCCAGGTGCCTCAGCTAGCCCCTTAATAAAAACGTGTACAGTTTAGTTCAGTGAATATGGATTTCATACTAAGTTCCAAAACATATAAATGAACTAAAATTTAAAAAAAAACATACACGACTAACAAATACCAGGCTCTTTACTTGGGACAGGCGCAAAAATGCGGCGGGGTTAACCATGTTTAAGTTTAACATAAATGTCGGTCTAGCATCATAAACTATTTGTCGGTCTAGCATCATAAACTATTTGTCGGTCTAGCATCATAATCTATTTGTCGGTCAACATCATAAACTATTTGTCGGTCTAGTTAACACCATGTGTACGTTACCAGACACATGCATGCTGCTTCATATACGAGTTAAATTAAGAAATAAAAAAAAATCTATAAATTCTAGACAATTTTGACATATGCTTGATCTGTGATCGATCACATTAACGACTGATGTTAATGTAAGTTGTCCTGGTGTCCATACTGACCGTCATCATTATAATCTTCATCATCATAACCAGCTTCATCGACGTCGTCATCAAAAGTTACACCCAAATGATGATAATAATAATAACGATAATAATAATAATAATAATAATAATAATAATAATAATAATAATAATAATAAAAATAATAATAATAATAATAATAATAATAATAATAATAATAATAATAATAATAATAATAATAATAATAATAATAATAATAATAATAATAATAATAATAATAATGATAATAATACAAATTGTAATAATAATAATAACAAGTTTAATTATAACAATAATTATACACAGACACAATACTCTAATGTTGCAAGTTGAAAGTGTTGATACCGTTTTCTCTTGTTGGAGCATTGTACTTACTAATGAATTAAAGATTGAAGTCTACCAGTTGTGTCAAAAAAATATGTTTTTGGGTACCATATGGAAGTATTGTTGCTGTTGTATCCGGTATTCTAAGTACAATGAAATTTTCATTTACACAAAGATGTAAGGATTATCGAGTCACAGAAACAATCTTACTGGTCTTCATCAAAATATAAGTTATGTCCCAAGAGTAATGTATAACGATGTACACAAACCATCGGGTATATGCACCAGCATGCTTCCAGGGAAAATGATCAAGGATAACAACAAAATCATCCCCTTCCCCACTTATCCTCCCTCCAAAGCATACCAATAAGATACATGTATATATTAAATGACGAAAGGGACAAATAATTCATCTTATTTTTCAGCCTTTTAACATTTTTCAGCATAAACGTAAAACTTAAATAATGTGTATTTTAGCATAAAATAATCACAAATCTAGAAACATACATACATCAATTTTAATGTTTTATCAATTTAGATTATTGAAATTCTATCATTCATTTATAAAATATTGCAATGTATTTAATAAGTTAAGAGCAGAATCAATGTTAATTACTGGTCAAATTGCCATTAAGACTTGCACAATTATTATATAAAGCGCAAATCGTTGATGTGAAGAATCTATTTCCAAGTACAAGATAATCGATAAGAGAACTTGGAAAAGTATAGTGTAACATAGGATAAGACGTAAATCTCCTCAGGCAGAATAGTCAATAGAAGATTCTGGGAAATGTATCATTTATTTAATAACAGGGGAGTAAGGTTGATACCAGACACCATAATAAAATGATACCTCACATCAGTTAATCATAGCTTGCTGAAAGGATGAAAACAAACATTGAAGTCAATAATTGGGAAAATAGTATCATATGTAAAACACAAGTCATAATTATTTTTGTTGAGTAAAGCTGATCAAATGTTTTCATGTATAACAATGTAGCTTAGTTGAACATTTTATTTCCAGCAAACAGTTAAAGATCAATTCAATTTAAATGTCAAATCCCCAAAAAATAACCAATCAATGGCGATTTCTTTAAAACGCTCAACTAATGATGTTAAGATTTTTAAAATTCATTCTTGTTAACGTTATGTTTAAACGTTCTGAATTTGCATGAATTATTTGGCCACTGGACGTTAGGCAAATTAGAAATAATCTCATTTATTTGGAATAAAAGCGAGTAGATTAATCAGACTATGACACCCGAACTAAACTTGTTCTAGTTTAGGTATTCTATTTGAGCTGTACATCAGCACTGTTAGTATGTAGGCGAATAAAAAATGTGGATAATGATACAGAACCCACCATATATTTTACAAATGGTATCAATAGATCAATATAAAATGTAAGGCATTTAACAATAGATAAGAACATATGTCATATATCAAGTATAGATACAGGAAGATGTTGGGCACACGCCAATGAGACATAAAACTAAAAACACCACGTATACAACATTCTACAGACCAACAGTCTGTGTTCAACAATAGCCGGATGACTATTCGTTATGTTATAAGTTTAACATAGTTCGAGTATAAAAAAGTTGTGCAGTCATATCTTAATGTGGTATTTCTTTTCTTGTTGTTTCTTGTTTAATTTGTTGTTAAAAACATATTTATGGAAGGTTAACTTCTCCACAAAAATAAACAGAAGCGGTATCAATGATTATGCCAATGAGACAGCGATAAATGGTAAACTATTAAAAAATTCAGACGAGAAAAAACTAACGACCTGGTTTATACTTCAACAGTAAACGAAAATAACTTTAACGGACAGCGACCATCGTCAAACACTGCCTTATACAGACTCCTTGCTTGGGACAGTCACAAACATATGACGAATTTAATAATGACTTTTGTGTTTGTGATCAAGCAACTCTCTGGTACAGTGGTGTAATCGTTCAAAATAACAATACACGTAAAGTCGGTTGGAAAGGGCATTAGATCGCTACCAAGAGTACTCGCAGTGTCTTGAAATTATTCCAAAGCCTAATTTCAACAAATAAATAAGCCCTGTTCTCCCAGACAAGAGACCAAAGAGTCAACCAGTATAGTCACAACGGATTAATTGTAAAGATGTATCATAGAATTAATTGATTGATATAATTTTATAGGTACACTTTCAAAAAGGTTTTACGTACATGTATACGTTCTATTGTATTCCCTTATCTAGATCTCACTTGATCTCAATATCCGATTGATAAAATACGTTTTTTGCAACGTAAATGCAAAAGGTACTTCCATATAGACATACGCTATTTGATCTGTTAAGTTTTACCATGCATTTTGCCAATATTTATGTGTGTATTGGAATATTCATTCAAAGAACTGAAAGCTCAATTAAACGTTGATTTTAAATACTTAAAATCATATTTATCTATCTGCTTGTTCAATTACATAACTGACATGAAAAAATAGCCTTCAAATTGGTAACTGTAGAAGCGACCAGATATTAATGATTTCCTAATAGGGAAACAATGTAATGTCAAAGTTTATTATCAAACTAATCTATTCTAAAAGAAATGCAACTATAAAATGAAACATAATTTATCTGTAGAATGGTTAGTGAGACAGGAAAATCGATAATGTTTATTTAACTTTGTATCAAAGGGCATGTGAAATCATATACTGCTCTAAAGCACTACAGACAAAAGATTGACAAGTTTATCAAATAACTGGAGTAATCATCGTTTTCCTTTAAAGTATCTCTAGGAACATAAAACGACATGTTGTTCTTTTTCCGACAATGTAAATGGCGTACAAAATGTATAAGCACACATGCATATAGATAGATTTTAAACTTGTGATTGAAAAGATTTAAAAACAATTTAAAAAAAGCAAATGATTGAATAAAACTGTACAAAGTGAAAGTTCAATTATCACACGAACATGCAACCAAACAGCACCTTTCAATCCATACAAAAACAGGTTAAACCAGACATTTCGGTAATTTGTTATACTATTAACTTGTCCAATATTGTCACAATGTGTATTCTGTTTCATATATCTTGACATCTCGAGGAAAAGTTTACCTCGGTCATTTTTAATGACATGGGCAGCTGTTTTGAAAAATTCGAATCCCTCATGAATTATAACCTAAATTGCGTCACATTAAGTAGATTTTCTTGCACCGAGCAATTGTTTTATTAATCTTAGTGCAAGTAATGCACCTTGCCGTATTACTTATTGTATATAATTATTAATGTAATTTGTTTCTTGAACCGCTGTATGTGATGTATAATTGTTTAAATAGAAATAATACAATTAATGAACTTCCATTATGATCTTTATTATTACTTCCTTCACCAGAGGCCCACAAAAGTAACTACGGGTGTATATCCTGACAAGAAAACCCCGGAACGTTACAATACTTAGAAAACAGTTGATAAACCCTAACTATAGTATCAAGATGGTATATCTAAGTCATATAAGTATGAACCAATTCAATAGTTTAAGCAGAAACTTAAAAGCCTAGCATCCATCATTGTTGGGTTACTTCTTAAAAACATTACTCACGGAATCGAACCTTAAGATTATTATTATATTTTTTTTTTATCTAGAATAGACATATTTAGACAAAAGGTAACAGTTAAGTCTATTTCTAGCCTAATATCTGAATCCTTTCTTCGGATCTCCGTCCGAACTCGGATTTAATATATATGTAATTGAATGAATGTTTTTTTTATTTCTTTGTTTATTGTTGTTCGCTTAACGTCGGCGGCAAGTATCTCATGAATGAGAACAAATAAACAATGAATACAACAGGTAGGCTTACAGATAGAGTTGTACATTGACGACTTACAGATAGAACTGTAAAACGACGACTTATAGATAGAACTGTAAAACGACGACTTATAGATCTAGCTGTTTAGTGATGACTATCAAATCGAGTTGTACAATGATGACTTACAGATTGAGCTGTACAGTGATGACTTACAAATAAAGTCTTACAATGATAACTTACAGATCGAGTTGTACAGTGATGACTGATGACTTACAGATATAGTTGTACAGTGATGACTTACAAATCGAGTTGCACAATGATAACTTGCAGATCAAATTGTACAATGATGATTTACAAATCCAGTTGTACAATAATAACTTTCAGATCAAGTTGTACAATGATGTTTTACAGATCGAGTTGAACAATGATAACTTACAGATCTAGTTGTAAAATGCTAACTTACAGATCGAGTTTGACAATGCTAACTTACGGATCGAGTTGTACAGTGATGACTTACAAATAAAGTTGTACAATGATAACTTACAGATCGAGTTGTACAGTGATGACTGATGACTTACAGATATAGTTGTACAGTGATGACTTACAAATCGAGTTGTACAATGATAACTTTCAGATCAAATTGTACAATGATGATTTACAAATCCAGTTGTACAATAATAACTTGCAGATCAAGTTGTACAATGATGTTTTACAGATCGAGTTGAACAATGATAACTTACAGATCTAGTTGTACAATGATAACTTATAAATCTAGTTGTAAAATGATAACTTACAGATCGAGTTCGACAATGATAACTTTAAGATCGAGTTGTACAGTGATGACTACTAAATCAAGTTGTACAATGATAACTTACAGATCAAGTTGTACAATGATAACTTACAGATCAAGTTGTACAGTGATAACTAACAGATCCAGTTGTATAGTGATAACTAACAAATCAAGTTGTACAATAATGACTTACAGAAAGAGTTGTACAGTGATGACTTACAAATCGAGTTGTATAATGATAACTTGCAGATCAAGTTGTACAATGATGATTTACAAAACGAGTTGTACAATAATTACTTGCAGATCAAGTTGTACAATGATGATTTATAGATCGAGTTATACAATGATAATTTAAAGATTAAGTTGTAAAATAATAACATACAGATCGATTTGGACAATGATAACTTACAGATCCAGTTGCACAGTGATGACTCAAAAATCAAGTTATACAATTGTGATTTACAGACTGAGTTGTACAATTATAACTTACAGATCTAGTTGTACAGTGATAATTAACAAATCGAGTTTTACAATGATAACTTACAGATTGAGTTTTAAAATGATGACTTACATATCGGTTGTACAATAATGACTGACAGATTGAGATGTACAATAATTACTTGCAGATCAATTTGTACAATGATGATTTACAAATCCAGTATTACAATGATAGCTTAGAGATCTAGTTTTAAAATAATAACTTACAGATCGATTTGGACAATGATAACTTTCAGATCGAGTTGTACAGTGATGACTAACAAATAAAGTTGTACAATGATGACTTACAGATAGAGTTGTACAGTGATGACTTACAAATCGATTTATACAATGCTAACTTGCAGATCAAGTTATACAATGATGATTTACAAATCCAGTTGTACAATAATAACTTGCAGATCAAGTTGAACAATGATGTTTTCAGATCGAGTTATACAATGATAACTTACAGATCCAGTTGTACAATGATGACTTACAGACAGAGTTGTACAGTTATGACTTACAAATCGAGATGTACAATGATAACTTGCAGATCAAGTTGTACAATGATGATTTACAAATCCAGTTGTACAATAATTACTTGCAGATCAAGTTGGACAATGATAACTTACAGATCCAGTTGTACAGTGATGACTAATAAATCGAGTTGTACAATTGTGATTTACAGATTGAGTTGTACAATTATAACTTACAAACTAGTTGTACACTGATAATTAACAAATCGAGTTGTACAATGATGACTTACAGATAGAGTTGAACAGTGATAATTAACAAATCGAGTTGTACAATGATAACTTACAGATCCAGTTGTACAGTGGTAAATAGCAAATTGATTTGTACAATAATGACTGACAGATTGAGTTGTACAATAATTACTTGCAAATCAATTTGTACAATGATGATTTACAAATCGAGTTATACAATGATAACTTAGAGATCTAGTTTTAAAATTATAATTTACAGATCGATTTGGACAATGATAACTTACAGATCGAGTAATACCATGATGACTAAAAAATCGAGCTGTACAATGCTAAATTTCAGATGGAGTTGTACAGTGATGACTTACAAATAAAGTTGTACAATGATGACTTACAGATAGAGTTGTACAGTGATGACTTACAAATCGATTTACACAATGATATCTTGCAGATCAAGTTATACAATGATGATTTACAAATCCAGTTGTACAATAATAACTTGCAGATCAAGTTGTACAATGATGTTTTTCAGATCGACTTGTACAATGATAACTTACAGATCCAGTTGTACAATGATGACTTACAGATAGAGTTGTACAGTGATGACTTACAAATCGAGTTGTACAATGATTACTTGCAGATCAAGTTGTTCAATGATGATTTACAAATCCAGTTGTACAATAATTACTTGCAGATCAAGTTGGACAATGATAACTTACATATCCAGTTGTACAGTGATGACTTATAAATCAAGTTGTACAATTGTGATTTACAGATTGAGTTGTACAATTATAACTTACAGATCTAGTTGTACAGTGATAATCAACAAATCGAGTTATACAATGATGACTTACAGATAGAGTTGTACAGGGATAATTAACAAATCGAGTTGTACAATGATAACTTACAGATCCAGTTGTACAGTCGTAACTAACAAATTGAGTTGTACAATGATGACTTACAGATCGAGTTGTACCATGATGACTTTCAAATCGATTGTACAATAATGACTGACAGATTGAGTTGAACAATGATAACTTACAGATCGAGTTGTACAATGATAACTTACAGATCCAGTTGTACTATGATAAACTACAGATCTAGTTGTACAATGATGACTAACAAATTGAGTTGTTTAATAATGACTTGCAGATTGGGTTGGTAAATGCTGAATTACAGATCAAGCTGTACAATGATGACTTACACATTGAGTTGTACAATGATGACTTTCAGATAGAGTTGTACAGTGATCACTTTCAGATTGAGTTGTACAAATATGACTGACGTATTGGGTTACCTACAGATTGAGTTCCACAATGATGACTTACAGATTAAGTTGTACAATGATGACTTACAGATTCGGTTGTACAAGGACGACCTACAGATTGGGTTGTACAATGACTATTTACAGATTGGGTTGTACAATGATGAATTACAGAATGAGTTGATCAATGATAAATTACAGATTGAGTTGTACAATTATGACTTACAGATTCGGTTGTACAATGACGACCTACAGATTGGGTTGTACAATGACTATCTACAGATTGGGTTGAACAATGATGAATTACAGATTGAGTTGTTCAATGGTGCATTACAGATTTAGTTGTACAATTATGACTTTGAATTATGGTGGTATAACATTGACTTGCAGATGGGTGACGTCTTGTATTTGGCGAACGAAACAAGCAAATTCCATTGGTATTTTATAGTGTGTCTTTCTTTGTTGCGATGTTATAGTTCTGTTTCATGTTAGGTTGAACGATGGCGCCTGTTAAAACATTTTAACCCCCAGCATTTGTTTGCACTTGTCCTAGTCTGGAACCTTATGTTCAGTGGTTGTAGTTTGTTAATGCTGTTCATAAGTGTTTCTAATTTTTGTTTTTTACATAGATTAGACAGTTGGTTTTCCTCTTTGAATTGTTTTATAGTTGTTATTTTGGGGCCCGTTCCAGCTTGCTGTTCGGTGTGAGCCAAGGTTCCGTGTTGAAGGCCGTAGCTTTGATTTGTAATGGTTAACTTTTTACAAATTGAGACTTGGATGGAGAATTGTCTCATTGGCACTCATGCTGCATCATCTTATATCTATTTGACAAATCTTTGCATAAATAAACCTACACATGTATATAGTTTTCCAGGATCGTAGACTGCATTATATTATGTAATTGTACAGATACTAAAGTGTTTTGTTATTGTTCATTGAAATATAATATTTTGTATATTTCTTTAAACTAAAAGTTATTATCTATATGCCCAATTTAGTCAACATATAAGCATAAACAGTATCAAAAACGTTTTTGATTAATTAGAAAATTTGAGATCATGAAAAGTTACTACTAGTGAACTCTATATTAACAAATTTATGGTAATTGTTAGTCATTTCTTTATTCAATAATCCTATAAATATTTACATTCTGCATGAAACACGTCGCAAAAGGTACATTTTGTATGAATTAAATATCAACGAGTTTAGAGTCCGCCATCTTGGGCTGTGGGTAACTTAAAGCCGTTTAAGCACAGTGATTATAGGTATGTGCATTTTCTAACATGTATGACTTATTACAATACGCATTTTCTACATAACATATTACATTGTACGCAAAAGAAACAATCAACATTGAAACAAACAAGATCAAACAACACCATGGACAGCAGAGACAAAATGCGTACACATCTAATGGTGTACAAACCAACATTTTTGAACCAAACATATAAAATGAAGCAATGCAGAGCCCACCTAAACTGGGTGATTGCAGATAGAACTTTTTCTTGTTTAAATTATCCAGTCTATGTCATGTAGGTTCGTGATGATTAATCGTTACCCTCCCCCCACACCTTAATCCCCCTAAAGAAAAAATGACTGCACTTGTAATTTGGAAATTCAAGTACAATGTAACTCTTACAAAACTGTGGATTTAAAAAAAAGTCATCCCGTTTGAACGTTAAATAGTCTGAGATTTCAATATAAAGAGTGATGTTTTGTTTACCATGCTATGACGGAAAACATTTTATATCAGGTATTTGATAGACAAGACAAAACTTAAATAATTAAAGTACTTACCCCCATAGATATCTATGCCGTCCGAAGTTCTGCTAAGTACCGAAATAACGAGGAACCAAATCAGCATGGTACCACCCATATTAAAAACTAAACCAGTTCTACGCACCACGAAAACACTATTGTTGTTTTTCTTTAAAATACTCTTCATTGACTTGTTTAAAGATCATATTGTTTTATGCTTCATGCTTAGCATTTTCAACACTTTTGCAAAGCTCTTATAGAAACCCATCATTAAACACTTAAATCACGGTTTCAAATTTCTTGTTCAATACAATCAAAATGTCATTTATTTCACCCAGATTGGGTCTGCTTTTTACAGTGTCTCCGTAATAGATTTACAATCCAATAATTCAGATAAATGAAATTAGTGAAAATAACATGGTACGAACCGGACAAATCGACCAATAAACATGATAAATAAAATTGACATTAACCAATTACACACATTTACCCTTTGCATCCACGACAAAGAGGCTTAGAACTTCACACAGCATCTTTTAGTTAATGTTTTAAATCTATAAGTGTGCTGTCATCATCCCTAGAGAAAGTAATTAGATTGCATACAACGAGCTTACACCATCAATAAAGAAGCAAGGGTGGTATTGACATCAATTTAAACTCCATCTTGAAGAGCCCTCAGTTATAGATAGCCGAAGCTGACATGCGCATACAAATTACTGCGTTATAGAGGAAAAATGAAGCATCTTTTGCCTAATGGAGATTTTTAGTAAAAACTACACAATGAAACAACAAGTGAAGATGAAGATATATCTATTAGTATCTTTTTATTATGTTTTTACAACGATAGATGCGCAAGATTCAAGTAAAAGACGTAAAATTGGTAAGTTAATTTTTTTTAAATAAAATTATATTAGCCTGCATGATCGTTTATATTTAATTGAAATGTACCATTAATATCTTAATCTATTATTACAATTGATTTTTGATCTAAGATTGCCGTCATTTATAAATTTCTAGTCGTTTATCGGAATGAAATGTAGATATGTTTATTCTTAAGTGACTTTGTGTATGTATTTGCGTCATACTCTTTTATTTCAATCATTTCTTAAGAAACAAGATATCGACCATGTAAACTGTATAACTTGTGTACCCCTGGGGAGTTATAAGTGATTATTGGACTGACCAGTATCTCATTCGTTTTATTTAATTATGTCCTTAGACAGAGGATATTCTATTTATGTAATTAACTTTTTGGTTATCACAGCACCTCCTATGGGATAACTTCATCAAATTACTGAATATGATAGCCAATTATTGGAAATCTGAATCTTTCAGATATATTATTTCGACTGCAAAATTTGTTAACAGTTTTGGGGAATCAATTAGTGATTATAAAATATTTTGGTGTATTTCTAAGTTTTATACATCTTGGAATATATATATATAACAGTATATAAGTTTCTATTGATACATGTATCTAATTGGTTGACTAATTTAAAAATATCCTCAATACACTATTAATTAGCATAACAACAACTACAATGTATGCATCTATGTTGTTATCATTTTTAATGTAACATAGATTGAAAAAAAAGCAGTTATGTGTAAAAATTAACAACGATTTAATAGAATGATCTTTGTGAAAAGAAAACACAGTCGTTCAGTTAGCATATCTATTAGACTTTTTCACTAAAATTTACGTACGTGTATGCACCATAGGAATAACACAAATGACTGCAGAGCCTTTTTGTGCGGGATTTTTAACGAAAAGGGAGAGCTAGAATGTTCTCTAAATGATTCTATGTTTTATGTATATTAAATCCAAAAATTTTGAAGGTTATCTCGATACACATTACCAACTGTAGTCAGTGTACAACTTTGGTAGGAAGTGTAAAGGAATATTACAGAATAAGAGAATTGCATACATTATGAAAAAATCTATTGCTAATAAATTAGATTGAAGATTGTATTTTTTTTTTTTTTATCATAACCAAACATTAAAACTGTAGTACAATAGTTTGGTCGGTTGATTCCTATAATAGTGGAACGGTAGACAGCTAGTGTATATCTCCAGAGCCATGTGAATAATAATAGCATGATTAAGGTTTTCACCTCTTTCTAACACTGACCAGAACCTTCATACAAAGTTAACTAAAGTATTCTTCATTATAATAATCAGAAATAAATTTGAATATATATGATAACCGTTTACTTTTTCTTCTATCTTTATACATGTACATCAAAGGTTACGAGTTATTTGATGCCTTTTATCATGCAATGTATAACGTGACACTTTAAAAACAAATCTTCATGCATGCAAAATCATTTTATATTTTCCTTCTCCTTATTTATCCCTCAGCTTGAGAAACTATACTCAGATGATGCTGTACTTTTGGTCCAATCACAGTCTTCCGATCCATTGACCTTATTAGGTTACACAAACAGTGGCCTCGTTCTAGGAAAGTAAATATTACAATTACACGTGCACCTTACTGTGGCTGTAAAAATCAGTGTTGGGGTTTGAAATTAGTTTTCTACTTAATCGTTTTTTTTTTCCATTTCAGGCTATTCAAAAAATAATTTATGCATTTATAGCATTTACTTTAATGTAAATAAAAGAAGTGCAAACGTCAAATTAAAGATATGTCATGTCACTGAACTTGCAACTTCTGTCAATGAGGTACACCATAATATGAAAGAATAATTTACTTGAAGACATGCAGAGTCAGTAAATTAGTCACAAAAGCAAATAATGATTGAATTGTGCAGGGATTAGAATTATATGAAATCGCTCCATTAATAATAATAGAAATACTCCGAATATTATAGGTTTAAAAAACAAATATTTTAACGTTGAGATCCGTTTGTTTTGTTGATTGAAACATTGCACAAAAGTAAACTTGTGGGAGACAATATTAATTGAATTATCAAATGGGATTTATGTTAATTGTAATAGATAATACAATTATTCTGTATGATTTAATCTATTACACTTATCTGAGAAATGTAATATATGAGGGTAGTAATGCCCTTTAACGTCAGGCGTCAAACAGTCATTTTCGGCGTCAAGTTGGTTGAAATTTTACCGTGATTCGTCAAAATATCCTTATCGTGATTCGTCAGAGGTCCCAAATAATTATAGTTACCGTCATTTTTTGCAAATATAAAATAACGTGGTTCGTCAAAATCAGTCGATGTTTTATTGTCTAAAAGAAAGTTTATGTTTTATCGTCATACAACAAAAATTACCGTTATTTGGCAAGAATTTTTACCGTTATTCCCCATTACGACCCTCATGCATGTATCCATAATTTTGATCTAAAACCTGTTTGTCTTAGGAATGCTGATGTTACAATAACGACATTGGACTTTGACCCTGTGTGTCGTAGGACTATTGATGCAATAAACTGGACCCCTGTTGTGTTCACTTATCGCTACACTGACAACAGGTATGGCCTAAATCCCGTGGTCAGAATTCTGACCACGGGATTTGATAATTCGACGAGACTAGTGCATTATGTGCTTTGTTTATTATGTGTTATACTGATAGGAAATCAAACAAGAAATTAGCACATTTATAACCCTACTGAGTTCTTAAGGGAATAAAAGATACCGGCTCAGTTTGTCAAGAACATGTTAACACGCTCGTTGGTCATTTATCTGCGCTACCACCATGGGGTTAATTAACAAATACTTATTTATTTTGCGGCATCACAGTATTAACATTTGTGGTCAATTTCCTATCACTATAATAGGTCAAATTTATTAGCGAATCGTTGAATTTGTAAAAATCGTCCAATTAATGCCAATGTGACAATGGCACCAACCCGTTCCTTCGGTGCGAAGCTATAGATAGAACGGCGGACCAGTTTATTGATGCAACATCAGTGAAATTGGACTGGTTTGCTGTTTGTCGTCTGCACGAATGCGCCTGTTCCAAGTCAGGAGCCTCTGGCCTTTGTTAGTCTTGTATGATTTTTAATTTTAGTTTCTTGTGTATGATTCTGAGTTTAGTATGGCGTCCATTATAACTGAACTAGTATATATATTTGTTTATGGGCCAGTCGAAGGACGCCTCCGGGTGCGGGAGTTTCTCGCTACATGAAAAGACCCAATTGGTGGCCTTCGGCTGTTGTCTGCTCTATGGTTGGGTTGTTGACACATTCCACATTTCCATTCTCAATTTTATCTTGCATTCACTATGCTTTTTTTGCAGGTGCCATATTTGATCGTAAATCAGAACATTTAGCCAAGACATTTGAGTTTGAAGTTCGGAGGTTGTCGAATTCAGACAAGGATATACATTTGGAGCAAACACACGAGATTGTCGAATGTCAAGATAGTTTTCATGTTAGTAATGCAAGTAAGTACAATGCATTCATTACAAAAATGCAATTATAAGATCAATTATACATTAACATGTGCAATGAAGATGTATTTTACCATGGAAGTAAAATATAATACTTTCATGGTTTTACTTACTACATTGTATGTGGGTTTTAACTTATTTCTCAATTTCGTCAGTGTCAGTAGGGATAATAATCTGAATTTCAGGTAAAACCGTTATTAACAAAGTATGATAAGAACTACCAAACTGTTTAGATTACTTAAGGTTGTACTTCTGTAAATAAAGACAATGCAATTTCCCATAGAAACTCCATTTACGGCCAACTGTTTGCCACTTTTTAAAAACAGTTTTGTAAAAAAAATATATCATAGAATGGAAAGTTGTTATGCACTTCAATTTTATTCAAAGGTCGAAAGAAAGGGCTGTGTGGCATATTCCAAAACTTATATGCCCATCACTCCTAAGAGTCTAAACTTATACTTAAAGTATAAACTACCCCTTTTTTAACTTTGGGTCCTCCTCAGATTCAAGTTCTCCTCTATCCATGTGTACTTATAAGGGTCAAACTCCAGTCCAAAGTAATGTCCCTATGAGATGAAACATAGACGTAATATCTGGGAACCAGTATGTAAGAAAAACAAAATATTTATGAATATTATATATCTCACCAAAATAGGCGTGTTTTGTGAAACAGCAGTATTTACAAAGTGCAACCTCTACACACAACCTATTAACGTTTTATTTAGAAATATAATTCGTTAAAAATGCACAAGCATCTCAATACTAAAAGTCTAAATACCGTCTTCCCCCCTCCCCCCCCCCCCCCCCAAACAAAAAAAGAAAAAGAAATGAAAAAGAAAAGACGGCAGTGCTCATTATAGATTTGTTCACGTTGTTTGTATTTTATGTTTCATCTTTCTATTATTGTTCTGTACCATTAACCAGAATATGCAATATTTTAAACTGACAATATCGAACGCCATATTGATTGTACTCGAGAAAAGACAACCATTAGCTGCATTTATCTGTACCATTCACTATTTCCAAAGCTTTATAGTCAAATGTTTTGAGGCATAACAGTTTTTCTCACAGGTTTCAAAGTTAAGGAACTATGATAATAGGAAAATTATTTTACGCAGTATTTTTAAGTAATACGTCACTTTCAAATTAAATTTTTTTGACCTAATTAAACCATAACTGTAATTAAATTGAATATAATTTATTGAAATGAAAAAAAGAAGAAAACTCAGTTTTTCAATTTTTAAGATGTGAATGAGTAATTTTAGTAAATTTTTGTTACGTGAGTTTCGAAAAGCAGCACATTCAAGGAACATAGCCAGATTATACGCTTGGCAGGTCAATATATGATATATAACAAAAAGCTCTTACTATGTGACAAACTCTAATCCGCCATTCATCTTGGCTAGATATGAAGGAGTATATATAACTTTTAGTTGATACGATATTCCAGAGTGTTTCCTATATTGATTTCCTTAATAAAGGGTTTCTGTCTACGTGAAAAATGTTGAACCAACTGAAGGATTCACAAAAGTGAAGTTTTTCTGTTCGTCGTTTGTCGTGTTTTTGCCATCATTTTGTCAGTCTTTTAAATAATAAGCTTTGATTTTCCCTTCGGTATACTCCACGTCTTTTAAATGACAGGCAGACGACGAAAAGTTAAGGTAAACCTGTGATTACAAGACTAGTGATTTACAGTTGCATCAAAATAGATTTTAAAGCATACATGTAGAAGCCAACTTTTCATTTATACACACAAACAAAGTGTCAAAACTTAACGATACCCGTTGATATTTAAAATTGTAAAGTAAAAAAAATATATATATTGTGAAACACATGTATTAAATCACTTCTCAACCTGTTCAGATGATTGAAAAATCTCTAAATGCTATTATATTCCAGCGACTACAAGCATATTTCAGACGAATTGTGCACATCCTGTCTAACTATCGTAAAATTTTATGGCGGACATTAAACAAAAAAAAAGACTATTATTTAGAAAGGGTGATTGGACTGTGTTTTAACGTATGGCTGCTATCCTTATATTGTGAGGAACCTTTTTTTTGTGCTTCTCACGCATACAATTTATAGGAAAAGGTCTTTAAAACACCTACTTCGGGTAATGTCCAATATGGCGGACATAGAAATATAATTTTTTTATTTTGATATTTATGTTTTTTTCAAAATGTAAAATCAAATAAAGTTCCTGCGCAATATACTGATAGTAGCAATACCTTAAAACACATTTCAATTACCCTTCCAAAAAAATACGCTTGTTTAAGTACAATGTTCGCCATGTTGGATTTAACCGGAAGTAGGGTTTTTAAAGTTATATAATCTATAAAATATCAAAAAGTAGCACATAACAAAGGTTTGTGCCGAATATAATGATAGTAGCATGGTTATAACACCTTTTCAAATATCAGCCTTCGATATTGGGCTGATTTAAGTATAATATCCGCCATATTGAATTTTACCGAAAGTGGTGCATTTTTTCAAATGCCTCCCTATCTGAAATCAAAGAGTAATACTAGACGAAGCTTTGTGCCAAATTTCATGCTTGTAGCAGGATGTCTACATTTTTCCCCCGAAGCCGCCGTACACTTTTACACTTTACTCAAAAATTTAACAAAAATACCAAGCTTCAAATTGTCAATATAATACTTCATGAGCTGACACACATGTTCAAAGTTTTGAAGATAGGACACCAAGGGACCAAATTACGCACATGCGTTCAACAATGCCTCTAGCTGTTATTGCAATAGAAGCTAGATAGATGTCGTTATATATTGTTTTTTGTTAACTAATCTACTGTATTTGATTATGATGCCCCCATAAGTATTAAACAGATGCCTTAGAGGGCAAATAATAAAGTAAATTCTCGGGCATGTCAATACCACGATCTGTAAGGTAAGTTTGAAATTACTCAAAATGTTAATACACGAGTACTATCGTATTGCTAGATGATAAACACTTTATCTGATAAATATTTTATACCTATGTTATTTTATCTTCACACATAACTACGTGTACATGTATCAGAAGTAAACGAACGCATCTCGATGTATCTTGATCTGTATGATAGAACCTTATTTAATGCGTAGAGATGACTTTCCCAGCCTGAATTGATTTGTTCTTTTCATGTACATCGAACAATATTTTGACAAAGGGAAATTATCATATAAATTTTTGTACTATAGTATAGGAAACAAAACTATTATCAATCTTAAAATGTCTTGTATTTACATTGCAGCCATATTTTTTTTTTAACTCTTAAGGCCTTTGAAATGTTCTTTGAATATATTAATATTGACATTTCAGCTCTTCTGATTTCTGTTTGTTCTCCGAAAAATGCTTTTTCTCATACAAAATGATCTTTCACGGACAATATTAAAGTATAAACATCACATGTTAAAGGCAAAAATTCTTTAGGACATTATACAACGGACTTTTAATATCAAATGTAAGTTTTCTTGAAATTTCCCATTTGAAGTTAACTTTGACAGACAGTATATGATTGCTTTATTAATAACATCAAATATTTCTTGCACTTTTCCTAATGTTTTACCATTTATCTCGGGATATAAACCTACCGGAGAAAGATTTTCTCTTTGTAACTGATCCGACTATCCATTTTATATCACTGGTAACACACGACATTTTCACTAGGATATAATGGCTTCAGTATAGAATGAGACATGCATATATTTGCATTACTACATGTATAGTTTATAATGGTCAGCTTAAGTCCGCCCCCTGGTGCGAGATTTTTTCGCTGTGTTGAAGAACCATCCCCCTTGGTGGCCTTTGTTTTCTGCCCTTTGATCAGGTTGGTTTCTCTTTGAAACTTTTCCTGTTTCCGTTTTCAATTTCATATAATAGATATTATGTTTCATAAACTGTTCTTATTCCGTTTATACTGTAAATATGGAAATTTTGGAGGGTTGTTCTTTTGCAATTTCAATATACATAAACTCATGCATCTCATATACATCCGTTCTACATATCACTGGGGCTTCTGCCAACACTATTTTTTGCGTGTGGGTAAGTTAGAGCAAATACGGGGTTGTGAACTAATTTAATTAAAGAACTTCTACATGAAAAATTTCCATGTGTATGATTTTTTTTTGTAACATGATTTTTTGTGATATTTTAACGTTTTAACTATTTTAAATTCATATTAAAGGATGATCCATTTTTTTAACAATTATATAGGAAGTGAAATAAAAATGTCGGTGTGGATAAAAAAAGCATATATGACTATACAAAGACAAGGAGGTGAGGAATTATGATTGATAATGAGAAAACTGTCCACCAAAGTTGAAATGCAGTGGATGTTACCAAATATAATAGTCAACCGTACGGCCTTCAACAATGATACGTTATATCATAAATACTGATTCCCTGTAGTTAAATGATATTTACAGGAATCAAAAACAACTTTCTTTCAGTTTATAAATGTTTATTCCTATAACTTATTTGTTACCAAGTAGATACGCATATATAGCTCAATCTATTAATGGTATGGTCAATAACTGACCCCATACATGTATGTCGTCTGTGCCACGGTAAATAGGGTGATCACAACTACTACAGCTGTGAAAAACAATTACAATTACTTGGCGTTTTAACAAATTTTTTGTTATTTATATTGCTCACATAATATAAATATTTCTTCTTTCTTATGATGACTTCTTGTTCCAATCCAACAAGTTAATTAGACTTCAAAAATTATTATCTCATATCTTCTAGTATAATTTTGTAATGAATTAAATGAGACATTTTGTCTGAAAATATTGGTTCATAAAATTATAGATTAACTCGTATCTCCTAGTGTAGGTTTTTTGGTATGAATCAAATTAGACACGTTGTCTGAAATGATCAGGATCATCATGTATTTCTGTTTTTGCTGAGATATTACGCACGTCGCAATACTTCTATAACATTTGTTGAGCAAGACTTCTACACATGAAGCTGTAATAATACCTTGATGTACACCAAACCTTTTTAACGTTCAAGAATATTTAACTTTTTTTTTTAAATATAAAGAGCTCAATACGAAGGAACACTAAAATATGAAAATCTACAAAGGAAAAATTAGAGCATCAAAACATAAGAATATATCCCAATACCTGTTCCACAAGTGGTCACGTCGTGTTATTGATAACATGGAAAATGGTAAATTAACTATCTTTGGTTATCAATTACATGACAATTTTACTATTTACTTTTAAAATGATGATTTATTAATTTTGTTTTGATTTTCGTTAAATAGAAAAAGGACGTAAATGGGGTATGCATATATCAGTACATGCACAACAGAAGCAAATTTCTCTATTTTCATGCAAAATTTAAAAACAAAAGTTAAAGTTGTTTGTTTCCTCTGTCATATACCTATTCTCTTTTCTACGTGTATTCATATCTATTATTGTAAAAAAACAACCCCTATACTGGGATACTGAGTGAAATCATACACATACCTGTGATTGATTACATCCCCTTCATTTGAACTTTTAAATTAGTCTGTTTGTGGATAGTTGGTTCAATGGCAATCATACCACATCTCCTTATTTTAGTATATAATTTCTTGAATACAACAAATATTAAATAAATCAGAGTAATACATTTGAGATGTCATCTTTGAACTAAATATTTCTGGAAGAATCTAATGTCATAAATTGTTTAAATTTTTATTAAAATCCGTACATGCAGCTTCTAAACTTTAAGTAACATTATATTGTAAAATAAATAAATTTGGTGTATTTACTGTCTTTTTATTGGTTAAAATATTAGTTTTATTTTCAATGTTGTCATTTTTTATGGCGACACGCCCACTCTAGATAACGTTGTGTATTCATACGCCAACATGTGTGTACGTACGTTGTTATTGTTAATATAAATAACATAAAAAGTTCTTTGAGCTTTATTTTTGATAGAAATTTATTTATAATGAATGGCAATAATTTATTTTGAATTTATTGACTCATAAAATTAATTTTTGACTCTTCACATTTTAAAGCGGATTATTCAATGTGAAGAGTCAAAAATTCATTTTAATATGGCTTCGCGGATTATTCAATGTGAAGAGTCAAAAATTTATTTTATTGTTCAATAGATTCAAAATATATAATTGCGGATTATGTAAAATGTGAAGAGTCAAAAATTAATTTTATGGGTCAATAAATTCAAAATAAATTATTGCCATGCATTGAATGTATCTACTGGAAATTATTTTTACTCTTCGTGTTGTCTGACTACTTTATTGTCTTGTATTTTCATTCTTCTATTTTGAATACTAACTGCATGCATTAAATGACATATATTCTCAGTCTCCAACATTATTATATCAGATGTTGTTATATCTGTAAATTTATTTGCTGTCAATTCCTTTTCCTCCCGGGATATTTTGACCGGATGTTGATTTGCAGAACGGATAAATGCATGCATAGCAGGAGAAACTTCGACTGTTGACGTACACTGTCACAGGAAGGTCAGCGACTTTCTATAATAATTTGTTAGTAAAGAAAGTCCATGGGAAGGTGTCATGCTAAAATGGAGAATGGAAATGGAGAATGTGTCAAAAAGATAACAACTATACTAAAGGTTAAAAAATAGCCATGTTATCATTGATGTGCTATATATATTACTACTATATAAGTATTCTACCCCCACTGACATTTATAAACAGTAGTTGTGGATTAATCTTGTTGCCATAAAAAAAAAAATGACAGAATGAATTAAAAAAAATTATTAACATTTGAAACTGGAACTATTACCAAATTGCAATTTGTTTTTGTATCATATAACAACTTTTAATTGGCATAACATGGTCAATTATACAACGAATTCCTAACAATTCCAAACTTAACCGCGTTATTTTCCCACTAATTGGGAGAAGTCGATATTTTGATAAATATTTAAGAGAAACCGGTGAATTTGAAGACGCACGACAGAGGATTTACACTTTGCGTGTCAAATCAATTTTGCACATTTCTACTCCTTTTCATTTTAGTTACTATGGAAACGAATTATTTAATTCCCTGAGCGAAAGATTTATTTTGTTTCAGAGGATAATGGATTTGTACAAGTTTGGTGGAAGTCATTTGTCGAATGATGCTTTCAGAAAGTGTTTGTATGTAGTGATATCGACTATATAACAGATATCATATAGATGTATATTTCGTTTTGACAAGTCTAGTTCATATGTCGTAATTGCTTTATGATATTATGGCTTTCCTGATCTTGTTTTGATAGGAGAATCTTTTAAAAGGGAAGAGAGTCTTGCTCCCGTATCAAGTTTTTTTTCGCGCTCATCTATATAAAAAAAATAAAACCTACAAGAAAACATTTAATTTAGTGTTTAAATACCAGTCTGCCTAAGATTCAGACATGAATTTATATCAAAATTATATAATAGTGCACGGATATAACGAATGCGAATGTTACATTAATTCACCATTATACAATTTGAACATAAATTAATGTCAACCTGAGTGGGTTTTTGTTTGTCATGTTTTCACCACTGCCTGAATCTTAGACAGATTGGTAATTATACACTAATGCATCCTTGTAGTTTATATTTTATAATAAAGAATTGAATGCTTCTTTTTGTAACTTCATTGGTGTGTAAAAGCGTTGGCCATAGTCCATTTTGTATAAAGCGCGGAAGCGGAAGCGCTTCATTCTAAAAATGAGCGCACAGTCAACGCTTTAAAAACCTTATGAAGTTACGAAAAGAAGCATTCAATACTTATAATTACATTTTTTAGCTAGGATCATGAAAACACGAATTTTTTCACTCTTCTTTATTCAATTCACCTGTGCACTTTATTGTGGGACTCGTGTTATCATGAATGATATTAAGTGTTATTGTGTTATGCAATTGCTTAAGGAATTTTAACGCATGATGTGCAGTTAGCCAATCAGAAGAACGTAATTCTATTATAATGAAACATACATCTAATGTAATTATATTAATATAATATTGGTGTCCTTTCTAGTTGTTATAATTGGTTGATATGCAATAGAAATAAATAATTTGCTATCATTTTAACCAAAAGTTATCTAGAGATTTCTCGAATTACCAGACACACAGAAACGAAAGACCTAAAATTTTTAACTCATGACGAAGGTGACACCAGAAAAAGATGGTTAGATTAGTGTTTTGTTTGTGTTTTTTAGATGTTTTGGCATTCATAGTCTGATACCTTTTTAGCGTCATCTTTTTGCGTTTTTCGTCCATTGATATTTACTCAAACATAGATAACCAAGTTTATACATATTTCTGTATACATTAAGGTATGAATTTGGTATTAAAATAAACTAATTGAGAAGGGAACAAAGGATGCTTCGATGGTCGTTAAGTTTCATCATAACCCTAATTTTGGATTACATCGCAAAATCTATCCACAAAAAATCAGCGACCTTCCTTCTTCCTGTTTGTTTCAGAGAAAGCTGAAAGAAATCATTTAATTCCTTGTACAAACATGTTTCATTTGGATTATTATGGCAATGCAAATTTCATTTTAATGAACTTAATTCAAAACTGTACACTTAAAGCATAAAACCGTATAACAGTTTTCAAAATTCATGTTTAAATCATCGCAAAAAGTATTGTGTGTTTATACAAAACGGAAAGCAGATAACACTATCTGCTTTGTTTGACCGAGTAACATATCAAAACATTAGGGCCATTTATTTTATAACATCGTTCGATTCTTTATTCTTCTTCTACTGATCGTAGATGCTTGTTTTTTCAAAAGCTACTAAACTAAATGTTGATACCGAACATAAAAAAAAAACACAGTATGTGGTGTTTGGCCTTGTTGTTTTCACAAGGTAATTATCTGAGTTATTTTGATATAGTACTTACAAATATATATATAATAAATATCAAATAAATTTTCGACAGCAAATATGTTTGTTCTTAGGCTGTATAAAAAAATGCTGAAACAAAATGTTAGTAATACCTTTAGTTCTTAAAAGGTGTCACATAACCAATGTACACATTAATATTATTAGAACCTATCCAAACTCTAACAAAGGAGGGAAAAAAATACCAGAGGGAGAGTCAAACTCATAGATAGAAAATAAACTGACAACGCCATGGTTAAAAATAAAAATTATTTATTTTGAGTTTTCACTTCGAAAAAAAAAGAAATCAAGCTCAAAGATTTATAAACAAAAATGTAGTCTAGAGTCTAAATTCTTCAGCAAATAATAATCTATTTGTGTTAAAAGTTAAGTACATATTATTGGAATTGATTTATAATTTATAACAATTAAGAAAACTTGCTGCAATGTATTAACTTCATTTGCTGTTCTCCCTAACAACAAGATTTCGTGCAAAAATGCTTTTTATCATAATTATCTTTAAGCATCGGTTATTTCTTTAGACGGTCATTCTTAATATCTTTCGCAATGCGCCATGTGAAACGAGGTAAAGAAAATTATTAAATTCTCATTTCTCTAGGGACAAATATAACTTAGAAATCGATCTCGTTTCCACCATGCTTTTCGACAATAAAACAGAAATTTGATTATGGAAGAACTACCGTTCATCTTTACCCTACTGTGTACGTTCTAATCGATTGCGGTCGCTGATACTTTTGCTTTCAAATATCTGAAATAAAAACAACGTCAAGTTAGGTTATCAATTATATCAACTTTACTTCTAAAGTACGATTTATTCTGTGGTATCAGTGTTTCCATTCAATGCATTTCGTCGCACAAGTTAAAAGCGATTAGTTTGAATGTTTTTATGGGTATTATTTTCTATAAATCATTATTCCCCAGACGATCTGATAGGTTTGTTATGGGGACATTTCGGTTCTTGAAATCGCGATTTGCAGACTGAAGAGCTTTAACATAAACACATTTCTCGTTATAATATTTGTTTACCCTTTTATCACACTTGAATGATACAATAGTGCTTGCTATGGTTAGTAAATGGTGTTATATTTTCTATGGAGTATTGAAATAAAACTATTGAGATGGTCTATAAACCTGTCTTTCTTACAAGTTATTGTTTGCTTGGTAACTCTTCATTTGAGTCTTATAGTGTTTTAAAAATGTCCATTTTTTATAAAAATGGAGATTCATTTCAATTCTATTCAACTCAAAGTTTTATTTAAAGTCGATATTCAAAAAACTACATAAACACAAGCTCTAATGAGTTGTTCAAATTGACAGAATAACAAAATATTTACATAAATATAAAAAATCATGAAAACAACTCAACATACAGTGCAAAGAAGGATACAATAGATGACATGCAAAATTTAAAAGCAAAGTATGAAAAAAAATATATCGATCAGCGGTATACTACTGTTTGCTCTATTTAAAACATAACACAAGTTAATAATTATAGTCTATTAAGTTCGTATCATTATTTTTAACTGTTTTAATTGTTCATTAATATCAAACTTCCATAATACAATTGTAATGCAAAAGAGCAGAAATATACCAATTGGATAGTAACATTTAAACTCATAAAGAAAACCAAAAGAATAAATAACAGTCAACAAATACAACATAGAAAATTAATGACTTTGCAACACGAACCCCTCCTAAAATACAAATGTAGTGGTGATATCGCGCCCTCCTTTGTCGTGCATTAAATCCTGCATATCTGATATAGGTGATGACGAAAATAAATGTTGTAGGGGAACAATAACAATGCCGAAATCTAATAATGTGTTTAAAAAGAAATTTTGTATAGTTACACAAACAAGGAGGAAAATTAATAACGTTTTTCGTTTTGTCTTGTAGTTTGTAATTTATTGGAACACAATGTCTATGGAATCCTTGGAGCATTTCAGTCATGTGCCTTATCAACAATCCAGTCGTATACGGACACATTTAAAGTTCCGTTTATTTCTCTTAGTATGCCACAGCAGTCATCGTCTCCAGACCCGTACCAGCTTTATATAAGACCTGCCTATATAAAAGGACTACTTGATGTGGTACAGTTAAAAGAGTGGAACAAAATATTTTACATTTATGAAACAGACGATGGTATGTATTTTATGAATTTTGTACTTGGCGCGTTAATATATATATATCTAAAACAACTTTTATGTGAAATTACAATTTGATTTGAAATATCCAACCTAAAAAATCTTAATAACGAATACAATCAAAATTACGATGGTGTAGATTCTATTTACGTTTGCTTCAGTGTAAATTGTTCGCTATTATTTAAGTTACAAATTTTGAATATGATCAACCAATTCAAAACCCGACTTGAAAAGCATTTTAAATAAGTGTTCTAAATTCATTTTGAAGAAGAAATGGTCAGTACCAAATCTTGTATTCCACATATCTCATCTTGACCTCAACTAAAAGAATGCATGATATCACAACAATGTGTATTTATTTTCAGGATTAGTAAGACTACAACAACTATACCAAGACATCAATTTTAGGGAATTAGACTTAGATATAATTGTAAAGCGTATAGTGTCGGTACAAAGCTGCCACCAGATGTTACGGGATATTTATAATGAGATTACAAAAGAACCGTTGAGAGTATTTCTAGACCTTACTTCTGACCAATCACAGGAAGTTATAACAGCCATTGTAGGTATCAAAGATATTTTGTATCGTTTATTCAAATTTCACCTTCAATGTTTCTGAACATTTGTTTAAATCCCATGATGTCTTTCATCATCTAGATTATCTTAATTGCCCCCTTGATGTCTTCTTATACTTTAGTTTAAAATATATGATTTTCCCTGTGCAACAGAAAATAACACATTGACACTTGTTTTGCAGTTAGACATAGCTTATAAAATTAAGTATACCATTGACAGCTTCCTTGTGATTAACGGATATACGTAACATGAAGTATAAAATTAAATACGAAATTTACATCTTTATTGTAGTCAAATTTATTTTTGTATTTTCTTTTTATACTTAAGCAATATATCAACATGAATATCTAAAAAAGTTCCCACGACTATTCTTTTAATTTATATTTTGCTTGCGCGGAATCAATATTAGTTTATAAAATGATAATAAATTAAAAAAAATCGTGTTTTAAATAATGTTAATACTGATGCACCGACTGCTGAGCTGATGGTACCATCGGTGACTAAATTTAACAGGCGGATTTACATGTAAAATGTAGCTACCAAGTATTAGAAAATAATAATACAACTTAATACATTTGTAACATTCAAAGCACTTTTCTGGCTTTAGTCTCTCCGAAAGTTTCCCTATATTTTAGACAGTGCAACTTTTGGTTCTCATGTTTGAACACTTGTTTAATGATTTATAGATTATCGGTGATCATCTCAACGAGATTGCTTTTCTCGCTTGAGCCGGGAAAGGTAATCGAGTTGAGATGAACAATGATAATCTTTTTATCGCTATTTTACCTATGACGACGTCAATTTCGATAGCAACGCCACGTGCATGCTTAGTTTGTAGCGATAGTTTTCCATCTCAAGCGAGTAGAATGATATGAAAATTATCACAAAAAAAGATCAAAGGAAAAAAGCACAAAAAAGCGATAATCCGATTTATTACGATTTAATTCACATCGTCTTGAATTTATATTCCACTGATAATAATTTATCATAGGATCTGTTAAAAAAATTTTGGTTGTAGGCTACACAGGTTTTTCTGTTGATGTGATAATTTGTCTATGTGGGTAACATTGTATTGATTAAATAAAAAAAAAACTGAACAGAGCTGAATTTGTTTTTCAGATCAGATTCAACAACAAATGGTTTCATTTCTGTTATTATGTATTGAAATTATCAATTTTGTTTTTTGCGTTTAATGACTGTTTTAAGATGGTGGGTTTGTGTTATTATGCAACAACATAAAAAAAAAAAAAAAAAAAAAAAAAAACAACATAAAAACAAATACAGGTAGCGTGCAATATAAAATCTTCAATACTAGACGTGTAATATGAATACACAAAAGAGAACTAATGATAAAAAAAAAATGGTTAAAATTAGGACAACAGTAGTTTTCTGTTGTTCAAATATAATAAATCAATAAAGATGAACAATTACAGATAACAAACAAAAACTGAGACAACTGCATCAACTCCAAAACGAACAAGGTAGACCTGTGTGTTGACAGAATTATCTTACCCTGCTATGTGTGCATCATCCATGAGCCATGCGCGATTTTGGTATCTGAGACTACAAAACATGTCGCTAATGAGTTGAGACACATACCATTCGTAATGGTTGTAATGGTTACCGTAACACTTGTGTATTGTCGATTTTATTAGTCCTTACTCACATCTCTGCTGCTTCTGTGCAAAGAGCCAACATCTGTAAATGAAGTCCGTATAATGTTATATGCACAAGCGTAATGTATCAATTAAGATATGTTATCTTCATACGATTGAAACAAATGGGAATTTTACAGCTGAAAAATATTGATGGTTGACAAAAGAAACGTTGAAATCTTAGATTCTAGTCAGTATAAAACACGAGAAAAAGATCAATATAAATCAGACATTCTAGCTTCGATAGTATCCCTCGCCTTTGCCATTTTGCAATAAGTTATAAAGATGGACGTGGTGTATTGTGAAAAGTAATATTGATAAAGAATTTAACAAATGTTTTACTGCGAAAGGTAAAAAAATTCGAGCAGGATCAATTAAAAAAAACAATTCTTGTTATAATGAAGTATTGCAAAAAAAACAAAACCAAAAGGACATCAATAGTGAACTGACATCGAGAAAAATTGGCAATGTTGAACCATTATGAACCGATGTTTTTAAAGACAAATGTAAGCAAGCATGTTTTTGTTTGAATTGTTTACGATGGTGTAAACATGTATCTTCGGAAAGTTTCCAGTTTACGCCAACTGGTATGTGACGTCATGAAAAGTTTGATTTCATAACTCTTCCGGATTGGGATAAAACCAGATACATTCTATTGCAAATGATGTAATTTTGAAGCTATTTAGATCGATCCTTTATGTTTTCATTCTGTTTTCTTTTGACAAACTACTGTTTTAGGCATCAAGAAACTTATGCTTGTAAGCAGCGTATACTATTTGTCCGGAAAAGTGTGTTTCTCGTTGATTTATTAGGTGTTTGCCTAATTGTGTCGTCTGGGTTGGATAGATAACCGACTTAATCGACCGAAATGTTAACATTTAGTATCAGATGTTATGATAATATACAAAGAAACGAGGCACTTGAACCATAGTCAAGGTATTGAAATAAGATATCAGGATTGGACTAATTTGTTTAATAACAACTACTTAGATAAAATTAAAAGTTAACTGCGTGTGTGAAGTAATTACAACTAGGGTTCTTGTCTGATTAAATTTCTGCACTGTAGTGTAAGTATGTTATTGCAATTGAATTTACTATTGTCTTTATTTTTCCAGAAGCATGACCCAGACATAAGCAACAACAGATTTCATTTTCTTCTTGTTGACTTGGTTAGTATTATCAAATATTAACTCTCTATATGTTTATAACAATGGTATCGACGATTAATTATTTGTTGTATTGTAAGGTTTCAAAGTCAAATATACAAATCTTCGATTGTTATATAATATGTCATATATTACATATTTGACTCGTAGCGTATTCGTTCTGGAAGGTTTACTTATCAATATCATTAACCGTACTCGAAAAAGTGTTCTTAATATGTTATGTATAGCCTCGTTCAGACTTACAATTAATGAATCATAGGATTGGTTATGACAGCAAGATATATATTTTTCAGTCCGCATTTAGAATTCTAAGTAAAATATACGACAGTGCACATGATTGGAAGTTATTAAACAGTTTACTTGAATAAGCTCAACGGCCTAGTGTAAATCTACACATTCTTCTGTCAACATACTAGTATTCAGATTGTTATATTTATTTTTACAAATAGACAGTCTCGTCAATATTTTTTAACCTTTTCTAATATATAGAATTTGAAACTAGCTTCCATAGATAAACCTTATATTTCAAACAGGATGAACGCTGTACTATAGAAAAAATATGGAACTATAGATTAACGGTTATGAGGAGTATGATAGGTGACAAATTAGTGTAAACTAGAAGAAAATATAGTGGAAATAAGAAACATTTTGTCAGAAGTGTTTTATTTGTATTGAGTTTTACAAAAAATGGAAGATATAAATTCAGGGTTTCCTGGAAAATTTAAATGCAAAAATGAAGGCAAATGAACCATTAAAAAATATCAGCCTTGTTTTCTGATTGTTTTTAAAAACGAAAATCGTTACAGCATCGACACTGATAAACGGTTTCTCTTTTTCTTAGGACGATGTTAGGTTATGTACAAATGCGTTGAAAATGCACGTAAAACTGCTATAAATTTCACTGGTTTTGAATGTGACTTTTGATAACACGTTTGCTGGTTATTATATTTATGATGTGTCATTCTTAAATATAGTGTGTTTGCTTAACATCATGAATTTGTATTACTCTTTATGTGTGTACATGTGCAATTTCAAGTAAGCATTACTGTAATAATACATAACAAAACTTAAACCAGGAAAATCATTGACGCCACTTACCAATACTTTTTAATGTATTTCAATACACAGAAAAATGAAAATTGTTGAATTTAAGAAATTTTACAAATGATGTTTTAGGGAATCAACGACATGAATGCTACAGTGTTATCTGCTGGGATGAACGTTTCTGGATTCAGTTTAAAAGTCCCTGAAGCAGAACCATGGAATACACAATCACGCAAAAAGAGAACAGTAAGTGCATACAAAATAGCGATTTAACATCGTAAATAAAATTGAGAATATGCTTTAATTTTTACGCTGCAAATATGCTTATTTAAATGAAATACATTACAACATGAACTTTAAAGACATTTATCATCGTTACCCCGAAACTATCGCACACTTACATCAGAAAAAAAGAAAAAGAACACAATTGCATTTTCGGTAGTTAAAGTAAACTGTTTGTATAAATTGGATTTAATTTTTCTTAAACTAACGGAGTTGTCAGTTTTTGTTCATTTCATAATTTGTTCTTGTCTCGCTAATATTCTTTGATTTGTTCACAAATATACTGTAGAAAATCGGTCACGTCATCTAAATCAGATATCTGCCAGTATTTCTATTGTCATATACTCCAAAGTTAATCCGAAATGGGAGTTCACAAAATCTCACAAAATGAAAGGTTATGAACGATCAAATGACATGAACAATAGTAACCCAACTACATGAAAACAATGAACACGTCATTGAATTATTATTTTTTAAATGACGATTCAGAAACGTCATTGGATGTTCTTATCAGTTGATTTCGACAATTAAATTTATTTTTTAGTAAGATTGCATTAAAATTATTATTTAAATTGACAAGTTAATTGTATTTCTTCCAATTGTGAGAAACATTACCGTTGAATAACATGGTAAAAAGTAAAATAACAAAAATACTGAACTCCGAAGAAAATTCAAACGGAAAGTCCTTAATCAAATGGCAAAATCAAATGATAAAACACATCAAACGAATGAACAACATTTGCCATATTCCTGACTTGGTACATGCATTGAATATGATCATATAAATATGTAGAAATTGACGTTATGATTTTAGTATGGGGACGTACTTGTTGAAGATGCAGTCATGGTTTTCCATAGAGCTTTGAAGAAACTAACGGATCCAGTCACCCAGATCCGTAATCCTGACGAAATGATCAAGTGTAGGGACAACGAACGCAGTATTTCATTTAGGCCAGGAAAACGAGTTTTGAATGCTATAAGAGAGGTACAAACCCATTATTTTATCTCCTTTAGTCACCCAGATCCGTAATCCTGACGAAATGATCAAGTGTAGGGACAATGAACGCAGTATTGCATTTAGGCCAGGAAAACGAGTTTTGAATGCTATAAAGAGAGGTACAAACCCATTATTTTATCTCCTTTAGTCACCCAGATCCGTAATCCTGACGAAATGATCAAGTGTAGGGACAATGAACGCAGTATTGCATTTAGGCCAGGAAAACGAGTTTTGAATGCTATAAGAGAGGTACAAACCTATTATTTTATCTCCTTAAAATCGATTTTTTTTTCCAGAATCGTTCATGGTGTTATTTATTTGAATACGTGGTTTTTTTTATGAAATTAGCTTCATTTGTTTCTCTTTCTTGAAGTAGACTATTCTTGTTGCAAGTAACTCATATAACTATGAGTACTGGAATAATTCAAAAACGCGTTTTTGAATGTTGTTATATAGAAACTCCTTTACAAATAAAAGGGAATGAAGAAAAAGTAAATGCACAGCAAACAAACACAGAAAAACGAAATCAAGAGAGGACACCAAACAGTCCCAAAACAATAGACAGATGATTCTTGTAGACTCTTAACTATTCAAAGTGTATCAAAGTTACGAGTAGATTTATTTCTGAACGTACGCATCATGTTAACATACTAACAACTTCAGTCGTAATTTTCATAGTAGAGTTGACATTTCAATAAATAAGTCTTATGGCTTTCGTTAAAAAGTATCTAAATGAGATATGTACTTGACCTCTTAAGTATTACTAGTGATCATAAGAGGTCTTGCTGTCGTCGATTAATGCGCAACACACTGTGCGTACTACTAAAGATTGAATGCATTCTTTTAACATTTTCATGTCTAATAGAATAACATCGCACATTGTGCTGAGTAATACATAAAACAGACGATTTGATTATTTTGTGATCTGTTTCTAGGGAGAGTATGATGGAAAGAGTGATAGTGAAAATCCTATAAAGTTTCAAGAAAATGGCTGGCGAAAGGAGTTCAAACTTCCACTTTTTGAAACTAGAATGAATATGCAAATAGCTAAGGTATGTCAATTTATTGTTACTATTCTCCTCTTTGGTGATTTTGTTCCTATGGGTTCTGCTTTAGCTATGACGTCTCATATTTTAATTACTGTAATACATTTATATGAAACACATTTAAAACAAGAAAAAAAAACCAACATTATACAGTGGTTGAAAATTTGACACAAACTCTGATGAACATCTTTGGAATACGTTTGGATAGTATGATTCGACTTTACAAAGTCAAGTACAATATTATTCCGAATAGTTTTTCAAATCTAAAATGCTAAGAAAGCATTATTTTAAAATCATTCAAGAATTTGCCTTTAAATCTTGTTTTGTTTGTTATAAGGAGATCTAAATTAAGTATGATTGTAATGAGACAACTGTCTGCCAGAGACGAAAATATGTTGATGTAAGCAACTTTATGTCACAAAACATCCTCCAACAATGAGAAGCATACACACTGTTTAAAGACCTACAAACTGCCCCCACATGACAAAATGTCGAACAGCAATATCAACGATTTATACATATTTATAATCATAATGTTGGTATCAAATGACAATTCTACATCCCGTTTGCTATTGATAGTAGTAAGCTGAATTATTAAAGTTTGAATCACAACGTAATATTTGTTCAAATGTTTGTAAGTATTGACAATTTGTAAAAATTCATTTGCATAAGAACGTACGTAATTTAACGTATTAAGACATTGCGCTTAGAAATAAACTCTGTGAATACATATATAAATTTGTCTACAATTTAGAAATACTTTTTTAACAGTTAAGTGGCAAAATGAGCATCTTGATATCGCTACCTGATTCTTCTCCAAATCAATCCTCTCCTTTATTTGCTTTTGGGTTCATTTGTGATTCTTGAAAATTGTGTATGCTTATATTATCTTGGACCGATATTTTGCAGCAGTTTCAAACTCGTTTCATTATCTCTTGAATATATAATATATTTGAGACGACCATGTGTAATCATGTTTTCTTTTTTGAAGGTTGGAGTTTTTAACCCACCAGCACAGCTACAGTTACACGAACCAGAGATACAAACACCTCCCAGATCAAATATAACAAATATACAAATAGTTCGACGGATAACCACAGTCAAGGTGACAATTTATGCGTTTTAACAATAACAATACTATTATATACTCATGCAATCGAACAAGAATAGTCTTTCACTTTTTCGTTCATTCAAAAACTGTTACCGATGCGTCTTGCATTTGTAACTTGTAACAATTTAATAATTTTACTTTTGTGGGTATTTTCAATAGTTGTTGCTTCGTTACCTTCAAAACGTGTAAAAATATACAGGTTTCATTGCAAAGTTAATAATTGAAGTATGCACAATGGATTATGAGAACTATGTATTAACTGTATCTACTTCATTGTGAATTAACTAAATAAATTCCTAAAACAATATATTGTTAATTTCATTCTCCAGTTTGCCAATGTATAAGATGAACGGAAAATGATCAAGATACCGCTTAGTGAAAGTCTTTTTGTGGATTCTTTATAATTTTTAATGGAAATACTTTTAAACCAATTTACATCAAAACGACACATAAAATTTATCAGCATCAACAAGAAATTATGTTTTATATGTTTCAAACGTAAAAACCAAACAATAAGTGCAAAAATAGGAAGACTAAAGACGGATAACAAAATGTCCGACAGACAAAGACAAGCAATACAAACACCATATAGATAGGTTTAGGTTAAGTGTAACAAAAAGTCATGTAAGCATGAATGTCGAAGTTCAAATCAGTTGAAATCATTGCTTGATTCCCGCTTAGAAAGACAAAACAGGAGCTTATTGAAACGCCGGATATTTGTCAATTCCCGTATCATAAACCTTACAATATAAACAGAAATAGCCTGCTTAACCAAACAATTTTCAAATTTTCAGCTTGTTATTTTTATCGAGATACAAAACATAAATTAAATTGGTTGATTGATTGATTGATTGTTCTTAAACGCCACGTTTACCACTCTAAACTGTGAGGTATGTAGAAAAAGTTAACTTACTAGGTAAAAAATATCTCCATGTCCAATAGAAGGTGAAACTCGATTTACGATTAAAGATCAATGGAGTTATTATCTTACGATATTAAAGTTGACACTTAAACAAAAATCAAACAGAAAAGTGGAATTTTCCTTTCAAAAATAAACACTTTTTACAGGAAGATCCTTATGTGATGTGGACAGAGCGAGGAGAACAAATAGGAGCTACATGTGGAAGAGAAAACTTCCAAGGTTATATAATAGATCTGATAGATAAAGTATCTGATTATCTTAAATTTAATTATACACTATGTATCGCTGGGGATGGAACATATGGCAAAAAACTGGAAAATGGCACATGGAATGGTGTGATCGGAGAATTAACCAGAGGGGTGAGTACGAGTCATACATGACTAAAAAAGAAACGCACACATATTCGACATAATGCAATAGCAAGGGAAACAACAAATACATTAAAAAAAATATTAGCAAATCACAGTGTCCATATTAGGGCAAAATGATTGCAGTTTAATTATTGCTACATGATAACATACACAACTTAAAACATGATCTGCATGATTAAGGTGGGTGTAATCATTGCAAACATTTAACAAAACTACATTAATTAAAGAAAACGGCACAAAATATATGAAATGGTTGATAAAAACCAGCACTACGGATTCCTCTAGAAATATAAAAAAATATATACAATACCATTTCTTTCCTTGGACAGTTGTTTTAAACGTGTATGAATTATATAAATTATGTATGGGTCGTCATTAGTTTAAAGCCAGATTACTTTTTTTCATCAGATAGTTAACTAAAATTATTGTTGTTATTATTTAATTGATCAAATAATAGTAGGCGTTCTGTTGTACGGAAATTTAATTGAAAAAAGAAGGTTTTTATCTTCAACAGAAGTTATACCTCAATTACTTTTTCTTTTAATTATATCCAAGTTACACTTCTGAAGGTTGAAGATATGCATGTGAGCTTTCTCTGAATTTTGTTAACAATCTTTTTCATTTTCTTACCACCTCTTTTTTATTTTTTTTCTAATGTGAGAATGTTTTAAAATTCAAGAGATATTTCTCACTTGTTCCCAACTTTGAATATAATGTATTATCTTCAAATAGCCTTTTCAACCAAAATCTGGGAAAACATAGTTGTAGAGAAGTTTTTACTTTTTATTTAAATAAAATTAGATGAACTAGGCATATGGAATAAAAAAATCAGGTTTCAGATTAGACAAAATATTTCTTATCAAGGGTTCCTTATGTTTCAGTATAACTTTTATATTATAAGAGTCTTAAAAATTTGATATATTATACTATTTTTGTCTAAAATATTATATATAGAAAATGATAGTACGGATGGGGCATCCGTGTAATTGAACTACATTTGTGTTGGTTATCATATAAATGAACCGCGAACATATTAACAGAGACATTTATTGTTAAAATGAGAATATGGTACATTGAAGTTGGTATCATTAATGTTTGTAAACTTTATAAACAGTAAATGCTTATCTTTATCTTAATAAAGATTGATCAGCTTTGTCTCTCTTTGAAAGCTAACAGTACACATAACTGTGAAAATTATTCATTATAAATCTTTTAGGAGTTAATACTGGTATACAGGATAATTGTAACCATAGCATAGCTTCTTTTCTTTACAGATTGCTGATATTGCATTTGCAGCAATGACAATATCATCAGAACGGGAAAGAGTTGTTGATTTTACAAAACCTTTTATGAGTTTAGGCATCAGTATCATGATAAAGAAACCAACGAATAAAAAAGCACACACCTTTTCATTTATGGACCCTTTGTCCTATGAAATTTGGATGTGCATTTTGTTTGCTTATGTTGGAGTTAGTGTAGTATTATTCCTTGTCAGTAGATTTAGTCCAACAGAATGGCATATAGAAGACGACAGGACAATACGAAATGACTTTACAATATCAAACAGTTTATGGTATTCGCTTGGTGCTTTCATGCAACAAGGGTGTGATATCAGTCCAAAGTAAGTCATTTTATAAATTGTAAAACTTTATAAAAAATCATAAAAGTTTATAAAACGACATAAATTTAAAAGAACCAGTTAATGAAAAAATATAAGATTATGGATTATTTTACATTTATGAAAATTTATGGTCCAAGATTCTGTCGATATTTGTGTGTATGGATTTAACACAGTCATTCTTTCTCGTACCATTTATGAAGTAATTATTAATTGTTTTTTATTTGTAATCATTGATATGCTCGGAAGACATTGTGCACTCATTATTATTATCTGAAAAGGGGATTATAACTTTCTTTTAGTTACTGTGAGTTCTCTTAAATCGTTACCTTGTGTCATTTGTTTTCATTTTTTTTGTCCATCTTTCGTATCTGATAGTCAACTCGAATTGATTTAACAGCTGTTTTATTATTATGTTGTGTGTCGGATACGAAAAGGGTTTAGCACTCGCACACAGGTTTAACCACGCTACAATAAGTATGTGCCTTTCCTAATTCAAGATCCTGTTATTCAGTAGATATTAAAAAAAACTGATAAGGAAATTCCTTACTTAAAATAGACACAAACGTTGTTGTAAAACAAATCCCCAAAAATGCATTGAACTTTGGTGTTGGTTTAATTACAAATGCTTATTTTCTAATATGATTTCAGATCTGTTTCTGGTAGAATTGTCGGAAGTGTATGGTGGTTTTTCACTTTAATCATTATATCCTCATATACTGCAAACTTAGCTGCGTTCCTTACAGTGGAAAGAATGAACACACCCATTGAATCAGCAGAAGATTTGGCTAAACAGACACAAATTCAGTATGGTGTATATGAGTATGGAACTACAGCTGACTTCTTTAGGGTAAATTGGAATTTGACTGTAGTTGTCTATTTCCTATCTTGTTATGCAATAAGGGGCGCATCGACGTAATATTTTGAGATTAAACAGTTTTCATGAACATGCAAATGCATGATTAATAATACAACGAAATGTTGAGGTCACGGTCATATGATGATTTAAGTAATTTAAAGAATGCAATTATTTGAAATATATCATGCAAAAAAGCAAATAATTGTATTTTATTAAGGTGGTATGGGAGTCTAAACTAAAAATGCTTGAATTTGTTAATACTTTGTCAAAACGTAGTACATATTGATATATGTTCAAAAATATAATAAAAATTATTATAGGTCACCGCGCAAAATGACACATTTCGTATGGAATATACAGGAAAAAACATTATAATGTGATTATTAGCTAAACTATATAATAGAATTATAGAAATACAATATGAGAAGATAGCTTTAAGAAAATGCATTGAGAATATCAAAAGAAAAGACATGGTCACCGTGCCTTTTTTACGGCTAAAATACAAAATAGCTAAATTCCATGTACATTCCTTCAGAAAATGCACTATTGCAGAGTTAACTCCCCTTTAATGCCAATTTAAAAACACTAAAAATTAAGCTAAAATAATCTACACCTGAAAAAATATAATTAATTATAAGTTTTGATATTATAAATTTGTTCGTTTAAATGCAAATTCACATTAGTTATCTTTATTCCTGCATCAATTTTTGCTAATATAAAAAAGAAGATGTGGTATGATTGAGACAACCATCAACAAGAGACCAAAATGACACAGACATTTACTATAGGTCACCGTACGGCCTTCAACAATGAGCAGTGCCCATACCGCATAATCAGGTGTAAAAGGCCCCGATACGACAATGTAAAACAATTCAAACGAGAAAACTAACGGCCTTATTTGTATAAAAAAATGACCGAAAAACAAATATGTAACACTAAAACAAACGAAAATAACTTGATTGAAAATCTCGACCTTAGATTCTATGTTTTGTACAATCAAAGATGGCGAAAGACACCCATACCACCTTAAATTAAGAGTTTTACTCCCCGATTAAAGTTATTTAAGAAACAAAAGATATTTACATTTGCTTCACTCACAACACGATTTATGTAAAAGCAAATACATGGATCTATTAGTCTCTTGTTGTTTAGTAAAAGTTTCGAATACAAGTCCTAAGAAGAAAGTTTCCGTCTCCTTTCTGTTTGAAACAAATCTTCAATCTATGTTCATTGCTTTCACAAACTCGGCAGAAATGAAGTCAACCTCAATTTACATGATTTAGAGAAAGCTACTTTTTATACTCGAAATACCTTAAATAAAAAATCATCAATAGATATATGTGTTTTTATACACATGTCTTGAATGTGTCGATAGTACATTTGTAATGTGATGAACTAATTTGCTTTATAGCTTTCAAAAGTGGCCATTTACGAACGTATGTGGGCCTATATGACTTCTGCACAAGATGTATTTGCAAAGACAACAAGTGAAGGTGTACAACGAGTTCGAGATGAAAATGGCAAATATGCGTATTTGATTGAGTCGTCAACGAACGAATATAAAAATACAAGAAAACCATGCGATACAATGAAAGTAGGAAATAATTTGGATTCAAAGGGTTATGGAATCGCAACACCAATCGGATCCGATTTAAGGTATGTGAATACATTTATTTATTGTTCAGTACTTGTTTGTGATATATTCCAATAGCGTTAAAAAAGAGGGACGAAAGATACCAGAGGGAGAGTCAAACTCATAAATAGAAAATAAACTGACAACGCCATGGCTAAAAATAAAAAGACAAACAGCCAAATGATAGTACAGAAGACACAACATATAAAACTAAAGACTAAGCAAGACGAACCCCACCAAAAGCTTGTGGTGATCTCAGGTGCTCCGGAAGGTTAAATATCATAAGAATGGATTGTTCGACGAGTGCACCAATCAACAAACTTAAACGAATGCATGTCAAAATATTGCAAAACTAAACCTGTTTTAAAAATATTAGACGAGAACTCAAGGTCAGACAAATAAAACGAATGAGATGTTTTCTTGATACACTTCTTTATCTTACAGAGATTCATTAACGCTTGCAGTTCTCCACTTAAGAGAGAAAGGAGTATTACAGTCATTAAAGAAAAAGTGGTGGGATGAGAGATCAGAGTGTGGAAAACCATCAGCAGCTTTGGTAAGCAATTAGGCTTTGCTCATTGTTGAAGACCGTACGGTGACCTTTAGTTATTAATGTCTGTGTCATTTTGGTCTCTTGTGGACAGTTGTCTCTTTGGCAATCATACCACATCTTCTTTTTTATATTTAGTTATAGGAACGTTATATTTAAAAAAAATAAAACAGTGCAACTCAAAATTCGTTTAGCTTAGTTATTATTAGATAATTAAATTAAAGAGCAAAGATTTGATTAACACTTTTTCCATATCAGGGCATTCAATGGCTCGTTGTTGTTTGTCATACGTTAACCAATAGCTGCTAACCTCTCATTCACTTGATGGATAGTTGTCCTATTGCCAATCATACCACAACTCTATATTCATGATATTAAGTTGCAAATAAAACTAAATGTATCTAAAAGATATACAAGTATTTAACTTTAATAAATGTAAAGACGATTTGACTTGTTGGTTAAATTTTACCCGGAATGACTTTATGGGCTTTCATTTTAATCTCATTGATAGGGAAAACATGTTCACACTGGCAAAAATTGAAATGTTAGAATACAGTCGGACATTAATTTCCACTTTTATTATGGATATTCTATGACGCGGAATTAGGGTCATAAACATCGAATTTAGCATAAGCTTAAATCATTTTAGCATATGCTATATTATAATTTAGCATGTGCTTAAATAATTTTAGTATAAGCTAAATTCATTTTTGGATAAGCGGAATTCATTTAAGCAGAAGCTAAAATCATTTTAGCACAAGCTAAATTCATTAAGTATATGCTAAAATAAACTTTAATTTTAATATTTATGTCCTTGATTCCGCGCCAACATTTACGTATAAGCTAAACAATTCAGCATATGCTAAATTGATTTTAGCTTATGCAAAAATGAATTCAGCTTATACTAAAATGAATGTAGCTTAAGCTAAAATGAATTTAGCTTAAGCTAAAATTATTTTAGCATATGCTAAATTATAATATAGCATATGGTAAAATGATTTAAGCTTATGCTAAATCCGATGTTTATGACCCTAATTCCGCGTCATAATATTCACATCTCAGTCAATATACGGGTGCATTGGAGTAAGTGTAACAGTAGAATATATACCAAAGACGCAATTGTGATTGACGTAATAGGAGCGCAAAATATTGGTTTTTAGTACAAATTGAAATGTTTGCTGCAAAGTTGAAACAGAAAAGTACATAGGTATCATTTCAGTTCGTCATTCTGTTTTTCATCACTATGATATTTTATAATACTTTGTAGTACATCCAAACCTGTATTATCTTTTTGTCCATTTTTGCCATATGCTTTATAATATTTTATCAGTGTCTCATAACAAAATCCAATGCTGATGACTATTTTCGTTAACAGGATGGCAGCGAAGCAGAGTTGAAACTAAATAACGTAGCTGGTATTTTCTACATTTTGATTGGGGGTTTAAGCTTGTCGGTTATCATTGCTGGATTCGAATTCCTGTATAGGTCTATCGTGGATTCCAGAAAATCCGAGGTAAACATAAAGCACAACAACTCTTATAATTAACATAAAAACAAAACACGTATATCTTGCATAAATGTTTAAAAGCTGGCGAAATGTTTTTAATGAAAAAATTATGATAGTTATAAATATTTTTTATACCAAGAGTTGTCATTCTTTCGAAATGTCTGAAAAAGTAAGATCACAAAAATACTGAACTTAGAGAAAAATCAATTCGGAAATTCCATAATCACATGGCAAAATCAAATTACAAAACGCATCAAAAACGAATGGACAAGATCTGTCATATTCCTGACTTGGTACAGGCATTTTCAAATATAGAAAATGGTGGATTAATGGTGACTTGTTTGTTCACTTACAATACCGTTTACTTAAATTGTAGTAATGAACCGACGACATTGCATGGCAGAATAATATATAGGGTACACAAACAGTTAGGTTCATTCACCTCATCTCACAGAGTAACACATTTTCATTATATTTCATAGAAATACTAACAAAGAAAAGAAATCATGCTGGTGTATGTGTTTGATAAATCTTTATTTCAATTCTTCCATTGTAAAACATTATTTATAATGTAAAATATAACAAAATTGTCAATTTCTCTCATGTACGCAATCATTTACTTATGTGCAGCAAGGGTTTGGTACCATTGTCAGAAACAAAGCTCGCTTATCTTTCCGAGGATCTATGGATTCGGGTAATCCAGAATCAACAACTCCTTTGAAAAAATCTGGATCGTCAGGAACAGTAAGTATTTATGAATTGCCAGTTATAAATTGCATTTAAATATATTTATACTGCATCGTTTAATTAGTTGTTTGCACTGTTTCAGTTTTTATTTCCTTGTGTGATGCACTTGAAGAGTCATGATACCTTGACCATGTGTTTTTATGCCCTATGTATGGGCATTATGTTTTGTGGTCTTGCGTCCATCCGTCGATTTGTTCGTCCGTCTGTCCCGCTTCATGTTAAAGTTTTTGGTCAAGGAAGTTTTAGATGAAGCGTAAGTCCAATCATCTTGAAACTTGGTACACATGTTCCCTATGATATGATCTTTCTAAGTTTTTCTTGTTATTTCCACGTGTTATACATGTGAAGAGTTGTGATACCTTGACCATGTGTTTTTTTATTGTTGTTTATTGATGAGTTATATGTTTTGTTATTGTCAACGATTCATGTTTCCCATTTTCATGTAAAACATATATTCCACGAGTATTTACATATAGGTCACCAGTTTCTTCTATTTGTGTTTTCTTCTGTATTTTTCTTTCTTTATTGTTTTAATACTTTAAACCTCATTTTTCCTGTTTTGGATTGGATTAGTTTGAATTGTCTCTAATTAGATATAGGAAGATGTGGTGTGAGTGCCAATGAGACAACTCTCCATCCAATTAACAATTTATAAAAGTAAACCATTATAGGTCAATGAACGGCCTTCAACACGGAGCCTTGGCTCTCGCCGAACATCAAGCTATAAAGGGCCCTAAAATTACTAGTGTAAACACATCTTTTTAAATTCAAATAAAAATATGAATATGTGGTACGTTTACAAATGAGACTTATTTCTAGACATATCATATGACGTAACAGGTAGTCACGATAGGTCACCGTACGGTCTTTAACAATTTGCAAAACCAGAACTACTATTACTATAAAGTTTGCACCGTTAGAATCAAACCAACGACGGAACAGAAACAAAACACCTAATAACTAGCATAAACTTTGCCTGTATTATTTTCAACACACACAATTTCATGGTCTTGAATCGAAAATGTAAATACATGTTTTTGAAATGTCATAATGGAAATGATGTTTATCATGTCGACAACCAAGCTGCCTTCCGTTTTGAGCTATTTAATATTGACTGTTAAGGGGGCTCGCGGGCATAAACCTTTTTTTTTCTAACATAGGATTTCCCCATATTTTTCTGTAAATGAACTTAATCTTATATTTCATAGAAAAAAGAATAAAAACATTTAAGTTCATTTAAGCTCACAATCTGTATAAATTACTCTAAATTATAGGTATTTTCTGGTAACTTAACAGAAAACCCTTGCCGTTTTTGGCACAACCTTTTTGATCTTTTGGTCCTCGATGCTGTTCAACTTTGTACTCGTTTCGGCTTTCAAACTTTTGTATCTGTGCGTCACACATAGGTCTTGTGTGGACAAAATACACTTCTGGCGTATTAAAATTTTGAACTTGTTGCCTTTTGTTGGCTGTTGTTCGTGTGATTCTTTGTCAATTGTGTTCTCCAATTTATTTATATTGTAGTCCTGTGTTGTCATTTTGATGTTATATTTCACATGGCCATAAAAGTGCGAGGTTTGGCATGCCACAAAACCAGGTTCAACCCACCATTTTTTCCTTTAAAAATGCCCTGTACCAAGTCAGGAATATGGTCATTGTTATATTATAGTTCGTTTCTGTGTGTATTACATTATAACGTTGTGTCGTTTGTTTTCTCTTATTTTTGAGTGTAAATTCACATTGCGATAAGACGTGTCACGGTACTTGTCTATCCCAAATTCATGTATTTGGTTTTGATGTTATATATATATGTTATATTTGTTATTCTCGTGGGATTTTGTCTATATGTGTTACATTTTAGTGTTATGTCGTTGTTCTCCTCTTATATTTAATGCGTTTCCCTCGGTTTTAGTTTGTTATCCCGATTTTGTTTTTTGTCCATGGATTTATGAGTTTTGAACAGCGGTATACTACTGTTGCCTTTATTTTTCGAGAGAAGCATACATTTTTGTAAAATTACTTTTTTTTCTGTTGAACTAATAGGAAAAATAAAAATAATATCGAAATAAAAAATGTTAATTACAGAAAAAAAGATATTTCAATTTTAATGCAAAAAATGGCATTTTTTAACCAAAGGGAGATAATTTGGAGCTTTTTTAATGATATATGCATTTTGAAAGTCATCTAGGCAAACACGTATTGACTTTTTGGAATGATTTTTGTTCCGTATGATAAAGTAACAACTAATAAAGTAAAAAAAAAATTTGTAATGAAGACAAAAACACAATTTTTTTTTCTGAGCCTCCGTAAGCGTTAAACTGCATGCTACACGATATGGATACGGCAAATGTGCTATTTCAAAAACATCTTGTACAACGTTGATTAAGATATGTGTTCCTTTTCATCCGTGGCCGTCACATTTGACAGATAAGGAAATAAAAAGTGATAATAGGGAAAACATGCCTGTATGATACTCGAAGCAACAAAAAAAAACCCACCAAAAACAATTAAAGTCAACATACAAATAATGCTTTTTTCTTTTACAGTATACATATACAGGACCAACACAGCTTCCAGGATTTGATCCTTATGTTGATACAAACACACATACTCAAGTATGACACCAAGGAATTAAACTGATGATTGTGATATTGAGTTCTTTTTATATATATTTATGATATACGAGTAAAAGATGTTCAACAAATTAAAGAGCACACTTGTGTATGTTCAATCTAAACAGATTTAAAATGATGTTCATTGTGTATCATCATCGACAATTGCACTTACATTTGGTATCTTTAATTACATTTGATTACAATTTTATTTACAACACAGTAATATGTGATTAAAAAGTTGTTAACGATATCATAATGTCGTTATAAGATTTTGATGGTGTCAATGTATTATTTGTTTACCCTTCAACATGTTCAATGTTGAAAATTTAAATTATTATTCTGTATTAAATTTCACCACGAAGAGATATAGGATAGAGTGAAATACTGTAAATTTAAGTAATATGTTGGTAAAATCAACAAATCCTTTGACATTTACATTAATTCCTTACGATTTCTACATTTGCATGGTCCACTATATATGTATATACGTATAGACTTAATAATTGAATATAAACAATAATGTAGAACAAACAAAAACAATTGCAGTCATGATAGCTAGATATAACAGAGAATAGTGTAGACTCTTCTTATTTTGTCGTATTATAGCTACCGATTGTAAATTTAATTTATAACTGTATTTTGCACCTTTGTTTTTTGTTTTGTTGTTGCTTAAAATGGTTAATGCGAAATTGAACCCTTATATGTATGCAATTAATTCGAAATACTTTAACATGTATAATCACTGAATTGGAATATAATTCGTATACACATATTAAGTTATTGTGCTTACTTAAAGATATCATAACACAAAGTACAATGGCTGTCCAAGTGTATATGAGATATGAGAAAGCCACAGATCATTTAACATTATTGCAGTCTTTCTTTATGTACCTTAAACAATCTGAATTGCAAGAAATAACTCTGCTATACTTAATAAATTGATAATTGTTTCATTCCATAGATGGATATTTCTACGTGAAACAACTGATATGTTTGTTTGAAACAAATGTAAAACCAAACAAAATAAACTGATATTTGTATCATTTTTGTGTGGATTTATTTTATATAAGAAAATTGATGTACTTTAATTGACACATATCTAACTGTTGTTATATTTGTTTAGCTTAGACACTAGTAATGAAAGCTTAAGTAATAGAAGGCAATTCAAGATTTAAAAAGAAACATTGACAGTGTCACCTTCCTGAAATCGTCTGCAAAATAGAAACAAAACAACATTATATCATCTGTATCTGCTCATCTTATTAAAAACAATCGGATAACATTACAATGTACAAAAATGTGCTATGATTTGTTAGTGTAATGTTATTATGTGAAATATAATTAGTTGTAATATCCAATTCTTAAGATACTGAACATCTCCTTTTAATTCAAAACGTATCCTTTCGTGACAGGTCTAATGAGCATTCAGAATTAAACAATATACCTAACGAGACCAGTACAAAATTGTAGGCAACATCAAAATGCCGCGTGCAATGTTTATACAAGAGACACAAATCAACGTGTCACGGGTTTATCAAAGTTCATTAAACTGGTTTGTTTGCCAACGGAATTAGGGAAATTGATTGCTACAGCTTCCAGATATCTGGACATACATTGTTAGTGTTAATATTTCACCTTTATTAATTTATTCGTATATTAGTTCCACAACATTCATGTAGTCATTTTGTACATATTTGTTAAATATTCTGCATACAAAAATATTATACACTCATTTTTATTTGTAGTATTCTATTATATAACATAACCTTGTTTGCACCTATTATAATATGTATTTATATAATGAAACGAAAACTATTGTTTTATGTGTAATTTTGTTAAATGATGTCACAACCAGTTCATGAAATTTCAAGTGCAAAAGAAAACATTGTTATAGGAGTTAATTGTACTGTTTATGTCTTTCAATAAAATCGAAATAGTATTGCTTTTTTAAAAGCTTGTTTGTATGCACACATAACGAAATGTTTAACATTATTGTCCATGTCAATTCAATCTTTGCAACACATACTATAAATGTGTATTTTTCAGGATAATTATACAAAATCTCAATATTTACAAATTAAGTTAATCAGTCCATAGCCGATTAAAATATTTGTATTGGATAAATTTTTCAGAATGCATTTTAGAATACTTAATATGCTTTAAATTATTTTCAGATTGTAAGTTTAAAGGCATATGAAAGGAGTTTCATTTAATGTTAATGTTATTTAAATTAGTTAATTAATTTTTTTTTATATACAATACAAATTCTTGTATGCAAGTCTTTTGTTTCAATAATTACGAGTCTATAATGTATTATCGACATATAATATTCATTCTGTAATTGTTGATCGAAAGCTAATTTTCTTTCGAGTTTGTCGTCAAAGTTTACTGGATTATGGCATTGATATACAACCAACAAAGAGTACTTGAATCAAGTGACAAATAAGTGAATTGACAGTGCCATGATGTTGTTTTAATTAACTCTGCGTTTTTGTTTATATTACCAACCTTTCCGAAACATTTTTCCATGATTAGTTATTTTGTATGTGCTCTTTAAGAATCAGTTATAAATCTTAACCTTAGCTAACAGAGCACGTATCTGTACGTTCTTTCATGTCATTACCGTTTGCACTTGGTACTTGCGCTGTGAGGTGGCCGAAGTTCTAACTGCATGCTGTGAAAATATCGGTAAATTAATTAACGGGAAGACACTAACTCCACTAAAATAAAATTCAGCTTTCAAACATTTTGGAGACAAAATTAAATACTTGCCATTTTCATAATACTATTCAAAACAAGGACTTTGATCGATAAGTTTTAGTTTCACAATACTTTTAACCACTTAATCAATTACATCGTAAGAAGGAATATAAACATTTTATAAATAAACACCTATATGTATCAAATTCATGCAAAGGAGACAGCAAACTTATAATAATGCTCATGAAACAAAAAGACAAAACACAAGATATAAACCAACGACAATGCATATACCAACATACATACATGTATCAAACTCATGCAAAGGAGGCAGCGAACTTAATACAAATTAAACGAAAAGACAAAACACAAGATACAAATCAACAACAATGCATATACCAATATACATATATGTATCAAATTCATGCAAAGGAGACAGCAATCTTAATACAAATGAAACGAAAAGACAAAACACAAGATATAAATAAAAACATGGTGTATTTTTAAAAGAAGTTGTTATTCGATGTTAAACTACCTTTTAAAAACTGAAGGGTAACTATGTTCTATCGGTACTTGATGTCTTTAATATTATTGTTTTTGTTGTACTTATATGGATGCAATTAGTAAAGGTCTTTACTACTGCTTTGCTTTATACGGTTTGTCCTGTGTTCTGTAGAAAAACCACTGTTAAATGTAAGTCATATCAAAAACGTTATGTGCCTTTTTTAAGCCAAGGAACCAAACTTTTAATACACCAGTAGTTGTCGATCTTTAATCGTTTTTGGCTTCATTTTGGTAGTAGTTCATTACTGTAATGCTAAAATTAAGCAGTTGGTTTCCTTTTTTGAATTGCTTCACATTTTGTCCATCTCCGGTAGCCAAGGGTTGCGACCCAGTTCCCTCCTCTCCAACTTCGTCAGATTAAGCCAAGATAAGTGATCACAATGCTGCACTATCTAAAGTACGGTAGATAGAAGTCGCGTCCATTTCGACTACATCATTTATGACCAATGGCAGCGCTTGAAGTCTTTTCAGTTCTAAGCTGTACACATTGTAGTGTTTACAAAGCAGGAGCTCAAAATATACGTTGACATTCAAATATTTGCTCGAAAAACGTACCTACAAACTTTAGTTACTTGATTGTCCGATGTTTGGGAGTAAAGACTGTTATACAATCTACACGTGGTCATTGTTTATCTATATCTTCCACATTTACACGTGATCATCTAGAAGGCGTTTTTTGATTAGATGCAACCCGCAACTACTGCGACCTATGTAAATTATTACCGCGTGGTCATTGTTTTTAAACATGTATACATTTATTTGCTATCATAATATTTTTTTTCAAGAGAAGTCTAGATCTTACATGAAGAATTTAAAATCTAAATTCAAATAACATGTCAGATTCAGAAGAATAATAATTACTTAGTTCTTTTTGTAATTGTGTGACAACAAATTCTTGATGTAGACTTTACGAACTTGTAATACTGAGCAGGCTGATGACCTATAAATAAAATAACATTGAGTTTAAATGTTTCCTATACGATATCCCTGTACGACGATTAGTTAGTGTTGCTAGTCTTTATTTTTTGATGTTTTGTCTCCTGTACTATCATTTGTCTGTTTGTCGTTTTATTTTAGCCATAGCGTTGTCAGTATATTTTCAAACTATGAGTTTGACTGTCCCTCTAGTATCTTTCGTCCCTCCTTCGGGAAATACTGTTTGGTTGGTCATTCTAGGTTTTGTTTGGTTTGTTTGTAGCTTCTTTTTTTTTTTTTTTTTTTTTTTTTTTTATCCCAGATGCTTTTCACGGTTCACCTCAAAGTAATTATGAAGGAACAGATGTTGAATTAACCCATTATTTATCGAATAAAAGTTGCTAAAACCTAATGACACTGAATACGGGAGAATTATAGTATTTCTATGTTGAAGTTTGTTATACAGGTTTTTGCGTTTTAAACATTTTCCTCGTGTAGTTTTATGTTCTGTTTCAAAGAGTGGACATACTTCGTTAATATTTATGTTGTATTGTGATGCCCTTAACTTTAAACATATCTGTTACATTTGTACAAGTGGGATGTTTAGATAGCTAGGAAACTATGTGTTTCTACTTTTTATTGAAACCAACAAAGTTATCAACAAACCTTTTTTTATGAAATGAATAATTATAGTACAATTATTTACCGCTGATGGTAAGACACATTGTAAGAAATGTTTGCCTTACATTTATATGGACGTTGTGCTGAATATTTTCGCAGCAGATTCTTCAATTACTACATGAAGCTGGTTACTCTTAACTAATTTCATAGCGTAATATGTCAGATGGGCTTTTGTAGCAAGTGCCCTTTTTTGGACGACATACACTGTTACAGTATGATTAACTGTACACCATTTAGAGAAGCATTAGGATTCCCGTAAAAAGAACAAACAAGAAAAAACACTATCACTACTACATATTTCCTTAAGCTTAAAATGGTTTGAGGTCAAAAGTATTCCACATTAAAGAAAGAAACAGGATGACAACAACCTTAAGTGTTGTTCTTTACTAAGTTGAATTACTAAATAGATAATCACATTATCTTTGGCAAGGCTAGACCCTATAAGCCTGCTTAATATATAAAACAAATTAGTGCTGATATTGTTGAGAATTAAATAGCTTTTACAGGTTTAACAAAAAACACCACAAGAGTCAAATAAATTTTCAACTTTTGTTTAATGATCTCCTTAAATTATTGAATATCAAAATATGTTACGAGTGAATGATTGTATGATCGATATATCTTCGTGGTAGCACGTCAAGTCAACGGTTTTAAACGATACATGTGTTTTATACAATACTGTATCTCTAAATTAACTTGTGTGAGAATATTAAGAATACATTTGACAGAAAGTATCTAAAATATCTGGAAACGATGGATATTGATAAAACTTTTTTTTAAATTAAAATCTTGATTAGGTAATATTCAGATGTGGTTTTTTTTTGTGTGTAATGTTTACAGTGGAGATCACATCTAACCTTCCATTAGAACTTGTAGAATAATAGAACTGTTCTAGGTAGAACTGTCAGGGTCAGTTCTAGGGTAGAACTGTCAGGATCAGTACTAGGGTAGAACTGACAAAATTTGTTATAAATAGAACTGTCAGGATCAGTTCTAGGGTAGAACTGTATAAAACTGTTCTATGGTAGAACCGTATAAAACTGTTCTAGTTTGAACTGCCCAAATCAGTTCTAGTCGTAGAACTGTCAGCGGAATTGAACAAATCAGTTCTAACCGTAGAACTGTCAACAGAACTGTCTAAAACTGTTCTAGTCGTAGAACTGACCAAACCTGTCAGGATTGTAGAGCAGTTCTACATGATTTTTTTCATATATATACTATTCTTTTAACTTATTTATATTTAAGACAAATAGTTCCTAAAACTGTTCTATGGATAGAACTGACTTAATCAATTCTTGCCGTATAACTTACCAAATCAGTTCTAATCTTAGAGTCTTTCTAGACTTAAAACTGTTCTAATCGTATAACTGTTTAAAGGTTTTGTCAGTTTTAGGACCGGTAGAACTGTCTAAAACTGTTCTAGGTTAGAACCGTCTAAATCAGTGTTAGGTAGAACTGATCAAATCAGCTCTAGCTAGAACTATCTAGAAGGTGTCAGTGTGACAGATCTACATACTGTCCTTGAACAGTCATCCTGACAAATTCTGACTATTGGAGGAGAGGTTAGAAATGATCTCCATACTTATAATTGCATGTAATTTGAAAATAGACAAATTAATGTGGTATGAATTGTAATGACAGATAAGCATTAGGAACAATGGAAAAGATGTTAACAAAGGCAAGTCATCATAGAACCTTTTACATATACAATAAGTAGAACCTACATCGTACAATAAGCTATTAAGCGTACCGATATGACAAAATGGGAAATCAAAAGTGACAGTCATCAACCTGATTGAATGCATGAAAGAAAGGTAGCGACCTGCTACATGTAAAAACCTTCGATTTTAGTTATCTGACTTGGATCATGATTGTACCAATAAAATGCGAAGGGTATAATATTTCTGTGAGCGCACAGTCCTTTGAATTTGACTTTAATAAAATCGTAAAATTGTATGCACATGACAGACGGTAAAAGAGAAACTTCAAACTTTTTTAATTTTTTTTTTATATATATTGGTTGTGTGCTCATTGGAGATGAGAAATTTATTTGCTAGTTATGCCTAAACTAATTCGTTAAGGCTTAATCCGAATTACACCTGATATAAGGTTTTTATTAAAAGTTGACGTTATTCGATAGATAGGTCACAGTAATGCAATAAATTAAATTTCAACTTTTTCTTACTTTGTACATAATTTTATGGTTTTTTTTCTCATGGGTCAATTATATTAAGTGTTGATGTATTTTCCCTGTTAAAAACTTTCGTTCGGATGTGTAAATACAAAAAGGTGCAGTCTTGTTTGGAACATTAATTCAAATACTTATGGTTGTGTACAACAATGTAGCTCTAGACCCTCGACAGGTAAAGGAATCCGGGCAGTATCGCTTCATCAGGAGTCCTGTACGTCAAAAATCCAATGAGACAAAATATCCGCAATCCTTAGACTCAGAAGATAAACATGACTGTACAGAACAACAAGTAAACGTACGTTAATTACCAATAATTACAATCATTATCATCCATCGAACACATGCATTTTTTTTTTTTGTATTTGAATAAACGTGAATTTTCATATGAATAAATCTACAAATGTTCTCCATGAATAAATCTACAAATGTTCTCCATGAATAAATCTACAAATGTTCTCCATGAATAAATCTACAAATGTTCTCCAGGAACTTAACATACAATGTCGTTGTCCCTATTTAATATTTTTGCGTTTCTTACTGTAACATTGTTAGTGCGCCAATATCAATTTTTTGCAACCATAACCATGCCATACTTGATCTAATCAGGTACCAGACACTAAACGGTTTGTATTGATTTTCAATGCACTGAAAATGTAAGCAAGTATGTAATGATTGTGTATGTATTGTACAATGTTAAAGTAATCGACGTAGAACCACATGATGTAGATATAAAAGAAATCATAGACAAAGAAAATAAAACTACAATGTTGATTATATCTGAGGTAAAGGTTCTCATAGAAAAAGATCGTCAACTTCACGACAGACATTAACCATCAACACTTATTGATATTTTACACCCAAATGTGATTTTCATAGAATTGTTGACTTAATGAGATAATCTATAAGCGTACCGATGTTGTCTCTTTGAGAAAATAAATGCGTAATACATAATGTCTTAAGCTTTTAGTACGAAAGCAACATTTATACATCAATTTAAACTCCATCATGAAGCATTCAGTTGTAAATACTGACTTCTGACATGCGCAGCACAATTAATGATTAGATACGATTTTTGGCTAATAAGGACAGTTCGCAACATATGTATTTGGATAGTATTGTTTTAAAGATGAAAATACATTCGTTTGTTTCTTATTATTATTTTATGTTTACAATGATTAATGGACAGGACTCAAGCAAGAGACGTAAAATCGGTAAGTCAGTTCCAATTCTTATCAGGACAATATGAGAAATTGGTTTATCTATATTTTAATCCAAAACAGCTGATTTTGTAGATGCTGTTTTGACGGTCAATAATCGATTAATATAATGTATAAAGAAATACATCATATCCATTCAAACATAAATTATTCACCATTTCATGCAAGGTTTATGTATATGGGTATATGCTTGATTTACATCGCGTTTTAAAATATTTTTAAAAGTATGAAATCTTACATAAATAAGGCTGTTAGTTTTCTCGTTTGAATTGTTTTACATTGTCATTTCGGGGCCTTTTATAGCTGACGAAACGTTATGGGCTTTGCTCATTGTTGATGGCCGTACGGTGACCTATAGTTGTTATTTTCCTTGTCATTTTGGTCTCTTGTGGAGAGTTGTCTTATTGGCAATCATACCACGTGTTCTTTTTTTTAAATATTTTTTACACTGGTTATCAAAGGGTCAGAATTGATTGAATGTAAAAATGTCAAATTAATCCTTTAAATAAACTTATTCTCAAAGATAACCAATTTAACACAGTAGTATAACATTTAAATGCTGTTTTTGGTACTAATATCAATTTCGTTTATAAAAAAATAAATATACTAATAATATATTTTTCTGCATTTGTAAAGTTTTGAGAACTCATTTTCATACATCATCGCTTCTCAGACTGTTTATGCCGTGTTTACTCCAAATCTGTCGGAAGTGTACTGATTGAAAACATGCAATTTTTCATGAAAGACTAAAATGGATGTTAAAGTTGTGATTTGCTTTGAACTATCCTTCAGGTACTACGTGTACTCTATGCCAGTGCTTTGTTTCTATTGCTTTTATGCTAACTGTGTGTGCGTCGTAACGATCTCAAAAATTTTGCAAATGCTACTTATTTAAAGTTTGTTCTCATATTGTGCTGTAACACCACTGTCCCAGTTAGGGGGAAGGTTGAGCGCACATAAACATGCTTAACCCCACAACATTATTTATGTGCCTGCCATTTTTTTTTTTAATTTGTTTTTTCGTCTGAATTGCTTTTCCTTTTTTAATTGCGAGACCTTTAATACCTGACTTAACTGTACACTGTATGTGTTTTTATCTTATTGTTTAATGTCGTACAATTGCCTTGTCTATCTAGATCTACTTCATTTGATATATGCTGGTTAGTTGTCCCATTGGTATATATACCTCATTTCTTTTTTCTGATTATAACAATAATAATCTAACATTGTAAAGGGGAATGATACTAAGGGACGACATCAAAAGATCAATGTAAGATAAAAAAAAAAAAAAAAACTTAATTCAAATAGTTAGGGGGTGGGGGGTTGAACTGTTTCAAGATGTGGTTATCCGACATTGATTTTTCCATATATCTATATGGGTAAATCAATTTTTCCCAAATTCAGTTAAGAAGGGGGTGGGGTCAGAGAAAAAACTATGTGAATTAAGTTTTTTATCCTTCATTGAACTTTTGATGTCGTCTCTAAGGTGTAATCTAAACCAACAATGTAACACTACAACATGTTTGTTGGAGGTAAACCACACGACATGTTCCTTAGCAGAAAGATCTCAAACCTTAAAATCTTAATTTTACGTACAGTTTAACTCTGTACGTTGTATGGCCTTGAAATGTAAATATATAAGAACCGTTTGCAAGGGAGATAATTGATTGATACTCGATATTCACTGTTAAGATTTGCTTTAAACTAAAGCAGTTATGACCAGGTGTTTTATCGAAAAATAATTGAAAGCAAATTTTGACTTTTGTTCACTGGGTGTGTCGATGTTTGGTGTCAAGAGTTCGAATCTAGGTCATGTTGAGGTGTGTTCGACTCAGAAGTTATTTGATCAGAATTGCTATGTTTCCTGTCAAAAATTAGTGGTTCTCTCCTGAGCATTATATAAAGCAAAATCATTGTCAAGTCTGTTAAGAACGTCGTTAATCAGCAAACAAAAACACGATTCTGTCGATCTATTATAACAGTTTAAAAGGGTTAGATACAAAAGATAATAATTTTATCATTTTGAATTCATATTTGTCTATTAAACTTTTTTAGGTGCTATATTTGACCACAGATCACGACATTTAGCAAAGACGTTTGAGTTGGAAGTAGGTCGTCTATCAACCATGGATAAAGATATCACACTGGAACAGATTCATGAGATTGTGGATTGCCGAGATAGTTATTATGTTACTAATGCAAGTATGTATACCGTAGCAAACCACAAAAAAATAGTGAGAGAGATTGTATAGGAGTCTGTTGCAGTCATGGCCCGTCAATTGGCAGCAATTGATTGGTTCAGACATTTAACGAAATAAATTGATTTTTATGCAGGAATACAGACATTTAATCTATAGTAAAACAATTCATATTTTTTCTTGGTAAATAAATCTACAAAGGAAATACTAATCTATTCGGAAATTTAACAATTCAGAAATATGATCCCAGAAAATAACAGGGGCGCACAATAAAGTCTTTCAGTCAGTGCCCTCACTTTGTGTTTGTGTTCGCTCCTCGGTCAGACAAATTAAAACCTTATAAAGATTATTGATGTGATGAATATACTGGACATCTTTAAATCAAACAAAAAATGTTTGGTTATAAGGGCTAAAGTCAGCGCTCCTGAGTCGACATGAAATATACATTATACTTTTATTTTTAATTATTCAAAACGATTTGGGTTTTCAGAAAATTGTCAGAGCAACAACAGACAATTCTTATATCAAAAATGATTTGCGAAACAAGATATAAAAAAATTATGCACAAATGTTAAGTGAATGAAACAATCCATGGTAGCATTTTTGATCAACCATACTGTTCATGTTTCTGGAAAAACACCTATTATGAACATCATGAAACTGAGAATTGAAACGTGGAATATGTCTAAAGCCTCGGTCACACCTTACCGGATAGCACGAACGGACGGCTAACGGATGAAAATAAAAGTTGTCCGTTGACAAAATTGTTATCCGTTGAGAGTCCGTTGATGCACTGAACGAATAAAACGGACGTGTAACGGATGCATAACAGATACACACCGGATATGCAATGTACGAGAAACGGAAACGTACCGGACAGAACGGATGTCAAACGTACATCCAACATACGAGTACCGAATAAAACGGACACCTAACGGAACCGTACCGGATAAAACAGATGAACAAGATTTACGGAAAAATCAAAGGCGACAATAATAATACATGTAAATCGCTAAATATTTAAAATGTTTCAGTGTAACTGGTTTTGGTTTGTTCTTCAAAACTCCGCCAAAGGGCAGTGTCTGGCCTGAATAAGAACTGCTTGATTGTGAAGACGTGCCTATACTCTAAGATCGATTATGAGTAATAAGAATTCTTGAACCTTAAGAAATCTGACATACCAATAATTGACATTTCTGACGCGAAATTTTGAATGGGCATTTATCCGTTTCAGATCCGTTCATCATCTGTTTTATCCGTTATACGTCCGGTAGAAGTCCGTTTCTCATCCGTTCAGCATCCGTGTTATCCGTTAAACGTCCGGTAGAAGTCCGTTGGTGAATTTATCTTCCAGACCTCCAACGGATGTATAACAGACACGTAACGGATACAAAACGGAACTGAAACGGACGAGTACCGTACAAAACGGACGAGTACCGTACAAAACGGACGCCTAACGGACGTTCAACGGACAATTTATCCATTGGACGTCCGTTCAAAGTTTTGAACATGCTCAAATTTCCACCGGACAGCACGGACGTCGACGGATAAAACGTACGCTTTACGGACATGCAACGGATATGGACGGACGTCTAACGGACATAAACGGATTGAAAAAAAATTATCCGTTATGCGTCCGTTCGAGCTATCCGGTAAGGTGTGACCGAGGCTTAAGAGACAACAACCGACCAAAGAGAATAAAACAGGCAAAGGCAGGCAAGTAAGAAAAAATGTGTACTAGTTCAGAGAAAATACATGTAGATCACATTAAATATTAACATTGTGTAAACCATCAGTCAAATGATCTTTATCCTTCCTGTCTATCATTGTGAAAACTGTGTACACTTTATGGAAAAACAGACTCCATAAATCCAACAATCATTATCAGCAATACAAAATCTATAATCCTGATTTGATGATGAAAACCATACATTTATTGACTCGTTGTTGTTTAAGCACTTGCATAACTCCTTTTTTTCTGTTTACCAATTCAGCATTATACTGGTTAAAATCTACACTACATGTATATAGACAGAAACAATAAACAGCATCAATGACCATCAACGCACGATATACTTTGAGTAATTTTTAGTTTGTTACTATAAAGAAATTATGTCTACATTACATGTATCTGAATGTTTGTCAAAAAAAATAATCTTTAACTCTTAAACTAATGAATAAATTCAAACATCATTTGACAAGCATGATACATATAATTTTTATGTGTCTAATATGTTTCATTTTAATAATTATACTTCGATAAACATGTCAATTAACATGAAAGCTATGGTAAAAAAAGTACATAGGATGCAATCCGAATAATGGATGTTTATCTTATTATAACCTGATGTACTTATGGAAATCAGACAGTGAAACAAATACCTGGAACATGCTTTATCATAAGTGACTTTTAATGATGCTTTTAATTACCGGTCTTTTAATTCATGAAATTGAGCAGAAAATAACCGAAGACCACCAATGTGTCCTCATCACAGCGAGAAAATCCCGCGCCGGAGACGGGTCTCAGCTGACCCCTAAATAAAAATGTGTACTAGTTACTAGAAAATAGACGTCATACTAATCTCAAAAACATATAAATAAACTAAAATTAAAAATCCTTCGAGACTAACAAAGTCCAGGGTTTCCTGACTGGACAAGCGCAAACATGCGGCGTAGTTAAACCTGATTATTGACATCTCAACAATTCCTTTTACCTCTTAGACTATCCTTTCTTTACATTAATAATTATACCGCCGCTTTAAAAAAAAAGGGGGGGTATATTGTTTTACATCTGTCTGTCCATCCATTCATCCGTCCGTCCGTCAGTCCGTCCGTCCGTCCGTCCGTCCGTCCCATGAATATTTTTCGTTGCATTTTTCTCAGGAACTACAATCCAAGGATTTCTGAAAGGTTTCAGGGTTTATATTAGTCAGCTATACCGTGTGATGCGTTTTCAGATTCATCACTCGACAGCTTTATGTTTACCGAACTCTTGTATGATTTTACACATGATAGCCAAGTTGAAAATTTTCGTCACATTTTTCTCAGAACTACAATACAAGGATTTCTGAAATTTGGTTTCATTGTTTATACAAGTGAGCTACACCGTGTGATGCGTTGTCAGATTCATCACTCAACAACTTCCTTTTTACCGAACACTTGTATGATTTTATACATGATAGCCAAGTTGAAAGTTTTCGTCAATTTTTCTCAGGAACTACATGTACAATACAAGGATTTCTGAAATTTGGTTTCATTTTGATTCAAGTCAGCTATACCGTGTGATACGTTTTCAGATGCATCACTCAACAACTTCCTGTTTACTGAACATGCACTTGCATATTTTTACATATTTTTACACTAATAATATTATCCACTTGCGGCGGAGGTTTCATTAGTGAGCAGTAAGAAGCTCGCAGTTTCACTTGTTGTTTCCTGCGAGGGCTTTAATAATTATAGCTTATTGTAAGAAATTGGTTTAGTTCATGGTTGAAGGTCGTTTGGTTATATGTTTCTGTTTATAATATATTTATCCCTATCTTTTGGTTTCTGGTGGGATGTTGGTTGGATTGTACAAGTATTTGTTTATATCCCTATACTTTGGTTTCTGGTGGGATGTTGGTTGGATTGTAAAAGTATTTGTTTATATCCCTATACTTTGGTTTCTGGTGGGATGTTGGTTGGATTGTACAAGTATTTGTTTATATCCCTATACTTTGGTTTCTGGTGGGATGTTGGTTGGATTGTACAAGTATTTGTTTGTATCCCTATACTTTGGTTTCTGGTGGGATGTTGGTTGGATTGTACAAGTATTTGTTTGTATCCCTATACTTTGGTTTCTGGTGGGATGTTGGTTGGATTGTACAAGTATTTGTTTATATCCCTATACTTTGGTTTCTGGTGGGATGTTGGTTGGATTGTACAAGTATTTGTTTATATCCCTATCTTTTGGTTTCTGGTGAGATGTTGGTTGGATTGTACAAGTATTTGTTTATATCCCTATACTTTGGTTTCTGGTTAGATGTTGGTTGGATTGTACAAATATTTGTTTATATCCCTATCTTTTGGCTTCTGGTGGGATGTTGGTTGAATTGTACAAGTATTTGTTTATATCCCTATACTTTGGTTTCTGGTGGGATGTTGGTTGGATTGTACAAGTATTTGTTTATATCCCTATACTTTGGTTTCTGGTGGGATGTTGGTTGGATTGTACAAGTATTTGTTTATATCCCTATCTTTTGGTTTCTGGTGAGATGTTGGTTGGATTGTACAAATATTTGTTTATATCCCTATCTTTTGGTTTCTGGTGGGATGTTGGTTGGATTGTACAAGTATTTGTTTATATTCCTATACTTTGGTTTCTGGTGGGATGTTGGTTGGATTGTACAAGTATTTGTTTATATCCCTATACTTTGGTTTCTGTTGGGATGTTGGTTGGATTGTACAAGTATTTGTTTATATCCCTATACTTTGGTTTCTGGTGGGATGTTGGTTGACTTGTACAAGTATTTGTTTATATCCCTATCTTTTGGTTTCTGGTGGGATGTTGGTTGGATTGTACAAATATTTGTTTATATCCCTATCTTTTGGTTTCTGGTGGGATGTTGGTTGGATTGTACAAGTATTTGTTTATATCCCTATACTTTGGTTTCTGGTGGGATGTTGTTTGGATTGTACAAGTATTTGTTTATATCCCTATACGTTGGTTTCTGGTGGGATGTTGGTTGGATTGTACAAGTATTTGTTTATATCCCTATTCGTTGGTTTCTGGTGGGATGTTGGTTGGTTTGTACAAGTATTTGTTTATATCCCTATACTTTGGTTTCTGGTGGGATGTTGGTTGGATTGTACAAGTATTTGTTTATATCCCTATACTTTGGTTTCTGGTGGGATGTTGGTTGGATTGTACAAGTACTTGTTTTTATCCCTATACTTTGGTTTCTGATAGAGAGTTGGTTGTCTCATAGGTAATCATGATGCATCGCTTTCTTTTCATCTATTTCGTTTCGGTTTTTTTTTTTTATATATATAATCCTGTGGTATCCTAGAAATATACCCAATTCTTGTGTTATTCAATTGATCATATTAGAATAAGATTTGTAACAAACATGATAAACGGAGACTTTATATAGGTATACATTCGACAAATGATAAGTGTGTTAATTATTGCAGCGCATTTTGGAAAAAAAATCATTTAAATTGAAGTGAGAAATTAGTATTATTATAATATCTAATGTCTTACAAAAAGGAAACATTGTTGTAGTTGTCTGTCTTTTTGGTCTCTTGTGGAGAGTTGTCTCTCATTTTATTTTTATAATATATATAGATTTGATAGGTAACATCGTAAAAGTAAAATAATGTATATGCACTATATTATTATTAAGTCATAGCTTTCGCTTGTCATGTTTAATGATGCTTATTTTATCAGTTTGAAATGTCATACCAATACTAGATTCCCTGTAGGATCAAGATTGTAATTTAAACTATTCATGCATTAACAGTGACTAAAGTTTCCCATTTAATGAAAAATGATTTAATGATGGCTATTACAAATTATATTTTTATCTAAAACGAGGCAAACTTACATTTTCTCTGTGTTATATCTAAGGATAAAAGTGTGCTTGGAATCGTATTTCACCTATCAAATTAAATGCAATTCTAAATCGTATAATGGTGCACTTCAGATACCAAAAAACTGACTGAAAATGTCAAGCAGCATCTGCTTACTCTTCTTGAGCACCTGAAATCGTCCTGTGTTTTAGGTAGGGTCCGTGCTGCTTGGTCTTTAGTTTTCTATGTTGTGTATTACTTCCTTGTTTTAATTACGTATTTTAGAACTCACGCTCAACCATGAACGTTTATAAATTAAGAATGCACAATGAATATGAATTCGACATTAGGTACACAAAAAATGTATGTATATAAAAAAGAAGATGTGGTATATTTGCCGTGAAAAGAAACAACTCTCCACAAGAGACCAAATGACAAAGAAATTAACACCTAAAGGTCACCGTACGGCCTTCAACTATGAGCAACGCCCATACCTCATATATATAGTGAGCTATAAAAGGCCCAAAAATGACAATGTAAAACAATTTAACCGAGAAAACTAACGGCCTTATTTATGTACAAAAATGAACGAAAAACATTAATGTAACACATAAATAAACGACAACCACTGATTTACAGGCTCCCGACTTCGGACAGGCACATACATACAGAATGAGGCGGGGTGTTGTAATTCCACCTCACAGCAGGTAAAGTTTGCACGAAGGTGTATACTGAGCCCTAATTTCCTCAGGATTTTTCAAACAGACTGAATATTAAATGAGTGCATTTCATAAGTAATGCCAGTAATGCAACAATGGCTATTGGAATGTGTAAACCCCCTGAAGTAGCAGTTTAACAGTAATGGAAATTATCATGATGAACCAGTACTAGAATACTTGCAAGAACAAGTTTTTCTGCATTATCGTTCATATATACTGTACCGGTATTACAAAATCTTTGTGATACTTAAGCCGGAAGAAAACATTTTTGTTTTTGTTAATCCATAACTGGCCCATGACCAGATTAAAAAAGGAGCTTGTACGAGATTATACATCAATGCCATTACACACTAAAAAGTATTTTTTTAGCAAAAGTAAACAATGTCACACATGAGCTAAATAGAAATGTCAGTGGAGTACAAACTTTTCATTAAAATGGCAAGAACGTGATTTACAATTGAGATATATTTATGTGCAATATTTCTACATATATTGACAATCTGCTCTCGTGTTAATGTGAAATCCATTTTGATATTCTTAAATTACATGTTATTTATTCAGCTGAAATAACTAACTATCTTTAGAAGTCAGCATTGTAAAATGAAGTTAAGGATAGTATTAAATTCTCGTTTCTCCTGGGACAAGTATTAACCCTGCAATCGATTTTGTCTCCACCATATTTTCGACAATAAAAGCTTTTTCAGTAAAATTGGATTAGGGAAATGCCCTCTTATATCGATCGCAGACATCCGGGTGACTCCTGATAAAGATATTATTAGTCATATCTAATGTGTACCAATATATACATAAGATAGTTCATCTGTACATTCCCATGCAAGGCAATTCACTTCTACGGTTAAATGTCATTGCCGATAAACATTTCATGACGTACTTTTTTTTCTGAAAGTCATTATTACAAATCTGACACAACATTGTACTAATTGTTTCTATCACTAAAAATGCTTTTACATTAACTATCCTCTATCGGTCTTTAATTCCTTTTTATGTATTTGTTGCAATTAGTGAAAATCAATGTTGGTTGTTAAAATAAAGTATCATCCTTCATGCTATTTCAGATAACTATCTTTTAGAAATGCTTTTGTCAAGCTTGTTCAAATATTTTTATTTGTCAAGAACAAAAATAGTCAATAGAATTTAAAAGAGAAAACTATTTTCCGTAAACTAGTTATCATAGTTTAAGCTTTCGTAGTTTACTTTTTCGTTAATACATGTTAAGTTTTTATAAGGTTCATGTTGATCAAACTTTAGTATTCTGTGTACTATCTATTTTTTTGTTTTATTCTACGTTATGATTTACAACTGCTCGTCTAAGTATTTACCTACTATTTCTGGAATGCTTTTTATGCCCCATTTATGGGCATTATGTTTTCTGGTCTGTGCGTCCGTTCGTCAGTCCGTCCGTCCGTCTGTAAGTCCAGTCGTATGTCCCGATGCCGGTAAATTTTTTTGGTCAAGGTAGTTTTTGATGAAGTTGAAGTTCAAGTTCAATCAACTTGAAACTTAGTACACATGTCCCCTATGATATGATCTTTCTAAATGCCAAATTAGAAATTTTACCCCATTTCACGGTCCACTGAACATAGAAAATGATAGTGCGAATGGGACACATTCTTGTTTTTGATATGCAATTGGCTTATTTGTCCTTCCTCTGTATCTTCCAAATTTTCTATTGATTCAATGGAAATGGAGAATATGTCAAAGAGACAACAACCCAACCAAATAACAAATAACAGCTGAAGGCCACCAACGTGTCTTCGATGCAGACAGAAAATCCCGCATTCAGAGGTGGGCCTCAACTGACCCCTAAATAAAAATGTGTACAGTCTACTTCAGTAAAAATGGACGTTAATTATAATATTATACTTAACTCCAAAAAATATATATGAACTAAAATCAAAAAGCATACATGTACATGACTATCAGTTTATGGAGTATTTGGAAATATATCAAAGAGAACCACGTGTCCATGTAATTAAAAGCAAGTAAGAAAGTGATATTTACGGCAATATGTCTTTGTATTGTCTGTCAATAAAATTCATAGTACATACACTCAGTATGTAACTTCATCTGTTAACTTTACAGGGAAGACATCAAAAAATCAATGAAGGATAACAAAAAATTGATTCAACTGATAGTTTGGGGCTTGGAGGGGGATTTTAAAATTGCTGCAAGTTTTGTTTTATTGACATCGATTTTTAATATATATCCTTATTGGTCAATCAATTTTTCCCAAATTAAGTTAAGAGGAGGGTAGGGGGTCAGTAAAAAAACTATATGAATTAAGTTTTTTATCCTACATTCGTTTAACATATGATACCAAATTTTGTTCATGACTCTCATTTCTTGGGTAGCATTGTGTTAGCACGTTCAACATGTTCAATACTTACAGTGTAGACAGTGAAATATATAAAAGTGTTGTTACAAAATAAATCTGTATAAGAAACTGGCTGAAATAAAAGTTTAGCTTGAAGGAATCATGCTTTGTAAATTTGGGGTTTTATATATTAATTGATCAACTGCAAGTAGAACGAATTTATTTTGACGTATAAGCTGGTTAAGTACGAATAATATTTATTTATAGAAGTTGACACTTGTTTTAGAAACCTCCTTATGGCCCGTTTTATAATTCTGGATGTGCTTTACCCGTCCAGTTAGGTTGTACATAGTGTGTGGACCTTTATACTCGTAGTTCTCCTGGTTGTATGCCATTTATAATATTAATATAAAAATAATATCTACACACATTCATACATGCAACATTACAAAGTATCATGGCCTTTTAGCTTTAAGTGTTTTAATAAGACAGATATATAGGTAACAACGAGTGGGCTTATAAATGTAACAACCATGCCGGATACGTGCTGTTTTTCTGCACTTAAAGTCTATGAAAGGTCCTATCATTATTCGAAGACCTTGGCTATACGACGAATGCAAAAAAGAAAAATAACACACTAAAAAACTACTTTTGGTTATTACCATCCCGTTTCTTTGTAACTTTTGTTTTGTATCCTACTTGCTTTCAACGACTAACTATTGTATTATTAAAGTGATTTTTTTTTAGAAAACAGTGTTAATACAGTATATGTTCTACAATGATTTTGATGTTTAATCTTTAATAAATCAAATTGAACTACTGTTTTCTATACCCTTAATATTGGAAAGTTTTATAAGAAAACACATTTTAAAATAACAGCATTTATAATTCGTTTGCTATTGTTGCATATCATGTTTAGAAGCAAAATTTTCGATTAGAAAAACAAAACTAATAATATAAATGTCTATTTGTATTTTTTCAGTTTGTGATTTGTTAGAACAGAATGTATACGGGATCCTTGGAGCATTTCATTCCTGTGCTTTATCAACCATACAGTCTTATACTGACACTTTCAAAGTTCCCTTTATATCGTTGAGTATGCCACAACAGTCCCTGTCTTCAGATCCATACCAGCTTTACATTAGACCATCATATATTACAGGGCTTCTTGATGTTGTTCAGCTTAAAGAATGGAACAAAATATTCTATATATATGAAACAGATGATGGTAGGTAAAAGTTATTGATTCCTTGTCGTTAGTACCATTGTACTTCCCGGTGAAGGTAAAGGCAGAGGGAAAGAAAATGATGAGGATGATAGGAGTTTTTAACAACCTTGCCTTACTATACAGGCTGGGCCCTCTCAAGGTCGGAAAAGCGAGTCGGACGCATGGAATTTATAAAGTGTAGTTTGCATTTCTTATGTACCTGGCTATTATTTTAAAAAGCGATGTGTTTCAATGATGTTTGTTTAAGGATTTAAATATTGATAACATGTCTGGTTAAATGAATAAAAAAGGCTATCAAGGAAAAACCTTGCTGACTTTTGTTCTTATATATTTTTTAATTTGCAATGTAATATGAAAGATTATGATATCGACTTTGAGTTCTATTCGTTTGGTTCTAGAATTTACAGCTGTTCATTTTACTATGATTAACCGGTTTGCTAAGTACTCAATATTATACTTTAAGCAATATGAATACAAGAAAAGTTTAAAATTCTACCAAATTAATTTTCATATTTTGTTCCTTCAAATTACTCTCAAGAAACCAACAGCGGAGTTTTTACTTTGTAGCTTAATAATGTAGATCAATTTTAGGCAAAATATCATATTCCGAATATAAAGTTATGCTTTACATTATGAGTTTTAACTACTTCGTGTAGGTTTTAATATTCAATCCAATGGCTACAATTGTAACCCGCTATGATGTTTTCTCGTTTTTCCATTTTTCCGTCCGTCCGTCAGAACATGTAGACATGCAACCATACTAATATTATTTACATGTATTTGTTTTTATGTTTGTAGGATTAGTACGGTTACAACAACTTTTTCAAGACATCAATAAAAGAGAAATGAGTATTGACATTGATGTTAAAAGAGTTGTATCTGTGAGTCATTGTCACCAAGAGCTGAGGAGTGTATACAATACAAACACAAAAGATGATTTACGAGTATTCCTAGATCTGACAACCGAACAGTCGGAGGAATTAATTTCATTAGTAGTGAGTATTTTAGACATTTGTACTTCATGTTTTGTTGTTTGTTCCTTTTCATACGACGTTCCAATCTGTACTAAATAGTTAAGAAATGATCTGTTTATAAACATTTGTTGTTGTACCAGTAATAAGTTTTGCAGGTGTTAATAGAAAGAGAAATAAAATACAATATATGTCTTCAAGGAATAATATCATGATAGAAAATAATACGAGTACTGGAAATAACATCGAGAGAAATAAGATCAACCTTTAATTTGTTTGCACTTCTAAATCATTCATATAGCACACACGAGCGGACACACAATAACATAAATAAACACCAACCCTTAAACACATCAATCAATGAACCCTTGCCTACGTTTGTTATTTATGGAATGACTGTAATATTTTTTCTGTCTATGAAGAAATAACATAAAAAAGTTGGTGCACACTGAATAACGCGCGTAGCAGTTTTAACAGTGTGCACCACATTTGTTATTTCGAATAGACAGAAAAAAATATTACAGTCATTTCTTATAATTTAATTCTAAATTCCATTTTAAACCGTAGAAAACCATGAAAAAACGTTGATGACTTCACGGTCACATGACTAAATTATGTCTATGGGCTCATAACAAAATAACGTCAGCCAATCAGAAGACGCATTACATCCAAAATTAAATTATATCGTATTATCTTTGATTAAAATTGGACGATTACATACATTTGTACCATGTACATGTAGTCACATTTATACATTAATTCTTATACATTAAAATATGACTTGTGACAACTATACGACTCTATGTTAAAACCGAAATTTTCTTTTTATTTACAGAAAAAAGATCCGGATGTTAGCAATACCAGATTCCATTTTCTAATTATAGACTTGGTAAGCATTTTGTTTCATGGTGAAAATTGTATAAATGAAAGAGTATTGATAAAAATAAACAGATGTGGTATGATTTCGAATGAGACAACTCTGTAAAAGAGCCCAAATGACACAGAAACTAACAACTGTAGGTCACCGTACAACCTTCAACAATTAGTAAAATCCATACCACAAAGTCAGCCATAAACGGCCCCGAAATGACAAACTATGGTCAACAGGTATAAAATCATACTAGATCAAGATATCAAAATCAGTTTTATGTGATAATTTAAAATATAAACAGAAGAAAAAAAACCAAACGTAGTGTGTCGGTCAAAATTATTTGATAATGTCATGCCAAACTGTGACGTTTTGTTATACATTTCTTTTTTTTTCTCGTTTGTTTTCTAGGGGATGACTGATATGAATGAAACAGTACTTTCAGCAGGACTGAATGTGTCGGGTTTCAGCTTACCAGAAACCAAAGGCTGGGAATCACATCCAACCAGAACGGAAACAGTGAGTGTTTAATCCTTTTATATACTAGTAGTTTGAAGAAGATTAATTCCACTGTATTCATTATAATGTCAATATTGATATATAAATCGATAGTTACGGGTTGAGACTATTACATGTGATAGCAAAACATTTTTATATCCCCTCTGAACATAGGAACTACCTCATGCGACATTACTTTAAAAGGTTACTGTACCAAAACAATGCGTTTTGAATAGCGAAAATATAGTCATTATGGTGTTAAAAATTATTTCGTTTTAAAAACAAAATATAAAAGAAAAATTGTCATAAAATAAATTTGCTTTAATTTGATCAGTCATGATTACGTAATATTAAGTTAAAAAGCAAGAGGCTATGCAATATTGTCATCGGTATGATTGTCGATAGGCAAGTCCCGTCAATAAAATTTGTATGTACTAGCCCTAACTCATGGAAAATTATGTATATTTCATATTTCAGCTAAAATTTAATGCTGTGAAATCGGCTAGGGCAGATACGTCACAAGTTTGTCAATAAAAATAGGGTGCACACAGTCAAATAGAATAAAAATAAAATGAAAAAACCCACATCGAATCATTGGTTATTTGCAGACTGCAACCACTGGGTCTAAGATTACGTTTCTATTTGATATGTTTTATAACACCATTTACTAGACTTTGTGTAAAATACTAAATGCATTCTTATAGTTTGGTGATGATCTTGTTAAAGATGCAGTAAAGGTTTTCCATCGAGCATTAAAGCAAATTGAACAAGTAACTCCTATCCATAGAGTTGACGAAATGATGAAATGTAGAGATAATGAACGTAGAATAACATTCAGTCCAGGAAAAAAAGTTCTTAATCAGATAAGAAAGGTAACTACAATAAATCCTTGAGATCCTTAGTTTTATATGTTGTGTTGCAAATCTATGTGACATATAATTTAATTTGGATGTAACGCGTCTTCTGATTGGCTGACGTTATTTTATTATGAGCCCATAGACATAATTTAGTCATGTGACCGTGACGTGATCAACGTTTTTTCATGGTTTTCTACGGTTTAAAGTGGAATTTAGAATTAAATTATAAGAAATGACTGTAATATTTTTTCTGTCTATTCGAAATAACATAAAAAAAATGTGGTGCACACTGTTAAATAACCTGCTACGCGCGTTATTCAGTGTGCACCAAATTTTTTATGTTATTTCTCCATAGACAGAAAAAATATTACAGTCATTCCTTAAATAAAATTTTCTGACGTCAGACACCCAAATCAATGAATGTGTTAACTTTGTAGATAGATGTTTTTGTGTTCTTTTAAATTGTTTCTTTTAAAATTGTTATACGAAGATGACTGATGTACCCATATTTTGACTATTTTATTTATTGTGTCTGTTTAGTTAAAGCAACAATGTAAATATAACGGAATTTGATGAGACTGTCATCAAAGTGAGAGGGTTAGCGCTATAAAACCAGGTTTAATACACCATTTTCTACATTTGAAAAAGCCTGTACCAAGTCAGGAATATGTTATTTGATTTTTCCATGTGATTATGGACTTTCCGAATTGATTTTCCTCTAAGTTCAGTATTTTTGTGAATTTACTTTTTGTATACCGTAGTTTTTTCTTTTGGTCTTGTTTTTTTTTGCCATTGCATTGTCAGTTTGTTTTTCTATTTTTGAGTGTGCATGTCTCTTTGGTATCTTTCGTCTTTCTTTTATATATTCCAAATAAACTGCAGTGGTCGTCTTAAGCTTTCAATGATATGATAGTTTTCTCTTTTCCTTTTCTTTAAATTTACTTTTGTATTGAAGGTCACATTGGGAAATTAACAACAGCGCTGTTCCCCTTGGAATTTGTGTTATTTGTTTATGTGCGTATGGTCATGACATAGTGGTATAAACTATTTTTGGAGTGTAAAAAATTCTTTGGATGTTTTAGATAAATTACGTGCTTTTGATGGTCCTTTGATTCTGTTAATAGTTTTGATTTTTCTACTCTTTACACTATACTTCCACACTATCTTATTAAACAAAAGTTTTCCTATTTAATTACATGGTCGTTTGGTAAAGCTGAATGTAGATATATTTGCTGCAACTCATTTAAAACTTCTTCTCTAATGAGAAAGGTAAATATGCTAGATACACTTACTGGAGGTGTGATGAGATGATTGAAGCTGTTAATTTTCTCCTTGATAATATTTATGTACGTTTCGGCAACAAAGTTTATCGATAGGTGGTAGGTATCCCCATTGGCACTAATTGTGCCCCTTTAATAGCAGACTTGTTTTTGTACTGTTACGAATCACAGTTTATGACTAAACTCAGTAAAGACCCGTCGAAATTGCATTTAATTGATAAATTCAACAACACTTACCGTTATCTTGAGGTGTTGGGAAACTAATTTCCCTCATCATGAGATTGTTGCTTTTCTCTGGCTGTTTATGACGCCTTTACACTAAATCCATTGGATGTTGGATGTGTACGGATTGATAGTTTAGTCTTAGAAGCATGAGTTTTTTATTAGGTGTTAGTGCCTTTGAACTAGCTGTCAGATAACTGCGAGTACTCTCAGATATGTTCATTGTGTCTTTTTTGTGTCGGGATGTATAAGTACCTGGCCACGTCCACTTGTATTTTATGTCTATCTGATGAGTTAAGCCTTTTTCAACTAATTTTTATGGTTCGTTCTTATGTTGTACTGTTATACCACTGTCCCAGGTTAGGGGAGGGTTGGGATCCCGCTAACATGTTTAACCCCGCCACATTATTTATGTATGTGCCTGTCCCAATTCAGGAGCCTGTAATTCAGTGGTTGTCGTTTGTTTATGTGTTACATATTTGTTTTTCGTTCATTTTTGTACATAAATAAGGCCGTTAGTTTTCTTGTTTGAATTGTTTTACATTGTCTTATCGGGACATTTTATAGCTGACTATGCGGTATGGGCTTTGCTCATTGTTGAAGGCCGTACGGTGACCTATAATTGTTTATGTCTGTGTTGTACTGTCATTTTGGTCTTTTGTGGATAGTTGTCTCATTGGCAATCATACCACATTTTTTTATTTATGTTACCTGTAAATGGGGACGAAGTCTGTATAAATTATTTTTTTGTAACTTAAATGTATTTGTTAAAAAAAAGAAACAGAAATACCGTAACGTTTCTGATTTTGGTTCTGTTGTTAGAGATTTTAGTTGTGACGTTATTTAAGTTATGACATAATATGCAATGTAAACAAAGAAACGCTATCACTAGGTAACGTTTTTTCATATCAAGGAATTATTAAAATTGAAATTGGTATTGCGTTCCTTTCTATTTATACTAGACTGATAAATATATATTTTACTCATAGATTTCTGCGCAGATGCGGGAATTCAAAACATGACATCCAAAAAATTGAACGATTTTGAGTTCATTAGTACAATGAAAATTTCGGGAAAATTTTCCCGATTATTTTTCTTTTTTTATTGATTTTTCGACTGTTATTGGGGACTTAGTCCCCATTATATTTTCATTTTAATGTAGATCATTTTTCTCTGAACAATAGATTTAATTTTAACTGTTTTGGTATCTTGTAAAATAAAATTTAATCGGCAATCATACCACATCTACTTATAATTTTATATTTTCTACATGACGTTTTTTTCAAGGCCAATTCATATTACTGTTTCATAAACTTGTTTTGTATAACTATTGGCAATTCAAACTAATTGATTGTGATATGAAACAAAGAACAACGTGTCATGCAAATACAATCTTGTTACTACGATTTGTTATTACCATACACCTACATAAACCTTATTTTGAAGCAGACTGAGAAAAATGAAACTTAGTTATTTTGTCAGAAGATAAATGTGTTTATTAGAAAACAAAGTTTACAATCATATTACTCTTTAAAAGTAGTAAACATTCTGCCAAGAACAACTGTGGGTTGGTGTTTGATTGATGTTATATTTATCCCACTTCTCGGTTTTTTTAAATACGTTTCATGAGTAGAAGACACTGCCAAGCGTATTATTTGATGCATTTACTTGTTGTATTTTAGGAAGAATATAATGGTAACAGTGGTAAAATAAAATTTAAAAATAATGGATGGCGGAAAGATTTTGTATTGCCACTGTATGAAACAAGAATGGATATGGGAATAGCTAAAGTGAGTATACCTACAAGAAAAATTAATATAAAGTCCATGCTTCTTTTCTGGATTGACCTTCATCAACAATGCCCAAAAATAAACATTTGAAATCCATGCCTGTATAAATACGTAAAAACATTTGGAGTAATATGAATGAAAGGGGGCAAAACAATAGCCAAATATATACATATTATGTAAATTTTTCCGGAATGGAGTTGAACCATAAAGTCAGACGTAGCGGTAAAGTTTAAGAAATGTTTGTTACATATAACATCAAGTCAGTGCAGTACAATTTTTTGTCGTATAGTATTGGCCTGTTATCTAGTTTCCACTTTTAGACATGTTTTTTGTATCATCTGAATGGACTGATTTTTCAATTGATATTGACATTTGACTATTCGTTACGGCAACGATAAATTTAGTAGGTCACAAAAGACTGTACTTTATCTTCTTGTCAATCGCAGTTTGTGATGTTTCAAATCATTTACAAAACACACTCCTGCAAAATTTCATTTTGGCTAATTTGAGTGCATTCTGAAGATGATAAAACGTGAAACGTCTTATGTAAACTATATACATATATTTTCAAAGTATTGTTAGTGGACGAAAACTTGAAGCTTATAAAATCGAAAATTTTCACCAATTGTGTTTTAAATAAGAACACGCTTAAGTGTATTGAAATTATCATATGTTTTTGATAAAATAATCAGCGTTCCTTCTTGTATATACAGATATAGAAAGATGTGGTATGAGTGCCAATAAGACAATTCTCCATCCAAGTCACAATTTATGAACGAATAGGTCAAAGTACGGTCTTTAACACGGAGCTTGGCTCACACCGAACATCTAAGCTATAAAGGTCCCCAAAAATTACAAGTGTAAAACAAATCAAACGGGAAAACCAACGGTCTAACATACATTGTATATAAAAACGAGAAACGAGAACATGTATTAGTAATGGCAAATAATCATACAACACGTAATTCTTTTTTTTTTATAGGTTGGAAGTTTTAATCCACCAAACCGGCTTAACTTACATAAACCAGATCTGGTTAAAAAAAAATACCAGAATTATACAAATGAGAACATAATTTGGCGGATAACCACAGTCAAGGTGACAAGTAACGTTTCTCTTACACTGTATATATATGTATATAAAAATTTCTCATAATATGACTGTCAATCGTATAATACACAACATTTAAGTTGTCCCTAGTACAGTCACGAAGAACAATTTATCCAAGCATCTGAGTAAATGCCTTCCTCGTGTCTCTTAAACGCATACATTTATTTTGGTCATAGTTACAACTACTTACTAATAGTTTATTCTTCTTCTTATTATATATGTCTTTGTTTTTTTTCTTCTTTATTTACAGTTTAGACAGATTTAGACTTCATCATTTATACATTGAATAGCGTATTAGTGATAGCTGCTTACATGTATAAAGAAGCTTTTGTCGTAGCTTAAATTTAGTCAGGTTTTCTTCTATAGTGACAATTATCTCCTATATCTAATTGTCATGTTTAACATAACTATTGAATTAGTTTATAACGTACTTCTTATCCGTTGTAATACCAGAGATTCCCCTGTTGACGGCGTTAATTGTATTGCACACAGCCACATTTTTTGTTGAACGTTTCCCCTATTTTGTCCAAGTCATATTTCAAATGAATATGAAAGATTTAATTAGTTATCAAAGGTACCAGGATTATAATTTAGTACGCCAGACGCGCGTTTTTTCTACACAAGACTCATCAGTGACGCTCATATCAAAATATTTAAAAATCCAAACAATCACAAAGTTGAAGAGCAATGAGGATCGAAACATTATAATTGATAATAGCTGTTGTTTATTCTTTAACAGGAAGAACCTTATGTAATGCATAATGAACTTGGACAACAAACTAACGCCATGTGTGGTAGGGAAAATTTTACAGGATATATTATAGATCTAATAGATGCTGTTGCTGCACATATGCAAATCAAATATAAATTATGCATTGCCAAAGATGAACAGTATGGAAAGGAACTAGAAAATGGTACATGGAATGGAGTGATTGGAGAATTAGTGAGAGGGGTGAGTACATTTATCAATCATTAGATGGTACATGGAATGGAGTGATTGGAGAATTAGTGAGAGGGGTGAGTACATTTAACAATCATTAGATCTCTTAGTCCAAAGCGTTATAAACGGTACAAATATTACTGCATTGTCCGTGATACTCGAGGGCAAATGGGACATTGAAGAGCTGATGCAACCTTGAAGGACCATATGGTATAGCAAAATTATTATAATATTAATTTGAAACGATTTACGAAAAAAAATAAATTTGAAAACTAAATTTTTAATAAAGATTTCTAATTATAAAATACAACCTTACTCTTGGAATAATCAATGAAATAGATATGAAAAAAAAATCATTAACGGTTATATGTCATGCCATAACAACAGGGATTACAGGCTGCTTGAGATATATTTGATATTCGTAAAGACTTGTACTGATAATAATTTGAAACAAAACAAAATAGTTGAACTAGATATTAGTAGTAGTAGTATAAGTTGTAGTGTCACCCGTAGAAGTATCACTGTATTACCATCTTTATAAACTGGAAGAAGCTGCAGGAATTAAAATACATTAACAATTAATAAATTATATATTGTAGACTAACCGTTCTTCACAAAAACTGCAGATGTGCGAATTTTCACCTAACATGCATCGCAAAGTCTTGTTAAATGATAATGTAAACCAAGCAGTCTGATCTTTAAGAAGTACACTATCAGTATGCTATATAAAGTTGTTTATGTTCTTTTTTTCATATTTAGGAAGCTGATATAGCATTTGGGGCAATGACAATATCATCAGAACGGGAACGAGTCGTCGATTTTACGAAACCTTTTATGAGTTTAGGCATCAGTATAATGATAAAGAAACCAGCCAACAAGAAAGCACACACCTTTTCATTTATGGACCCTTTGTCCTATGAAATTTGGATGTGCATTTTGTTTGCCTACGTCGGAGTTAGTGTAGTATTATTCCTTGTCAGTAGATTTAGTCCAACAGAATGGCATATAGAAGACAACAGCACAATAAAAAATGCCTTTACAATATCTAATAGTTTATGGTATTCCTTGGGTGCATTTATGCAACAGGGGTGTGATATAAGTCCTAAGTAAGTTTAATAATATTAAATTTTAATAAATTGTAAAATAAGTCATCTGAATCATGATAAAATACTGTGGACACATTATTATTAGTTGGATACCAATTTTTGTTGGTTTGTGGATACAGGTAAACCACGAATTTAAAGGTTCAACGAGTGTCAAATTTTATATAGGTCTGTATGCAGACTTTGGCAAAACCACGAAATCAAATATCCACGAAAATGCAAGTTTCCTTAAACCATGAAATGAAATATCCACGAAAATGCAAGTTTCCCTTAAACCACGAAAATAAGTACCCACGAAAATAAATGAATCCACAGTTCAAAACATTTTTTGTTGTACGTCAACATTTGTTTTACATTTAAACACATAATAAGATTTTCGAATTACTCTGTCAGTTTATTGTCGAAATGTTGTCTTTGCTACATAAAGTTTGTAAGTGGTACATGTATAATAAGTAGCCACAATTTTTAAACAAACTTGGTTTCTAGTATTTTTTATCAACTTAAGGTAAATTGAATTTGAAGGAAAACACATATTTCATTGTTTTATCGAATACATATCTTATTACTGATGGAGAGACGCTAAGTATGGAATTTCTATTAGACGAATGACAAAATCATTTCTTTCACAAAAGCGTTTATGGATTGCTTTATTACAATTCAATGTTTACAAAATGAACAGAGAAACTGATATTTTGAGATAAGACCGATATAAGATGTTAAATCGACGAATGAATTAGAATATTTTGATATGAGCGTCACTGATGAGTTTTATGTAGACGAAACGCGCGTCTGGCGTACTAAATTATAATCCTGGTACCTTTGATAAATATTAGAAAAAAACCATCATTTTTTTTTTATAAATTTCGAGTTTTATTGATTGATTGTTGGTTTGCTAACATCCTGTGGCTAACCTTTCATGCATGTTCAGGACGATTCGAGTATGAGGGTACGAGTATAAAGATTTGACATTGTACCAATAACAAGAACATTAGATAAACGAAACAGAATACAATATATTGTACATTTGAATTTAGAGTTTAATAGATTTCTAAGAAACTAAAAGATTCATTTTAACTGAGATAATTTTTGTAGATCGGTTTCTGGTCGAATTGTTGGTAGTGTATGGTGGTTTTTCACTTTGATTATTATATCATCTTATACTGCAAATTTAGCGGCTTTCCTCACAGTTGAGCGAATGAACACACCTATTGATTCTGCAGAGGATTTAGCAAAACAAACACGTATTCAGTATGGAGTGTATGAAGGCGGAACCACCTATAATTTCTTCAAGGTAACTTATGCATCTTGATTTAAAAATGTAATGTCTTCTGTTAAATTTGTTGAACCTTTATTAAGAATAAAGGTATATTTAAAGCATTTACCAGAAGCTACTATTATAAAGACACTGTGTAATCCTGTAATTAAAATATGCATATTGTTGACTATTAATATGTAGCAATCCATTTTATAAATAATCTTACAATATTACAATAATATTCACTGCTTAAATTTAAGTATTAAATCTAAGCAACAATTCCTAAGGTCTTCAAAAGTGTCATACGCGATTTGCTTCACTATATAAAAGAAGATGTGGGATGCTTGTCGCATTCATCGATTGTTGGTTTTTGTTATTCATTTAGGAACAGTTGTCCCAGAGTCACCTACTTAGTACATGAAAATACAATTATGATGAGTCAAACAGATTCTTTAAACAAGAAATTTGTCTTTCAGAAATCAAAAGTAGCAATTTATGAACGAATGTGGGCTTACATGTCATCTGCCCAAGATGTGTTTGCAAAGACAACACGAGAAGGGGTGAAAAGGGTCCGGGATGAAAATGGGAAATATGCATATTTAATAGAATCGTCAACAAACGAATATATTAACACCAGAAAACCATGTGATACAATGAAGGTCGGAAGTAATCTAGATTCAAAGGGTTACGGCATTGCAACTCCGATTGGATCAAATTTAAGGTATAACTATATGTTGATAAAATATCATTCTCCGTCTGTCTCAATTTGTACCATTTTGTTTATGCTAAATAACTTTGTCAACCACATTTCTAATACAATGTAGCAGATTTATATAGATCAACAAGGTTTACATTAAAAAAAATCTGTTTCTGTTTTAGTTTGTATTGTCTTTTGTAATAAGTTGCAGTTATATATTGTAATTTGTTGTATGTTTGTTTAATTGTCTTTTTTTATTTGTTTTTTTTTTATTTTAAAATAAATTGATTGTTTTGTTCTAATATATATTATACCTTATCTTAAACATGTAATAGTCGTATTGATTTTGAGGGTCGCAAAATTATGAATGATATATATATATTAACTGACTTCATCAGACAAGCGCCTACATATATACCGTTCATCATTTATGCTTTCAACAAAACAATTGAAAAAAGGTGCATAGCATTGAAACCAGAAAGATAGGAAAAGAACGCATGCGTTCCGTCGAAAATAGAAATAACAATGTGAAATATGTATAAAACAAGACCGAAAAGCAAACTATATAAGCAGCGATATATGTCCATGGTATGAAATAACGAATTTATTATATGACCACTCAAATGCCTTTGTGTCCTTTTACCAACTACAGCTTTGGTTGAAATATGTGAAATGATCGGTACTGTATAATAATATTATTACTATGTGTGTTGTCGTTTATATTTGACTGTCTTATTACATATAATTTCGCCAACAGATTTTTGTATTCAATACTTTTTGTTCTTTGATTTAAAATATATTCAATGCCTTTCAATGATACAAGCAATGTTAGTATGATTATCATGTCATCTTGTAGAGACAGACTAACGCTTGCAGTTCTTAACTTGAGGGAAAGAGGACGTTTACAGTCATTAAAGAAAAAGTGGTGGGACGAGCGATCAGAATGTGGAGATGATGCCACTGTCTTGGTAAGCCACATACGATTTTACTAAGACATTAGTTAATGTAAACCAAAATTCATGCAGGTGCTCTCGTTGTGTTGAAGCCCCATTGTTGAACTTCGGTTGTTTTCTTCTTTGGACGGGTTGTTAGCACTTTGATATCTTTCCAATTTCCATTCTCAATTTACTGTAGTTAATTATATATATCGATTAATAGACCAAGTCAGTAGGCACTTTGCGTAGACAATGTTCGATTCATGAAGAATGTGAAAATTATCTGCTCCTTGTTGGGGTTGTTGTCTCTTTGACGTATTCCCCATTGCCATTCTCGATTTTACTGTACACATTACTAATGCATTTTAATAGACTATTGATAATGATAATAACAAAAATAATACTAGTTAATAATAATAATAATCATAATTCACTTCTGTTTTATTAAGGATGGTAGCAATGCTGAGTTAAAATTGAATAATGTTGCTGGAATTTTCTACATTTTAATCGGTGGATTAGGTTTGTCAGTAATCATTGCTGGATTCGAATTCCTATACAGGTCAATAGCTGAATCCAGAAAATCTCAGGTATGAGAAAATTATAGACCTTTTATCCTTTAATAAAGAAAAGTGTATATGAACAACTACAAGCACAAACTGACAGTTATCATCATCATCAAACAATCTACTTTTTGTTTCAGTTGTAGCTTATCTTAAGAAGCTTAAGGTATTGGATATGACGATAGTGCACATAAGAATTTCTAATTTAATAACAGATTTATGTAATTATCATCTGACAAAAGTTTGTTATGAGCGTTATGTTGCCAGTGAGCTTTGTTTCATTCATGAATTTGTTGTTTACTTTTAAGATGCTACTTAATAACTTTCAACATATCGACAATGTATATGCAATATGTATAGCAGGTAATCGATCTTTGAATCAATCGATTATTGACTTATGAAAGTCCGCCATCAACACAATGTACTTTATTGGATCGACAAATGCAAATAAAACTGACGAAGTTGCTGAAAAAGTGGCACAATAATATTACATCTGTGAAGATGCTAGTGTAGCTAATTTGTAATCTAAACATTCCACAGCGTTCGGCATTTTGGGTGCTCAATGCTCTTCAACTTTGTACTTTCGGCTGTCATGTTTTAGTTAAGCGTCCCTAATAAGTCTTTTCTAGACGAAACGCGAGACTGGAGTATAAAATTATAAATAATGGCAACAGCAGTATACCGCTGTTCAAAAGTCATAAATCGATTGAAAGAGAAAATCCGTGTTACAAAACCGAAGGAAACACAGGAAACACATCTGCATCAAAAGGAAAACAACAGAACAACAGAAACATTAAAATGCATCAAAAACAAGCGCCAACATACATAGAAATGATCTATTTGATAACAAATTACCTAATTTCTGACTGGGTACAGGACATATCAAGAAGACAATGGTGGGTTAAACCTGGTTTTATGGATAGTTAAACCTCCTGCAATGTTAAACGATATCGCTAAAATGAAAACACTGCGTAAGCCTATATGTACATGTATATACGACCTTAGTAATATACAAGTAAGGCAGTATCTATAATGGCAAACACGAACCGTACTGAATTGAAGTGCCGACAAAAAGATTGAGTGATTTTGAGGTGGACACACTATAATATCTAAGAACTACATGAGTTGTTTATACATATTATATTGTATAGATATCCTTACCCATTGTTCAAAAATATAAACCAAGCGATATTTTGTTGTGTCTTTATATTTGTTACAACAGTAATTTGGTTTTCATTACGATAAAAGAATATTTCTGCACTATCATGAGCAATGTACGTACATGTATGTTGCTCATGCTAGTGCAGAACCCGTTGTTGGCATGACACGGGTTATGTTCTTCTCATATATGTTATGATGGTATGATACTAAACCCCTAACGGGAAGGATTGTGCCTGATATTCATATGATGAAGATCTTTCAATCAGTGTAATTGAAGTCTGGATCTGGCATGTCAGTTAACTGTTAGTAGTCTGTTGTTATTTGTGTATTATTGTCATTTTGTTTATTTTCTTTGGTTAAATTTTCTGACATCAGACTCGGGCTTCTCTTGGACTGAATGTTAATGTGCGCATTGTTATGCGTTTACTTTTCTACATTGGCTAGAGGTACAGGGGGAGGGTTGAGATCTCATAAACATGTTTAACCCCGCCGCATTTTTGCGCCTGTCCCAAGTCAGGAGCATCTGGCCTTTGTTAGTCATGTATTATTTTTAATTTTAGTTTCTTGTGTACAATTTGGAGTTTAGTATAGCGTTCATTATCACTGAACTAGCATATATATTTGTTTAGGGGCTAGCTGAATGACGACGCCGGGTGCGGGAGTTTTTCGCTACATTGAAGACCTGTTGGTGACCTTCTGCTGTTGTCTGTTCCATGCATGGTCGGGTTGTTGTCTCTTTGACACATTCCCCATTTTCATTCTCAATTTTATTAAGGTGATTATATTTGTTTTATTTGTTTATTTTCAGAAAACTTTTGGTACAATCGTTAGACAAAAAGCTCGACTTTCCTTCAGAGGATCTATAGATTCAACCAACCCTGAAGCTTCAACTCCTTTAAAAAGTTCAGGATCATTCGGAACAGTAAGTCTGCCTTTCTGATCGTGTATTTTTATCTCAATTAAAAATATGTATTAATGCTGTAAACTTGAACTGATTTTTTAAACAAGGCTTAATACATGTATCAGTCATTAATTTGTTGAGATAAAATGTCCGCCTGTAGAATTTAATCTTTTACCAGAAAATAAAAAAAAAACTTGTTTGTGAAAGTAAAACACAGCATTCAAATCACCTCATTATGTGATCGTCCTGATATTCATGTGATATTTGTAATAAACTATTAATATACTGTATTCATCAACAATATCACTTAATTCCAACTAATTAACATTGAAATACAAAGCGGAAATGCCTTTACAAACATGGTACAGTAAGAATATACTGCAACGTTATTACACACAAGAAGAAAGTTTATTTAAATGATCTTTATTTTATAATTTCACCACAAACAAAAAGCAAAAATACTCACTGAATTGTTTGCAAAAAAACTGAATACAACGTAATGGAACGATTTAATTTCTTTTTTATGTAAACAAAACCACGTTGTATCATTTTCTGTATGGAAGGTTATGTAAAAGTCTATAAACTTGAACGAATTACAAATTTATGATGGTTTTCTCTCATTTTTATCTTTTAATTTGGTAAATAACTTATTACCTCATAACTAGCATAGGGAAAATACATGTATCACTTTGAAGTTGATTGTTCCTTATTTTAAAACAAAACCATAAGTAATTTGTGGTTGTACCTAAAGCATGTCAAAATCAAAATGCAGGAAAATTCTTTGCATAATTTGAATAGGAATTTCATGATTTATCTTATACATAATGTTTAGAAAAAAAACAACATAACATGTTTCTGTAACGTTTACTATAGAGACATACTTAACCATGTATCCCCTGTGTATCTAAGGCAAAAGTACACTTTCCATTGATATCAATTCGATTATTTATGATTACTTTTTTGTAGTATAAATATAATGGACCAACACAATTACCTGGTTTTGACCCTTATGTCGACACAAATACTCATACAGAAGTATAACGTCAGATAAACAACTGGTGTGGAGTTAGAGGCACTCGTGTTGATGTTACTTGTGATACATTTTACATATGTACAGTTTAAAGACATTCTTTATTTACATGCTTTTGTATTTTGCAAATTGTTTCTATTGTATAAATGGATAAAACATGACTTTGTATATTCGATGTAACCTATAAAGTGGTGATTTTTCTAAGTCATTTGTATATACTCCCTATATGTGTTTTAAGTGCAAAGCAATTATGTAATGTTCAAATTTCAAAACCTTTTAACAACCCAACTGCAATTGAAATGGAAAAAAACTCATACTAGGAAGACAGTTCTTTCAATGCACTTTTCGTTACTTTTATTACAATTATGATTTAGTTTAATATAAGAATATATAAGAACGAATGTATACACAAAGCAAGGGCATTTGAAGTAGGAAATATGCAACACTCAAGATCCTTAAGTTTTATATCTTGTTCTTTTCATTGAACAGACTAACTATTCAATACTTATAACTACATTTTTTTCCAAGGACTATGCGAACACGATTTCTATCATTTGTTGTCTTTTATGTACCTGTGCAATTTTTTTTTGAAGAAGCTCGTGTCAGCATGAATGTTACGTTACATTTTAAATTGAAGGTTTCTTTAAGAATAACGGCAGATTGATGTTAGCCAACAAAAATAACGTATTGAAACTTACATATAATGTTATTATATTGTGTTGTGCTTGGTTTCGTTTTTAAAGCATACTTGAATAAAACAAATCTCAATATTATTACAAAACATAACAAAAATATACCGTCGTCTACGATCTTAAAAACAATTGTTTTATTTGTATTTTATATTGAGGGTTTGTTTTATATCTAGACTGGTATTGTAGTTATGTGTATATTGTTGTCATCTTTAATTATTGGTTCAATCATTATAATTATATTTTATAATTCACACGTATCTCTCGTATAAATTCTAACAACTCAGGCCTGGTACAGTATGAATTAACTTGATACACAAAAAGAAATTACATATATTTATCACATTCAAAACTAATTTGAAGTAATCATTTTCTAGGTTGAAATATGCTGTTAAGTCTTTATATTTTATTGAATAATTGAAAGATATGCAGACATAATATGTTGTATAGAACAAAACAAAAGGTACTTGAAAAAGTATGCCATTCTAGTAGACATGTTACGAAAAGGTATATTTACGATTCTGGGGTTGACAAATGTGGGGACTGTGTCAAAACGCATAAAAGATTACCTGTATATACATTGGATTTTATTTAAAAACTGCATTTCACAGGCAATTCCGTATGGAACGAATATTCAATAACATTTATACCATAAAAAATATAAGAAATATATATTAATAATTTCCATTATATTTTTAAGAAAATATACAGCAAAAATGGGGGGACGATCATGTTAATGCAGTAGATGTGCGGTACAACGGTGACACGGGGTACATACCTGTGACCGAGGCCTTAATGGATCTTGCAAATAATCTTAAGTATTATATTCTGTTTTATACCTTCTCTTAAATATATTTGTAACGGTAATTTTTATATAGTTTAAAAAAAGCAAACGGTGTATGTATTTTGATCCAGTTGTTTGCCACCTAAATTTGTATCTAACGGGGTCTATTTTTAAACAACTAAAACACGATTTTTATACAATTTAAACTTGAGTCATGTTGCATTATATAGTTTTAGAAAATTTACGCCTTGTCATATTTAGATTCGAAGGCATGTATTTTCTTTCTTAATTTCCTTCCAACTTTGTCTCAATTTAAAAAGTTTCAGCTCATTTTGTATTGTCTTTATAAAGGGTTTGTGATTAATTGATTGTTGGTTGCTTAACGTTCATTGGCAAATATTTCATGTATGTTGGATGGGTACTTATTACTACTCTGCGGAAGTACCAGTTGTTGTTTCAGGGAGAATGGGGGATAGGATAAAATTTTTAAAAGACAGGACAGGCGTTTTGAGTTAAGAAAAGGCAGAATGAGCAACTTGGCAAAAGAACCTCTAATATTTAACTTGCGTACTATGTATATATTATCAATCTAGAATCGAATGAACTGGTATAACCCTCAGCCCCCTTTTTGTAGACCACCCACTCCTGCGCGCTTACACCTTTTATGTCTTATGACAAGTTTTAGCCAGCAATAATATCACACAAGCAATTGTCGTATAGGATGTTACATAATGATGTTCTAGATAAATGTAATTTAAATTAACCAAGACGCACAAGATTTAAATTTTACATATTTAAATCTATAATCAATGTTTTGACACCATCCCCAAATTTAAAGTCTATTTGTCAACCTCATCGTCGAGAATATATATACCTTTTCGTAACATGTCTAATATTACCGTGATATACTTTCACATTGAATTAATTTATTTTATACACACTGTGATCATAGTCATTAAAGGATTTTGTTCTGCATCAAATACATTTCGAGTTATGACAATCGTGCAAATGTTGTTGCTGTTTTTAATTTCAAAATGACGAAGTACTCATGCACAATGATTAATTATTAAGTGCCGGTCTTGGTAAGAATGTGCATGGCTATTACATCACACAATTTATATACATGATACTTCCATCATTCGACAATTTCATAATATTTTCAATTTTATCATGCCATAAAATTCAGTCAATGCTTTTCGAATAAAAGATTCTGCAGTGGAGTTGATTTAGTATATCAAAGTTTTGTTCTTGCCTTAATTGTGTTAATAAAGAATGTATATAAAATTGATATAAAATTGATTCAGATATACATGTTAAACAGTTCGCTTTAGATCTCAAATATCTATCCAACTTTTCATTAATCTATCAAAAAGATTTCTCTAATAATGTGATACAACGTTGGCAAAATTGTTTTACTGAATTCTATTTTAACAATAGAGTGTGCTAGCTGAAAAATTATAAAGGAAAGCTTCCATGTCAGGGAATCAAATCAGCAAGACAGAGAACATTAAAATTAACATCGTCTTTCTAGTTGCAGGAGAATAGTATGACTATTCCATGTCCGTTTCCCCAGGAGTTTTAAATTTAAATCCGTATTTAACGATCTTATATGAATACAAGACAAAAATCAGTGAATACAAATGAGTAGAAATGAAATGAAAATAGTTAACTTTACAAGAAAATCTTGAGTCAAAACATATATCAAAAGACAGACGAATAAAAAGAATATGTTGCTCTGAATCTCTCCCTCATTGGCCACCACACATATTAAATGCAAATATGATCAAAAGTCGATGGTGGTCATGCTCTGAACGAAGATAGACAGGCATGAATGTGAATAGGATTTGAAGGGAAAATCTTTGCAGATCTTGATATATACACCAAAATTCCAAAATGGCTAATCAAACGAGTCTATAGGGCGGCTGTTTAAATATTCGTCAAAAGTGAATAACGGAGATTCGATGGAAGTTACGATTCTTTTTTCGTTAAGAAATTAAATTCTGTCCAGGTTCTGCTAAATTTTTAAACTATAAACATCACTTTATAAATTTGGCGCATCTGAATAGCTTTTCTAGATTTACAATCATTAAGAACGCTTTTACCGTAAAAGCCAGGTTTATATATATATAGTTCGAATCCCGGCGAGGGAAGAACAAATAATTTGCGAAAGCAAATTTATAGTTCTAACATTGTTGGGCTGATGTTTAGACGAATTATTCCCTCCCGTTTATATAATCCGTTCATCCTTTTTTGACTCTTTAAAATTCAAGAGTCTATCCTAAATTGAGGTAAGTTAAATGGCACTCAAAATACTTTTCAATCCCTAACATCACTGAAGAGACATTAAATATCGAATTTCGGATATGGTGTACACAAAATATATTGACACCTTATGTTTGTGGCATAACATCTTGTTATTGTTTTCTACTTGGTCCTAAATCAATATAGAGATCCATGTTTTTACACCATGTGATCAATTTATTTGGCAATCACCAATGGCAGTCAGCAGGGTTTAAGAACAGCAATTGTTCGACCTGTTAGTCAAATGAGTTTTGTTAAAATATATTTTTTCACTCTTTGGTCTTTTGAAAAATGTTGTTTGTGCTGTATTTACACCCTTCTACAACGAAATTTGTAAGATGCACATTTATAAAAATTGCGGTTTTTATCCAACGAAATCATAGGTTTGAACGTTGTTTTCAATTTAGACCTGTTTATATTTATTACGTTTGGGCTTGTATTATATTTTCCCTCCGGTTTACATAATTCGTTCATCCTAGTTTGACTCTTTAAAATTCAAGTCTTTCTTAATTGAGGTTAGTTATATGGCCTTCCAAATACTTTTCGATTCCTGACATCACTAAAGAGACATTAATTGTCGAAATCCGCATATGGTGTAAACATTTTAGCACCTCATGTTGTGGTTTACCATCTTTGCTGCAAGTATATTGTTTTCTACTTGGTATAAAAATAATATAGAGATCCATTTCGTTACACCATGTGATCAATTTATTTGGCAACCGTCAATGGCAGTCAGCAGGGTTTAAGAACATCAGTTGTTCGACCTGTTAGTCAAATGCGTTTTGTTAAAATACATTTTTTCACTATTTTAGTCTTTTTGAAAATGTTGTTTGTGCTGTATTTAGACTATTCAATAGTCATAATTCGATTAAACAAAAGTAAATCATGATAAGTAATTAAATCTGTAAACACAACGGAGCAACAGATCCATCGAACTAAAATAAAAGCAAACACCAGCCTACATGGAAACCGACAACTTCCAAGCAAGGACTAAAACTCATAAACTCGGCAATCAAATGTTAAACTCAGGACTTCGGGAATGTGCGGAGAGCCGACAACCTTGCTTCGGAAATTGGGATACCGACTGTAGATTATAGCTGTCATGTTTCTGACTCGATGCATAACAAAATGTTGGGTTGACCTGGTTTGATGGCCGAAACCTCTACTTGTAAAAATGAAGTCACTAAAGTGGCGTTACGCGTATTATGTAGAGTTCTTTTTTGACTTAGTAAGAGATGAAAGTTTACTTATGAAACATATCTGCCTTTATGTTTGGTAACTTTTATGTTAAGATATATTTTGTAGATAAAAGGAACAAAGTTACCAAGATGTTAAATTTCTGAAAAAAGGGGCATACTATACATAGCTGACAAGTAGACAAAAAAAAACATTGGCCACTATCTTTTTTACAAAAATCCTGAAGAAATGGCTTATTAAAGTATATGGAACGAAAAATATGAAGAGAAAAAGTGAGTAAATGGGCACTTTGATGGATAAAACCACAGGATTCCCAAAATCTGACAAATGCAATAAGTACTGAGTAGCAAACCTCATTAAGCTTGTTGTCAATGTGATAGCCTGTTAGACAAAACTTTATGGTCTGGTGTACATGTAATGTGATACATATAAGTCTTCTTTTAAACTGAGTTTTACTGTTCGTATTGCTCTGTGTTTGTTTTTCTACATTGGTTAAAGATACATGCATAGGGGAGGGTTGAGATCTCTCAAAACAGGTTTGACCCCGTCGCATTTTTGCGCCTGTTCAAAGTCAGGAGCCTCTGACCTTTGTTAATTCATTTATAAATTTCGGAGTTTATATAACAAAAGAAGATGTGGTATATAAAAAAAAAGATGTGGTATGATTGCCAATGAGACAAATGTCCAAAAGAGACCAAAATGACACAAACATTAACAAATATAGGTAACCGTACGGTCTTCAACATTGAGCAAAGCCCATACCGCATAGTCAGCTATAAAAGGCCCCGATAAGACAATGTAAAACAATTCAAACGAGAATACTAACGGCCTTATTTATATAAAAAAAAATGAACGAAAAACAAGTATGTAACACATACACAAACGAAAACAACAAAATTACCGGCTCCTGACTTGGTACGGGCACATACTTAAACAATGTGGTGGGGTTTTATTGCTACAAAGACAACTCTTCATAAGAGACCAAATGACACAAAAAATATCAACTATAGGTCACCGTACGGTGTCTTCCCGATTGCCCCACTTTTTGAAATGACAGGTAAAAAAGTAATGAAATTTTGTGGAACAATCGGGAATATGTTTGTGGGACAAAAGGGAAATTTAAATGTGGGACAATTGGGAAATGTTTTGATAGTGATCGTTTTGTTATTATACTGTATAGCAGTTAATTACAGGATACTAATCCATGTAACTTATAAAATATTGAGAGAAAAAAAATAAAAATATTTACATATTTTAGTCTTAGATGCATAATTTAAAAAACATAGTTATTATTGGCTTTGAACAAGCTAGCTGTCAGAAAATGCGAGTATTCTCAGATCTGTACTTAGTGTCTTTGTTGTATTAGTAGCCGTCCACGTCCACTCTGTATTTTGGTTACATGCATTACTGTGTGTACCCATCTGAAGAGATGTGCACTTTTCAACTGAGTTTTATAGTTAATTCTTATTTTGTACTGGTTTAACACTGTTGCGGTTTTTTGGGAGGGTCGGGGCCTTCAAATAAGTTTAACATCGCTACAACCTGTATTTGCTTGTCCTAAGTCAGATGTCTGTAATCTGGTAGTTGTATTTTGTTGCTGTGTAACATTTTTGTTTTTCGTTCATTATTTAGTACATAATTTAGGTCGTTAGTATGTTCTCGTTTGAATAGTTTTACATTTTTCATATCAGTGCCTTTTAAAGCTTACAATGCGGTATGGGCTCTACTCATTATTAGCCCCGTACGGTGGCCTATAATTGGTAATTTCTGTGTCATTTGGTCTCTAATGGAGAGTTGTCTCATTCGAAATCATACCACATCTTCTTATTTTTGATTGTAGTCTGGTTCTTCTTTATATAGTTGGTGATGAGTCTTGTTGATTGCACTTTATGGCAAAGACAATAGGAACATTGGTATAAATCAATCTCTAATATAATGATTATTTGAAAGACAAATCTTGTACAAATTTAGACGACAGCTTCGTTATCAATAAAGAAAGTTGTTGCATTGTTCATGTGAATCTAACATTGGGTATTAGCAGTCTTCAATAGCGCAGAGAATGTTGTAAAAATATCCTCTGACTTCTCTATTAAAATTGAAAAGGTACTAGTGGAAACATTTCTCCATCAACAATTTCGCATAGAGGCAGGGACATATACATTGACTGTTAGGTATACTGTTCCCAGATAGAGAGTAGAGTGTAAGTGAGTGTATACCTTTTTAAATTGCACGCATTATTTCTATATTTATTTGAAAATACTGGTATTGGCATTCCTTTTATAAATAACGTTTCTAGTTTTGTAAAAAGAATATTTTATATCTTATAAAATTCACATTTAATGTGCAATTATTAATTTTTGTTTATTTAGCAAAACAAACAACAGTTACCTTGTTTATCTAAGAACATTTTTCTAAATAAAATAATGTGGGACAATCAGAACTTTTTATGTGGGCAATCAGAACTCCAAAATTTTAAAAATTGGGACAATCGGGAATACACCCACCGTACGGCCTTCAACAATGAAAAAAGCCAATAACGCATAGTGAATTATGAAAGGCCCCGAAACGACATTGTAAAACAATTCAAATCTAACGGCCTAATTTTAGTACACACAATGACGAAAAACAAATATGTTACACATAAACAAACGACAACCACTGAATTACAGGCTCCTGACTTGGGACAGGCACAAACATACAGAATGTGGCGGGGTTAAACATGTTAGCGGGATCTCAACCCTCATCTCACCTGGGTCAGTGGTGTAAAAATACAACATAAGAACGAACTTTAAAAATCTTTAAAAAAAAAAATGAAAAAGGCTTCACTCAACAGATGAATAAAAATATAGTATGACGTCCGTTATCACTAAGCTAGTACATAATTTGTATAGGGGCCAGCTGTAGCACGCCTTCGAGTGCGGTATGTTCTCGCTGAGTTGAAGACCCGTTGGTGGACTTTGGTTTTCTGCTCTTTGGTCGGGTTGTTGTCTGTTTTACACTTTCCCCATTTCCATTTAATTTTAGACAATACCTCTGCAGCAATGAAAATACTTTCCTTCATTTGTTGTTTTTTGCTATTCTATTTCATTTCTCATCAGCTTTTACATATCTTAAGTACAGTTACTAAAGGACAGAATCACTTCATGGTTCGTGCAGAAAATATAGGTATACGTTTAAATACGTATTTATGATATTAATTTTGCAGTCCATTTATGTTTGTTTTCATGATTTTGTATGTCGAATCTATATGCTCATCCGAATTTACCATGATAAAGTGCATGCATACTTGTTAACATACTAGCTATACATGAGTTACTTTTATTGAAATCTCAAAGTCAATTTTGGAATTTTGGCTTAAACATATAACTATAATTGTGTTATTCGTGCATTTCATTGGTTTCAATACATTGTAGCTTGTTCGATAAGAGGTTGGATAAGTGCAAATGTAAATTCTGAGATGGTGTTTATTGATAATTTGTGTGCTTACAATTCTAAACAAGATGGAGTTTGATTTTCGTAGTAAATTAGTTATATAAAGATGTCTGCATTTATCTCAAACACGATATCCTTTATCCTGGTGATGTATGTATTATTTTAATATTATATAAAATGTCTTAGCTCAAACGTTAACTACATACAAACACGCATAACCTATTGCTTCATCCATCATGTTGGGTTTGTAATACAACTAGGGTAACATATTTATACATCTAAACACTTCTGTTGTGGCACGATATCCCTTTAAAAAAATAACTATAATTCATAAGAAAACAAATGAAATGTACAAACTATGGCAAGAACTACAAACTATGTTATTGATTATATCACTCGTATTTCCAACTGTAACTATATAGCTTGGTACAAAAGCTTTAACACGATTAATGCTATTTGGCCAGTTGTGCGATGTTCCGGATATGCTGGTGTGAAGTAGAATAAATTTGCACCACTCGAGCAATTGGTAATGGTGTTTCGTGGGTTTTTTTACTTGTAAGAAGAAAGAAAGCTAAGTTTTTTAAAAGTAACAATTACAAATGGAAGTCTTGTACAACTACTTTTTGAGTGCATTATTATTATCCATTAATAAATTAATGTGAAATTAATGTGCGGATGAATTCCATCTATTTAAACGAAACATTAATATCTTACTGTAATACATAAAATATTCCCTGAACTAGTTAATAAAACAAATATGACTTCCCCACTGTCACGGTACAGTAAAAAGCAGCGATAAAAGATGATAGATGTAAACAATGACCACATAGTTTGCAGATTGGATGATAATATACACACATTATATTGGAAAGATTCAGGAATCAACAACTTAATATACTAAGACGTTAACAATAACAAAGCTTCGTCATTATAAGCAAACCACAATCTAAAATAAATCCTTGAATTGCTCTAGTTGCGCGACATATCAGATAAAGGCAACAGTAGTATATTGTTGTTCGAAATTCATAAATAGATGGAGAAAAAAAAAATCCGGGTTAAAACTAAAACTAAGGGAAACACATCAAATATATCAAGAATAAGAGAAGTTCAAGGATTGAATTTTAATTAGATTGAACCAACCTCAAAATCGATTTAGTTATAAGTGGGTTCAAAATAGATGTTCTGTTATCATAGTGGTTATTTACAAAAATATTTATTAGAGGGAAAGCTATCAAATTTTATTTGGGACAGGTACTGAGTATTCATTTATTGTCGTGGGTATTTATTTTCGTGGATTGACGAAAAATTGCATTTTCGTGGATATTTGGTTTCATGATTTTGCCAATCTCTGCATGCATTACAAATAGTAAATTCATAATTCGATGAACATTCATATTCGTCGTTAAGCTGTAACCTCGAAATTGACGAAAATTTGTATCCATCGAATATTAATGAGTCCACAGTATGTAAAAGGATTACAAGTGCAACACTTTGTTGAAAGACTGCAAAGAAACATACTAACTAGATAACAAATGTCTCAAACATTTGATTTTTAATGTTTTGTTTAATCCTCATGATAACCAAAAGCAAAACTTAACGTTCGGGTGATTAATTACAAAACATTCATTTTATAAACAAGTAATACTGAGGTTTTAAACTCGTTTTTAGAATTTCAAATTTTGAATTTCCTATTTATTTACTTCTGATCGTGAATTTTTCAATCACTGAACCTGTCTTAATCACAAAAGACGCGCTGAATATACGCATTTCTCTAATAATATTGGAATTTTAATTTCCTTTTAATATCCTTCCAATGTGAAAATTAGTTTTGAAATCATTTAACTTTAGATACTATTGCAATGACCGAATCATTAACTTAACATTTACTGTACCGTTACTAGATATATATAACTATTGAATTAATCAGATTTTAATCATTTTCATTATAAACAACCCGTGATACTGTGACAAATACTTCATACTTTAAATAACATATATAAATAGATTGCATGTTAGAATTGCAGCTTTCTCATCCGAACTTACATGTATTTATTAAACAGTTTCTGCATTCTATTGATATCAAATGAGGTTTTTAAAGATTAATTTCAGCTGAAAAGAAATTTATTTTACATGTTACATAACATCAATTATTCACTGTTCCATTCGAAAGTACATTTTAAAAAGCAATCATCTTCACCTAGTATAAAAATGTGTAATACATCAATTCTGTTTACAACGATAATAAGACATTGTCAAACACCATTTTTTTTTCAAATTCTTCTAAAATCTAATCAAAGTACAAGATCCATTAACTATTGATGTAAAGCTATTAAAACTACTTCTTATTTATTATTATCATTTTTTTTCCACAAACAGTTTTTCTGAAGGAATTTAAAATGGGATAATAATGATAGACGAGAGAAAATCCCTTCTTTTATCGAATATTCATCAGAAAGAACGCTCTTGATTAAAAAATAACGATGTGTAAAAACCTATTCAGTTATGAGCATAGATGCATAAAAAGGCCTAAAAGAATGACTAATTTCTGTTAAATCTAATTTTGTTTTTTCATTTGTCTTTGTACATTATTACTTTTAATGTATAATCTTTTTTGTTTGTTGATAATATTCATTAGACGTGTCTTGGTACTTACATATCCCGTCATTTGGGTTACTGTCTGTGTACGGATCCTTCAGTTGGCTCACATCAAACAGCAAGCTATAAAAGAACCCAAAAATGACTAGCGTAAAACCATTCAATGCAGAAAGCCAAACGTCAAATCTATATAAAAGACGAGAAACGAGTAACACTTATGAATCACATGAAACAAACGTCAATCACGTGCACAGAACATCATATTCCTGGCTACGGACATGTCAATCAAATGCAGCGGGTTTAAACGTTTTGATACGTACCAACCTTGTAGTTAATCCTTACCTGAAACAATAGTTTAATATCACAACATAGACAGACACACTATAAAATATCAATTGAAATGGCTTAGCTCAATCAAAAGACATATTAGCACATGCTATCTTGCTTTGTTCAGATGATGTTGTCAATATAAATAATTTTCTTGCGACTAACATACTAGTGAGAGGTTAAGGCAGCTATAAAATAAAGTTTAGTCCTCCATTTTCTACATAAGAAATTGCATGTACCTAGTGAGAAATATGACAGTTGTTATTTATTCGTTTTATGTGTTTGAGCTTTTAATTTAGCTGCTAGTTTCTGTATTTGTAAGATTCTTTTTTTGTTCCGATGGAGTTGAAATTAATTTTCTGCAATACCAACACTCTGAATGCTGAGCTGTTGGTATCAAACGAGACTTACAATTAATCAGCTATAGTAACCACAATATGGTTGTAAATGAACATAACGTTAATTATCTACTAATTCCATATGTTCGAAGCTTTTTTCTAGATTGATTTTCACCAGGAACGCCCAAATTTAAACATCTGAAAAATGTATATATACCTGATGCCGTCAGAATATAGATCACAAAGAGTGATCCAAAAAATAGCCAAATTCCACCATCATCCGTTTTGCTTTGGAAATTTTCTTTTTTTAGTAACACATTTTTTAATTTATTTTTAAATATTAAATGCTAGGTAAATAAATTATAGTAAACCATGTAAGTACCGAAGCACTGACTACTTAAATATTTGTAAATGATTAAACATCGGGACTTACAATCCACAAGCACGTACATCGATAGGTGCCAGGAAATTAAAAATAAACTTTATAAATTCTATTTATATGAGGTGTTTTTATAAAATATTTCAATAGGAATCAGCGTTTACATTGCCACCGATTAGTTGGTAATTATACAAAAGATGGTGCACAATATTTTGGGTGCATTTTGATTAAAATTCACATCAGAGGATCTTGTTAGATCTGTACGGTAATATGACATCATATCAAATGAGCAATTAAAAATTTAAAGTCTTAACGAAGAGAATATATACATATTAAAAGAAAAAAAACGAAAACACAATATCCAACACGAATCACTGTAAAATATGTGGTACATTTGTTTCTCGAAAGTGTAAGCAAATCCTGCTACACAAAGCAATGGTGTGTGTAGCTCGTGGTACATTTTATGACTATGTTGAAGGTCGTACCTTGACCTATAATGGTTTACTTTTTATGAACTGTTACTTTGGTGGAGAGTTGTCTCATTTGCACTAATACCAAATTTTCCTATATCTATCTAGTAACTACCACACGTTACTAAAACTTTTCATTTGCGATAATGCTTCAGTACCAATCATCATAACAAAAAATTATGAATATATAATTGTCGAATCAAATATTATAAGAAATCGCGATTCAAATACTCATGCAGTCAAACTACTTCCAGAAATGTTATTTAGCAATGTGAAACCAGATAGAAAATAATTATAGTTTGTATACGTCAAAATCATATAAATTTCTTTCCCAAAGTTTGCTTATTCCCAATGAAGCTTCATTTCGTGAAATGTAATTAGTTACAGCTTGTCGATTAGCAGTAAAAATAACCAAGCAGAAAAAACTTCTTACAACTAAATGGTTTCCATTCCCAAAAGAGAACGATTGTTTGGAATGATAACGTCTCCCATTTATCTATATAGCTTTGTCCGTGTAAATATCATACAACAGAACAGTTCTAAAAGATCAAGTAAAACTATTTATTTATATGAATAGATCACCGCAGACAATCAAACACAATAACCACATTTGTGTACTTCTTGCTAGCTTTGATATCAAAATATAGATATCAAAATATAGAGTAACAAAAATACTCTCAGTCACTGACATAAACCCCTTCCATCACATTTATCCTACAAAAAAATCTCACAGAAAAACATTGTTCTATCTCGTATGTGTTGATTGATTATGTCTTCTCATCATTTATTTTGGTAAATGATACTTAATTATGAAATAATATTATTCTTATACAATAATATGTATTTAGGGAACTAGGATTCAGAAACAAATGACGCGTGTTTACAGCATTAATTTTTTGTATTATCGATATGCTTTCCTCACGCCCTTTTTCACTCCTCCACCCGACTGCGCTTATGACTTAAGCAGCACCCATTTTGAATTTGAAAAGTTACAGCTTTTATCCTCCATGATATAAGTTTTTTTTAATAGGAAATGTTTAAAGTCATAAATTAAAGTGTATATAAAGATGTTGTAAGTTTTACATTTTCATTTTGGGGCCTTTTATAGCTGACGATGTATTATCTGTGTAGAGAATACAAGGTACCTAAGTGAACGGGAGGATAGTATTTTATATTACTGGGCAAATAACAGGCGACAAGACAAAAACCAGTTCAGCAATTTAAGTGTTGAGGGAGACGGACAGAAGAAACGTAAGTCTGTGTTTTACTTCAATGCAGAGAAAAGACCATGTCAGTAGTAATTAATCATTAGGGACAGATACTTTAATTCAAATTGTTGGTTATTCATCGTTTCGAATGAATCAAAATATTATTCATTTCGTACCATTACAATTCCGTATTATAAACAGTTCGTATTATAAAGAAGACTTTATAAAAAAGGTTTAATTTATGCTATTTCAAAAGATATGAATGATCTATTTGTTTGCCATTTTGTTTCTTATGAAAGACTGATATTATGTTTCATTACTTATCATAAAATAAATAAAAATGGTTTTGTTCACGGTACGAAGTGGTTGGTTTCTAGAACAAAATAGTACTTTTGGGTGCGAAATGATGAGGGTACTAGTCTGTCATATATGTTTTTCGTAATTTGTTTTGTTTGAATAGGCTTTTAGGTTTCTCATTGAATTGTTTCAAATTTTACATTTTGGGTCCTGTGCTAGCCTACTATACGGTATATATTTTTACTCATTGTCTGAGGTCAAACGTTTGCCTATAATTCCTCACATCCATTTCATTTGATATTCTTGGATAGTTGTCTTATTGGCATTCATACTACATCTCCATATTTTATATGCCGAAACAGAATAATTGGTTGTAGACTTCATGATATATTGCCACCTGTACCAAAATTCAAAAAGAAGATCACGTATTCCATGTGTTCTAACATGGTTCTGTATGTTATGTACTATAACACAATATGGATATCGAAGCTCCCATAAAAAAAAGACCATTAATTATACCGTTTGTCTCCAGCACTGTTTGCGACGCCATTTATATAAGGACTAATTATTCATCAATTGTTTTTAAACCAAAAGTCTAGTCATAATATCAGTAGGAATTACACTGATTGAATGCATTTTCAAGCTTTTAATTTCTCCTGAGTCTACAAAAGTTATGAATAAATTTAGATAATAATTAACATGATTAAAGCTCGGTAACCAATCCAATATTTTCAAGAACAAATACATGTATATATCACATGCAAAAGTTCAATCAATGCAAAAGTTCCTTGCTCGTGAAAGGCATATCAATAAGTTTTGAGATACTCTTGATTCATGAGATTTCAACCTCAAAGCTCAGTCAGTTACTTGATATTATTTTTATCATTGCGTCAATCGTTGCGGGGAAATTCTACTAGATAGAAAAGTCTCTAAAAAGGAAAAACAAATGAAACATAGCCACGCAATACAATATAAACAGATAAACCATCCCTAATGTGTCCACCTTGATGTTTCGGCAGTCGATGCAAGCAAGACATGGCATGTTCACCATGTCGTCGAACCAAGTCTGGCACTGTTAAAAGTTAAATAATTTTCTTTAGGTGTTTTCTTTTTGTTTGTATATTCAAAATGAATTTACTTGTAGACTACAAAGTCGTAACGGTTATTATATGCTATACTTACAACTTCGGTATATGAACATTTTCCCCCATGGACAATGATACTAGTAAATGTATATTGAAAGACGTTTGAAAAAATAGTAGTACAAAATGTTTTAAAAATCTAACTGGGTTAGGTAATGATAAAAAATACAATGATAAGTAAAATTGCACCCGGTAGTGTAGCATGCATGGCTTAAATTATTTGTCTTCCAGTATGAATACATTATCAAATTACTCTGTTATACATATAAATTATTGGCAGTGCAATGTATATAACTGCGGTTACTACAAAAAATGTATGCTTCTTAAACAAACATCAATTAAAAAGTCATTTTGAAATCACCTAGAAGTTATATTTTTATATCTGTTGTAAATCCTCGACAATTTTCGTTGATAGCTGCAATAATAGTGCCTTGAAAAGCTGCAGTATTAATGGATACAAATGTTTAGCTTTTTATAACTTACACAATCAATCTACTCTCCCGATAAACGACACTCCAAAATCATCAATGGCGATTTACACGATACCGAGTTATTATTATCCCTGAGAACACAGTTGTACCCTGACCTCAATGTACAATGCCATTCATCATTTTTGATGTTTGATTGCAATCAGTGGAAAATTGTTGTTTCAAATTGAGAGCCAACTCGGAGAATGTCAGGGAAAATGAGATTTGTACTTTATAAACGGTTTAATCAGGACATAATGTATAGGGAACTGTCAGTCTGATATTTAAGATGCAGATGAATTGGAGAATGTTATCCCCTGCAGCTTTAATTGAAAAAAAATCTGAAGAAGGAGCGAGTAATAACTGTATTTCAACATAAACGAACAGTAGAAATTATCTTCTTGGTTCAATCATGAAAATAACATTTAAACTGTCTTTGTTCATATCCTTTCCTCAACACAAAATACAAAAAATTGTTTGTGTAAATAATGCAATATTCATGATATATTAACAAGAAGGAAATGGAGTTTTTGTTTGAATCATATGATTTATATCGCGTTTTATTTTAAAGAGAAACAAGATTTGAAATGTAAGTTAAAACCGTCTGGTTTAAATCTCTCAATGTGAATGTTCTCCTTATGTTCCGTAGTTTATACGGGAATTGAAGAATTGCACACCTCGTTACAGTTAAAGTGTAGGCAAATATGTTGTTGAGGTAAATCAAAATCGTTCTTGAAATAATCAACTTCAAGTAAATCTAAAATTTCTTTTACTGACAATTTCGAAATAGGTGAATTGTTTTAATAACAACAAATTTGATTTTGTTTTTAATTATGCACTCAGCATTACTACGGATACACACTAATGTAATTTTGTCGAGCGTTCCCCTTGTTAAAGTTGAAGTGCGATGAACTACATAAACCATATTTCTAATGTTTTTAATGTCGACGAAAAAGTAACTTGTATGCAAAAATTAAATCACAAAAAACTGAACTCCGAGGAAAATTCAAAACGGAAAGTACCCAATTAAATAGCAAAATCAAATGATAAAACACATCAAACGAATGAACAACAACTGTCATATTCCTGACTTGGTACACGAGTTTTCAAATAAAGAACATAGTGGATTGAACCTGGTTTTATAGTGCTTAACATATCATTGTAAGTAGCAGTCATTCATGTTTTAAGTTCGTAACTGGTGTATAATCTAGTAATAATACTACAATCAATGAGAAGTGATTAGTGGAGAGAGAACAGTTCAATTTCTGTAACGGATCTTCTAATTTCAAAATCAGCAAAAGGTTCCTTGTTGAGTTCGATCGAGCTTGGCGTTCTCCAAGTGCAGAAAGATCCACAGACACACTGAATTTCCGTATCGTAATAATACAGTCAACGTGAAGGTATTGAGAAAAACAAGGTTAAAATATTGTTCTAGGAGCTTTAAAACTAGCCATCACGTTATAAACATGCATATCTACGGATGACCATCAAAATGTGCCGCCCCAAACGCATATCCGACTTCTAAATATATTTATATACATATGGTCACAATTTGAAATATATTTTAGGAGCCGTGGCAACAAAAACATGCTTGACATTAATATCGACTAATTATAGTGAGAAGATGGATTTTCTAGCAATTGATTACACATAATAATTATGACGAATTATTTGCTTTGCACATTGAAGTAATTTTCAGTTATTATTAATAAGAGCTGTCAAACATAATGATAAGTGTCAAAATAGTGTTTAATCCACTGAAGAAGTATTGAATCACACAGAGCATTACACCAAAGCTAACTACTTCTTAACTATTTTGTTTTGTTTTATTTTGTAATAATGTCCGATTCAAAATTAAAATGAAAGCTTGGTATCAAACACATTAATGTCGTTTAATTTTATCTTTTCTCATCATTTTATATATATATTAACAAGTAAAACGTTTTTTTCTGAACAAATATGTGAAAATACTAAATTGTAATAGCCTGTCGAGAAATAACATATCACTCTCAGGTTAATACTGATAAAGACTGGTTTCCAAACCGGTTGTGAAAACAATATTTTCTTCTCACTAGTTAATTAAGACTTCTCAGGAAAATGATTAGTCGAAATTTCAAATACCTAAAATTTTGGTGCTTTCCTGATTACTATTGTAACGTCATGAAAAAAGGTGAGCATGTCCGATTACGTCACATATAAAGAACACAACTTCCTGCAAATATTTTAAAAGGAAGGATACACCTTTTTAAGTATCGTAATAAAATCATCATATAAACAGATTTTCCCACTAAATATCTTGAAGAGCGACATTTCTCCACTCTCAATAATTAATTTTTATATTTTAAATTTAATTTGAAAAAAACATTGAGGATATTTGGTCCTCAATGCTCTTCAACTTCGTATTTAATTTGGCCTTTTTAAAAATGTTTGATTCGAGCGTAACTGACGAGCCTTTTGAAGACGAATCTTGCGTCTGGCATAAATATAAAATTTCAATCCGGGTATCTATGATGAGTTTATTTCCAGCAGTGATGAACTCTATTTGTAATTATGCTACTGAAAATAACTACTACTAGATAAACAGAAAGTAAACACATGGCGAGGAAGTAATAGAGGAAACGTAAAAGAGTTAACAAGTCCTAACATGTTAAGGGCGTTGGAACAAGGGTCAAAGATTGATGAGGCTGATGATTTCAAATTATGACTATTTACATGTATGTACTTTGTTTTACAAATGATCAAGAGTAAGAAAAACTCAACATCAATAAATGCATATTTAACCACAAAGTCGCACGTACAAGTTAAAACATATAAGCAGAGAATATACTCATGATACTGTAGATAATTGTTAAACAACAAGCGTAGAGTATCACAAATTTGGTAGGCGTAATTAGATCATCGTCTGTAAAACAATAACATAGTAAACCCATCAAATATATGTGAAACAAGAACAAAGATCAGATTCGTGTTAATTTCTGTCTCTCTTAATGGGTTTTCCTCGGAATATAAAAAAAATGGTGCAAATCTGATAATGGAGATAACACGACTTTTTTTTAGTTTTGGAATATTGTATGTTTAAATAGAAAGTTGTACGAAATGATAGTAATACTTTTAAAACAATGCCTGCATAGAACCGCACGCACATTCACATTTCATTTATGTTTGGTTTAAAGATATATTTGTTTTCTGCATCATCAATTATAAATATCAATTTAGTTTATATTAGACAATGCCTTTTGTTTTTGATGTATGTTTTGTCACACAAAACAATAGCAAATTGTATGAGTGACAAACTAAACCCGCCGAAGATGGAACTTGTAATTCCTTTAACAGTAATTGATAATGAATGTGCCTCCATTTTTCGGTAATTGAGTACGCCGCCACCAATCTGTTTCGTTCGGATGTATACATTAACTTTAGCAAAGCTACATGATAAGTTGGTTACAACCATGTATATTATTACAAACATGCAGGGTTTTTGTCTATTTTTTTTATGGTAATGATATTTATCAAAATACAATGTAACTAGTTGTGGGTGATATCTAATTACATCAATGAAGTAATAATTCATTTCAATTACTAATATCAGTACAAAATAATTTTAAGGTTCTTTGAAACAATATTCAAAATAGAACTTTGTTTGACATACAATTATTCTACGATGGAAACAGGAACAAGTCAAGTAAATTAAAGCACTATACATTACAATCTATTTTGATTTCGTAAGTTATTGTAGATCATTAATGTACCACATTGTAATAATATATTTAATACTGAGTATAAGTTACAAAATATAAAGCGGTCAACTTTTGAAATATAACATACATGTATGGACCTAAAAAAATTATTGTTTACATTAGTGACACTTTTCAACTGTTAAATAATAGAGGATGACATAGCAAGAAGTAGTTTTAAGGATTAACATCTCTGATTTATAGTTTGAAATAAGACTAAAATTTATATATGATGCCATTTTGTTTTATTTCAGTAGTCTATAATACCAATATTTTAGAATTAAATGCATTTTACAAATCACCTCACACTTTCATTTTTCTACCAACGAACTTTGTTCTATTACCGATGGAGGTTTCAGAAGGGGGCAATGATATATAAACATAACCAGTTAAATTATATTGTATTTTCTTGTACCTGATCCAGTTTATTAACCTTATCAGTAGTTCTCTATTGTCATTTGATAATATGATATGTGCTGGTCGTAAGTGTGTTTGATATTGCTGGCAAACCATTTATAGTTCCCAATACATTATTTCTAATTGCTAATTGATCCAATTCAATGTATACAGTGACAAACTGTACAGACACTCGTCTTTTGGTTAAGACTGCACGTACTTCATATGTAACTCGACGAGGCATAATATTTCGATATGCTTTTTATGATTGATTTACTTTTTTTGGTAGCAGCCTTCATTTTCTTTTCTTTTCCTCACAATTTTGTCTTGCTTACATATATTCATTAAGATTGGTACCACATAATACATTATATATAAATCAACGTTTTTTTACTATTTGGTTATGCTACTCTTTCGCAGGCGTTTCTTGTCTCTTTTGGTTATATTATTACTGCAGTTCGGGTTGTTGTTTACAGAATAGACAATGAGGGAAATACTGCAAAAAACATGGACCAAAAAATTAAAAACAGCAAAAAACAAGCCAACAAAAGAAGGAAAATGGAACAACGAGGTGTTATAGTACAGAAGAGACGAAGTCATTAAAGATTGCATATTTTGGCGTTAATATTGAGTCACTGATAAGGTCTTTGCATCGGAACTAAACACATTTATTCTAAAAACAGTTGTTGGCATGACACGGGTTATGTTCTTTTCATATATGTTATGATGGTATGATACTAAACCCCTAACGGGAAGGATTGTGCCTGATTTTCATATGATGAAATCATAATCTTTCAGTCAGTTTAATTGAAATCTGGAGCTGGCATATCAGTTAACTGCTAGTAGTCTGTTGTTGTTTATGTATTATTGTCATTTTGTTTATTTTCTTTGGTTACATCTTCTGACATCAGACTCGGACTTCTCTTGAACTGAATTTTAATGTGCGTATTGTTATGCGTTTACTTTTCTACATTGGTTAGAGGTATAGGGGGAGGGTTGAGATCTCACAAACATGTTTAACCCCCCCCCCCCCCCGCCGCATTTTTGCGCCTGTCCCAAGTCAGGAGCCTCTGGCCTTTGTTAGTCTTGTATTATTTTAATTTTAGTTTCTTGTGTACAATTTGGAAATTAGTATGGCGTTCATTATCACTGGACTAGTATATATTTATTCAGGGGCCAGCTGAAGGACGCCTCCGGGTGCGGGAATTTCTCGCTACATTGAAGACCTGTTGGTGACCCTCTGTTGTTGTTTTTTATTTGGTCGGGTTGTTGTCTCTTTGACACATTCCCCATTTCCATTCTCAATTTTATTGCATCTACCTGTATATTATCGTTATTGGCTTTCACGTTTCAAAAGTTAAAGTGAAGGAAAACGATTGCTTGTTACACCTACAGAATGAAATAACGTATCAGGACATTCAGGCATCACAACATATAGAATACATACAGAATCAAAATAAAACAACAAATCATGAAACAAGACAACGTAACTTACAAGAGAAACAAAATACAACCTAGATAAAACCCTTAAAATGTATTTATAAACAAACATCAAAAATAAAAGAAGATGGTGATAACATTTTCGAATTTTTTTCAGTAATCCTTTCGAGAGGATTAAAACCTTTTAACATGGTGTTAAAATAATAGTTGAATGTGAATCCTTTGTATTAATTACTTATTGAAAATGTTCATATCGAAAGCATGCGATTCCCTGCAGGTTCAAAAGAACTTGCTCGTCATATTTTGAGTAATCTATTGTCGCTCTTGTAATTGCTATCCAAGCACAAGATCTGATACAAAAATGAAAGCTATTAAGAAATTAATTATAAATATTGACATAAAAGCAATGGAAGAGATGTGGATATCATATGAATGAGGTGTCAATGATATGAAATCGAAAATGTTAATGCTTAATGATATTGTAGAAGCCATCAAACAGAGGAGAAAATTTAGAATTAAATAAAATAGGAAACTTTCAAGATATTAACACAATATTATTATCAAGAAATACTGAAACACACATGTAGTATAAATTAAGTAGCACAATTAACGCCATGAATAGGAAATTCCAAGAAGGATAAAGTGAGATTGAGGTTCAAAATGTAAAATACCCATTAACGAGATTTAATTACATTATGCCGGCGTCACACATTGGCATATATAAATTATTTAATTTCAATTTATATGATATAATAGTAAAAACTACAGCTGTAGACAGTGTATGTATATGTTTATACGTGTATACATGCATATGTATGACAGTGGGTTACAGATATCATAATATATATTTTAAATATACAATGGATATCTATATTCTAGAATAGCTATATACAGAAAACAACAGCATAGTTGGCTGAGAGGTTTTAAGCGTTGGACTTTGTCGTATCCTTCCGAGTAGATGCATTTATTTAACGAGGACAGAATGTAGATTTAACATAGTACGAACGAATGCTAGACGAACAAAAGATAGACATATTTCTAATTGTAATTTTAATAATTAACCGGTATGAAAAGATGATAAAGAACGAAATAGCTATTCATTGGTTGTTACCCGTCAAAAATGGTACAACTTCTCATTTTCTACATTTGAAAATGCCTGTACCTAGTCAGGAATATGACAGTTCTTGTCCATTCGTTTTTGATGTGTTTTGTCATTCGATTTTGCCATGTGGTTATGAACTTTCCGATTGGATTTTCCTCTGAGTTCAGTATTTTTTGTGATTTTACTTTTTACAATCAAAACTAACAACACAATAAAAAAAAAAGCCAACTGTTGGAGGATGTAGTACAAAGAATAGAATTAGAAAGCTTAAACTTAATCAAATATATTACTTAATTAAAGATAAAGGACACATATTGGAAGTCTTATATTTCAACAAATAAGGTTTTTAAAAAAGTATTTCATGTATGTTATTATTGAATCACAAAAAATCAAATTTGTTATGTTTTGAAATTATGTTAAATTATCTTCTTCTATTTGGTTTGTAATACATAGAGTTAAGACTATTCTTGATACTTTGAATTGTATTCCTAAAACCACTAAATGCATTTTCTTACATCCCTTTATGCTGCTGTTATCGTGTAAATATATAATTAAATTTAGGTTTAAATAACACGAATAATGAACGAATGTTTCATATAAAACATAAATTTCAAGAACCAAAAAAAACTGCATAGAGCAAATCACTATCACAATCAGTTTTGTTGTATTTTTTTGTTTGTTTAAACATACCAAAAGTAATAACAAGTTCAAATAATATAAGAAAATCTACATTGGCCAAACTTGAATCTTCTCTCAGATAGAACATATTATAAATCGTAGTTGATTTTATCAATAGCCCTATATAGCTGTTACACTAAAAGTTATTAGTAAAGCAGCGAGGTTTGATTACATTTCACGCTCCTTGTATAATTGCTTACAATAAGACGGAATGGGTGCTTCATGATTATTGATTTGAAACAATAATAAATTAAACAAAAGCTTACATTACCAAATCGAGTGAAGTTTCAGGAACACGTTCAATATTTATAGGTGTCATTATACAATATAAATATTGTCGATCATGCATAATAAATGAAATCAAATGGATCTCCGGAAAAAAGAGCTCGTCTGTTCCGTCATGGGGTTAGTAAATTACATTACAACTGTGAAGGCATTACGCTCAATATCAATCTCTGAAGTGAGCAACTAGTGAATGTAGGCAATGAGACAATTTACTGGTCCCCTGTGCCATTACGTATCATCAAAGTGAAGGTGTACAAGATGGAAACAATAATCGTACGTATGTTTGCATTTAAATGCAAAGTTTCTCCTAATGAAGGTTTACGTCAACTGAATGAAAGTTTTACGAAGCGTTAAATGTAAGTTGTGTTTTCATATTCCAGAACGTTTAAAACATCTGATAATTCTATAGATGCAATATGATTGAAATTATTGAAATGTAATCAATATATGTAACAACGTTTACTATTAATCAAAGAACGATCGTATACATTTGGTGTTACACGTTTTGCAAAAAAAAAAAAACTGTTTTCGAATTGATTCAGATCAGGATTCTACGATGCAACTTATAGTGCTGGAAGTTTCCTTGTTTTCGTTATGGATATGTTGTGTAAAGACAAGAGTGTCCCTGGCGAAGAAACAAATAAACACAGGTAAGCTGTCTTAAATTGTGCATTGGAAAGAGGAGCAGACAAATCCATTTGCTGTCAGTTTACTCTGAACAACAGTGTTTTTTCTTGAATATAAAGGAGTTTTAAAATTTCCGTTCTAAGATGAGATTTACAACTCCACTTTTTGATTAATACCATTAGCAGTTTAAACAATTTTATAAACATAAAAATACGTCCCCCTCTCTAATATTATACGAATACTTGATCTGAAATAAAGGATATGTAATGTCAAGATCATTTGTGTAAACTTTGCTCGTATCATAACTGTTTGTTGAACCTGGGATATAAGTAAATGCTGAAATATTTAACGTGGTACAAGGGGGATTTTTGACAAAATAATGGTTCAGTTTGTAGATGATCATTGCAATAGCTAGAACGAATATATTTTTAAACATGTTGAACGATAATAAAATATGATCTTTGACCGAATGTATACATTGTGTTTAAAAAGGTGCTCATTGAAATTAAATTTACATTCAAGTCTAACCAAAAGTAAGCTTGAACATTGCACACAATACCTTAATGGCCAATACTTTTTTAAATGACCAATGTTTACGTATTTTGGATTTGTCAGCAGTTTACCAACTACATATATGTAGCTCCAATTTAAAATAAATGATAAAAGTATGTAAATAACTCCATGCCTCTTGCCTTTTCAACCCTTATTTGATGTCTTTTGTAATACCGAACAGACTGCAATGATTGATTAAGTAATTAAGAGATACAAATCGAGTAAAGCGAAAAAAACAAAACTGAATGTATTGCGTTCTGATCTTTACTTGTTATTAAAAAACTATATCTATTTGAATCATTTGTCTTTTTCTATTGATAAAGTACAGAATAAACGTTCTGCAAGCATGAGATAACTTTAAATTTAACTTTATTAAAAAATCAAAGTAAATTTTAAGTTAAAAAATAGGAATCACGGAAAGTGATATACATGTAGGCTTGTAGCTTTGCAAAATGCGATCACACAATCTTGCTTCACATAACCACACGTGGTTACATTTATCATATACGTATTAAAATCAATGGTAATGCATATGCATTTGTTCATAGGGAAAAAGACACTGTGATTAAAAGTGATTTTTTTTACAAAAGAATTAAAAAAAGGAATAATTCATCGTGCGAAGGTCGATGTTTATATTCCACGCATAAAAGGCCATAAGTCCTTAAGTATGCTTGTTATTCAATGTGAGCCAATTTGTTTTCATAATTAAGAACACTTCTATCTATTTGTAATTAAAAGGAATTATAAATTATGCTGAATTTAACTTTAACTTTTAATTATCTTTTTTTTTTAATAACAGTACAAATTTCTTTAACTCCATTTTTGTACATCACTACAAATCCATATTATATCCTTAGTTTTCAATGATTCTGAAAGTAAAAACTATTGTATTAACTCATGCTTACTGCCAAATTTGTAAATAATGCTTAATCGCAGAGCATAAACACTGACGTCTTTTCTAAACTAAAGAATACTTAAATATACAAATGTCAGTCAGTATTAACAAACTTAAAGAAAACTTGTAAATTTTTCAAAAACAGGTGTCAAAACTACAATTAGTAGGTGATAACTAGTTTAATATACGAGGGATGTTCAACGAAAATTATATTTATGACAAAAGAAAAAGGAAACCAATTGCGATAATTCGAGTACCATTGCAGTATTCGAACTTTGGCACTATTGAACGATACCTGAAAACTCATTAATTGTTGACATCACCATTAACAATTGTATTAAAATAATATTATTCGGAAAACACAACAAATCTTCTTTCAATTTTTTTTTTATGAAATTTATTTTACAAAATTTGCCTTCTATATAGTCAACGAAACTTGTCAACTTCTTGTCAATGAACAACTAAATTTCAAGACTATATATTTTCATTCAATAGTTGTTACAATGAAATAAAACGCAATAGTTTAAGCTTTTCTGAATTTTGAAACAGTAGGCACATTCGTGTTTGCAAGAAAAAAATATTGGTCTGCTGCGAATTATTCAGCGTTGAATGGTTGATTAAATGCAAAACACAATTTGTAATAGAAAAGATCATGTGTTTTTCAAATTTGATATGCAGAACCAAACGAAGAAAAAACAGTTTATATATGTTGATACATACAAACAGGATATGTGGTATGATTGTAAATGAGTCAACTCTTCATTAGAGTCAAAAGAAAGTACAGGCACGGCATGGGACAATGCGCAAATCACATATTAATTGACTGATAAGCTGTTCAAGGTTCCCAAATTACAAAACACCAAACAATGCTACAACAACAACACAACGCATGTGATGGGGTTAAGTATGCGTTTAGGTGTTTAAAACTATGATTACTGCAAATGCAAAGATGAACGAATGATAGAATATTTATGATAATTCCTTAAGGTGTCCATAACCCACAAGTTTGATTGACATACTAATTAAAGTGTAATAAGATTCTATTTATTTTAAGAGACGTCACAGTTTCAATGCGAACGTTCTTTGTTTGACATTGCTCAATTGATTAGTTGGAAATCCTTAATATTAGAAATGCTTCAATCAGATACTGACCTTTCTATAGATGAAAAAATGAAACCAGAGTAATGCCACACTGGGTAAATTGAATACAATTGTCTGCCTACAATGATTGTGTCGACGATGTCCAAGACTCTCTAACCATGAAACCATTTAACACCAATAGTATAGCAATCACAATAAGGATAATGATTTCAGTCTTACGTCGAAATAGTTGTACATGCAAAAAGAGTAAAATTACAAAAATACTGAACTCCAAGGAAAATTGAAAACAGAAAGTCCGTAATCAAATGTCAAAATCGAAAGCTCAAACACATCAAACGAATGGATAACAACTGTCATATTCCTGACTTGGTAAAGGCATTTTCTTATGCAGAAAATGGTGGATTGAACCTGGACGTACGAATTTAACCAATTAAAATGTATGTACATACGGTTCCAGCCTGTACTGTTAACCTTTCAATCTGTTCCGTCATATGGCCTCCAAATGTTTTACAGTTATCTAGTTATTACGTTGAAGGAATATAAGTAAACTTTTTGAAGGAAATGGAGGACTTAGAAATTAAGGCAAATCCCTGATTGTTCAAATTTTTAGAGACATAACTGTATTAATTTTAGTTCATTTATATATATTGAAGTTTAGTATGACGTCACAATTTCATTTAGAGGCCATCTCAGACTCACCTCCGGGTGCGGGATTTTCTCTCTGCGTTGATGACCCATTGGTGGTCATCAGCTTTTCTCTTATTTTTGGTGTCGAATTGATGTCTCTTTGACATATTCCACTTTTCCATTCTTAATATTATCATAGGATTGTGCGATGATATCGAAAAAAAAAAAGCAATAAATAATTATAATCATAATTATTAATGATATTGATATAATAACAAATACAAATGCAGAAACTCGTGACTACGCGTAGGAAAAGTTAAAACACGATTTAGGTATAACAATACACATATATCATTCTATTAAAAGTGTGCATACATATAGTGTAGACATTATAAGTCAGACAGTGGGTTAATTCATTAGAATTGTTCGTTAATATTTGATATAATGAATTTACATCCCAAAGTGAGATTTTTTTAATTCGTTTTATATCTATTTTTGTTTAATAGTGCAATCGTTTCATATATTCATGACAAAAATAACACATCCAGGTGTCGAGGAAAAGCCGACAACAAATGAAGAATTAATGACGAACAGCGGAACTCTAAAAATTAAAACAAAACCCCATTAAAACCAAAAAGTTGTTATAGTTGGCATACTTTTGTATAGTCCAAAGGGAGTAGGCTTTTTTATATTGACTTCTTGATCATTTTGATAGGCCATTATTCCAAATGCAACATTCAAGGATCGTCGGTTAGATAAATTCGTTACACAGTGTGCTGATAACCTAATACGATGTATATGGGATCAATAAATTCTTTACAGGTTTCCATCTTCGCTCTCGCTCTCACCCATTATGGAAGTTCTGACCCCGTATATATCGTATTTTGTCACTAACACACTATGTAACTAATATTGTTTGGCAACAATCAAATATCATCGTCGACTCGTCGTCGTCCCGTCGTTAATTTTTTCAAAATCTATTAAATCAGCATTATATCCTACAAAATACCAATGACATGATGGTGTCTTATATTTGAACAGGGTTTATCATTGACGAAGAAGACAAGTCAAGTGAAAGAGCCTACAGACTTGGCGTTGAATTATTACAGATGGAAAAGAATACCATAAAAATAAAAGATTTCCTCAATAAAACTAATATTGCTGACAGTTATTCCTTCACAAAATCAAGTAAGTTGCTTTATATTAACAACTGCCTCTAGGCATGTCTATTGTACGTCTATATATTGCTAGCTCTGTGTGTACGGTTTGTCTTAAATGACTTTGTTTAATAAGGACAAGGACTATCAAATAACAGAACCGCATATTCGGAAACAGACTAAACGAATTTACCCTGGTTTTAAGTCGTTTTTACTCAATTTTGACTTGCATATAAATGCATTGTTGTCGTTATTTCGTTTGTCATTTTCCTTTCCTAAACATGACCCTTTTATTAATTGTCATTGTAAATCAAGAATTTGCAAGAAAAAAAATTACACGCTTTATTTGTCGTCTATCAGTCTAGCTACAGTATATTTTGTATATAACTTATAATACAATGAAACATTAACAAATGTGTGAGTAAACAAACCATGTTGGATTTTCGTAAGCAAGGTAGAAACATAACTTGAGACGCAAATAACTAATAGGCATCATACAGTTTTAAACATTAAATATAACAGCCTGTTCAAAGTCTAAAATGGTTACGAATAGATTAAATATAAATTGTCAAAGATCTTCCATCAACATCGAATGTTCCCAACAAATCATATCAATGATCATGTTACACATGACAACTACTGAGTGTTAGTGTTATATTTAACATTGCCATTAAAGCAGAAGGTTTTGCTAGCCACAAAAACAGGTTCAATCCATCTTTTTTTTTCCCTTAAAATGTCCTGTACCAAGTCAGGAAAATGGCTATTGTTATCTTATAGTAATCCGGATTTGCTTTTTCTCAATCGATTTATGAATTTCGAAGAGCGTTATACTACTGTTGCCTTTGTTTTGAGCTGGAATGAATACAGCAGTGTTTAACTATATTTTTTATATTTTGATCCTCCTTGTTGTAATTTTATCATATGTGTTTAACTAAAGAAACTTAAATACTATACAAATGATTTCACTGAAAACATGATATTAAAGACAATCATGTACATCAAACATATTCAAATTTTCAGTTACTGAAGAAAGATCAAAGTAATGTAAAGGCTGGTGCGAACTAATACCGTCTAATACTCTAACTTGTCAATATACTTTCACAAAAGAGCGCCACGTGTGGAGCAGGATCTGCTTACCCTTCCGGAGCACCTGAGATCACCCCTAGTTTTTGGTGGGGTTCGTGTTGCTTATTCTTTAGTTTCTATGTTGTGTCATGTGTTCTATTGTTTGTCTGTTTGTCTTCTTTCATTTTTAGCCAGGCGTTGTCAGTTTATTTTCGATTTATGAGTTTGACTGTCTCTCTGGTATCTTTCGTCCCTCTTTTGTGAACTGCTGGAAACCAAAAACATAAATGTCGTAGGGTGCAAGAACCAGACAAATGCTAAAGTGTTTAGTCAAACGAAAACTTTGTTTGCATACTTAAGAATAGTTATCAAAGGAACAAATGTACCAGGATTATAAATTTCGAATTTAAAAAAATCAATCACAAAGTATAAGTTTGAAAATGTTAATATCGAATCACAGACTACAGGGTGGGAAAATTATAACTTTGATAATGAGACACAATTTGTCAAAATTCTAATAAAAATATGATCTGTGTTCCATCAATGATCTTATCTGACATCGGATTCCAACATTCTATTATTTTCAGGAAAGCTATAATGTCAAAATTGCATGATTGCTTAAAATATCGACTTTTCCACATCATATGTCTATAATATTTTCAAATAATCCTTCATGTTCTGCCTATCAAATAAATATCGTGCGTTGAAGTGTTGTTCTGATATGAAAGGTTATGCCTAGTAAATCAATCTATCGTTGTGTGTAAATATTGCTGGTTACGTCATGTTCTGTAGTACAACACGAGACTTGTGATCAAATAGATAAAAATGATTTTTACTTTTAAGCATTATAAAAAATTCCGCTTTTCTTGATCATTAACTTTTAGTATTTATAAGAGAAATGATTCAGATATTGGTAGAAATGCTTGTTTTGTGAGTCCACCAAACAAACTTATTCCTAGAAACTGAAGATGCGTCAAAAATAAGTATAATCACAAAAATACTGAGCTTCGAGAAAATTAAGAAAGGAAGTCCCTGATCAAATGACGACAAAATCAAAAGCCCAAGCAAATCAAACGAATGGATAACAACTGCCATATTCCTGACTTTGAACATCATTTACTTACGTAGATAATGGTGCATTTAAAATGGTTTTAAAGCTAGCTAAAACCTCTCACTTGTATGACATTCGCATCAAATTCCATTGTATTTACAACGATGTGTAAACAAAAAAAATAAACATAACAAAATATCAGTTCGTTTCCATATGTATGCCGACATTTTAAAAAACAATCTATGATACCGTTTTTATGTTGATTTTAGACGATTTTCAAATTTACATAGGGAATGATGGTTATAATTTAAATACAAAGTAACATTAATGTAATCTTTAAAAATCATAGACAGTTTTTTCCCAATTTTATCTTTCAAATTTCGGTCGATCCAAAAGTAGAACAAAATACTTTTTGATCTTAAAGATGCATATCATACATTTCATGGAACGAAAATAGGAAGATACATGTAAAAGATCGATCTTTGAAAAAAGATTTCATTTGCATATCTACCCCGACAAGAATAGTTTGGGAACATTATGGTTATGATTATGGACAGTTATCTTATCGCAAAAAGAAAATCAGGTAAAACTTTATCACGTTCAGACGTGTTTGAGTCGACTGCTTTGCATATAAAAAAAATATACATCATCTTGCTTCAAATAACGTTATTGATATATATTTAAAAATATGGGTCAAGTGCAATCCTTTATAATGAGCTGTGATCACTCATCAAAAAAGAGTAAAGTAGGCAAGATTAATTCATATTTTCTCTATTTTCGTTCAACACATTTTCTAATAAGATTAATGCGTATTAAATACAAATGTATTTCATACATGAAAATATACAAGAACAAGATAAGAGGAGACGAGCAGATCCTATGACATCCCTAGGCTTGTAGTTTTTGTCAAAAGCCCTTTATTTAACAGAAAATTTACTTTGGTACAAAATGCACAACATAACAAATCATAAGTTGTGTGCTTTCTACTCTTAAAATTCCTCAACCTCTGATATTTTGTACTCTGCATTTACACCAAGTATTGAAGCATATGCATTTGATGTTTCATTGAACTTTCGAAAAATTGTCCTGTACAACCAAGTCTAACCAACTATCATACAATAATTTTTAATTATCAAAAGGCATAAAAGTTAATGAAATGATGCTTACAACCAAGAATATACATTTTTCTTTTAACATAAAGTACTGAATGAAGTACAATATGAAATAATGCAAATTGGTTTTCATGAGCTTAATTGACAGCGCGCTATCTCAACAATGGGTTTCCATCATCAAGATTTAACGAATATGTACGTGTAATGAGGAGACAATTCTTACAAAGTTGAATTTTGCATGTTGTCTATTAGTACTGTCAAATGAAGCTTTGATATTATGTAATGTTATATCGTGTGAAATGAAGAAAGCGATTTTCATTGACATCCTATATGGCATGTATTCATGGTTAATTGTTATCTAAAAAAAAGGAAATGACTAGATAGCGGTTTTAACTGTCAAAATATACGATAAATCACAATTGGTTTTGAGTATTGTTAGACATTATTATTGTTTTTTATTCAAACTGTTATCCATACATGCAGCTCTGTGGATGTGATGTTTAATTCTTTTACTGGCATAGGCGCAGCTACTGTCATTTTCATTACACATAAGTCACACTTTTTGCTGTTTGTTTAAGTTCGACCATCTTTGTTAGTTTTCTTAAGCTTTCTAGAGTTGTTCAGTTGAAATTTCTAAATACAGAAATCAGAATCAAAACTAATAATTGTTACTAGAATCAAATAGTTCATTCATGAAAATTATTATTTCGACGTTGTTGGGTTGTTATAACGCTGTACACAGATTTGAACTGTTTTATAAAATCAGTACATTATGACAGTTCATTTATATGGGTCATTTATTTGTATTTAATCACATTCAACAAGCATCATCTTAGGCATTGTCATTACTAAAAACCAATAAATGTTTTCTAATCTGAGGAACAATTCGACATTTTAACAATATTTTTTTACTAATGATACTGATGATCCACCACAAAGTAATATAAGTAGAACCATACAAATAGTAAGCAAATACATATTAAAAAGATGTGGTATGAATGCCAATGAGACAATTATAAATTAAATTATCCGCAAGAGACCAAAATGACACAGAAATTGACAACTACAGGTCACCGTACAGCCATCAACAACGAGCAAAGCCAATACCACACAATCAGCTATAAAATGCTCTGAAAAGACAATGTAAACCAATTCAAACGAGAAAACTAACGGCCTTATTCATGTACAAAAAAAATAAACGAAAAACGAATATGTAACACATAAACAAACGACAACCACTGAAGTACAGGTTCCTTATATCAGTTTCTCAAATCTATATATCTTCTCCCATTTAGAAAAAAAAAACACATGAAAAAATGATAAAATTGAGAAAGGAAATGGTGAATATGTCAAAGCGACAACCACCCGACCATAGAGCAAACAACAGCCGAAGGCAACCAATGGGTCTTCAATGTAGCGAGAATTCCTGCACCCGTAGGTGTCCTTCAGCTGGCCCCTAAAATATGCATAATAGTACAGTGATAATGGACGTCATACTAAACTCCGAATTATACACAAGAAACTAAAATTTAAAATCATACAAGACTAACAAAGGCCAGAGGCTCCTGACTTGGGACAGGCGCAAAATTGCGGCGGGGTTAAACATGTTTATGAGATCTCAACCCTCCCCCTATACCTCTAGCCAATGTAGAAAAGTAAAAGAATAACAATACGCACATTAAAATTCAGTTCAAGAGAAGTCCGAGTCTGATGTCAAAAGATGTAACAAAAGAAACTAAATAAAATGACAATAATACATAAATAACAACAGACTACTAGCAGTTAACTGACATGCCAGCTCCAAACCTCAATTAAACTGATTGAAAGATTATGTCTTTATCATATGAATATCAGGTACAATCCCTCCCGTTAGGGGTTTAGTATCATACTATCATAAAATATATGAGAAGAACATAACCCGTGTCATGCCAACAACTGTTTTTTTAGAAATAAATGTGTTTAGTTCCGATGCAAAGACCCTATCAGTGAATCAATGTTAAAGCCAAAATATGCAATCTTTAATGACCTGACAACAGTATCGTAACTATATCCCCTTTTAATAAGTCTATTTAAAGGTTTTGTTAGTTTCTGAGGAGAATACTGACATTTTTGTGCTTTATAAAGAATATTTCCATAAAATTTTGGATGTGAAATACCTGAACGTATAAGATGTCTGCATGTTGAGTTATATTTACGAATTATTTCCTTATACCGGTGATAAAATTTAGTAAATGTTTTGACCAGTTTGTGATATCGAAAACCCTGGTGTAATAATTTTTCAGTAATACATAAATTTCTCTCGCTAAAATCTAATACATTGTTACATACACGAGCGAATCGTACAAGTTGAGATATATAAACACCATAAGATGGTGACAAGGGAACGTCACCATCTAAAAATGGATAATTAACAATAGGAAATGAAAAATCATCTCTTTTATCATAAATTTTTGTATTAAGCTTCCCGTTTATGATATAGATATCAAGATCGAGGAAAGGGCAGTGGTCATTGTTATCATTAGCTTTGTTTAAAGTAAGTTCTACAGGATAAATTTCTTTAGTATACATACTGAAGTCGTCATTATTTAGAGCCAATATATCATCCAAATATCTAAAAGTATTGTTAAATTTTTGTATCAAATGTTGTTTTGATGGGTCTTTGCTAATTTTAGTCATAAATTGTAACTCATAACAATACAAAAACAAAATTATGTGTTGCTCTCCTAGCTACAAAATGTATCCCAAATCAAAGATGTAGAACATATTCTATCATAATCATTTGGTAACTAATGCAATTACTGTCTCTTCCATGCCCGTCTTAAAAACTAAATATTTAATAAACAACACTCCTAAAGCTCAGATTGGTTGTCATCGTGCAACAGAGTAGATAACACCATATAGGAAAAACATAGATATCCTTTTGTCATAAGACACTGTCAAACATCCAAACATACTATCCACACTCTTCTGTGTCCACACTTGTACTCTTACCAAATTTCGTTTTGGTCTCAAATATTGCTAATGCAGAAAATAAATATAAATGTCCCACATCGTTTTTAACAAAATCAAGGAGGAACTGTTTCTCTTATCACTCCTGGACACTATGTTATTATGTTATTACTCCGTCGAAAGAATCCACATAATAAGGAATGATACACAGTACATCGATTACACCCATTGATTGACAACTACATATATGCTTAGTAGTCTTTTAAATCCGTTTGTTACGTACCGACTTACTGACATAGGGGGGGGGGGGGGGCAAATAAATCTGAATTCTATTTTTTATATAGAAATAAGAAGATGAGTTATTAATACCAATTCTTCATCCGAATCATAATGTGTGAAAGTAAACAATTTCATGTTTATTTTTTCTTGATTTATTTTGTTGTTTTGTTGTTTTCGTTACATTGTATTATTTGATGATGGTTGATTTACTTTCGTTCTGAAAGTCGTAATTTTATTTATTTCTCCTTGTTTTACAAAGTCAGATGCCTACTTTTTTATGCATTAATAGCATTAAATCTGATTTTGATTTACTTGCTTTAGACTTTTAACATGCATTTTTTATTTTCGTTTAATAGATTGAGTTTGGCTAGTCGTTGATGCATCACAGACAATTTCCACAATGTAATAGCGCTATGCTGTAAACAATGACTTCTTAAAAGTTTATCGTATTATTTAAGATATAGAAAACAATTTTGAACAAATAAAAGAGTTGGTTACGATGTTATTAAGTAGTTTTAATGAGATTGACCTTTATTGTTATGTCATTTAATTTCAAATTGCTCATTTACTCATAAGATTTTAACACATTTATTTCGATCATGTATCCATAAATAATGTATAAAGGCAACAGTAGTATACCGCTGTTCAAAACTCATAAATCCATGGACAAAAAACAAAATCTGGGTAACAAACTAAAACCGAAGGAAACGCATTAAATATAAGAGGGGAACAACGACATAACACTAAAATGTAACACACATAAACTAAATCCCACGAGAATAACACATATAACATATATATATAACATCAAAACCAAATACATAAATTTGGGATAGACAAGTACCGTGACACGTCTTATCGCAATGTGTATTTACACTCAAAAATAAGAGAAAACAAACGATGTGCCTTTCTAAAGATGGGATATATTTGAAGAGTATTTTTCAATAAAGGGACGTCGGCATTTCATTCATTGTGGTACTACAGGCCTCCCGTAAAAATGTGCGTTCATATATAAGTGAATGTTAGAAACAAGTACTTTCTTTGAAGCAACATTTAAGCAGCGCCTGCACATGGAGTGTAAATCCAATTCATTTGTCAATAATTATTATTTCTGCACTGTAAGTAAGTTTTTTTAAGAAGTACATTGATCTATATATAAATTGGTAAAATAAATAATGTTTTATACAATGATCGAATTGAAGTGCACCACAGCACACCAAAATGCCTTCAACCTTATGTCATGGCGCTGTGACTTTTTGACAGAAGTTCTATAGAATATTTTGATGACTTTTGTGATCGCATGATCTTTAAAGCCCACGACTGTTAAATGATGATGAAATGATGTACCTCAGACAAATCAATCACTATAGAGACGAACAATTGAATTATATAACCATATTCTCAAATTATACTAATGTGACAGTCATTTACTCGCAAATCACATATCTATTTAATATTCGCCCGAACATGTCGGTCGCTGCCAACGCCTCAATGAAGTGTATAGTAATAAGAAATCATTAATTAGCTATACCAGTCGATAGTATGTTGAAATTTGAAATTTCTGAAATTGCAAATTCACCTTTGTGCGACGGTTATAAAAGATTCATAAAGATAGGTTTTGTTGAACAGAACACTTTGTGACTCATTTTACCAAAAATTTGATGGAGAACAAATGTCAATGATTGAAGTCATAACGTTTGAGTATAACTTGGTGAGATGTTTTCAGAGAAGCACCTCTGAAGTGCAGCCCTCGTATTAGCACATATATTATTTTTTCGTCGAGTAAGTTATATTTCATGTTAGAGTAAAATATTGATCACGGGTTAGGCTTGTGATGAAGATGAATGGAAGGAAGAACAGACAAGAAGGTATTTTCTTGATAGTTTTGTCATTTGCATCATACCATATCTTCTTATTTTTATAATTTAAAAGTCCAGACAATGATGTTTAAATATCAATTAAATTTACATATCTTAAATTACAGTAACTGGATAATGACGCTTTTGCAAATTATAAGCGATTTAAATGTTTCTTTTGAAATTCAAACTTTGCCGTCACTTTTATAATTAGCACTTAACATGGCCCAATATGTTTCAAAGACCACTTTTAGGTTTTAATTTGCCGAAAGATATAGGCGAGAAAAAGTTCTATCGCCTAACACGTGCACTATAATAATAGAAAACAATCAGCGCTTCATTAATTCTCCTTAGCCTGTTTAATTTCAAAAAAAATTAAACGCTGTTCAGTTAATATATCAGAAGTGTACGGTATATTGAAACGGACAAAAAATGGAGTTAAACGCAAGGGATAGTATGAGATTTAAAAAGAGTAAAACCTACAGAATAAACAAGCAAGCGCTCACGGTTGGTATGCAGTTGATAAGTTTCTGTCAAGTAACAGTTGGATGAAACGAACATGCTTTAATGTGGCAACACGTTTCATTTTATATTGTAAAAGAGAGACGAAAGATACCAGAGGGACAGTCAAACTCATAAATTGAAAATAAACTGACAACGCTATGGCTAAAAATGAAAAACAAAAACAAACACTAGTACACATGACATAACATAGAAAACTTAAGAATAAACAACACGAACCCCACCACAAACTAGGGGTGATCTCAGGTGCTCCGGAAGGGTACGCAGATCCTGCTTCACATGTGGCACCCGTCGTGTTGCTCATATAACACATCCGGTAAATAGTATTATTCGGTAGGTCACATTCATGAAAGGGAAGGGTGTTGTAAAAGCACCGTAACTATACGAAGCAAAATTAATGATGTACCTAATACAAATAGAATAAAAAAGTTTGAAATATAATGCAGTTTAGTATAACCAATTCGAAGTTGTATTAGACAATGGCAAATTGGATATATATGCCTGTCCAGAATACTTATTATTTTTTTGCAATATGCATCATCGGACTACTGTCTCAATGACATACATGTACATTGTACTCCAATATTCTTTTTTATCATATGAAAATCGCCGCAAATTTTCCATTTAACATATTCTGCTAATAGTTTAATATCGATTGAATTATCTTTTAAATTATTCTAATGATCTTGTTGACACCATTAAATGCTATCAGAACCGTATGTCAACAATAAAGACCATTCATCGTTCAAATTATACACAATCACAATATACGCTCACTGTGTGTATACTCCCTGGAGACAAGATATCCATTTCTTCCTTTCAGAACTTATTGATCAAATTTTGATATAATTTGATTTGTTCGCCACTGGTTGATGACTATCAGATTTAAACATTATTGGCATGAACAGACTCAATACCAGAATATTTTTATGGCTTACAAACATTGTTAATTGTTTTAGTGTTTGTTTGCCTGCCAATTTGCATGAATAGTGTCTTGTTTTATCTTGGTTAATGGCTGTCTCATGACCGCTACGGTTCTTCTTTATTGTTTTAATTGGATGAATAGTTCACACTTGATTTCTAAAATGGAACAAAAACGTTTAATATTTTATTCCGTGAAAACCATTAGGAAGGAATATGATCTCATAGGAAAACAAAAGATAAAAGTAACGCTATAAAACATATTTTGAAGTTTCTATGGCCTTTGGGTACATATATTACAAGCAACAATTCTACAATTACAATACCCATCTGTGTCTGTACGTGTGAAATTCTATGCAACATTAAGTGTCTAGGAGGTACATGACGATAAATTAAAAAAAAAAAAAAAACGTTGCCCGTTGCCCTTTATTTTGTAATTCAATTCTATGAAAATATGTTTTTGGTGAAAAGAAAATAAGAAAAAAACCTGAATAAGGTGATTCTATTATTCAAATTAAACGTTCAAAACATAACCATGAATATTATGTTTTGCTTATTTGTTCTATTCAAAACCGTTCAGTGTTTTATATTTTTTTACTGCATCCTCCAACGGTCTAGCTATGTTGTCTTATTGGCAAATATACTACTGTTTTTTTTTATATACTACTAGGAATTAAGATTCAATAAGAGGACAGTGCAAAAATATAACCGATGTAAAACGACCTGTTTTGTTTTATATAGACCGATTCACAGGCGGGAAAGCGTATCACAGGTTTACTATGATACCTAACATTTATTCAAATGCAAATAGCCTTGTTGATGAAACTCGAGTATTCTCATAGCTTCGAAATGGTTCATAATTTCTAATAACTATAATCAATATAGTCGAATATTTTACGCTGTCCATCTTTTATGTTCTTATAATTGTGTAATGGTATAAGTTCTCTACTTCAATCCAAAGTTGTGATTAACGAGCTGGAAGATTACATCTACCGTAAATATTCTATTAATGTTGTTAGTCTGAACAGTCCACAATTGATCATTTCTGCTGCCGATATGTTTGAGAATGTAGATAATACACCAAGGACTCAGACATACACCTATGTTTAATGACTAATCATTGATGTTTCATCTGTTTTCACAACTATCTAAAATATAATACTAACATGGAGAATACTGCTTTCTCAATTACAGCATTAATGTGATAGGTTCCCCTAAATCATTTTTTCGGAACGAATTTAGAAGTAAATTATTTATTCCGAACGAATTTAGAAGCTGTACTGTTTAAATAACGTTCTGTAACAATTGTTACATTATTGCATGTGAAAATTGTATTGTGCCGTCAATAATTTCTGACAATTATATTACACTCGAGTGTCCTGATTCTCAGCATTGATTACCTATAGTCATCATTATACAAAACATAAGTTGTAACTTTTTTCCCTCAAGAAGACTGCATTAACTTGCATATGTAAGACAGTCAGTGTATTTTACATTATAGTACATTTAAGTCATGACAGTCAAGTTTGTGCTGAAGACAATAATTACATACATTATGTATACTTTACATTTTGACAAGAATAGCACAACAGGTCCTTTTTCGACAGGCACCATTGGCCTATACTGAGACATTCATGATAATAATCAAAGTACTGAAGTACTGAACATCGGATGACCGCATGCATATATGTTATGTTGAATGGCGAATAAATGACAGGCCGTAATATGATACCTGCGAGACAGGTATTTACACCTTACAATAATTCAAAACACATGGTATAAAGGAAATTTTCAATTGCATGCAAACATTTTTTTTTTCGATACGTCTGTTTATGTTTTTATTTTTACTTATATATAAATTTATATTTATCACGACAAAATATTCATTTGTGCATGTTCTTCAAAATTATTTTCATGAGTATCCATTGAAGACATGAATTTATAACAAGCTATAAGAAATGTTATTTTGCTCTCGTTACTATACATTATGACTTCTTAAAGTCACATCCGATGTAAAAATCACGATGTATTAAAACCGACGAAGGAATAATACTAGATAAATTCATCCTAGTTAAACGACCTGGCCATATTTTCAAGTAAATTGAATTCCAAAAATAGATAGATTAAACGGTTGATTAGTCTGTGTAAAAATTTCTATAGCTGGATAAATTGCTATTTTATATTCCAGGAAAGACGTTTTGTTTCTCATTGGCCATCGTTAAGGTTTTATTATATATCAAGTTAAATTAAAGAAATTTCTCGAAGTAGCAATTGGCATTAGTACACTAAAATCAAATGTAACAAATTAATCCCACTCAATCCATAGTTATATCGTTATCAGACAGAATATTTTGTTATAAGTTAGTATTGTTAGTATTTTTTATATATAAATAAGGCCGTTAGTTTTCTCGTTTGAATTGTTTTACATTGTCATTGCTCATTGTTGAAGACCATAAGGTGATCTATTATAGTTGATAATATATGTGTCATTTTGGTCTCGTGTGGAGAGTTGTATCATTGGCAATCATACCATATCTTCTTTTTCTTTTATAGCAGTTTGCTTTAAACATTGAATCATATTAGATAGACCTTTACTATGAGAACACATAAATTTAAAACAAAAAACCATTCAAATAGTAAGTGTTTATTGCACTGTCTAAAAAATAAAATGATTAAATTTAAATTCAATTGTCTGTTTGACTTTTTCTGTTTTGGCGTTGTCAGTTTATTTTCGATCTATGAGTTTGACTGTCCCTCTTGTATTTTTCGCCCCTCTTTAGTGAAATTAGGTAAATTAAGTATTTGCTTTGTATAATAAAAAACAAATCTTTAACGTTATAATTTCAGTATGTTTATTGCTCATGGAAACCATATTCAGCATCGTTACAGCAGCCGACGTCCGATCTTATGACGCCATTGAATCTTACAGCCAAGCCATGCATGTGCCTGTCATAATATACAATGATGTCCGAAAGCTCTTGAAGCCCAATTATAAATATCTTCTGCATATTGCCCCGCCACATTTGAAAGCTGTAGTAGATTTCATTAAACTACACAAATGGAGAACTGTTTTCTATCTACATGTTGAAAACGATCGTACGTATATTTACAAAATTTTACATCTTCACAAATGTATATTAACATTTATAAGTGCGTAATTAACAGAAACATAGTATGGATAATCCGGAATAAAACTTGAAAAAAACTGTATTCCATTTTTGACTAAAACAAACCCAATCAAAAACCGAATGCGAACTCAATAGTATGCATGCCCTGCTCTATCAGGACACAAAGCGTGTCGTCATACCCCAGGATGAGATAGTATTTATACAATAGTTGGTCAGAAAAACAAGAAGACATCATCAAGTTGAAATTGTTGGTTTAAATGTAAATTACTTTTTTCTAAACTTACACCTAACAAGAAAAAAGATGAGCAAGACTTTTAGACTAAGCAAATTAAAGCCAAAATGGTAATAAAATTCAAACGTAGAGTACATGGTTATTTGAAGTTCTTAAGAGCATCGACAGCAACAACAATTGAAGTAATCATAAGTGTTTTATTTTTCAGCTCTGTGGCCTTGGCGAGTTTCAGAAATATTCACGTTAACAAATGGGTCTGACAAAATAAATATTATACAGCGACATTTAGGAAAACTAAATGATTCTTATGAACAGCTGAGGATTTTAGATAAAATGGCGTTGTCACATACAGAAAAGATATTTATTTTAGATATACTGGATCGACCAACATTACAACTAATATTAAAACAGGTAAGTGAAGGAGGAGGTTTCTCTGACACATTTTACAAGATTTATCACTATCTCTAGCTGTTTTAGTTTGGTAGACATGATAATTGTATGCAGTCATGAACACAATCAGATTAGGAAGAATCTTTGTACATTGTATATGCGATTTGTTTTATTTTTATGCTCCATTTATGGACATTATGTTTTCTGGTCTGTGCGTCCGCCCGTCTGTTCGTCCCGCTTCAGGTTAAAGTTTTTGATGAAGTTGAAGTCAAATCAACGTGAAACTCAGTACACATGTTCCCCATGATATGATACTTCTAATTTTAATGCCAAATTAAAGACTTCCCCCCTTTTTCACGGTTCATCAAACATAGAAAATGATAGTGCGGATGGGCATTAGGACACATTCTTGTTTGTTTACTATTTTGGGGTTGTAGATTCGGCTGTTGAAATATTTTAAAAGTCTATGTTCTATTTGGATGACACGCAAAGTAAATTTAGAATTATTTTCTCTTTTTAACGTCCTTGTTTTCATTTATTTTTAAAAAGTAGAAGCTAACACTTTCTTAATCTTGCAAATTTTGTTTATAACACAAAACAAAAATTAAGACCCAAAGCGACAGAAGAGTAAACATTGCAAATTACATTGAAGCTGCTTAATTAAATGATATGATAACATTTAAAGCACAAGAGAATTAAATTTAGTTTTGAGCTTAGGAAATTTCGGTCAAATCAATGATTTAAATTGGTTTTAAAATGAGTATCTATTTCAACAAGTGTTTTCTCCGACACTGCTTTTTAATTATGCACATGTGTTAAAACCGGTATATATGACGACATATACTGTAGTCATTTAAGTTTTTATAAAATACAACTCAAATGTTTCAACTTTGTATCATCAGTACAGCGGATATAGGTTTTTATGTATTTCGAAGCGTGAAAAGCTATGTAACGTACATTCATTCAACTATGCACCGTACAGAAGGATTTGTTTGTCAGATTTACACCGTACACAACGCTTCTTTTCGGAAAAAAAAATGTCGAAAAATAACATATGTATGAAAGATTTCAATATAAAAAAGAAGATGTGGTATGATTGCCAATGAGACAACTCTCCACAAGAGAAGTCTCATTAATTTCCTCAAAACAAGAACGCTTACTAAAAACATGTGCAAATTCTTGTCAAAGAAGTTGGCATTCGTCTCATCCGATATGATTCTGTACTTTTTTTTCTGACAGATGCCTATTAATGAAACAGCTATACTTATTACACACACCCAGTGGCCTTCTGTTAGAAAAAGAGTTGCAATGAATATAGAACCATATCAGATGAGACGAGCGACAACTTCTTTGACAAGTATTTGCACATGTTTTTTAGTAAGCGTTCTTGTTTTGACAAAATTAATGAGACTTCTCTTATCATCAACCTACGACCAAATCATTTATTAAACAACAATTATGTTTAGATTGAAGTACACTTTGATATTATGTTAACAAAACAAAGATACCGTGTCAGAAGAAAAATCGATCACGACCGCTTGGTCAGTACATTTTATTTTGTACCTATATACGCTGTACCTATGATACACGGTGTACACGAGCGTCGGATAAATCAAAATTTATTTATTGAATAACATTGAATTTCAAGAAATGACATATTCAAATTTTTGACCAAGCACAAGTATATTACACGTATCTTTTACCTTGTCACTATATTTTCGAATTCACCCTTTTTTCTTCGAGCGTCTAACAAAGTAATTTCGTTTCCAAAAAAAATCATCAAAATTCACAGAGCCAATTTAAATAAAATTGAGAATGGAAGCGGGAAATGTACCAAAAGAGACAACGACGCAATATGTATTGACCACTTATGTTAAGAACATAACAGCTGAATGCCACTAATGGGTCTTAAACGCAGTAAATATCTCTATATATTTTTTTTATTTCAGATAACAGAGTTAGGTATGAACAGAGAAGGATACAATTACATAATTGGTGGCATGGTAAGTGAGCATTCCATATATGTATATAAAGCCAAACATAAGAAATATTTCTTATAGTAAAAATTAATCTTGCTTCATAACTTACTTACCCTATCTAAAAAAAAAGCTCAACTTTTGGTTAATACTAGCTATTTACGACAGAAGAGTCTGTGTCTATCATTTTGGACTTATGAAAGACTTTTTTTATTCATAAACCCGAATAAGGCAGTCAGTAATCCATTGCTTTATGGATGCCATATTAATCTAAAATCGGGTAAATATATATGCTTTTCTAAATTTGTTTAAGTGTAACAAAAATATTTGTATTATCTTCCAGATATTTCTTTTTAAAATAGTTGTTTATAGACTTGTGAAACGTTACTTGCTATTATTTTGTTTATCTTAAATGTATGAAAAAGCTAATTAAAGTCACGTGTCTTCATGTCGCTACTGATGTCCTTCGTCTAGTTCTACTAGAAATACCAACTAATCTAAATTAACTCAACCTTATTATTCCCAATCAAAAGGATATCCAGGAAGTGACACTGAAAAGTTTTGAACATGGTGGAGCCCGCATAACAGGTTTCCAAATAGTAGACAAAAATGGCACTAAATCAAAAGTTTTGATACCTTGGGAGAAAAGGACAAAATCGGAGATAAAGATGGGCATCAAGGCACCACCTTTGGAAGTGAGTAAACAAATTATTGCAGACATAAGCCTCATTATAATGTAAGATAACCTGATTTGCAGTACAAACATAAAAAAAACATTAAAAACCAATTGTTCAGAGAACAATTGAAGGTCTTTTCACCCATACACATCAATTTTGATATAGAACTATGACAATTCAGTTAAAATATCATATCCGGCGTCAAATCACAGCTTATTGTACACTGATTCCACAAATATAGGGTTTCTATACATTTTTTTTCTAAATAAGGGGGATACATTGTTACTTCCATTCTGAAATATGTCAATTTCGGTTTTATTTGATAGTTTACTTGATACTGATTCCAAAAATATGTTGTTCAATATACTTTTACATTAAATAAGTACAAAAAAAGCTACTTCCGGTTTACACCAGGTCACTTCCGGTTGGCTTTTTCATGATCAATGGCTTACAACGTAATGCAAACAGTCCCATTGGCTTTATCATGTACACATATGAAGAAAAGCAAAGGTAAAAACATAGAACGTCAAATTTACATATGACCTTGAGTTCAATTTCAAGGTCATTAACCAAGGGTATCAAATCAAAAGACCATAGGTCTTAATTAGAGATGGTTAATGAGTTATATCACTATATGCCTAATTTTTAATAGAAGAGTGGAGAAAACCCCAATTTAATGAAAGCGTACCCTTTCAATCAAAATTCATGTGTCGCAACTAACATTTTAGTAAAAATATGTTGTCGATATCCTCCACGGTTTTCGAAACGAATTGAAAATATGACAAACTCAAAATTTGGAATATAACGTTGACCTCTGACCTTAACCTTATTTTCTTATTTTTGGATCAAGGACCACAAATCAAAAGATTTTAGGTTTCTATTACTTATGGTTTACACGATAGAAATGCATATCACTAAAATCAAATGCATAAGGGGAAATAACTCTCATACGGAGTGTTCATATCGCTTCCGTCAAAATAGGACAAATCATGCGAAGGATATAATGAGCAATTTTATAAATTAAATTTGTCGCTTTCTTATACAGTTACGATGGAGATGTAGTAACAAGGAAAACAGTGTTCGGGTAGATAACTCCTACAAAGAAAAGTATTTGGTTACGCAGGGTAAATTTCAAAGGCACATAAACTGTTCGATATCATATACCAAATATATAAGCGACATATTGTGAAACAATTATTTATCACAAGAACAAAATTAGGCGGAAAAAAAATAAAATAATCAGAACAAATACAATAGGTCTTTCCACAGAAAAGTGGAAAGACCTAAATATATAAAGATGTAATGTAAAGAACCTGTACAGTAATTCACATTCACACGTCAGTCAGACAGTTGAAATTCGCAAACCAGGAAGCCTCCACAAGCAGTGGCATCGACCCAGTGGTTATACATAAACTCATCATAGCTACCGGGATGATTTTTTTTTATACGCCACATGGATGTTTGATCTACAAAAGATTCATCAGTGACACTGGAAAAAAAAGTTAATAAGGTTTATAATAAAGAACGGTTATGAAGAGCATTGAGACCAAAAATTCCGAAAGATTCATTTTGCCAAATACAGCTACATGTAAGGTAATCAATTCATGGGATTGAACATTTTACTATGATGTTTCTATACGACTGGATGAGGCATTCATCTAATTGTTTTACCCCTGGATGAGGCATTCGTCTAATTGTTTTACCCCTAATTGTTTTACCCTTGGATGAGGCATTCGTCAATTGTTTTACCATATAGATTATTGCTTATGGTAATTTTATGTAGACTGATATTGCTTGTAGATGAAAGATATATTTCTGTTGGACAGCTTTTGCTTTCTACAACAAGGCTTTGAGAAAATAAATCGAGAAAGACCTGATTTAGTCCGGACGAGAACTGGAATACATTATAATACAAATTCTTCAAAAGAAATAGTGTGTCATAAACATAAATTTCTTGAGAGAGGCCCAATAATTTTAGAGTTTCTAAAGAATGTAAGTTAAATAATATTTTTTTTGTTACACGTTTGAATTCAATTACAAAATTCAATTAAATTCAATTACAAAACATGGAGATACATGTAAAAAATAAAAACTTTTATTGAAAAGACAAAAAGAAAAGAGGAACACTAAACAAAAACAAAACCAATTAATAAAGCCAGCATAATCAAATTTAAAACAATTATATTATAACAAACAATTATCAAAGATAAAAAAATCAACAAACAAACGACGACAACAAAATATAGTCGTTACTATCAAATACAATTCATGTAAGAATGAAACTACAAACAACGATTCTAAATATAAAAGTTTTTGTTCTTTACTGTATGCAGTTTGTTCATGTATTGGTTGCGTATACAAATAAGAAGGTGAGGTATGCATGCCAATGGGACAAGAGAGCAAATGACACGGACTTAATGTATACACTATACACTTAACTAATTGTTCATGAGTGTAAACTAATGAACAAAGTTATTTTTATTTTAAACAAATGTGATCTATAAATTGTTTATTTCAGACATCAGCACCGTGTCTTTCGGGAAATGTACAATTTGATAAAAATGGATACCGAACAAAATACAACTTTGATGTCCATTCTCTATATAAAAAGAAATTGAAAAAGGTAGGTTTGTGAAAAACATTTGACCATGCTGTACGTGAGCGTGCGAGAGGGTCAGACATTTGAGAGTTCAGTGGGTTGCAATAACTTGATCAACGCAACGGGTGCTACATGTGGAACGGGATCTGCTTAACCTTCCGGAGCACCTGGGATCATCCCCAGTTTTTGGTGGGGTTATTGTTGCTTAGTCTTTAGTTTTCTATCTTGTATCTTGTGTACTATTATATGTCTGTTTGTCTTTTTCATTTTTTGCCATGGCGTTGTCAGTTTATGAGTTTGACTGTCAAAGCCTCTGTGGTAACTTTCGCCCCTTTTTGTCAGACGTATGTTCTTGTAGTTGTAACAAAAGAAATGAATTGGTTTGTTCAAATTCTCATGATATAGGAAACGTTGTACTTAAAAGATGTATCTGCTTTTGACTTATTGGGTAAGTAATAGCTCGAAACCCGATACATTTTAGCAATATGTCAGTGATTAGATTAATAAATCATTTCATGCCGAAAGAAAAAGCATGCTTAATAACTTTAAATATGCAATACATTTTGACCTCATGTTGAGTAGTTAATTTGTTTTATAGTTTTATGACCATTTAGGATACATGTGAAAATATAAACGCATCTAATACATTAACTCTTTGTAAAACTATACGTTGTTATGGCTTCATATTTCATATGTCACTAGGGACTCTTTGGAAATGCATTACGTGTATTCTAATTTGATAAATATAATTTGTTTTTGAAGTTTTGAAGTGTGCATGACCAACATCAAAATGCAATTATATCGAGATTACAGATGTCTAAACCAGATGATGGATTATATTCTGTTTCAAATGTCAAAATGTACTGTAATGGTTTTAAAAAGATTAATGCAACCATAATCAAATTATAAAACTAATATTGCGTTTCTAATTTTAAATCTTACGCACCGATACTCATCTACATCGATACATTAGTTGCAAGTGCATCAGCATTATGTTTTTTTCCTACTTTGTAAAACAACTGTAAGTACACAATTATAATATTTCACGCCGTATACGAGGGTCTGGATGGAGTTTACAGAATAAAGCAAAATGGGCAAAAATTAGATATTTTAAAAGGGCCATAATAATAAAGAATAGAGACAAATGGGGTGCTAAAGCATTAACAATTTAGAGATATGGAGTGCTTATACATGAAGAATAGAGTACAATTGGGTGCTAAAGCTATAATAATATAGAGATTATGGAGTGCTTATACATAAAGAATAGAGTAAAATTCGGTGCTAAAGCATTAGCAATAGAGATATATGGCGTGCGTATACATAAAGAATATAGACAATTGTGGTGCTAGCACATTAGGAAAAGAGAATTATGGGAAAAAATAAAAAAAATAATGGAGAAATTTGGGCAAATATTATAAAGAATAGAGAATTATGGGCAAGTTTTATAAAGAATAGAAATTTATGGGCAAGTTTTATAAAGAAGAGAGAAGATGGTAATAAAAAAAATAATGAAAAAAATAAGGACCCCTCCAGACCCTCCCATTCGTGAAGGGAAGGGTGGGATGTACAGATATAAATGAATGATTGTGTTCAGACTAACGTAAAGTATACATTGCATTGTAGATTGGAAATTGGTCGTCTGAAACTGGATACAACAGAGATGTAATAGATGCTCTAAAAAAGAAGCCAAAAGAACATAAGGGCCCTTACATAGTTACATTAGTTGTGGTAATTTCTAAACTTCTTATTTTCTATATTAGTGATAATATATCAAAGCTATGTTTTATTGATTCGATGTGCTCGTTTTACTACTAAATGCCGGGTGTGGCTATTTTGTGGTAAAGTGATGTTTTTAATGCGCTTTAATGGTACGTGATTTAGACTACCAAAGGATTTTATTCGAGCGCAGCCAATGAGTCTTTTGTCGCCGTAACGCACTTAAAGCGTTCCGCAAAATCAAAAGTCATGCAGTTTTTTTCACAAACAATCTAAATTGAAACTGGTTATAATATATCCTTGCAAGTATTTTCGATATATTTTTTGGTTGAGAAAAGAGCCGCTGGTACTTTTGAAACGTACAATGTATTTACATATGATAATCAGTAACGTATAAAAAACATTTTTTTTTTACAATTTATGTTTTGTTTATACATGTATGTGCATGGTTTTTCTACGGGGGATTCATAAATGACATTAAACACGATGTCATACATATAATTAAAAAAAAAAGAGTTTTTAAAAGAACAATTACAGAAATTAACAACTATAGGTCACCGTACGGCCATCAACAATGAGCAAATCCCATACCGCATAGTCAGCTATAAAAGGCCCCGAAATGACAATTTAAAACAATTCAAACGAGAAAACTGACTGACTTATTTATATACAGAATGTCGCGTGGTTAAACATTTCAACGGGATCCCAACCCTCCCTTAATCTCGGACAGTGGTACAACAGTACAACATAAGAATGAACTATAAAAATCAGTTGAAAAAGGCACTCATCAGATGGACAAATATAGAAGTGGACGTGGCCGGGAACTTAATATACATCCCAACAACAAAAAGACACTAGGTACAGATCTGAGAGTACTCGCAGTTAACTGAAAGATATTCCAAAGCCACTAACAACTGCTCATCAAAAATCATGCTTTTATGACTAATTAACTAAGATTAGTTAAACTATAGTTTTAGATTCTTTATAATTTCAAATGAATGTTGCTTATATTTTTTTTTTAAATAGGAGGCGCCGTTTGTTATAAATAAGACAGATAAAAATGGGAAGGAAGTATTTGAAGGATTCTGCATTGACATGTTCAAGAAACTAGCCAATAGTTCACAGCTACAACTAGATTATGTAATACGGAAACGGAATGATACCAAATATGGAGCCTGGAATAAAAAAACTAAATCCTGGGATGGTATGATATCTGAACTTATAGAAGGAGTAGGTAAACAATTAGATATTTCTATATAAAAAAACATATGTTGATTATATATAATATTAGGTTGATGTCATAAAATATCAACCCGTTTGTATGAGTCTTAGTAACTGCTACAGGAACGAGCCTTCGGTGTTGACATGAATATCAATAATGTGGTCAATTTTATAAATTTCCTGTTTACAAAGCTTAGAATTTTTCGAAAAACTAAGGATTTTTTTTATCCGAGGCACATATTTACCTTGGCCGTATTTGGTACAACCTTTTTGGAATTTTGGATCCTCAATGCTCTTCAACTTTGTACTTGTTTGACTTTATAAATATTTTGATATGAGCGTCACTGATTAGTCTTGACTGTGTAGACGTAACGCGAGTCTGGGGTACTAAATTATAATCATGGTACCTTTGATAACTACTCGAACGATTTCATTCCAAATACAAAAAAATGGATACATGTACTAGAACTCTAAAATTGACACGACATTTTTGTAGTGCCACTGAAATTGCTATATTTATGGTTATTAAAATGTTCACACAAAATTATTGTTTTTCCCTAACCAACCACAGTTTGTGAAGAAAAGTGACGTACTATCAGTGGGAAAGCCACACGTCAGTTCTGCGCCTCCTTCCATATGACGTAATGGACACGAATTCAAGGGCGACAATCGCGATTTTTACATACACGGCGACATTATCGCGCCATCTCGGTAATTTGTGTACATCGTATACGTCTGATTTGGACTTGCACGAAACATTCCTTTATTACTTTATTTGTTAGATAAAGACAACCAGAAGTTCTAGTTGCTGTATCTAGGCTAAGAGATTTTCTTATGATACCTATTTTTCTTTCACTGTAAAAACAAACTAAGGAAAGCAATAAAACAACAATAACTATAAGTTCAAAGCTAGAATTTAAAGTTCAGTATATTTTTAGTGTTGTCAAGTAATCATCATAAGGAAATTATTTTGAAACAATTTGTTTTTATAACAAATGAACTAGGAACTTTTTAATCAATGAAATATACATATTATATGCGATTATGAATATTTATATGCAAACAAGAATAACAATATAAATATTGTCTTTTTTTCTCAATTAAATATTTACTCATCTGAATAGTGCATGCCGCGACAAACAAATATAGCACAAAACCGATTAACATCAGTGTGGGGCATATGTACATGTACATGACAAAATCCAATTCCTAAAATTGAGAATGGAAATCGGGAATGTTTCAAAGAGACAACAACCCGACCATAGAACAGACAACAGCAGAAGGTCACCAATAGGTCTGCAATGCAGCGAAAAACTCCCGCACCCGGAGGCGTCCTTCAGCTGCTCCCTAAATAGATATCTATTATACTAGTTCAGTGATAATGGACGTCATGCTAAACTCTGAATTATAGACCAGAAACTACAATTAAATATCATACAAGACTAACAAAGGCCAGATGCTCCTGACTTGGGACAAGCGTAAAAAACGGGGCGGGGTTAAACATGTTATTTAGATCTCGATCCTCCCCTACACCTCTGGCCATTATTCATGTACGCCCATGCAACATCTGTCTTTCTTCTTTTCATTTCAAGTAACATGATGGTTACAAAAAAAAACGTAAATCTTTTTTTGAGGGTTTAGTGGGAAAGTTAATCAATTTGTATACGGAAGTTATAGTTTTTTCCTCGGAGAATCTATTAAGATTTATAAAATTACATGGAGGCAGTCATAATGTGAGTAAATATTTCATTTGGTGAGCATTTTAAATGGCCATTTTTAATCGATGAAATTCAATGCCGTTTTATCGCAGAAACTTAAACTCCATTTGTGGATGAGGATGGTCGCTATCGGGTTTGAAACTTGATGAAATTTCCGATTGTCATTTCTACTATGAAATGTTACTGTTCTAAGATTTGACGATACTACATTTACCAAAGTCAACAGACGTCTTCATGCTGGACAATTAAAAATCTGAGTGAACTTGCCTGGAAATTTTACGTTCATGAATGCACAATGTTACTAGTTTGGTATGTATTAAAACTGGATCAACATAGATCGCCCAAGTAGTGATAACTCAGACAGCACTCTACTTTTGTCAAAGATCGACGTATTCGGGTATACAAAAATCTGTTTCAACCAATGCTACTTGTATACAAGGTTTACGTATCCAACAAAACAGTCCATACCAGGCTTTGTCAATACGAAATTCGGTCACGAATACCTTATAATGGAAGAATATAGTCCTCGGTATATAAAGGTGCCAATTTCCGAAAGCGCCGTATATTAAGAGTCTGAAATTTGTGGAATACGTACAGAATTTTAACTTGAGGATTGATTTCTTTCCTCCTGTGTATACTAGATTACAATCTTCCGGCGTACTAAAGATTATATATTTTGTTGTTGAAAGCGTCATTATGTGATCAACTATACACCACGTTTACAGAATAAACCCAGTGCGTGTCCTCAGATTTTGAACGGCATAATGTTATGGAGACAATGTGTTTCTTAATTACCTTAGCTGTATTTGGCAAAACTTTTTGGAACTGTTTTCCACAATGCTCTTTAACTTCGTACTTTATTAAGCCTTTTTATTTTTTTGGGGATTCGAGCGTCACTGATAAGTCTTTTGAAGACGAAACGTGCATCTGTCGTAAATACAAAATTGATCCTTGTATCTATGATAAATTTATTTTCAGCATTACATTCCCAATGTTATTGACAGACGGATGAATATGTTTCAGCAGGACAATGCCCAGTTCATAACAGCAAAAGTAACAACAAATGTCTTAACTTAATGAAGCATTAATGCTTTTAAATGTAACCTGAAAACGCCATATTTGACCAATTTAGCTGGTCAGTTGGTCGGTGCAATACAAATGACAAAGTATACTACATGTTCTCATCCTCATTTTTTAGAGTCATGTATCGCTACATGAAGTATACAAAATGGGGCATAAAACACTATACATTTTTAGACAAAAAATTGAACATAATAATAATATCCTTCCATTCATTTACCACCAAAAAACAATACCACAATTACTATACAAATATCAATGAATACCTATGCATATATCTACATATATGTGTTAAGCAGGTGAGAGTATGTTTCTCATTTTGTTGTTTAACGTTTGACTCTTGATCATTTTAGGAAGCGGATATAGCTCTTGGTAGCATATCAATCACTGAAGAAAGGGAACACGTGGTTGATTTTACAAAGCCATTTATGAATACCGGAATTAGTATCATGATCAAAAGGCCAGACAAACAAAAACCAAACATTCTATCGTTCAAAGAGCCATTTTCGAACAGTATGTGGATATGTATTATGTGTGGATTTGCTGGTGTCAGTCTTGTTTTGGTGTTAATTGGACGCTTTAGTCCTTATGAATGGCAAAATAATTCAAACACTGGCCCATCAGAAGATTTTAGTGTTCTTAACTCTTTATGGTCATCATTTGGCGCGTTACTTCAGCAAGGTTCAGATTTTCTTCCAAGGTAGGTATAGAGTTACACCCATTCTAAAAAAAGGACACACCAAAACACCATCACTTTGACGTCATATCTCTTATACCCCAGTCCCACTAGACCACGGTCGCACTACGATCTATGTAGATCGTGTAGATCGCAGTAAGGTCGTATCACGGTCGTGGTGAGGTCTTCAAGATCGTAAAGAGCGTGGCCAACTTTGAACATGTTCAAAACAATCGTGGTGCGGTCGTGGCAACATGAGGTCGTAGTAGAAGCGTAGTGAGAGCGCACTAAGATCGTAGTAAGATAGCAAAGGTCGCTGTACAATCGTAGCGAGAGCGTAGCGAAATCGTGATTCTATTCGGAGAGACTGCGATACGATCGCAGAGCGACGTTATCACAACCTCACTACGACCATCACATTCTCACTGCGACCCAACTACGCTTCCACTACGACTATACCACGGTTCACGACCATAGTACGATTCTAGCACGCCCTTGCCGTCCTCATCACGCTTTATTTACGACCTGACTACGTTCACACTACGACTATCATTCTCATTGTCATTTTCACATAAAATATATAAAAAAGCTCCCTAGATTTCGTTTGTTTGAATGTAATTATCCATTTCCTCTAACGGCTCAACCCAGCTTCTCGTTTTTTTATAGATTATACCGTTGGTTTTCCCGTTTAAATGGTTTAACACTAGTAATATTTTGGGTCCTTTATAGCGTGCTGATTGATGTGAGCCAATGCTCCGTGTTGAAGGCCGTACATTGGCCTATAATGGTTTACTTTTATAAATTGTTACTTGGATGGAGAATTGTCTCATTGGCACTCATACCACATCTTCCTATATATATTGATACATCTATGTCATCTCTGCTATTGTTCACTAAAATATCGTCATTGAGCTTTATGGACCAGCAATAGGTTGTAATTTAGGTTGGATTGGTCGGACCGACATCTCTGCTTGATCAGGATTCGTTACTTTGCTCCCTCTGCCTCTACATCAACTCCTACCATCATGCCCACATGTTCTGGTAGATTTTGGTGGCATGACTGTATTGTTTCCGAGAAATCTACGATTTAATCAGAAATAGAAGGAATTGAACTGTATTGATATGGAACACGATGTTGACGTTATTGCTGAGAACGTAGTAAGATCGTGCTATGAACGTAGTATAATCGTGGTAAGAACGTGTTATAATCGCAGTAAGATCGTGTTGCAATCGGATAACTCGTGGTATGGTCGTAGTGATAACGTGAAGAGCGTAGAAAGATCTTGATAAGCGTAGTGAGGTCTCAGAATAAGCGCGGTGAGAACGTGGTATAATCGTAGCGGGATCTTTGTAGAAGCGTAGAGAGGACGTAGTAGCATCGTGAAAGCAACGAAAATTTACATTTTCATGGCGCTCATACCGCGACCTCACCACGATCTAAATTTATTTTAAATCGCAATGAGCGTGGTGTGATTGTGGTCTAGTGGGACTGGGGCTTAATTAATCGCTCCATTAATAGATAGACAAATTATGGATGAGGGAACTCTTACTTATAAAATAAATTGTAAGCGCAATAGCACTTTGGTCTTAATAAAAGCGTAAACGTGCCGTTATCAGCATGATAAACCTTTGCAATAATGAATGTTGATCATTGAGCTGCAATTGACATACCATGTATGCAAATTATTCTGAGTGGACATTGACTTTTAAAAGTCATGAAATTGTAATTTGTATTGAAGTTAACACAAATAGAAAACGCATCAAAAGTGCTATTCAAAGTCTTAAAATACTAATAAAATCAAAAGAAAAAATTAAACCAACAGAGAAAAAAACAGAAACAGAAACAGATCTAATTAATGTAATTGATACTTATTATTAATTCTGCCAAATAGGTAACAATTACATTTATGAAATATATATCTATTTCAGTTCAATATCTGGTCGCATAGCTGAGTGTGCCTGGTGGTTTTTCACATTAATCATAGTATCATCATATACAGCCAACTTAGCAGCTTTCCTAACAGTTGAAAAACTTAATATACCAATTAACTCTGCAGATGACTTAGCAAAACAGTCCAAAATAAAGTATGGTATCTCGAAGGGTGGTTCAACAGAAAAGTTTTTCAGTGTATGTTTCACGAAATAATTAAAAAAAAACTTATTATTTTATATTTGAAATTATTAAGGATACTATTTGTTCATTCACCAACAAAAGTAGTAATGTTATTAAAGCCATTGAAGACATTGTTTTGTGTCGCAGTATATATAGTACGATGTTTTATGAACGTAAAAACCCGCTTTTAAAGTATGTATTGTAACACTTGATATTTTATCTAAGTTCAAATACCATAAAATAAGATAAAATGTGACAAATAATTAAGAAATGACTGTAATATTTTTTCGTTCTATGAAGAAATAACATAAAAAATTTGGTGCACACTGAATAACGCGAGTAGCGGGTTATTTAACAGTGTGCATCACATTTTTATGTTATTTCAAAAAGACAGAAAAATATTACAGTCATTTCTTATAATTTAATTCTAAATTCCATTTTAAACCGTAGAAAACCATGAAAAAAACGTTGATGACGTCACGGTCACATGACTAAATTATGTCTATGGGCTGATAACAAAATAACGTCAGCCAATCAGAAGACGCGTTACATCCAAAATTAAATTATTAGCATTTAACATAAAATATAAGCTACAAATTTTTCTGATATTTCAAACATAAACATGATAAATCAGACGCTGGTTATTAATTTTTTCTTATTGCATATATTTTTTTATTTGCGACATCAACGACAGAATAAATTAAATGTATATATGTTTCCGAATAACTTTATATCATCTGACAAATTCCATATTGCAAACAGTTAAATTCATACCTATTATCTTTAAATGTGTTCCTGATGTAATGTACAATGTATTAAATATTGCCATTTAACCATACACAAATAATACAACATTCATTTATATCGTTTCTGATATTCATTGACCTTCTTGACGTTCAATTGCATTTATTTCAGACTTCAAATGTCTCAGTTTATAAACAGATGTGGGAATTTATGGAGGCAACATCACAGACTGCCTTTGTAAACGGTAACCTAGATGGTTGGTACAAAGTCTTAGCAGGAAAAGGGGAATATGCATTTTTACTCGAATCAACTAGCAACGATTATCGAAATCAGCAAAAACCATGTAAAACGATGAAGGTTGGTCATAATCTCAATCAATATGGCATTGGCATAGCAACCAAACAAGGAAGCGAATTAAGGTAATGCACTATATTTAATCAGTTGTTCATAAATGTTTAATATGCACAATTTAGATATGTGACATCCTTTACACAGTCAGAACCACAATACATATAAAACCATAATTTAAATAGCAAATCGGTCATCAATAATAGAAAAGCGTCTCAACTACATGCCGAGCTCCAAATCCTTTATAACTTAAACAAGACATTGACAAATCTAGTAGAAGCAACCAAATGTAGGACATTGTCCGCAAAGATTAACGTTTGTTTATTTTATACGTCTGATGGGATTCCTTTTTAAGGCTGATGTTCCACCACACGTCAGGTCAAACTGAATAACTAGTAAATAAAGAATGTGAAATGGTTGCCTATGAGACAACTATCAATCAAAACCCAAATGACATAGATATCATTAAATTAATTTACAAATGACTAATCTATTGTTTTTTGTAACCATGCCACATACTTATGCCTTTTTCTAAATTCAGAAATATATAGATACAAAAAGTCATGTAGTATCGGTCAAGCATTGTGTGATACTGACCATAAACAAGTCATTCTATCATTTTGAGTTGTTCTTCCTCATTAATATATCAAAAGTTGTTTATGTAAGGACAATCTTGTACTCATTATACTCATCATAGCAAGAAATGTTTTTCTCACTTCATAAATGATAAGGTTTATAAATTTGTTTACTTATGAATATATAACAAGAAGATGTTTTGATCCAAACTAGTATATATTAAATACTTACTTTTGACTTATTTTGGTCGGTTTCGAACCTATAATGGTTTATTTTTTGCATATTGTGACTTGGATTGAGAGTTGTTTAGCATTTATACCTCATCTTCTTATTTCTATTTTATGTTTAAACAGCAATCAACCATATTCAACGCATAATAATGTAGAAACAGTCATCCAGCACTATGATGTTATCTTTTTCTATTAATTTATTGTTACAATCAGTGTTGTTCTTCATAACTACATTTGTAGGCAAAAGAATCTCAGATTATTGTTGTAAAATACCTGGTTGATTTACAACATAACAATACAATTTAAAGCAATTTTTAATCAGGAAATACAAACTGCTTAGGTCTAAATGTGAAATGTTGCTTTATTTCTGCGATCATCTTCCTGTGCTTAAAAGATGGAAGCTAATGAAACACTTTCGTAGGAATGACTTTGGATGTCTAAATTGTTACAACGATTGCAAACGTTCACTTACAATATAAAACTTTTCATTCAATTGAACTGGGAGAAGTCTATTAGACTTAGCAATATTTGATAAATTTTATATTTATTTATCTTCATTGTAAATGAATAATTTCAAATGGCATGATAATGAGGTTTGTGGTCCAAGATGTGAAATAGTGAAATTAAGATATAATAGACTGTATGTATAAATAATACAAATGTAGTCCTATTAAAAATCCTTTCAAAATTAACTTCGTTTGAATTAGAGACAATATTTTTTATCGATATTCAAATCTCATTTAACTTTCTTAAAAAGATACACAATCTATAAAGAAGTAGGTTCAGTAAGACCCCTTTTTGGCCCCAAAATATAGCAGTTTTGCAAAATTGTTAAAATGTAAACCTTTAGTTATTTATTGGACAGTAGAATGCTTCTGCTACATAAATATGGGCTGTTTTTGACAATACAATGCACATATATCCGGTACTAGCACCATTAAGTCATGCTAAATTACTGAAATCCTCATAATTCTAGCATTTTAGTTAATTTTTAGACGGTTTTCGTGTAAAACGAAAGTGGCCGCATTCATGTTCATCCTTAATATTGAAATGTAAGTTGTATTTTATGATAATACATAACATATATAAAGGTTGAGGATGAACACGGATGCGGCCACTTTCATTTTTACCAAAAACCATCTGAAAAGTTACATTTTTCGGCATATTAGGTAGATTTTTCTTGAATCGGATCGTTTTTAATGACTAAATCTGTTAAAATCTTTCACATAAACTAATTAATTCAAATAAAATAGACACTTAAGTGTTTAAAAAGTGGTCAAAATCTTTCGTCAGATGAACCTGAAATTTGAGGCCAAAATCGGTCCTTACCAGACCTACTCCTTTGAGAATCAAGAGTCTGACGATCATTCTGATATAAAAAAAAAATCGATGATTGCGATAACAAAACAGTAGTAAATCAATACATGGAAACATCGTATCAAGAAACTAATTTGGGATTGTGATAAAAAAAGACAACATATGAATGGTCGCTTTCAGAAACATTTTCCATTAACTTATTTAAGGTTTATTTTGGTACGAAGCACGCAGCTGCTTTTAATAGAACGTGGATATACAAGTGGAGTAGCGTTTCAATTGATATTTTCAGACACAATATGATGGGCTTTGATTATGTTACGGTTACCATTGCCAATTCTGAAAAGTTATCACGTTTTCATATAAAGTATAGTTTAAATTCGCACGTCAATATAGACAAAGCGATAAAAAGAAAAACAAAATTACTACAGTTTACTTTACGAAAATTTTAAATAGATATGAACACTCGAATTTTTGTTTGTATTGATAGTTAATGCGTTTATATTGCAGCCGAAAGTTAAACTTAGCTTTACTGGAAATAATAGAAAAAGGTGAACTAATTAATTTAAAACAGAGATGGTGGTACGATAAAGGACAGTGTGGTCAATCAACAGCTGTAAGTTTTTCATAACCATTCAACATTTGGTCCTTATTGGTTATATAGCTTTTCAACTGTCTCGGGTCTTCTACATCTATTCGGCTTTGAGATTTCCTGATAAAAGTAAATCTAAAAATGCACTTCGAACACAGGCAATTTGTTAAGTATTGTTTCCATTTTTTTTTATAAGTAAATGGTATTTGGTATGCAGTTCTATTATTACCACAGTTAACGTTTGTCATGGAACATTGACATGGGGTACATTGACTTTATATGTTTTGCGTACTATACAATTACATATAAATGTATTTTAATTTGAACATTGCATCATCCTTTCCACATAACCGAAACATATCTACCGTGTATACATTGAATACAAGGTATTCTCTAACTTTCATTTGACAAGTAAACAATATTCATAATGTCAATTTGTTATTCAAATAATCATGGAGCAATTATCTTTTAATTTGTATCATGAAAATCAACAAAATGTTCCAAGAGATGTTGGTCCTTTGCAAGCTCACATGCGAATGCCTTCTGTTGATTGTTTATTCTTAACCACATGAAAACGGCAATATGTATCATACGTGTTTTATGAAATAATTATTTTAAATAATTTTTTCAGTCAGTGGGAAAGAAATCTTTATCACTTAGCAATGTTGCTGGAACATTTCACATAGTCATTGGAGGTCTGGTGATAGCAATGATTTTCTCAGCATTGGAGTTTCTATTTCACCATAAGAAGAATCAACGAAAACAAAGCAAGGTAAACAAAGGCAGCAGTAGTATACTGGTGTTCAAAAGTAACAAATCGATTGAGAGAAAACAAATATGGGTTACAAACCAAAACCAAGGGAAACCCTTCAACTGTAACAAAGGAACAACAGTAAAACCGAAAAACGAAAAACAAACGCCAACACACATAGAAAACAACTGCCATATTCTTGCCTAAGTACATGACATTTTCATTTAAAAAAATGTTACTTTGAACCTTGTTTAATTGCAAGCTAAACCTCCCGCTTTACGACAATGTTAAAAAAATGGCTGAACTGACAAAAATACGTGACAAAAATACTGCACACTCATACGCAAGATCATTCATAACAGAGAAATGCAAACACAGATAATATAATAGTCGACACAACATGCAAACCGCAGAACAACAATGAACATATGCAATCAACGATAAACACCACAGGATATCAAACATATTGTCCCGCGTACGAAACTAACATGCTAACTTGAACTTTATACAATTATTCTTACAATATTCGTACAAAACAATTTCATGACAATGATCGATGTTATGAAAAGGCAATCTAGATTATTTGGATAACAAACAATAAGAAATAACAGATTATCTAACCGAAACTATAACAGAAAAATCCTAATTAAAAAATCGTCTATAGTATTTTATATCCTCTCCAACTAAAACGATTATTAGATATCAAAAGTCCTTTTGCTGAAATGCCTCTATTTTAGTTCCTTTACATATTTAAAGCAGTGAATTTGGCTATTTGCTATATTCATACACCAATTGCATTTTTTTTGTGGTGTGTAAATCATGTATATTGAGGAGGCATTATTGTGATATTAATCATACACATGACCTTTCTTATATTATAATGTTCGTGCAATATTCTTGTAATTGAATAGCTACAAATGTTGAACGTTAACTTGCTTTTACAATCGTTAATATGCAATATTTATTTTCCAAATATGTTCCAACGTCATATTTCATAGGTACACGTCAAAACTTTTGTAATGCTTTATTATCTAAATAATATAATCCGTTTGCACACACTTAAATATTGCATTTTATTTTATAATGGCAAACAAGTAATCTAGATAAATATATAATTGGTATTTATCTTTTTAGAACAATGATTTCATTGCTAAAATACTGTGGCCATAAACTGGTCACTATAAAATATTTTCAAATTTGAAACAAAAATATTGTGTTTCAGGTTATTAAAACAAATTTAATAACAGACATGACGGATATTGGACATGTCAACATGGAACGGAAAAACGACGAAACGAAACCATTAAACCCACCTAACATAAATGGTGCAAAAGACAATAAAGGAGTAAGTCACATGCTTTATCCATAAGTTTCAATCATTATTATTGTATTTTTGTTTGTGTTCTGCACACATCCGGATGCATGGCTGCTAAACGCACTAGTTGTGTTTAACAACAATTCAAAGACAATGTTTTAAAAAGACAAATTCCACAAATATTAACAGTTTGAACGTATACATAATTGTCCATTGAACTCATATTTAATTGATTTTGATTGAGAAAACAAAAGCAAACCGAATTAGTCAAAATATATTAACATGTTGACAAAGAAATCAGAGACTTTTTTTTAAGACCATAGATAATCATAAACCTTTCTTATTACACTGGAAAGAGGATAGCAGTAAAGACCAGAAAAGGGTTGTTCCTTAAGAAGAAAAAACAAAATATTATTTAATATTTATAGCATTGTAACAACATTATACAATATGGTGCGCGTTGATCGGCAGAACAATAACGCATTTAAAGGAAACGTTTGTTGTAATTAATTAATATTAAATATTGCAATAATAAATGCCTAAAAAATTGGTAGACAAACAGACATCCATCAAAAGCCAACTCCACGTGTTCGAATCATTCTTGTCGAAAACATGTATTCATCAATTGTTCTTATTTGTACCTTTGTTTCAGATTCAAATAATTTGCTTCGTTTTTTAATTCAAATGCCGAATTGGCATTTATAAATATCATTTCACTCAGTACACACATTTAATTGTAAGAAAGTGTTATGAAAAATTACAAAATGTATGATATTCAATAGCATCCATGCCTTTGTCGGGTAAGTAAAAAGACTATATGTGTAGAGTAGATAAACGTACTTATATTATCAAAATGTATGTAAAGTTATATAACAACATATTTAACACCACGGAATAGAAGGACAGATATATTCACATATCTTTGAGTCCTTGTCCTTTTAAAACATAAACTACAAACTGAAGATATAAAATTTGAGTTATCTCTCTTCTTTCAGTTTTACCATTTAAACTTATTAACTAAAGTATTTAACTAAATATTATGCATGTTACATAAGTAAATCAGCCAAAATATGTAGTATCTCAATTTGCTCCTTCAACAAATTACGACATATGTGTAATTGATCTTTGCTTTTGGATTGGTATACATGTACAACAAGATGATCTCTGAACCGCATTTATCTATATCTTAATCAATCAACATAGTTGTAGATGTTTTTCTGACATATAGAAAGCCCACGGCTACTAGACTGTCTGTACCAGATTTTGTCACTTTCCTCTAAACAAGCTAAACATTCAGATACCTTGTTTCCTAATATACATAAATACGCCTGCAGCTGCCATCCTATTTAAAATGAAGTCAAAGTCTTTTACACGTATGTTCGATGATATAAAAGTATCTTTCATCTCTAATAAACCAGGGAAATGTTTTTATTAAGTCGAAAGTCATATTTTCGTGTAACAGTTAACAAATGTCAAATGAGGACTATATTGTCACAGGGATCTAACGTTCAGTATTGCGCAGATGTACATGTATGTGTGTGCACACCAGAGACAGAAGAAAAAAGACAAATTATTCATTTTAGTGATGATGCTTCATTCAATTTGGTTGCATAGAGATCGATTAATTCAGTATGCAACAAATGGACATAGTCCAGCCATAATATGTTATGGAGTAAACACAGAGGCTCATGAGGATGTATATTGCTTATCTTCCCATATTTGTGGACTATTTTAAGAAACTGGTATCCATTCGTGTGATGTGTTTCAGCTTTCTATTTAGCCATTTGATTAATGACTTTCCGTTTTTAACTTCCCTTAGCGGTATCTTTATACATGTTTATTTGCAAAAGTAAATAAGATTGTTTTATATAGCTGCGATTTATGTGCTGTTATCAGAGCCGGTTGGCAATTTTTAACAATTGACTTCTGTGTTATCTTGATAATATCAACTTTTGAACGTTTCGATATATTTTTCAATGTTTCAAGATATAAGGAAACACTTGAATTGGTCAATAAATCGTTTTTTGAAAGCAAATGACTACTATAGCATGTATAGGGAGTCGTACTTCAATTTTTATCATCTTCTTTTCTTCATTTACATATCTTTCTTATTTTGCTTAAAATTCTTGTTGTGTACCATTTTCTCTATCTGACACCAAATTAAAATAAGGGGGGAGTCGTAAGGGCTTTTACAAAGTAGGTAGAAAATCATCGTTATTGTAAAGCTGTTTTCAGAAAGATGCTTTTTATTTTTTTTTTATTTTTTGACCAATACATTTTACTTTTTAGGGTATGCTAACTGTATTTAAAGAACAGAATAATTCGGTTCGTTGTAATTACCCTTTAGTTTGTGTGTTTTAGTGTGAACAATTTCCTCTTGTATACCATATATTTATGACATGCCTTTGCATACCACCCTTATTCAAAAGGTCCTTAGTTGATACTGTAAATGATTTGTTGTCATACGGCCTATATATTGTTTAGCTTTTCTGTTTATAATCTGTAACGCATACAACGAACAGATATATAGAAGTAATAGTAAAGCTTTAAATATTCATTAAAAATAACGAGTTGGTTTTGTATTGCTTTGTAGATTATAGTGCTAGAAACTGTTTATTTATTTATCTTTGTTTATATAGAATAGGGTATGGACGTACCTTTAAAACTCAATTGTATTGTGTTTATTGTAACTGTATTATTTTGGTTTATCCTAGTTGAAAATTACATGACCTGAAAAAATATTAATGTAAACCAAAACAGATTGATATTAAAATAACTCACAATTATAACATATACATTAAAGTACATTTGATTAAAAAAAAATTGAAAAAAAAGAAACCATAACGGTGATACCCATGATACCTTTATAAACAAATTGACAACATTATCTTCGTAACTGTTAAAATAAACTGTATTTCGTCCAAAACACGGTTTTGGATTGACAACTAAGTTTGTACAATATTTGAGTTCTTTCCAATACCAGGTATAAAACGGCATCTGTTAACCGATTTTTGTATGAATCAATTATCAGATAGTCATCTAGGGACTTTATGTGCATGTATATACATGGTCAGAGGAAATATTAGATTGAAATTAGAGCTACGTATACGCTCTCGCCAAATATACAATTTACTGATCGTTTATTTTCAATATTGAGTCTTAAACCGCATGTATAACATATAATATCAATCCTAAAGATAATTCTGATAAAAAGTATTTTTACACGAACATAAAACTTCAGATTACAAAAATGTTATCAATATTTTTCAGTATCAAACAACAACAACATCGCCTGCAAACCTTATTATGTTCGACTCGATCACAGAAAATGGATCCACAATGCTATGATCAGGAGCATTACGAGTACCTGTAGGAAATATAAAGGGTCAAAGATGTTCATCCATTCGATGACTGGGTCTGTTTATCAACTTTAAACTTTGATTGGTTATTGACAATCAAATGTAACGGGTTGTTTATATGTTACACTGTATAAACAATTCATATTTCGTCTTCACAACAGTTATGCTTATATATGTGCACGAAGATTTAGTTCATCATAATATTGGGAAGTTATTATTTATTGATGACATAGCACAGCTTAACATTACTATTGATTCATGATTTCGACATTTTGTTTAAAAAAACAGTTATAAAATTCAAGTGTCTTGTTTTTATTACAGCCGTCAAACAAAGCTATACAAACGCACAAAATAATACTATTCATATTAAATTGGAACCTGTTAAATTTGACACTTAAAAATTGGAAACTAGTAATGGTTTCAAGAGATACCCTTATTTTAAAAGATAGAGCCTTTTAGATGACGTGAATCAATAACATTGTTCATTGTGATTAAAAATTAGAAAAAGGAAAGAGGAAGATATATCACGTGATAATCCAATTATTAAAACCGGTTAACGACATGACAAAAGGAAACCGACATAAGAAACACAATAGCCGGAGAAAATACACAGATAACTAGATTTAGCTACGCGACCCCACCAAAAACCATGATGAACAAGGTTGCCTCTGAAGGTTCAACACGTTTTTTTTTCCCACCAGTAAAATTAATATTGTAACTTGATATGTTGAAAAGTCATATTAGCGAATTCGGACTAACGTTGTACATACACCATACCATAATCGCGACTGTGTAAATGAATTTCTGTTAGAAGAGAGACAACCTTCTATCCTTGATATATACGTTATATTCTTATTCACATATTGAGTAGAATGAAGATTGTTATATCGCTTCTTGTTTTGCTCTAGTGTGTGGTTTGACACATAATAGCAGATCAACCACTTAATCTGAAAAAAAATCAACTACGACACGAGTGCAATTATCGTTTCTTGAGTCGGTTTCAAAAGTTTGAATTAAAGCATGATATCCGAAGAGAAAGGGTATACTAGACTGTCACCGTTAGAAACATTTGCATTTATAACACATACAGACAAGTGAGTATGCTAAGAATGATGCAATGTCACACTCTTAGAACTACGAGACAATGGCGGTAAAAGAGCCGTCTTTATAATATAGTTACAGATGTATGCAGTTTATAACAAAAAAGATAGTAAAATAAGAATTTTAGGTGTTGGCATTTAAGTTTTCATAAATCCTCGCCTACTGTACTTGCATGTCTAAAAAGATGTAAAGAAGCTCTGCTAAGCAGCATGACATTCATTATCGACAATTAACATTCAATAGACGTCAGCTTTGGTTTAGTGTTGACATTTCCAGAACTGAGGATTATAAAACATCAATATGAGTGATCATGTATTTATATTGTGCAATGTCGTGCAGATAAATACACGAGGCTTGACATGTCTATATTTCCGCGATTGGTGTGTTGGTTGGTGTCAAATGAGCAGTAGAATCTGCTGACCTGTACCGTTATTTCTCTACTGTTCTTTTGTTAGATATGGCGTTGACCGTTTCTTTCCGACATATAATAATAATAAAAAAAGAAGATGTGGTAATGAAACAACTCTACAAGAGACCGAATGCCCAGAAATTGACAGCTATAAGCTATCTTTAGGCCTTCAACAACGAACAAATTCTATACCGCATAGTCAGCCTCAAAAGGCTACGAAAAGACAAATTCAAAACAAATCAAACGGGAAAACTAACGGCCTAATTAATGTACAAAAATAAACAATAATTCCCCCAACTGGGACAGTGATGTAAGTGTACAACATAAGAACGAACTAAAAATATCTGTTGAAAAAAGGCTTCACTCAGCAGATGGATACACATAGAAATACATCTAACAAGAACACAGAGATGACGTGGCCAAGTATTTTTACACCCCAAATGTCACTTGTGTATCTATCAACTCACTTTCTCTACATCTTATTTTTTTGCCGCCGCCTAATATCTTTATATTATTATTTCGGTCAATTTTGTTCTATACTCCAAAGTTATGGTTGAATTCTAACTAGATTATCATAAACATGTGAACAAAGAGTATTCATTATATCTTTTGACCAAATTGATCGATTGCAATTAATTACTTAATTAATAAACAAACTTTGAAGCTAAGCCATCGATCGCAAAATAATCAAAAGTAAACAGTTATCACCATAAACACACATTAAATAAAAAATCTTCGAAATATAGCAATATGGATTTGATATTCATAATGTTGCCTCTGTGTATGACACACACTAAAGTGTTGTAATAAAACATATCTCTATTACCCCTAAAAACAAATATCTTGTTACCTCAAAGGCTTTTTATAAGTACGGTGAATGACGCTTAAATTGTTATCTAAATGTGAAAGAAAGAGTTCAACAAAACAAAACAATAAAAGCTTAGGGTCATTTATATCTGGAGAATGTTATTTTCAACAAAACATAGATATCGGATGTGATATTGTTTTTGCTAATTTACTTACGCATCATTTATTCTGACAGCTCATTCGTTTCCATTAACAACAACAAAGGATGCTCTTTACCAAATACAGATATTAACGACTACCATTCGTGTCGAAGTCGTAAAATTATATACACTATACAGGAGACACGTAACTTGAATTGGTGGCTGGGTAATGGTTTTGATAACATGACTTGCAAGGTTATGAAAAAACTATTGATACCACCAATGAATTTTATCGTAATATGTAATAACTAAAATAATTGGTACGCCAGACATGTGTAAATTCACAAGTACAAAAATATGGATTTCTGCTAGGAAAAGTTCTTTTTTCTCTTACATGTTTATAAATGTTGTAATAAAGAAGGTTAAGGAATCTGATATAAAAAATATTTAAAAAATCTGGCAAAAACATCTATTTCCATAATTGTTATATTAATCATTATGATTACGCAAAGTGTCATACAAAGTCGTCTAATGTGACTTATTATAATAACTAATGGCAATAATCGAAATAAATACATATTGAAAAACTAATATAAATTCAACAATATAACTATGATTTTGCAAAGATGGATATTAGTACTAAACTAACAATGGTAGAATTTCCAGCTCAACTAGATACATTTCTTTACAAATACATGACAGGGTTTTGTATATTAAATGTGTTTAATAGAAGGGCTCACAATAAAAACCCATTAAGCGTGACAGGTTTAGCTATTCGTTACACCAGGTTAAATCTACCAGGTCTGCTTGAGGAAATGTCAGGTATATGACATTTGTTTTCATTTGTTTAATGTGTTTGAGCTTTTGATTTTCCTTTTTGATAAAGGATTTTTCGTTTAAGATTTTCCTTGGAGTTCGGGTTTTTGTTATTTCACTTTGTGGATAACGACTGTCTGTATAAATAGTAATCCACGGAACTCAAAGAAAATGTTGTTGGTCAAAACGTAGACTATTTTGAGATTATCATGTTTTTGAATTAGTTATTCATGTTATTGTAATTAATATTGTTCTTCCAAAAGAATAAAACAAAGTGCTCTTTATTCCTGTTTTGTTAAAACAAAAGGCTATGTTTGATGAAACTAAGTTTCTTTAAATGAATCTAGATACGTAAACATACAAGTTTTTCATACTTTAGAAATTTATCAATCTAAAAAATGCACAATTTTGTAAAACCGATAGTTGAATATGCATCATCGCAATATTTATGACAGCCATCCTTTACTCTCGACCGAAAGGTGGTCAGATATTTAGAAATATGTTAATTTGAACAATTGACGACCTAGTTTTATATCATTTGTATAATAACAAGATATAAAAACTGTCGCCATTATTTTTTCTGCAAACGATCCTTTTGATATAGGACAATCTTACTAGTTAGCAGCATATTTAATAGTAGGTAGTTAGTTGTATCCTAACACAACCACGACAAAATCAAGTGAAATCAAGCATTCGGATTTAGAGATATATGTTAATTTTATTGACTGATGGAAAACCAGCAGGCATATCTTAATTGATTTAATGTAATATTCTTATAAACTGCGCAACTAAAATTTTACTTCGATTAAAGTCATGCAACAAGCGAAGAATGCATTCAGAAGTTTGATCAGATTACGCGTTAAATAAAACAAGATGATTGAATTTAACAAAAATATCAAAGCATTTGTTCACTGAAAGTGACATTAATCGTATGCTTTCCATCTTCCTTCTCCTAATGGCTTGTACAATACTTGATTAAGTAGTACTAATATAGAACTCCATTTATTTCTTGTCCTAATTAAGTATCTTTTTATTAGGATTCTGTTGCATATTCTGTGAAATTGAAAAACTATATTGAATTGGCAAACCATATCGAGGTTCTTAATTCAGCATGATATGATAAATATAGTCAAGACTTGCTTTGTATACTTATATACAAGAACTAACCATAATATGAAATAAACATTTTACATATTTCGTGTGTTTAAAAGACAATAACAATCAAAACCAAGGAGTAAACAAAGACTAAAAAAAAAAAAAACAAGGGACATTTACATCAACAGTTATAAATAAGAAATAAGAAACAACACGAACTTCACTAAAAATCGGGAGTGAAATCAGGTGCTCCGGAAGAGTAAGCATTTCCTGCACCGTATACGGCACCCGTCGTGTTATTTCTATGTTCAGTTCGGTAATGATGAAAGGTTAATATGACTGAGGAAGAATAGCAGATGTGATTTTTGACACACTTTTGTCACAATTGCCAATCAGCTTATGATGGCGACCGTAAAATTTCTTGAGTGATGACCTTAATTTGATTGATTCATAGCCCTATCTTAGCAACTTTTGAGAAAGTAGTATTCCACGTTCAACAAAATCAACGTATTTGAGCTAGCTCTAGAGTAACGTATCAATTGAGACACATATACTCCTTATGCTGGTTCCGCAGGGATGTTGCTACACAGAAATGAAAAGTTGACTATAGGAAAATTAAAATCATCTTGTTTGTCATAAATTTCGGTATTTAACCAACCATCAGTAGTCATTTCGAGAAAAAGGTCTAAAAATGAAGCAGATTTATCTGTGTCGGTAGTATCTTTAATTTCAAGCTCACTTGGATATATTAAATGTAAGTGATCACTGAATCTATAATTATTAAGAGACAGTACATCATCAATATACAGAAAGGTGAAATTAAAAGACTTGGCTAATTTCTTTTCTCTTTTTTTTTTTCCAAGTAAAATATCTTTTATTACAAATCTGCTGTTTTAACAATTTACTCGGATTACAGCGTTAGTCCGAGTATCCCTGTTATTAGTTACTGAATTTCCAGGGAAAAGCTCAGTAAAGTATACTAAATTATTCAAGTGTTAATTATATAATATATACATTCTTTTAAATACAGTGTATACATATTAAAAATAAAATTTCATGGTATAAATCACGTGTTTACGGAACATCAATTTGCATTCCGAATTTGTATTCAATTTCCCATGTTTATAATCATTGACACAGTTAATTATTTGTACTTGACCTTTTGTGCTGGATTAGTTACCGTTGTCCGAAAGCTAGTGCAAAAGGAAGCACATGTTTGTTGTGAAAATAAATTGTAGGATTAGATAAAACTTGTTTGGTAAGTAATATTATATACTATTCGTTAGCAATTTTGTCATAGAGACAAAATAAATGTATCTAGAGTGAAAAAGTTTAAATGTATCTGGAAATATAATAGAAAGAATAAAGATTTTAACATGTGATTTAGCCAACATACACACAGAGACATATATACACATATATGTCTCTGATACACACAATTACTTGAGGATATTTGGTGTAAAAACAATCAGTGTTGAATTATAATCATTTTAGTTTTTAAAAAGTATAATAAATAAAGTGTCTTGTTTTGTTTGTTTATACATACAAAAAATGAAAAAACAACAACTACAACATACATACATGTACAAATATAAAGTCTAGCATAGCTTTTCATTTTCACTCAAAATACATTTCAATTACATATATTTTTGAATATTTTTAAGCATCTTACTTATTGTTTTATTTCTATACTCCATCAAATAATATCTGTATTTATATTCTTGTTTAAATATTTCATAAACATTAACTTGATTTATCTTATTATTTGAAATACAATTGCATTTATGTAAAGTGAATAAGATGACTGTCAAGAGATAATTAATATCATTTAATGAGTCCTCTTCTATTTTATATCCTACTACTAAGTGTTTTAAAGTAACTATATGTTCACCAATATGAAGCTTATTTAATAAAATACAAATTTTATTCCAAAAAACTTTAAAATAAGTACATTCCATGAAATTGTGTTGATAAGTATCTGGTACCCCACACACTGAACACAAATTGGTGTGCTTAATTTTCCATGTGAAAAGATGTGTACCTACAGGTAATATATAATGTAATAATTTCCATCGAATCATTTTTTATTTATTATCTTCTAAATAATTGAAAATAAAATTTAATGTGTATTTAATTTTTGGTTGATTTTTATCTATATTTAGTTCTTTCCGCCATTTTGTAAACCCTATAGGAATTTCTTTACTTACATTTGATAGAATTACATAAATATCTTTATTATTAATTTTTTGTAAATCATATATAATTGCGCCTTGTTTTAAAGATAGTTGTTTTTTACACTTAACAATAGTTTTTAATGAGTTCTGTTTTTGTAATATATCTTTCCAATGATTTGGCATACTCTTTCTTATTTGTATTATTTCAGCAATCCAATTTCTTTTACATTTTAACTTATTGAGTATTTTTTCTTTTGATATTCTACCTTTGTCATCAATTATGTCATTTACATAGATTATGTTGTCTTTTATCCAATGATTAAAAACTAAACTGTGCCCATTTAGCTTTATGTATTTATTACCCCATATAATTTGTTGTCTGATGGTTCTAAAGTTTTCTGGATTGTTAGTTTGACCACCGCCATATCTTACCCAAGTTTTAAGTATTTCAAAGTAAAAATCAGGGATGTTGTTGTTTTTTTTATTTATTGATTTTAAATTATCCAGATTCATGTGAAATATTAAAAAATTTGATCCATATTGATTAAAGTATAATGTGGGAATAATTTTCCAATTTGACTGTTCACCTTCTATTAATCTTTTCACCCATTTAATTTTTATTGCATCAATAAATTTGTCAATATCTATCATTCCAAGACCTCCCTCAGTTTTTTTCATGTTAATTGTTTTTCTTTTAATTTTTTCTTTTTTATGGTCCTAAATGAATTCATAAATCATTTTTTTAAACTTAAATAGAGAATCTTTGTCGATATCAGTTACAGAAGCTAGATATGTTATATTTGGTATAACTAGAGATTTCACAACAGTTACTTTTCCGATCATTGTTAACTTTCTTTTTTTCCATGAGTTAAGAATTTTTTCAGATTTGTGAAGTTGTTTTTCTATGTTTAAATTCATACATTGAGATTTATTATATCCAAAGTGAATACCTAAGCTTTTAACAGTCTCTTTGCTCCAGTTAATATTCTCAAAATTGTCCTGAATGTGTTTTAATTTACCGAAACCTAATCCTTCAGTTTTATTTCGATTTAAAATAAGTCCTGATAAAGAGCCAAATACTTCAATTATATTAAGTGACTGAGAGATTTCATCTTTAGAGTAGAGAAACAATGTAGTATCATCAGCTAACTGGCTTATTATAAGGCTGTGTGTTTTTCCATCTAACTTTATATTTATTCCCTTAAGATTATTGTCGTTTCTTATTCTACAGGCTAATATTTCGACTGCAAAGACAAATAAAATGGCGCTTAACGGACATCCTTGACGAATTCCTCTAAAAATTTTCAGTGGGCTTGAAATCCATCCATTATTAGAGATGCATGCCTTGATATCTGCATACAAGGTTTTGACCCATCTTAACATAGAATTTTCAATACCAAATTTTGTTAGTGATTGATACATGAATTCCCACTCTAGGGAATCAAAGGCTTTGGAGAAATCTAGAAATAGTATAGCTCCATCTATTTTTAACTTTTCTGCATGATCTATAATGTCTTGTATCTGACGTATATTAAAACCTATATAACGGTTTTTAATGTATCCATTTTGGTCACTGTGGATAATTTTTGACATCAGAGGTTTTAATCTTTGGGCTAATGTATATGCAATAATTTTAACATCAACATTCAAAAGTGTAATTGGTCTGTAATTACCTAATTCAGTGGGGTCTCCTTTTTTAAATATTAAAGAAATTAGGCCTATTTTTTGTGATTCAGATAACATTCCTTTTTTATAGCAATAATTAAAGCTTTGAATTGCATAATTCTTTAATTTGTCCCAAAATTCTCTATAAAACTCTACTGAAAGTCCGTCTAGGCCTGGGGATTTATTTAATTTCATTTGAAAAATTGATTTTGTACATTCTTCTGTTGTTAGAAGTCCATTTAGAGAATTGCTTTCCTCTTTACTTAATGATTGTTTAATATTTGTATCCTTAATATATGTGTTTATAAAATTTTTATCTGGTTTAGTACTAGTGTAAAGTTTTTCATAATATTTCTTTTCTAAATTTAGTATTTCTGATTGTTTTGTAATTATCTCCCCTTTCTCGTTTTTTAAATTGATTATATTTTTTCTTGTTTGTCTACTTTTCTCTAATCCTAGAAAAAATTTAGAATTCTTTTCCCCTTCTTCTATCCATTTTATCCTTGAACGTATCTGTGCGCCTTTTGCTTTATAACTATAAAGAGATTCTATCTCACTTTCTAATAAATTGATTTCATTCTTTTCCACTTCACTTAATTTATTATTATTATTTCTTTCCTGTAATGTTTGAAGTTTTTTTTCCAAATTTTGAATTTCATTTTTCCTTTGCCTAGATTTATTTTTGCAAAACTGTATTTTCTCCTTTCTGTACAAGCCCTTGGATAAATTCTGCTTCAAAGGAATTCAAAAACAAATCTGCAAGTAGAGGAGCGCAATTAGTACCCATTTTGATTCCAATAGTCTGTTGGAAGACCAAACCTCCAAATTCAACAAATATTTTGTCAATTAAAAAGTCCGACATGGCAGTGATATCCTTTTCGGTGTATTTTTTCCTTGACTCTGTGTGATTTTTCACAAAGTAAGCTGAATTTCTGCCCAAAACTAGATATTTAAAACGTCTAGTGCCCTTTTTATTTAAGAAACATAAGATGACGAGTTCTTTCAGTCGAGCTTTAAGTTTAGTATGTGATGACGAGTTCTTTCAGTCGAGCTTTAAGTTTAGTATGTGATGACGAGTTCTTTCAGTCGAGCTTTAAGTTTAGTATGTGGAATAGTGGTATAAAGAATGGAAAAATCAAAGGTTTTAATGTTGGTACAATGTTTTAATGATTGAGATTGTAAATTCACCAATAACTCTTTTGAATTTTTCAGTATCCTAATCTGATTAACACCACTTCTTGAATATGCCGTTTCGGAATATTTCTGAAGTCCTTCTTTGACTTCAGTGAGTATGACAGTAAGAACTTTAAAAAGGGGTTTAGTGGCACACTTTGAAGAACCTGCAATATACTTTTCCTCATAAGGATTCTTGTGAAGCTTAGGAATCCAATATAAGGATGGAAGATCCTGGTCTTCATGCTTTGGATAAACACCAAAGGAGATTAAAACCGATTTTTGGTTTTCCAGGATCTCCTGCTTCGTAAGCGTACTTAGTGTATATGTAGGATTTCCAAGTGTGTTATTTATCCCGAGTTCCTTAATCAGGCAGTCAATGTAGTGTTTCTTGCAAGCAAAAACAATATTCCTTCAGGCTTTGTCAGCTGGAACGACAACATATTTGTCATGGAGGCAAGACAACTCCTCTATGACCTGAGGGTCTTTAAAGATAAGTATAGACAATATATAAAGTCCTTGAAGAAGAAAACCAGCAAAAATACAAGTTTATAATTTATGTTGTAAAACAAAAAACCCTCCAATCAAAATAATGGATAGTTTGTATGACTAATACTCATATTCCATACCAAAACAATGTATATTGTAATCTTGTTTTGCCGATTTCAAGTTATATTATCCCTGGCAAACATATCGACGTCAAATGTTACTGCACATGTTACCTCCGAAAATAACATTAGGGAAATGTTACAACTGTGTATACCTCCTTTGAAAACAGTACATTAAGCCATTCAACGAAGAAGAAAAGGTAAGAAAACTACTAAAATGTTTTTCTGTTCATATTTATATGGAATACAATGTATTTGGCGTCGTCTTGTCATTTTAAACAGATGCATAATGTTACCGGTGAAGAAAATATTACAAACCTGGTATCTTTAATAAGATTATCTGAAAGCAACGTATTTACGTGATTTGTTTATTAATATGTTTCTAAGCAAGCGATGGCTCGTATCTATATATGTTCATGTATCATCAATATGTATAATATTAAGGCTAACATCATATGAAAGTATGTTTAAGAAACTTTCTACAAAACAACGTCAATGAACTTCCTTAATTTCGTTAAATATGTTTCCCCTTTTGTTTTAAATATTTACGTCTATTCGACTTTGATATATAATGTTTTATATGTCAAATAGCTGCAAATTGTTCAAATGAAATAATTCTTTAATTTTGGATCCCCAATGCTCTTCAACTTTGTACTTGTTTGGCTTTATAAATATTTCTATATGAGCGTCACTGATGAGTTTTATGTAGACGAAACGCGCGTCTGGCGTACAAAATTATAATCCTGGTACCTTTGATAGCTATTTGGCAAAGTAACGCTATTTGTTTGTAAAAAAACAATTTCAAAAGAGAAACAGATTATTTTTCTGCCGTTTCCACTTATTCGTGTATAGGTGTGAACAAGGAAGTTACTAAAATCATTTCAGTTTCTTTCAGATTGATAATTTATCTTCGTATACAAAATCTTATTCTGTCTTCATATCTTTAATTGAATCAATGTTGTATGTGAAAATTTACAGATAATTGCGGAAACGATAAGTGATAAAAGTTGCTGCATTTGGTATAGAGTTGCAAATACTATTTAAATTTCTTAAACAGCCTCGCTTTACCGATGGAATCACTGGTTTAAATGTAAAAAGAATAATTTATATCATTCATAGACAACAGGCTCCGTAGAGTTTCTCTTTAAAATAAGAATACATCAATACGTTTTCTGTGTATGATATTGTGTTTCAACTGTTGCATGTGTATGTCGCCACTAATACTATACTAAGAAAAGAAATCAAATTATACCTTTAAACATCTGCCTAGTACATTTAAGATTCTGCAACTATTAAATATAGATTGTTCGAGGATCGATAAGAAATGGGATAAACATAATAAACTAACGATTTCTAATTAGCCTGCACTGCAATGCACTCTGACATTATTTAGAAGAAGATACAATTCTCAAAAGTACCATCAAAATTGAGACGATACATTTTTTTATGTTTCATAACAAGACATTGATAATAAGTGTAAGGCACATGGTTTAAATCTAACTTGAATTTAAATTGTACTTATCATTTAAATGGGTTAATATCATTAATGCGTGTTAAAGCGATGATCACAATTTTAATATGTCAACAAAGAAGCGTTGTGCAATGATATTTAATATAATATAATGAAGAAACCAAATATTGAATGATTTCATGTTTGGAAATTACTGAAATGACAAGGATGTTAATTGTGAAAAAAGAATAAGTCCACTGAAGAAGTCGTATTAAAAATCAAAGTTTTTTCTTCTTCAAAAATGGAATAACATGGTACATGTACCCCGAGCATTTCACATTTTGTCTGAAATAATAACATGTGGGGACATTTTGAAATATAGAGAAACAGACTAAGCCCCGCCAAAAAAAAAAAACCAGGAAAAACCACGATAACAATTAAAAAAAAGCTTCCATTGAGAAATTTAAACCCAAACAAATTCGGGGGTGATCTCGATACAAACCATCATGCATACTCAAGTTAGATATATAAGAAACAGAGAAATGAGAGAAAATGTTAATAGTCCCATCTACCTGAAATGAATCGCGAACAATTACCAAAATAGATAAAACCATAAAGATTGGCAAATGGATTGTTCGTACATGAATCAAAAGATCTTTCGTGACATACAAGAAGTTAAATGTTTTAATTTATTGACTTGAAAAGCATGTCACAAAAATTGCATTTAATGGAGTGATAAAAAAGTAACTAGATCAATATAGCATGCGTTTTTCTGATTTGATTTCAAAATGTTATTGCATTGATAAAGACACTCCAATTGCGACTTGTGTCGTCTCATTTTTGTCTCATTTATTAAGTAAAGACAAAAATCTGGTAAAAGATGTTTTTTTTTAAATTTTGTAATCGAATATTCAATATTAACCGTAGTAATAAATACTCATGTAGAGCATATGTGTTTCAATCATTTTAATATTCGTTATGCGCATGGACTATATATTGCTTGACGATTGTGATTCTTCTTTTGTAGCATTGCATATTTCTGTTATGTAATCACCGTCTTCAATGCAACAAACGGATGTTCAAAGTTTATCAAATATGTTAAAAAAACACAGTAAGCAGCAACAAACATTCTTTGATTGAACATTGCTACACAAACACAATAACTATATGTCTGGCATTTAATACTGGTTTCAAAACTGATTCACACACAGGCTCATTCTTTGTATCTGGTCGTTGCAGGTATAAATAAATACTTCGGCCTGCACAATGTCATTTTATCTAAGTAAAACAAAATATCATTGATGTCTTTGGTGTAAAAAAGAAAATTCCAGCACATAACAATTTTATTCCAAGTGTTGTTTTTGTATGATATAATGTACTAATCTTTGTCCACTGTGTTTCCGAGACAATAAGGTCATATTTACTTCAAATACAGTAGAAATTTAGAGTAACAAAAAGGAAGTATGCGATTTAATAATGATGTTGATATGTATAACACAGCTGTTGAGAATGTGTATATGAGAAATAAATCAGAAACAATGCATTAAACAAAATCAAAATGTAAAAACTTTTTCGTTCAAAGGCACCAATGCTACGAAATCAATCTGTTTATAAAGAAAACTTTAGAAAATATTGATTCATTGAAATGTAATTGTTAAAGAAAATAAATATAAGTTAATTTTTAACTAAACTTTTTTCTTAGGATTTTGTACCCAAGAAATAGATTCCGTAAGGTGTAAAAATTTTGTGCTTTTGTGTCCTAGGTGCTCTTTTACCTCGTACTTCATTTGCCCCGAACACGTTTTTGATGCATAAGCCACGTGATGTAGTTTACTACTAGTCAACCAAAGTTGTTGACACATTACTACTGGAATAAGTATAAGGAATGATTGTGATAGATCAAAAGTCATACTTCCCGTATACGATAATGTAATGGTACAATTTTTTACTGACATTCAGTTCATATTGTAAATTTGGATATGTATGATTGCTCGTTTCGAAGCTGAGACATTTCCACATATATCGTTAAATTTTCGGGGCATGAAGTGAGATTCATTTTGTCGTAAATAAGCACATTCCGACAATCCTTTGATGATTCGGATCCTTGTGGTAAATCATTGTTTTCACTATATAAGTTCTTTGATAATTTTATACTTTGCGGGTGCTGGATGTTTTCACTGTAATGAGGAGTCATTGATAGCCTTAAGGTGTTATATGGTCTTTAGTAAGGTTGTTGTCTCTCTAATATATTCCTCATTTCCATTCTGAATCTTATGTAATAAATTCACAGATTTTACACATCTATTATGTTGGCCTCTACTCTTCTTTCCATGCAAATTAACTCAAAATTTTTAGCTCAGTCACTGGTTAAAAAAGGAACATGACCAATATTACTGCACAGCGATTTGTTGTTTACCCACAACTTTAGTTTCCCAATTTGTGGCGCATTATGAGTATTGGCGAATATAGACAAACGGAGGAGATCATATTCCTGTTGCAGTACTTTGAAAATTATCAATTTTTGTTTCCAGAATTCGAAAAAAAATTGATAAAATTGGAAAAGGAAATGGGGAATGTGTCAAATCGACAACAACCCGACCATAGAGCAGACATCAGACGCTGTTAAAAGATTTAGCTAATTATTGGCACTTGGTGTGTTCTGAACAAAACTACCAATCAGTCTAAAAACTGGTTCATATTTAAAATGAAAATTCGTATCGTTAAATATATAATCAGGTTATCAAGTAAAATTATGATCTGAAGAAATGAAATCCACATTTGATGTTTTCAGTCAACTTATTGTAAAGCTCATACTGGTTTGTAATCGTCTATGATATTATACGTCAAGTAGTCAGAGTTTTGAACGATAAACTGTTTTATTAGATAAAAAGAACTTAATTAACCCAACATTTTTCATTTGTTAGTGGATTACCAAATTGTTTTTTTTTTAAATTTACACAATTATAGCACATGACAAGTAATTAAATCAGACTACATAATTTGTGTTTAAGAACAATAAATTCTCCGAAAATTTGCGTAATCTAGCTTAACATCGAGTGAACAGAAGGATACTAAACATTGATTAATACTTTCAGAGCACGGAGTGAAGAACATAAAAAATAATTGTCATGTGTAATAGTGTTGTTTTTGAACATGTGAACTGATTATTTGTACTAATTAGATTTTTTATGACCGAATATTGAAAACATCAGATATTGTAGGAATTGTAACACAAATAATATTTTGTTTTATAACAAACTATTTACGAGAAAATGTTTCGCATGTGCTGCAATAGTTGTTTTGCTGTAGAAAGTTTTTGAGAAATATATTATAAAAAATCTATATTTAGAAATTGCTACCAGTTCAAACTAGACAAGAAGGAAAACCGGTTAAGATTATAGCCTTGTTTTCAATTACCCTAGCATATGCATTATATATTATGTATAAGTGCAGTTCATTCATTTGTAATATTTCATTTCTCTTTGCAGCTCTAAATATTTTTATTTGGGCGTCACTGATTATTCTTATTTAGATGAAATGCACGTCTGCATGGTGCACCAAATAAAGAGTCTAGTATGTTTAAGAGTTTATTGAATGGTTCTTATTATCATTATCTTCAATAGAAGGAGAGAAGAATACCATTAGAAATATAAATCATTAATAATAAGAAGACAACATCAATGTTTTATTAACGTTTACGCTGATAAAAAACAAGATTGTAGGCAATTAATGATTTTAACATATGTCGCAATAATCTTCGTGTTTTAAATTTGAAAATTTTACTGACTTTAGTGTATAAATTTTGTATTACACGTGACACAATTTATGAATTTGGTGCTTCCGAACCGCTTTGTGGGATTCCGTTCATCTGGAACAGCAGGATTCTTGTTTATTAAGATTCAAATAAAAAATGGTCAGCTTCGGTTTGTTTTCATTTCCCAGGCGACTTATCTCTCTTTATTATATCGTTCTTTCACATTTAATCTATTGATTTAATTTACTGCCAATGGCCTTATGGTGTAATTAAAACAACAGAGAAAGTAGAATCATAAAGGTATACAACGCATTAAAACTAGTTACTTATAATTATCATTATGTATTTATCGCTGATTTTGCAACACACGGAAGATATGCCTGAGGTAAAAAAAAATCAAATTCAAAACCGTTATACAAATTATTTAAAGATTTGATGAACCAAAAAGAGTCCTTAAAATGGACCTTCCTGGATACACCAAAACATAGATTCTCTTGAATTGACAAAAAAGTAAAATCACAAAAAAAACTGAACTAGTACAATTCAAAATGGAAAGTACCTAATCAAATGTCAAAATCAAAAGCTCAAACATTTCACACGAATTCGAATGAATAACAACTGTCATGTTCCTCACTTGATACAGGCATTTCCTTCATAATATATCGTGTGAAAATGCCAATATACATACCATATGTCCAACCTACTAGCCTGCATGCTTAAATTTATTTCAGATTCCTTGGATATGAATTGTTTGTTGTCAATATTGTTATTTTGAACTATATATGTCGCTACAATTTATTTCTGGTTCCAATTTTGTTTTGTATTCTAAATCAAGCTCCCTGGTTCGCCTATTATTTCTTCATAAAAAACAATAACAACAAAAACGACGTATTCTGTATTCAAGAACAGTAACAAAAAGAAGTTACAACATAACCGTGTGTAATATCTGGGTCATCACTATGAAATTTAGAACTTGTAATGTAACACGGTTGAATAGAATAAAATTTAGTATTATTCATGTGTAACTATGTCGTTTTTATTACTTGTTAGCCTATTATTTGTAACGGAAACAAGCTAAAAGGGAGGACGAACATGCTAGCATCTACAATTTCTACACATGCGTAACGTACGTGTCCTGATTTTTCCATTAAACATATCAAATTTACAGAAAATGTGAAAATTATCTAAGAATGTGACAAAATACAACGTTCACCGTTTTTCCATCACACAGCAGCAGCTATGATCTGATGGAAAATCGTTTTCACAATGTGACCACGGAATAGACATTATGCATTATATATGAAGTTTGTTTTTGATGAATGTATACTAATCTGTAACTGCCAACTTCAGAGTTCAAATTATCCAATTGGCAAGCTGTATGGGTATGGTCTCGCAAGTAAAACAATAAAACAAATGCTACGTGATTCTTGTTTGTTAATAATAAAATCAGAACTTGTCATCTACATACTCTAGGTTTTGATTTTCAATGGCTATTTTAAACCAATTTAATAAAATTGTATTTCTTCAGAACATTCATTGATTGAAGATGTACTAAGAAGGTAGGTCGATTGTCATGTAATGACTCATAATGCAATCGGAACAAACGTAATAATAATACTTTTTAAGTATGTATAAAAAATGTATTTTCATCAAATTCTGTTATAATTTATCAATTATAAATGTTAACATCGGTAAATGTTATCAACACATGAATATGTATTAGCTTCGGGTGAGACTTCTATCAATATACTTAGATTGATCGAAAACATTATGTATGAACCTCATAACAAATAAGAATGGCAAACGAACTAAACTTCAAAGACAATTCATCACTAAAACTCCCTTTACAGATGGCAAACTCAAAACCTCAAATACGTGACACGAATAGAAAACAACCGTCCTGTGTCTGTTTTGTAGCTATATGTTCACCTCTCACTTTAATGGCCGACGATTAAAAAAGGCCTTAATTGGATGATATTATTTTTACAAAGTATATTTGTTTAATATACTGACCTATGGTATATTTGACAGATAAACCTTTTTTGACTTTTAAACTTACAACACGTTTTAAAATGAATTTACAACAATTACTACACAATGGATGTTCGAAACAAAAGGAAGATTACAGAATACTAGTATTTGTTATCTCCACGTCACTGGGTAAACAAAGGGACAATAAAGTTTGATTTACAACTCATAAGGGTATAGGTTGAAATAATAAAGTATCGTGCTTTTCTGTCGTTTAATTGGCGTCTGGGCTGACTATGCGATGGATTTCACAATAAAGGCAAAAGTATAACAGTAAATGTTAAAGATTATAACAGTACCTTTAAAGGTTTTAGGTACCGGTAGATGTTAAATGATTACGTTCGTACAAACAAAACAGTTCAGAAGAATTAAATCGTACGTGTTGGTCTTACATGTTTTTGTTGTTTTTCTTAAACTGTTCTACATCTCACAGCGGTATACCACTGTTGTCTTTATTTATTCATCCCTTATTTATTGATTTTGTATTTACATTGTGGCATAGATCAAATTTGTTCGTTCAGTGAATGTTTGCTTGTGAAAGTATTTCTTTTTATTATGTTTAAAGGTTGGTACCTACTTATACGTTCAAACCCGCTGCATTTGTTTGCAAATATTCTTAGTCGGGAATGTTAGATTCGGTAGTTGTGGTTTGTTGGTGTGTTTATGGTTCTTTTAATACATATTAGATCCTTGTTTTCCCCGTTTGATTGGTTTTACACTGTGTAATTGTTGCGTTCTTTATAGCTTGCTGTTCGGTGTGAGCCATGGCTAAATGTTGGAGACCGTACTTTGACTTATAATGGTTTGACTTTTAGAAATTGTGACTTGAATTAAGAGTTGCCACATTGGATTACATACCACATCTTCTTATATCTATGGTTGCAATAGTTGAAATGAATTATAAACTCAAAAGCTTTCAACAAATTTATTGATGAAATAAATATTGTACGCTTCAATTTATTTCATAAATGTTTAAAAAAAGACACAAAATGCAAAACAAGGTGAAGGATGGTATAAAAGCCATCACATAAGATGTGTTTATTAAAATGGTTTTTAGGAAGAAGCTCTTCTGTGCGACCAGCATACATTATTTACATCATGGTATCAATGATGGGTTGATTGAAAAAAAATTAGTACAAATATATTTCTAATGTTTTTCCGATTTAAACATTTGTACTGATATCAAAATCCTCAACTACGGCTAAAAATCAACAAATGGTATGCCGCAAGTGATCTTATAAAAGCTTATGTCTGAATAATCTTAAAAAAATTGTGAGACATAACAAACGTGTGTCTTATATCCTTTCGTGTTCAGGTCCAGTAATTAAGGAAACTACTAGAATGACAACATAACGCTGTAAGATAATGACAAAACGCTACCAAATTATGTTTATCTGTCCAAGAAATAGACATTCTGCATTATATTAGAAGATTTCTTGACGAGTTCTATATATGAAAATGTCAACTTGAGAGTTTCAATTATCCCATAGGACAATGGTATTGATTTGTGAATGATATAATTTAGTAACAGTGTGTTTCTTGTTTGTTAAGATTCAAATCAGATATTGTCAGAAACTAAAGGTTTAGACTTCCCAGTTTATTTATACTATTATTATTATAAGTCCAGCAATAATATCTATATAATAAGTTCCCATTCGTGTTCTAGGAAACATATAAGAATTAAGATATAAAAATGATTAAAAAGATTTATGAAATGAAAAGAAATAACCAATATTGATTTTATCCAATTTTATAACTTTTTAGTCTTAAATGAACGAATGTCGTACATGAACGGTAAAGCAATATACCTATGTTTATCTGCTGAATTTTATACAATAAACATAGGTATACCTAAAACTAAAGATCTCTTATAGATTAACCCTTAAAATGATTGTTATTTATTACAAAATTGTTTAACTTGTTTGAAAAAATTACTTGCCTTCTATGACAATGTTATCCATGCAGTACTTCGACACATAGATTAAAGAACGTTACGCCTATACATCCGTTATACAGTAACACAAACAATCTTGAACACAAAAAAAAAGATATATAGACATCTTCAAACGTTCTTTATCAATATATATCTATTAGTATATAAGTAAACAATAGCCAACCTCCAAATCATCTTTAAGGTATAAAAGCTTTAACTAAATTCAAAAGACACTGTACTAAATCTGTCATTGAAATCAATTTCCTTTAATGCCAAGACAAAGTATACAGTGTTAACAGAAAGGCAAAAGATACCAACAGGACATTCAATCTCATAAGTCGAAAATGAACTGATAACGACATGTCTAATTACCATAAAGACTATCAGACAAACAAAAGTACAATAAATACAACAAAGAAAACTAAAGACTGATCAGCACGAACCTAACTAACACATACGGGTAATCGCAGGTGCTCTAGAAGGGAAAGAAGGTCCTTTTCGACATAAGGGATACATCTAGTTGCTCATGTTAGTATAACCAGGAAATAAGTCATATTCCGTGGGTCATTTTATATTATTCAGGTCTCAGACAGGGTAGATAATGTCACATTCCCGGCTTAGAATTTATATCTCCTGAACCAAAGGCGAGGGGGATATCAGCTCTAAGTCGAAAATGTCACAGTATATACCCTGTCTGAGACCTGAATTACACATATATCACGGATTACCCCTGACTTAATGTTATTTTTCAGTGCAGGTATTTGTTGAAAATTCACACTGCAGCATGTATATTCATTACATATTTATTATTTCTTTAATATTTTGAGTAATCCATTTAAATGCACCTTTTTATCTTGACAATTTTTTTCCGTTCAAAAAAGCTTCAATAAAGTTTTTAGATGTCATATTTTGTGTTTGTATGTGTGTGTGGCTTTGTTTTTTACAACACATATATTGAAAAACTCAACCTGATATGTTCTACATACGTAAAAGATTTTCTAATTTGCTGTGAACATAATTTTATCGTGTTTGTAATAATTTATAATAACAATTTTAACATTATTTGAATTTTAGTATTAAAAGTATAAATTGCGTGATTTTGTATTAAAAAATGTTTTAGTGACTGAAGCACGTCATTATTGTCCCTCTGTGAGCCTCTGACATTCCTTAGTGTTCTGTATAGCTTTTGGCTACGTCACATAGAAACCGGTGTTATGATGACGTTTTTGAAGTTGCAATTGGGGATAAAAACGTCGTATATACCCCGGCAGTTTCCTGAATATATACTGAAATCTCTGTGTTGTTGACCAATCACAAACCTCGACACATTTGTAATCCGTAATATTATCTACTGTATAAGGTCGATATCAGAATCCATTGATCTGAAATACTATGCATATGGATTCATTACTATTGTTTGTTACACCAATTATCGTTGATTTCGTTGATACGGGAAAACCAAGATTTTGAAAGGTTTAACAAAGTACAAATTTTCTATAGACTTGTACGCGATCTTCGGGAAAACGACGAAGTTACATATCCACGAAAATTCAATTTTTCATCTTTCTACAAAAATTTGAGACGCGCGAAAAAAATGCATTCACAGAAATTATGTCGACCTCCAGCTCAAACAAATACAATTTCGAAATCAGTATCAATACGCAAGAAACAGAGAGAAAGTAATTTGATTGGCTGTTGATATTAGGGTTTCTAGCTTTTAAGTTTCATATATTTTAAATATATCTGTGGAATATCACTCTTCTGTCTGATATTTTTGTCTACATTTTCATAAATAGTTGTACATGGAACTGTAAACGGTTCAAATACTTCATAAGAATATACTTCATTATATGATATTGAGATATAACTTACGACAACCCGACTTTTGATAGGCACATGAATATACATAAGTCTGTTTTGTTCAAAAATACCATTTTCGTTAAAATTGTATACGTAAAGTAACATCTAGCCGATTGAAAAGCTAAATAAAGGTACAGTTGATCAACGTAGAGAAAAAATACTTTTTTTTTTAAATTATTGAAACATGTATTAGTATATTAGACACAATTTTTTTCGATACTTGTATTAAAAATTTATTTTTAATCATAGCTCCTGACAAAATTATGTGAAAAGTAAACCCAAAGCAGAAAAATAAAAACAAACAACCAAAATATATGCATTGATAGGAAATAGGGAATGTTTTAAATGGACAACTACTCAACCAAAGATCAGAAAACAGCAATCATAAATCTTATATCATTTTGAAGGGGAATCGTAGGAGTCGTGACGATTTACAGCTGAACATTGATGAAGACTATTGTAACCGATAACCCCAATGTGACTTTTAAATAATACCTGAATAAACAAAAAAACAATAATAACTACAAAATGCGTGTTCGAAAACAAAATATAGTTTTCAGAAACCTTTATATCTGTATTGCACTGAGAGAACAAGAGGATAATACAGATTGATTTACAACAGGTAAGGGAATAGATCTAAGATTATAAAATAGAGTTTTTCGTGTTAACGTTATTCTGTCATTTAATTGACGTCGAGGCTGATCATTTTTTGTCATATCACAACAAACCAGCAAAAGTATAATCATTAATGTTGGAAAAGTCTTCATAGTTGGAAACAGTTGTTAATGGTTAAGGTTGTACTTCGTTCTTGCTGCAAAATAGATTAAACAAAACAGTTATGAATTAAAGAATGGTATTATGTAATTCATCAACGATTTTTTATCATTTAATATATTTCATAAGGGTTTGATACTCTCCGTTCAATAATTTGTTGATGCGTTTGAACAAATTAGACTACAAAAGCTGTAAAATCATATACTTATTATGACTTAAAATAATTTTTTTTTATTTTTTAGTATTGGACAATTTGCAATTATTTGCCAATTAATTCTTTCGGCAACAAATCAACATAAGGCATGCCACATGTGATTTTAGAAAGCTGTTTGCATAATCCTAGGAATAATATGAGACTTTGCAAACGCATGCCTTAAATTCTTTCGTGTCTAGTTCCAGTAATGACAATACGCCTTCAAATTATGCTTATCTGACCACGAAGTAGACATTCTACTTTACATAAGAAGATTTCGTGATGAAATTTATATAAGAAACTAACAACTTTAGAGTTTCAGTTATCCAATTGAATACTATTATTGATTTGTGATTGATAATTTTAAAACAGTGTGTTTATTGTTAGTTGAGATCCAAATCTGTAGTTGTCAGTAACAGTTCAATCCAGGTTTTTTATTTAACTTTCCTTGTTTATTTTTACCTCCATCTTCATTTTATTACTTAACAGTCAATTTTTTTGACAATCATGCTATGGATTAAAAAAAACATAACTATAAGGGTAAAGAATAATGAGATATATGAAAAGTTATTGAAAAAATGTATAAAACTAAACGAAATGACAATATTTTCTCTCTCAATTTATAATTTTTCAATCTTTTAGCCATAATGCGTCTGTATATCTGTGGAATATTTAAGTATAATATTACTAACCTTGATACAATGAAACCAGAACAAATATGATTAGAATAAATGAAATTAAATCACAGTTATAAAACTGCTTTATTTGTGTTTGCATACTTTCAATTACTGTAAATTAAAAAGTTAATGCGAGGTTTTTATCAATGCGAATGAATAATATGACTGAATGAATATCGCAATAAAATGAATTCGCATTCTAATACATTGAATTGATGTGGTTCATAACTGTTTTACGTTTCTCGTTTTTTCTATAGATTACACCGTTGGTTTTTCCATTTGAATGGTTCTATACTTGATTTTTTAGCCCTTTAGGGCTTGCTGTTCTGTGTGAGCGAAGGCTCCGTGTTGAAGATTGTGCTTTGACCTATAATGGTTTTCTTTTATAAATTTTGACGTGGATGGAGAGTTGTCACATTGGCACTTATACTAAATCTTCTAAAAAAGTATGATTGTAATACATTCAACTGCATGCAGAATTTAATGAAATAGCTAAAATGAATCTCGCATTTCAGTCCATTCAACAAAATTTGCAATAATAAATGCACCCAATAAAACTATGTACTAATTAGTATCATTTTATTAAGTTAAGGATAATCAACACATATGTGATACAACAATCCCATTTTGACGTCTTCACACATTTTTCAACAATCAGCAACCTGCTTATCTGGAAATCATCCGAAGTGTAAACAAGCTTTGACTATACACAGAAAGACTATCAAAGAAATATCGTGAACAACTTATTCCCCTCACTCTCACCAAAGATTCTAGATTAATAATTGTGTACGCCGGGTACGCGTTTGTCTACAAAATAACATTTGGACTTTGAACAGGCACATGTACATATATGTTTAACACTGTGTGTTTGTAAATCTTATTCCCATTTGTATCTAGATACATGTAGTAACAATCAACACATAGAAGAGGTAACATACAGTTAATCAATATTGAAAAGAAACTTTTGAAAAGAGGGACGAAAGATACCAGAGGGTTAGTCAAACTCATAATTGGAATATAAACTGACAAAATAAAAAGACAAACAGACAAATAATAGTACATAAGACATATCATAGTAAACTAAAGACTAAGCAACATTAGCCACAACCAAAAGCTGGGGGTGATCTCAGGTGCTCAATCGTTTCCCTCAGTTTTAGTTTGTTACCCCAATTTTTTTTTTTGTCCATGGATTTATGAGTTTAAACAGTGGTATACTACTGTTGCCTTTATTTGATACCAGTATATAAGATACAGCATATTCTTTTATCAAAACTTGTAAAAGCGATATATAGTTTATCGAAAACATTTAAAAAAGAGCTCCAGACTCGACTAGTTGTAAATGAATACAAAAAACAACAACAACAGACAACAACAGACAACTAAAAACAAACAAATACAAATATTCAGTGATGACTTTTTATAAATGATATAAAAAGTGTTTTTGACTGGACAGTTGTACACAAAAGATACTGTGTGCATGTACATATAACGAGATTTGTTCATCTGGAGCGAACTTTTATATCAGTGCCTTTGTCCAAAAGCAGATTATTCCATCGTAGTTAATGTCATGTTCACATGTTTCAATTGTACACACACAGAATTTGAATGCTTTACGTTTTAACCTACATATTAAAGTTGGACCTTTTTATTGCTTTATATAATGTGTTGAATTGATCACATTGTTGGGTAAAGCTATTGTACTTTTCGGTTTTTTTCCCTAGAATGCATATCCAATACTATTTTTTAATATAATAAGATTTCTAGCATAATGTATCTTATTCAAAAAGTTTGTAAATTTCAAACAAAACGTATTGATCATTAATGATTACAAAAATAGCTATATTTATATTAAGAAACTAATTTTGAATCATGAGATATAAAAAGTAGCAATTTTAATGAAAGAAATTTTTGGTATACAGCGTACTTAATGGATAATTGTCTATGTTTGACCTTTATAAACAGCGTGCCTAGACTGACGACTGCTGGCTTAATCAATCACAAATTGACATCGTGCTAACACATACATCAGAGTAAGTTATTTATGGTTTTCCAATCTCGAGCTTTTTTTCAAACAATTCACGTTGTATTTATGATAGCCTTTTTTATTTTGTTCAAAAATAGTGATTATGATGTTTTTGCGGGAATTAATAAGTAGGAATTATAAATATCAAAATAAGATCCAAAAAAATTCTACCATACCTTGCTACGTGATCAATACATCGAAAAGAAACAAATGTGTTTTAACACTTCAATGATTTGTTAAACAGTAACTGCATCAATATGTCATGTCATCACAGACCCAGTGGTTGTAGAAGCTCACAACAAATACCTGGATTATAATTTAGTACACCATCCCTATATGCGCATTTCCTTTGCATAAAAAACCAATAACGCTGGAAAAATCCAGTACAAAACAGATGGGAAAAAGTCGTAGAGCATACAAAACAAAAATTCTATCAATGTCAGGGGTAGGAAACCATTCGACATTTCGTTATTATAAAATGACCGTATGCATATCTCATTTGGTATTTTTGACTATTATGCTTGTTTTCTATGTTGTGTCATGTGTACTAATATTTGTCTGTTTGTATTTTTCTTTTTATCCTTGGCGTTGTCAGTTTATCATCGATCTATGAGTTTGAATGTCCCTCTGGTATCTTTCGCCTCTCTTTTATCAAACTCGGTGACTAAAATCATAAAAATGTTCCTCTGTTTTGTTTGAATTTGTTTTTATGTCTATAAGGACTGGTTGTTGGTTGATGGTGAAGTTTGATTTTAGTGATTACTCTTTAAAATAATTAAACATATTGTTTTAGCCAATTATTTGGAAATGTTTGGTTCTCAATACTCCTAAACTTTGTACTTGTTTGGCTTTCTAAATATTTTGATCTGAGAATCACTAATGAGTGTTATGTAGACGAAACGCGCGTTTGGCACGTATTAAATTATATATATATTCTTTTTATTTATTTAAAGAATGCAATCATAACTATTTTATTGCTAAGATTAAAGGAAACCCGATTTGAATACGGATTCATCGTAACTCGTTGTAAGAGCATATCATGTTTATTAGATTGAGATAAAAGAATATTAACTGATAGAAAAACAGAATAAACTATCTTAGTTTAAAAGGAGTGTTTGGTGCAAGCAAACATGATTAACCCCGCAACATTCTGTACGTACATGTCACAAGAAAGGAGCATGTAGTTCAATGGTTGACATTGGATAATATATTTTGTTTCGTAGATTTGACTTGTTTTAATATAGGCCGTAAGTTTTCTTAATAAAGTTGTTTCACATTTTTGCGTCGGACCTTTATAGCAAGCTACTTATTATCGGTTTTTCTTATTATTGAAGACCGTATCATTGCTTATAACTGATTTCTGTCACGTCATTTGAACTTTTATGGCAATCATTCCACGTCTTTTATTTTCAAAGTGTTAATCGAGATAGAGCTAACAAAAAATATGAAGATCCCCATTCTTACTCTCATTAATAAATGTTTAGATAAGTCAAAAAGGTACAATGTATGATTGGCACGAGTGTAGTCTCCTTTTCAATGTAACCAATCGGAAATAAAAATGTTAATACGAATTCAAAGAAGTATATTTCTACAACCGTAAAACACAATATATATTTTAATACCTAATACAATAAAATCTCTGTTTTCGACCATTACAGAAACTAAAAGATTTGATTTTAAATCAAGTTTTCTAAAAAGTACCAGTGTTATTGCGAAAAATTGAAACTTTCCATAGACTCATATTGGTCAATCTATACAAGTGCTTGTTAGTTCTATTGTCCCAACCATGAACACAATCACAACTGTTATTTTCTGTTTAGTTTATTCACTTGGACCACTATTAAATATCTTCTAAGAAAAATCCATCAATCATTGATAAATTTACCTGAGTGAAAAAAAATCTACTTAATAGATGAAAATACATGTTTTACAGATTATAATTGTAAATTATTATACTTCAATTGTCTAGTCTAAGTTATGCGTTGAGTGCACCTCCTTTTTGCATGCATGATATCATCATATTGGTGTTAAAAGAAGTGAGTTGGTATATTTTACGACACAATGTCTCACAATCCATTCCTTGTCAACCTGTGGTCAGACTTTGTGTGCGTGTTCTGCTGACGTATGTTTTGTGTAAGCTAAGTAGTGCATAAAGACGTTCAGATAGTTATCAAAGGTACCAGGATTATAATTTAATACGCCAGACGCGCATTTCGTCTACAGGAGACTCATCAGTGACGCTCAGATCAAAAATTAAAAAGCCAAACAAGTAAAAGTTGAATAGCATTAAGGACCGAAAATTTCAAAACATTGTGCCAAATACGGCTAAGGTAATCTACTCCTGGGATAAGAACATCCTTAGTTGTTTACAAAAATGCAATGTTATAATTACTCAACAAACTAAATATAATACATATACACAATCAGACAGAGATTCCTGGGTGAATCTGGAACAAAACACGCAACAGGCTGAACACAACAGGTAGCTTTTATGTTTATGTTAATTTTGTAAAATGCTTCTATTTGCAATTAACTTCACCAGACTCTGTTATTTGTTTTAAAAAAAACATAAAATCAAATCAGGTTATATGTTCTTGCAATGATAAAATTTATGTGTATCTAGATTCAGGAATCACCCAAACTTATTTTATATTCTATCTTGTTACGCTCATTATAGTTTTAAATACATACATCAGATTCCTTACAGTTCCAAAAGTAAAGTTGATTACACTTTTTAATCTCAAGGATTGATTTTGGTAAGGATTTTGAAAATAATCACGTGATAGATAAAACATGTTTTAAGGATGTTACAAAAATAGATTTGAGTGTAATATGTGAGTATACAACACAACTAAAAAAATGTAAAACTGTATTTTTCCCTAATGGTTGCGTCAGTTTCTTTCGTCAAGAAATACGAAAAAACGTGTTTATTTTAATGTTGCTTATCAAACAATTTGTATATATGTCGATGTTATCTACTCTAGTATGTTCGTAATGCTTTATATGCCTACTTAGTCTAGCAAATATCCAAGGCAACTTTATATCATAGCTATCAAACTAAATTTGTCATTCCACTTAACTTTGGTAGAAGCACAACGCAATGAAAACAGATCAGTAACTAATTTCCACTAATTGGTACAAATTGTTTTTACTGTGTGACTGTTAAATCTAATTTGATAAGCTCCGAGAATAGAATGAACCCAATAAATATAAAAAGAGGATCGTAATTACATTAGGAGGCAATACTATCCAATATTGACCGTTTCTAACCTGTAAATAACGTGTCAGTAGGGTTTAGTATTCGTCATTTCTTACTTAGATTTCCTAGTCTATATGGATAGCTATAAAATGATTCCACATTAATATTTTGTTCCTGTATCGATTGCGGTATAAGCACTTCGTCACATTACAGTTATAGATGTTCGGCAGACATCAGTGTTTATCATTGTTTGTACAGAGACTCTCTCCGGAGAATAAAAGAGCTCATCTTTTTGTACATTCTGTTTCTTCGATCGGGACATTCTCGTGATGTTTTCATTGATCTTATTAACCAAATACAAGTTTGTTCAATTTTAAACAGCGGAGATGTTTGATAAGGCTTTAGCAGTTTTACTATGGGTTTTGGTGCAGAGTTTGGATGAATCAGTATCTAGTTTTCAAAAACAGACTTGTTCCGTGTTAAATTCAACTATCCATGACGGTAAGTCATCTTTTTTTTTTTTATTAAACTCTTTTTTTTCACAAAGTATAGGAATATCATTAAAGGAAACTATTTTCTTGTTTAAGTTAAACTTTATTCATTAAAAAAGATAAGTTGTTCTCTACAGCTTAGAAATTGAATAACTACTAAGCTAAATTGATTGATCACATTATTGTTGACGATAACCGGATTTAGTGGGATTCACATCAAAATCATCACATGTTACTGTACAGTCGAAAATGTTAGGCAGTAAAATCCGTCCCACGTGTACACTTTCATAAATTTGTGACAGTTCCACCAAGTGTTACCTATCTAAATATCATTTTATACTTATCTTATTATTTTACCTATTGTAAGTATAGGTATGCACTGGTTCTTTCTAACGTGTCCACTTCGCTTGCGTGATTAAAGTAATATATATGTATATAAGCTATTTCATAGCTATACTTATAAAGCCATTACTGTAATTTGGTAGCTATATCTTTACTGAAGCATTTGTGTGTAAACTAATATCTTCTGGAATCTTCCGAATCAACCAAACATTGTATTAGACTCAGTGAAATATTGAATTAACAGTCATCAATTTTAAAACTAGATTCATTTTCATTAACTTGACATATTCAATTTATCTTACAACTACGAATGATAAGGAATTGGGCTTAAATGGTATAATTTATCTTTATTTTACAAAATTACTAAACTAATGGTGCTTGGTACGGAATGTGTCATTTATTTCTGAAGGTTTTCCTGCCAAAACGTAAGAAAATAACATATTACCGTTGGTAAATTTTACATCATTTATAAATTGCATAATTCATTAAAGTGTGTCACATTGCTGAAGCTTTACTGCAAGGATCCTGGCTTTTAATGGGTTACAGCCAACATTATAAAAATTTGGTTTCTGTTAAATCAATGTGATTATTTTGTTGAAGCAGCAGAATTGTCAACTTGACTTAGCCACATTAAAATCAAATTTACGGTCATTAGTTGGTGTAATACCTTTACAATTGTGAGAGTTCTCCGTTTATCATATTTAATTTAAAACTAATTAGAGTGTTTCTCACAAGACCTGTTAAGACATTATCTGAACAATATAATTTTGACTTACAGCTAAAGAAATTGTTTGAATACTAGTCCACTGCGATGCCTCTGTTAACGGCTAAAACGGGGTATGATTACGAGGGTCGGACTAGAAATTTAATAATTTATTTCTTTTAGTGTTTTTTAATTAACCATGAGTAGGCTTAAAGTTTGTACAGATTTCCAAAATATTTTGGCCTAACCATGACATACAGCAAGGGGTTTCCAAAGGGAATATTTGCATCGTTTGACTATATATGGACAGGTTATGTCCCCCAACGGTAATATAAGTATGACAACACTTCTGAAGGTAATCTAATAATTTCGTAACCACGGTTTAACTTTCCTCGTACAATATACCAAAAGGATTTCTAATCATCGTTTATATCATTTTTAGAAATGGTTGGAGAGACTTGCTCTCAGAAGAAACATGTTGTTAAAAGAGTAAAGAGAGCAAATAAAGTAAATGGGAGAGCACTGGTTATTCCAATCGGTATGTATTGAACACATGATTACAGAATCAAACTTCCACGTCCGCTCTTAGTTTTCGTTATGTATTTTTGGTTTGTATCGATCTATAATTGTTTACAATTAAATATACAGTGTGACTTGGGTGGAAAGTCTCTTTGGCACACAAACCACATCTCTTGATTTATATCAACATACTTGGCATCCATTCTTATTAGAATATTGATTTCAATTTTCATGTAACAACTGTATATTACATTTGTTTTACAAACACCTTTCAAGAGCTCAGAACGTGTATTATCCCGATGAAAACAACACATTATTTCACAATTTCATACACGTAGTTCTAATTACAGTGTTACCTTCTAATCCGACAACTGAGTATTACAATATCCTGCTTTAACCAGCACATTTTTCTGGTCCCAAAATATGCCTTTCTTTGCAGAAAAAAGCCTGAGTATTCTTACACCCTGCTTGTTTTAACATTTTGTCTGGTCAACCAGTGTGTCGGATTATGCAATTTACACTGTACAAGTATCGTAGTCACTCGTAATCATTTCACATATAAAAAAAACATACTAGCAATTCATTATTTCTATGTAGAGATTTATTGCTCAGAAATGACTCATTGAATGCGACAATTGAGATAATATGAATATAAATTAGGACACAAGAGAATTGATACTGTCATGAAGAATAAACAGATCGTGAACAAGTTCATTATCTTTAAACAAAGCTGAAAATTTTTGTGCAAAATCTATTCAAGATTATTAGATTTTAACAACTCTTAGCAGTTTCGTAAAGATAACATTAAAATCCGGCAGCATTCCTTAGCAATTATTTTTTCTTAAACGCTTCAATATTTCATCTTTGATTGATATCCCTGTTTTCTTTCTTTGTTTTTTTTTTTATCTAATCTAAGATTAAAAGGATTTTTTGTTTTAAATTGACCCTTTCAACCCGTTGCTTTTTCTGTGACACTGGTATAATTTTCTGCAAGCATACCCTATCAAACTAATGTTATTTTCTGTGACACTAAGATTCTTACAGGCGAACCATTTCAAACTGATGTCCTTAACGTACTGTAAAATTGCAGTAAACTGTTCACAATGTTTCTGTTACGGTAATTTTTTTTGCAAAGAATTACAGTACTAATAGATTTCACAAAAAAAAACAAAAAACTCACAATCTAGTTATTGAAAACACTTTAAAATTGCTGCTGGGTTTTTCAATAGCATGAGCCCGAATTCGAATCACGGCGAGGAAAGAACAAAACAGATTTTAAATTGTTGTGCTATAGCTATAACAGATTATGTACACTTTAGCACATAAACAAATGTCAGCAGTTTTTATGGCATGCTTTTACATAGAGTTTATATACAATTAAGATTACAAGGAAGCAAATCCAAAGACAAAACACATAAACAAAGTTTTGATGAAATATGTTGAATTCTCAACTATTTTTGCAATCTTATTCAAATGAAGATTTTAAAAAAAAGAAATCATTAATTTGTGCATCAATGTGTTATGTAGATTTTAACGCCTGCATTATTAACTACATGTAAATTTACAGGAACCATATTTAATTCGGACGATGTTCAGATAAGGTCAGCATTCCGTTTGGCTTTAAGTCACTTCTCTACAAAAAGTGTCAACTACAAACTTAACCAATCAATCAGTATCATAGAGGTATCGGACAATTTTAAATTAGCTTCGTCATGTAAGTATTTCTTTTCGTACTTTTTTCTTCTTCTTGTATTTTTTCCATTTCCGTTAATTGTTTGAAGTGTCGTTTGTACTGCGTGACATTTATGAGTGTTGTTGCAATCAGAAAGTCGTATCTCACAGCTGATGTCAACACAGTGAGTGATCTATGTGCTGTTCGAATGGCTCAAACAGATCTTTTCGGAAATAAATTATTCAGCTAATGAAAAATTAAATCAAACATACTCATAAATATGTTAGTTTGAATCATGCGGGCGGACAAAACATATTCTTTCTGCATAAAACGTTATTAAATCCTGAAATCTATTTGTGATTTAGGACTCGATTGGAGTATACATAATACTTTATTTAAGATCTGGAAGTATCATAATGTATAAGCAACAAAATTTACACCCTTCTTAGAAAAATTCATTTTCAATGCAAAACTCAAATGATTAATATAACTATATTTCTTTTAATTTACCATTCTTTTTTTATTGCTTTGAAATTTTTTTTCTTTGGTATTAACCAAAGCAACATTTCAAAATTGAAATACCTATATTACTATATGAGGAGGCCGGTTTTTGTGTATCGCTTCTCCGTCTTCCTGATCAATCAGCCAATATGGTTTCTACAATAAAGATAGTGTGCACAGTGATATGGTATCATCACGTATATATATTCATGTTATCACTAAGTTAGTAATTGAATAATTTGAAAAACCGAATAATTTCTGGATTTCTTGTCTGTCATTATATTCTGTTTCGGATTGTTTTTGGCGTACTCATCGTCTACCTAAAATATTATAGACGTATATGAGAACTCCATGTACATGATCCCATCTAACATAGGTCTTACAAACACTGACGATGAATATTTGAATCACGAGAATAGTTGATACTCTGGCTTAAATGCAATCTGAAATTATTATTTTTTTTTTATTAAGAGTTGGAAATAATTTTTTGTGAAGTGTTCTCAAGTGTTACGAATAAGGTGTTTGTAACAAAATTATTCATTATTTTTAAAGAAAACTATCATATCTGATAATTTAGATTAAAAACAAATAACAAATTGTTAGTAACGGTTAGTAGCAATAATGGCGATGAAGGGATAATTAAAATTGACATTTGCTAAGATGTGTGCAAACAACGTAGCAAAGAATTGTTGTTTGTAAAACTATAAGGACGAAATAAATTAAAGATATATATATAAAATTGAGAATGGAAATGGGGAATGTGTCAAAGAGACAACAACCCGACCATAGAAAAAACAACAGCAGAAGGTCACCAACAGGTCTTCAATGTAGCGAGACATTCCCGCACCCGGAGGCGTCCTTCAGCTGGCCCCTAAACAAATATATACTAGTCAGTGATAATGAACGCCATACTAATTTCCGAATTGCACACAAGAAACTAAAATTTAAAAAGAAATACAAGACAAGCAAAGGCCAGAGGCTCCTGACTTGGGACAGGCGCAAAAATGCGGCGGGGTTAAACATGTTCTCAACCCTCCCCCTATACCTCTAGCCAATGTAGAAAAGTAAATGCATAACAATACGCACATTTAAAATTCAATTCAAGAGAAGTCCGAGTCTGATGTCAGAAGATGTAACCAAAGAAAATAAACAAAATGACAATAATACATAAATAACAACAGACTACTAGCAGTTAACTATATGTATATTTACCTCAAACCTTTTGATATTTATAAGAATAAGTTTAAATATTTGTTACTTGGACGAACCTGTCAACATGATTTAGGTGCATTATGACCAATACTTAACCAGGAAGAGACGACTGTCTTTCATCATAATATCAGTGACACAGTCTTGTTCCTGACCACATGTACAGTATCTAAATTATCACTGCTAACCGTTAGACTTGATCCGACTTTTCACATTAATATTTCCGGAAATGTATCCTCTACAGACCATCAATCATTTATGTGTGACAGACTAGAAATTAGTTATGGTAAAAATAGCTCAAAGTTGTCACAAGGATTCTTTAACCTTTTATTATTGGATTATCTATTTTCGATGCTGTTTTTTTACAATGACGTTATTAGCCAAAATTGTCCGGGTACGAGTTGTGTCTAAATTAAACAAATGTGTGTATACTACATAATTATGGAGAGTGCTATATGGAAGTTTTCTTTGACATTTCGTTCTCAGTTTACGTTCTTAGTCGATAAAGAGAAACGAAACCTTTTAAAATAGAAAAAAAACCAAAATGACAAAAAGCCACATAGCCCTCGGTACAGTATTGTTGAAAGCTGTACAGCGCTGTAGATTTTTTAACCCTATCGTTTTCTTCTTTGGAAAAAGGAAAAATAGACTGATATTCAGTAATTGACGTTTGATGATGTGGTTTTCGTTTTTTACAAAGATGAGACTGTTGGTTTTTCCGTTTCAATGGTTTTACACTAGTAATTTTTGGGCCTTTTATAGCTTGCCGTTCGATGTGAGCCAAGGCTCCATGTTGAAGACCGTACTTTGACCTATATTGGTTTACTTTTACAATTGTGACTTGAATGGAGAGTTGGCATACAACATCTTTTTATATCTATGTATCGATGATGGTGCAGTAAAAACAAGTTGTACCGATTTTCTTACTTGTGCAACACATGTATGTTTGTAAGCAATACCTCTGTTTGTACAGTATACTGACTAAAACATAACAACTTGACTATAATTGAAATGATAAGCTATCATACATATAACTTTCCAAAATTTTTTCTATGCATTACTCAGATAATTAAACAAATTACAAACAAGATCTCCGATATTGATAGATTATAGAAAAACAATATTTGTCACGATTTTACCATTTGAAAGAAAACTGAGAACGCTTTTGAAAGCATTTTATTGACATTTTCTCAAATCAATCCGTAACTTTTTACACTTAGAAGGAATTTGAACGAAAAGATAAATAAATGCTCTAACACTCTTGTTATTGCTGACGTATTTTAAATCCGTTAAGTATAACTATATTCTTATGAAAACTTTGCAAATCTCTACATATCACTTTCAGGCAGATGCTAATGTACAGTCCGACTACCAATATAAATGAGCTGTCTGACTTTTGCTAATTGAATTATTGAGCAATAATGCATTAGTGTTGTCGCGTATTAAGTATTTGTTTGTTTGCAGTAAGTCTTATAGAAATTCGAATGTAATCGAATATAATTTTTATATACTGGTACATGATTTGATAATTTCAAAGGAACACAAAAAGGAATTTTAGTCGTTCTACTTGACACATACGTTACACAATAGTTTATACCTTCAAAATTGTATAGTCCTAGGATTGCAAAATGTTCTACATCTATCCAATTTACCAAGCAGCATTCAAAACGGTCTTCATATTATATTTTAAACTACAATCAAATAGGGTTATTTTCGATCAAATGTGGATACTGAACATTTATAGAGATTCGTCCTAGTGCTTGTAAAATAATTTCATTTCTTAGTGCATTGCATAAAATGTTTGACCTTTCAACCTTTTATATATACGCACTATTTCATTATGTCTGTTAATAAAGTGATAATGATAGTAAAACAAATTAGCGACTATCACATTTAGAACAGTACAGTCTATTAATTAAAGATTATACGTATACGGAAATAATACAGCAAATGAATGAGATTGCTTTATTTCCTGCGTACGTAGCGCTTTCCTGGATTTACCTACAACAGAAGCGCTCACCCTTTAATATTTGAAATTCAAGTGAATATATTACGATCATATCACAAAAAGAGTTATATGGCCGAAAGAGACATACAAATAACCGTACCCATAGCAACTATTACTACAGGATCATCCATCTGTGTAATGGATATTTCAAAAATTGGGAATGGAAAAGGGAAATGTGTAAAAGAGATAACAACCCGACCAAATAGCAGATAACAGCTGAAGGCCACCAATGGGTCTTCAATGTAACAAGTAACTCCTGCACCCGGAAGCGTCAAACTAAACTCAAAATTTTACACAAGAAACTAAAATTAAAAATCATACAAGACTTACAAAAGCCAGAGGTTCCTGACTTTGCAATTGGACAGGTGCAAAATTGCGGCGAGGTTAATAAGTTTAGTTTATTAAGATTAAGTTTATCAAGATACATGGTAGGTTTGTATTATTTGTTATTAGCTTCAAAGTGTTGACCAGCTAACGAAAAGTACTCTTAGATCTATGTCTGTCAGTAGGGTTATTATTAGTTATGTGCGTGCCTTGCACTTGTGTGTTGACTTGACTTATCATTGATATGTTCATAAGGATAAATTAATTGTTAATAAAACTTTGAATATTTGAAATACTAAGGCTTTTCTACCTCATGAATATATTACCTTAGCTGTATTTGGCAAAACTTTTAGGAATTTTGGTCCTCAATGCTCTTCAACTTTGTAATGTTTTTTGGCCTTTTAAACATTTTTTTATTCGAGCTTCACTAATGAGTCTTTTGTAGATGACACGCGCGTCTAGCGTTAGTGTACATTTTAGTCCTGGTATATATGATGAGTTTATTTGTATCGGTTAGTTGAATTAAGCCCTTTTCAACTGATTTTTATAGTTTGTTATTGTGTTGCAATATTTCACAATTTTTTCAGTTTAGTATCTCACAAAACCACATTTTATACATTTTAATGTTCATAACTACTTTTGTATCATACATTTATATCGAATTAATCATACATTTATATCGAAGAAATAATAAGTAAATTAAAGAAGCAAAATTAACTTACATTGCATTTCAATAAAGCAAAAAAGTGTATTAATTGTACAATGTCATTTCAAATATATCCATCACCTCATTATTCTATATCACTGAGTGTGTAATTCCTGTTTAATTTTGTTTTTTTGAAATCCTGACATAAGGTTTGCAGTTTTTAGGTTTTTGTACGTAAAAAAACTTACTGTGATTAAATGGGTTAAGAAAAAAAGACGAAAATACAAACACAAAACACAAAAATAAATCAGAATAGATACTTACCAGTACACTTGATTACAATTTGATTGGATTGGAACTTAATTTAAACAGAGAAGAATAAGGGAGAAAAAAATCGATGTTATTCAATTAGAAAAAACGAAGAAAATAATGAGCGGTTAATCAAGAATATATCTGGAACTCAATTAAAATCAAAACACGCCAGACGGCACAGTGTTTTAATCGTTCTGTGTAATTCAAATAAGAAATGGTACTACGCATTGTGCGAAAGTAATCCTGTGAAACAGAGACAAGCCGATATTGGACAGTTAAACTTACTCTTGTGCACTCTTTAAGAGCTATCATTTTCTAAAATGTAATAACAAGGTAATAATTACTTATTGTCAGTTTAGATTGGACGAATTGATCGTACCTCTATCAATATAGCAAAAACAATTGATTCTCAATTGCAAATATACATCTTCAGAAATATCCGATGGATGTGTAAAAGACAATAGCTAAAGCCGATAGGCATTCTTCAGACAAGATATACTGATATTGATATTCTACGAAAAGGACAAAGATGTATAATAAAAAAGCAAAGGATATTCATCTATCATTTACATCAACCCAGGCGCTAGTGCGTCAGTTATTATTTTATTTGAATCAAACATTTTAATGATATAATTCCTTGGGTTTATTGTACTTTAGATAAGGTTGAAAGTCCTGAGGTAAAGTTAATTCCAGACGAATTTACTGTAACATTTGGATTTGATGCTTCAAGAAACTAAAGCAGATGTTATTGAATTGAAACGTTTACATGTTTTGTATTAATTAGCATTCTTGGTGATATTTATTTCAGTTTTTAGTGTTTGTCTATTCGTCGTTTTTAGTTTTTGCCATTGCGTTTTCAGTTTGGTATCGACTAATGAATTTAAATATCCCTTTGGTATGATCTGCCTCTCATTTTCGTGTCGATCACATTGTATCATTACCATACATTTATATTGGTATGATCTGCCTCTCATTTTCAGAAAACCTGTCGATCACATTGTATCATTACCATACATTTATATTGGTATGATCTGCCTCTCATTTTCGGAAAACCTGTCGATCACATTGTATCATTACCATACATTTATATTGGTATGACCTGCCTCTCATTTTCGGAAAACCTGTCGATCACATTGTATCATTACCATACATTTATATTGTAAGAGTTCTGCCTTCTGCTAAGCCAGTTTATATAAACTAATATATACCTAACGTTACATACATACAAATAGAATTAAAATTAGATGTTGGGTATAACATCTTAATACGACAGCAACCCAATGTAACAAAAATACAGAGAACATCCTCAAAACAGTATTTTTGTTTTAAGGATCTTCTCAAAGATATTTTAAAACAAAAATGTGACTATTTTGTTCGTTATGTAACATCTAACCGGTTTTTTTCCTCTATATTAACCTGTTTCAGGTAACTCATTATGTAGTCCTTTATAAATTGCTATATCATATTGGAATTGGTTATTGTTAAAGGCCCTGCTCTGTAATTGTTTAATTTATGGTTCTATAGTATATAAACTTTTGTTTTATTTACAGTCATATAACATCTCTTTGATTTTATTATTTCTCTAAACATGAATGAAATATTTGCAATTATACATAAAGCAAACAAAAATAATTCAAACCTTATTTTTATATCGAAGGTTGAAATATCTTTTTACACTGGAGTTAATTTTTAACTCACCTAGCCAAATTAAACTTCTAGACAGTGATAGAGTAAACTTTCCCTCACATTTTCTCTATTTAGGAAGTTACAGTACCAGAGAAATCAATGAAATAGCATCATGTGATATAGAGCTGTTAATTCTTATTCTTATATGTACTTTGCAATCTATAGACTTAGTAATTATGAATTTTGATAAAATAGTGAAAATACTTTAAAAAAAACATAGACGCGAATTTTATGCAAATTGAAAAATTTCTTCAGTTGGAGTCTTTTGTACATTAGCTATATAAAGGAGGCGTTCATACAATTTATGTTGTACGCTGCTAGTTAATATCTGTATACAGATTATTTCTAAATTTTCAACTAGTGTTATTAGAATTCCCTCAAATGCCTGAAAGCAATAACGTCTTTCTTCTATTCGTAAAACGTTTTTAACGACTTTGTTTTAACGAAATGGAAACAAAACCAAGAGAATTATATGTTAACTGTCAAACTTAACTCATTCTAGTAATTTAAGGGACTAAAAATTTCTTGATAACGGTACATTTCAGAAAGCAAATGAGATTTACTTGATTTATGTGCTTTTCTCGTTATGGAAAGATGCTTTTGGCCCTTCAACAAACATTGATTATGCAACGTTAAGAGTTTATGTAAATTTGGATGTAAAATGAATAGAACATTTCATCTTCCATTTTATGTAAAGTAAGCAAAATTCGCACCAACTACGCAGTTTATGTAATTAGTACCTATATATCTACAATCGAGGCCAATCTAATAATGTAATTTTAGAATAATTCTATATAACATTAAATGTGAAATCGACGAAGCAAACCTTTTATGGTATACCCGAGATCTTGAGGTAGGATTTTTTTCGCTGTGCAGTAGACCTGCATATTTAATTTGGCTGTTTCTGTTCTTCAGTTTGATTTTTGTATCTTTGACATATTCTTGTTTCCATTCACACTGTTACAATTGATGACAGTACCAGCGCATTGACTAAATAGTTATTAACACCCTCTTTGTTTTCCTCGTTAGTGCTTTTTATAATTTATCTTTCTTTTCGGTTTTGGGCTATTGTAATCCTTACCACACGCTATTTGAAAAGCACATTTAGAACATCGTTTTTTTTCTAGCTAAGTGTGTTAAGAATTATTTCCTTTTTTATTAACTCAAACCTACAAATTATATTTCAGTTATATGGGTTTTTTTTCTTTTTTTACTGCGGTTTAATGTAGAACAAAGGAATAAACAAAACAATCATTTGACAAAAGATCGTGAAGTGATTTTTACAACAGTTCATATATTATTTGTTGTTTTGAGTTTGGTCAAGTTATAATCTTTTTTTGTCTTTTTCCATTCTTCATAGAATAGAATTGATTGCATCTTAAAAAGGATATTCAATATACATAATTGTAACTTGATGTTTTTATAAATCTACAAAACATAACTACGATATAATTAAAACTTTTATTGTTAGGTATATTTACATTGTATTTGTTGATATTTATCATAATCCCGAAATATTTTGTAAAAGGATTTTCAATATTTAAAACCTCTTATGGATTGAATGCATTGTGAATAAGTTGAAAGTAACGTAATAAACTGTAACAGTTGACCATATTTATGTCCGTCCGATATATTGCGATGTAACCGGTCTTATTAATGCATCTACTATATAAAAAAAAGAAAAAAAAAAGAAAATGAGGTATGATTGCAAATGAGAAAACTCTCCACAAGAGACCAAAATGACACACAAATTAACAACTATAGGTCACCGTACGGCATTCAACAATGAGCATAGCACAAACCGCATAATCAGCTATAAAAAGCCCCCGACATTTACTGCCTTTTCAGTTCATATATCTTTCGTTTGAGCTATTGATGGATTGCACCATGCAATTTAGTTTTAACTGCATGCAACTGTCAATAACTGCGAGTACTAACAGATCTGCACTTCGTGTCTTTTTTATGTTTGGATGTATAAGTGCCAGTCAACGTAGATGTATTCTATTTATCTATCTGATGAGTTCAGCATTGATCAACAGATATTTATAGTGACACTGTGTTCTAATTGTTACACAACTGTTCCAGGTAGGTGATAAGTTAGCTCCTTCAAAGAACTTTACCCCCGCAATATTCTATGTGTGCCCCACCAAAATCAGGAACTAGTAATTTAGTGGTTGTCGTTTTTTGCGGTTTTTCATATATGTTTAATGCTGGTTCTCATAATTGTTTATCGTTTCTTGTTTCGTTAAGTATGTGCTTGTGTTGTGCTTTTGCGCCATTGTTCCATGCTAGTTTAATCCTACCACATTCTGTTAGTGACTTTCCAAGTCAGGAGCCCGTAATTTAGTTGTTGTCGTTTGTTGCCATGTAACACATCTGGTTTTCGTGGATCATATTGTACATACATGTAAGTTAGATCGTTAGTTTGATCGTCTGTATTTTTTTACAATTTTCATTTCGGGCTCTTTTGTAGCTGACTTTGTGCAATGGGTTTTGCTAATTACTGAAGGCCGTAAGATGGCCTATAATTTCTGTGTCGTTTTGGTATCCTGTAGAGAGTTGTTCCTTTGTCAATTTCATATTATGTAATTGTAGTTAAGAAAAGCATTCTTGTTTTATTATGTTATGATTATTTTGCGTTGCTTACAAGCATCTTTATCTTTTTTTCTGTATATCATACACCGGAATTATCCAGGGCTTTTAGAAAATGATCTTCGTTAAGCTAAATCAGTCTATTTTTTTAACTGATTCCATTTTGTGGTAGGTGAAGGTTCAAATTAAAAAAAAACACATTGCCACATCTGTTTCACTCGAATGCAATACACAAGGTCATTATAATGATATTAACTCGCTCGACTGCATCCTGATCTAAATAAACAGGCGACATGAATTCCCTTGAATATAATGTTACAGAATGTTTTAACTTCATTAATTTTATAATTGTCTTCAACAATAAATGTTTCATGACTTTGTCAACTTCATCAGACTATATTTTTCCGCGAGAAATACAAAATATACGTCAACAAATAAAATTACTTTCTTCATTAACAGGAGTTAGAAATAAACCTTAATTTTCAATCGTTTTTTTACTTGCCCATATCATCTCATCTAAAGCCATGTGAGCTTAAATTCAACTATCATAAATGTTGTGCAATTTAATCTTGTAATCATGGACGTTTTTAATCACTCGAATCTATATCCAAAATGAGTACCAATAAACAGTACATATAAAACAATGCATACACTTTAAGGATGAGCACCTCGAATCCAACTTAAACAGTGGTGAACTCAAATACCATAGAAGAGACAGCATTTCCCGTCCAACAAATGACAACCGCCCCTGATGTTCATGGCTTTTTCTACACCAGTTGCACAAACGTGTAGCCAAAGCAGGTCAAGGAATCAGAACCACTTTACATGCGAGAGACATGAATGCTAATAGAGTATATGATAGTGTTTTACATTCGCTTACAAATGGACGTTTATAGTTTAGGCTTGAAAAAGCATGCGGTTTACGTCAATTATTTTAGTAATTTTATTAGGAACGATTCAACTAGTCAATCAAATAAGGCCTGTTTAAGACCAGCTGTTTACTTAAATTCGTTTAAGATACCATGTGTATGACAGTATGTTGGTTACAATGCATATACATATTAAAATGTACAAATAATGAATTTTGACACAAATAAATGGCAATCAAAACAGATCACGTGTGTTTTACAAAAAAAAAAAAACATTCATACACATTGAATTGCTATCTTCATATGTCAAAACTTTTTGTAAAATGTATTCGAGCACAACTATTCACAACTTGTTATATATATATTGTTTTGTTTTATATTAACTTTTCTTTGGTTTATTATACTATGCTTTGAAAAAGAGTGACATGTGAAATTGAAGTTATCGACGTAAATAACCAAATGTGAGTTAACAATATAGAAATTATTAAGCAAATTCCCTATTGTGACACTAAGACGACGTATGGCTGAAACATTAATGATTTGAAATGTAGATTCTCATGCGAGTAATTTAGCATGATTAGTTACTTGCTTAATTTCGGCTGTTGATCACATTCTTTTGTGATTTAATAAAACTTGAAGGATTCAAATAATTAATCAGAAGACGGGATTCCTTATTACAAAAAAAAAGATAGTTATACAAGTTTACTTTTGTATTCTGTTAATATCTGGTTGTGTTTTGTCAGAGATTTTTTTTTTCTTTCTTTTTAAACTAAACAAAATCCTTGCTACATCGGAACTTATATCCAACTGGATAATATCAGTATTGAATCTTTGATTATGATAAAATGTTAGATCTTGTTTCTTTTTGTGTGAATTAAACCAATAAAACATAAGGTAATTAAACTCTACTTGTGTTGTACATGTACATGGTATGTGTTAGGAGATGATCATAATGCCGATATATTTGTGTCAGGCCTTTTTAATATGACGACTACGCAACATCCCCTATGGAATGAATGCATTGTACATAAGTTGAATCGTAATAACTCAAATGTATATAGTTATCAAAGGTACCAGGATTATAATTAAGTACGCCAGACGCGCTTTTCGTCTACAGAAGACTCATCAGTGACGCTCATATCAAATTATTTATAAAGCCAAACAAGTACAAAGTTGAAGAGCATTGAGGATCCAAAATTCCAAAAAGTATATTTGACATTGTTATGCAACCGGTCTGAATATTATTATTTTTTCAGTTCATAAATCATTCTCCTGACATATTGATAATATGTTTTATTGCATCCTGCAATGTAGTCTTAAGGTCATACTCCTTTGTTTGAAATATAAGCTCTTAACTAATATATCAATCGATATTAAAGTGTGGTTAGAAAAACATGTTTGTGTTTTAATATGTCTGTTAATAAGTTCAATTCAAGCGTTGGTTGGGGTGTCCTCTTGTTTGATTGATCGAGATAGCATTTTGTAAGGGTAGGGTTCAGATTAAGATAACCGAATTAAAAATCACCACATATGTTTGCTTTCTTGGGGGATATACAATTTTGTCATTATAATAACAGTTTCAATGCTGGTATAAATCCAGCTCTGTGATTTGTCCCGGTGTAAATATGTACTTTCTATTTGAAAGGAAAAAATCAACCGACAAAAAAGTCAAGAGAAAAACAGCAAACAAAATGGAACACGTTTGACTATCGCTTTTTTGTAATAAGAAATGTCTTCCTTTGATAATGATTTATATGCTTCAAGTTTTATTAAATCAAACAAATTTAATCAACAACATAAAAACAGCAAGTAACTAATTATTCGCTTGAGAATCCACTTTTCTCATCATTAATGTGTTAGCGATACGTCGTCTATGTGTCACAATAAGGAATAGTTGCTTCATAATTTCTATATTGTTAACTCACATTATGTTATGTACTTCTATAAATTCAATTTCAGATGTCGATCTACATTGTTATGCCCCACCTACGATAGTAGAGGGGCATTATGTTTTCTGGTCTGTGGCTCCGTTCGTCAGTGCGTCCGTCCGTTCAGGTTAAAGTTTTTGGTCAAGGTAGTTTTTGGTGAAGCTGAAGTCCAATCAACTTGAAACTTAGTAAACTAGTTGCTTATGGTATAATCTTTTTTAATTTTGAAGCCAAATTAGACTTGTGACCCCAATTTCACGGTACACTAAACATAGAAAATGAAAGTGGGAGTTTCAGGTTAAAGTTTTTGGTCAATGTAGTTTTTGTTGAAATTGAAGTCCAATCAACTTGAAACTTAGTACATATGTTCCCTATAGTATAATCTTTCTAATTTTAATACCAAATTAGATTGTTACCCAATTTCACAGTCCATGGAACATGGAAAAGGATAGTGCGAGTGGGGCATCCGTGTACTTTGGACACATTCTTGTTTCTTTTATTTCATTGGGAGCATTATAAAACAAATCAAAGATTATTCAATAAAAAAAAACAAACAACAAACAAACAAACATACAAAAAACAGCAAAATTTTCAATCTTTTTGCTTGAATCCAGTTGCAAATTTTTAAATGATAAGACAGCTTTGGAATTTGTACCTATGGTATACAATTCCGAATGGAAACAGGAATGGGTCAAAGAGACGTTAACCCGAACAGAGAGCAGAACACTGCACAAGACCACCAATATGTCAAAAACACAACACTCGTCAACTTCGTACTTTATTTGGCTTTCTTTTTACATTTTTTATTCGAGCGTCACTGATGAATATTGTGTAAATGTAACGCGCATCTGGTATTCAAATGTTTATCCTGGTATTTATGATAAATTGATTTATTGCTGTTCATTTGTGGCAAAATCCATTGTTCGGGTAAATCATTTTGCATATACATTGTAACAAACAAATTCTAATATACATGGAAAAAATTGAAAACAACACGATTAATAATTTCATGCGTCCGAAGCGCTTTTTTTTTTGGATTTACCTTTATCAGGAACGCTCAAAGTCAAACATATGAAATCCGAGGGTGAATAAGTACCGAAACCGTTGACGAGCTACTATATGATAAAAATGCCTTAAATAAATAGCCAAATTCATCTAAAATCAACTTTGCCTGAGAGAGTTGATACCTTAGTTTCCTAATAATTTCAAAATTTATAAACGGACAATTTTAGAAAGGTTTGTTAAATCATGTCAGTACCAAATTAACCGGACGTGTATATACCTGATTCAGACAAGTATGATTGACTAGCTGACATTTTCAAGAGCTGTTGTCAGTAGTTGAAAAGAAACTGCTGTATCGTTTGTAGTATTTGGGTTCACCCATGTTTAAGTTGTGTTTGTGTTGATCAATCTGAAATTGTATGTGCTGTCTTATATTGTTGATTCTTTTGTATTGTTTTGGTATTCATAGTTTTAAATAATGTTATCCAAAAAAAATATCGACTTGTGGTCTTGAACTACCACATTATTGTATTCGACCACTTTTCACTTTGCACTAGTATAATGTATTGGAAAGAGTTAATGGAGTTGTACCAGATCATATTTCACAATGGAAAAACAGTTATAATAATCGAATTTTACTACCCATGGCTTTAGATGAGATGATATGCGCATGTATAAACGATGGAAAATGAAGATTTATTCGTTTGCAGTACACGCCAGAAGTAATTGTATTTTGTAAAGATAGAATGTGTTCGTCGCGGAAAAATCTTGTCACTTGCAGTTGAATACTATATCAATTAAATCATTTGACACTTTTTCGTCGATGCCAATTATAAGATTTACTGACTGCTAGCTACTTCCGTAGTGGTAAACATAAAACGCAAATCACAATAATCTACGTGTTCTTGTTTTGCAAAAACATATTTGTGCGCAATATTTAGTAGTTAGTATGTTGTCTCAATACAATGTATGTCATTTTCTTTGAAATATGAGCTGATGTTTGATTTATTTGACGACATTTATTTTTCACGAACATTTTTATTGTTCATGAATTCGTTAATACTATATTAATTATAACATGTTAACTATATGTGTGTCCGAGCGAGAACTGCTCTAATGCATTACTTTAGGAATATTTATATTATTGTCATTTTGTTTATTTTCTTTGGTTACATCTTCTGACATCAGACTCGGATTTCTCTTGAACTGAATTTTAATGTGCGTATTGTTATGCGTTTACTTTACTACATTGGTTAGAGGTATAGGGGGAGGGTTGAGATCTCACAAACATGTTTAACCCCGCCGCATTTTTGCGCCTGTCCCAAGTCAGGAGCCTCTGGCCTTTGTTAGTCTTGTATTATTTTAATTTTAGTTTCTTGTGTACAATTTGGAAATTAGTATGGCGTTCATTATCACTGGACTAGTATATATTTGTTTAGGGGCCAGCTGAAGGACGACTCCGGGTGCGGGAATTTCTCGCTACATTGAAGACCTGTTGGTGACCCTCTGCTGTTGTTTTTTATTTGGTAGGGTTGTTGTCTCTTTGACACATTCCCCATTTCCATTCTCAATTTTATATGTTTCTCGGTACTTATATAATTACTTTGCATCTTATGTTTATTGTATATAAATGGTATGGTTATTTTGGGAGTTCTTAAAATGTCGGCAATTATTTGGTATATTTGTAGTAATTCTACGTAATGATTCCAAAATAGTACATATGCAAATTAATAGATATAGCTTTTTAGTTATGTCCCTTGAGTGAAAGCAAAAAATTGAAATAAATACCAAAACAATGTGACATGATATTTAGACGATTGAGATAGACGTATCAATTGCACTGAAAACAAATTAAGGTCGCATGTCCTTGCTTAATATGAAGATCCGTTTACTTGTCTAGTAGTTCAAAACACACTAATAACCTTGTGTATTAAAGTAATGTGACGAGACTATTAAAATAAACTAGAAAGACAAACGTTGTGAAGTAAGTGACCCCTCTCTTCTGAAAAAAGAATAACATTCCTTGACATTTCACAAACTGTAATTTTAGTTTCCATTTTCATAAAAAAAATCTTTGAAATTGTTTCATTTAATTATTTCTAATGAGAATCTTCAATGTCTATTATTAAAGGGGCACTAGCTATCAAATTTATGGTCACCGATTTGACTCAAATTCTCGTATTTGATTTATAACAATGTAAAACATTTATCCAAACTATCAAAAGTCTAAAATAAAGAGTTTACAGAGCATGGGGTAGATAATATATAGGTTCGTTTCGTGTGTATTTTAGTCCAGACGCCATCTAATTAACTATCGATTTGACCTCAGATGACCATATAAACGATGTAAACATAAATAAAGATATGAATAGATTAAATCAACACGTGCAATTGGATTTTTATAGGTCTGTTTGGTTTGATTTTATTGATTAAAAATAGATTTTTCTCATTGTTTTTAACCGTATAAGAATGATTTTATGAGCATTGAATTAGTAATCAAAGGATTTACCGTAGTTTCACTTTCATTGTTGACATTCTTTTTTTTTTTAAATAACCAGTACACGTACAGTGCATGCGTTGTCAATCTCTAGCTAGGGGTTAAATTGAAGTTCACATGAATACGGAATTAAAGAGGTCAACTCATTCACTTGCAAGTGGATCAGTAATTATCAATGTTTCTTCGCTTAATTTGACAAAATTGAACCATTTTGGCTGCAAAAAGCGAATTGTTATTTCACTATTTCACTTTCATTATTGATTGAACAGAAAAAAATCAAACTTTAGATTTTTTATATATCTCGTAGCTAGTGCCCCTGTAACATACAATGTTAAAAAAAAGATCTAGCTAGCACTGTAATCAAAATGTATTATATGTGACATATCTTCAAGCGCATGTGACATTTTAGTATTAAAATAAAAAACTACAAGGGTACATTAACCAATAACATAACATAACTGATTTTATAACCGCCGTAGTAATCTGTTAAACCTAAATTTTCAACAGACCCTTTTAGCGAAAACTTACCTTGTTAAATATAACTCAGAATACTATAAGCGTGAACACTAATTTGTGCTGGCCTATGTTTAAGTTCTTTGCATATACAATGTGGTTAATCATGGAAATAAATGTTGTGGACACAAACACAGAAGTTATAATTGGTAGTTGTGCTGGCTTACGTCACCAAACAGTTTACGTTTCCAAGCTGGATACATAATCAATTACAACCTGTAACATATATCAAATTAAGAAGTAGCGATAAATCTGCACTTTCGCTAGACAAGATAAAGAGAAAGAAAGTTGTAAATATTTTATTTCTTTCGTATAATAAATACTTTGTATGTGTCCACTTAGCTAGAGACAATAGTAGTGAAAATATAACCAACAAGTACCATATGCACTTTTGTACATTAAAAGTGCCTCATAAGTTTTGAATAAATATGTTGTCGACTTTTTGGTATTAACATTCGTGTTTATATATAATACATGGTTTTATAATCTTGAAATTATTTGAAATTAGAGATCTAATAAAATTGAGAAAGGAAATGAGGAATGTGTCAAAGCGACAACAACCCGACCATAGAGCAGACAACAGCCGAAGGCCACCAAAGGGTCTTCAATGTAGCGAAAATTCCCACACCCGTAGTTGTCCTTCAGCTGGCCCCTAAAACTGTAATACAATACTTTAGTACATGATAAGTAATTTCAAGCTATGGCTGTAGCACAAAATAGTGAAATGCAATTTAAATATCTTTTTATTCTGAGTGAATGCCAACATTTTAAATAAATACCAAAAAATGTAAAAAAAAATTTAAAAGGCGTTTCAAGTGCGTTGATCTACAAATGATGGTAGCATGTTCTTTATATGTATATAAGTAGATCAGTCTATATGTAACTGTCCAGTGGGTCTAAACACAGCAACGACATTGTGTAGGAGAATTTTAGCATGAAGACAAATATTTCGTGTGGAGTCAACCACCTCTATCTTCTAAATAATTTACAATGTTCCTTGAAATTTCAAAGACAGTTATTTTAGTCTTCATTTTCATAAAGCAATGTATAGAAATTGTCACATTTTATTATTTGAATGCATATCCTCAATATTATGAATTTGCGTGCAATATAACAAATAAAGATCTAGCACTGTAATCAAAATGTATTTTTTATAATATATCTTCAAAAGAATATTGGTTATACTTCATTATTAAGGTCATCCCTCGTATACAGTTAAACAACATACATTTATAATTTTTGTCTCCTTTTATGTTGCTTTACGTTCGTATATGGCCAATACTATAATTTACAAAAAGAACTCGAATAGTTGGAATACATAATAAAAAAACATGACATTCACAAACTACGTTCGTATATACAATGAAGTTATATAAAGGTAATAACTAAAATTGATATAAGCATTTTAAAATGTACTAACTTTTTATCATTATATTCTTTTTTTTCAGTATGTAGTCAGATGAATACTGGTGTGTTCTTATTTTTCGGAACTAAAAGTATACATTCTTTGGAGATAATTGACCACTACACCAAACGATTCCACATGCCTTATATCTCACCAAGTTTATCCAGAGTAGCAGTGGCCACCTATGATAGCTTCCAAGTCAGTATGAAGCCACCAATTACACAGGCCATTATCGATCTGATTATAAACTTTGACTGGCAAGTTGTCCACTACCTATACGATTCAAATGAAGGTAATTAAAAACAATAGTTTATTTTTCTTTCTTTTCTCGTGGTGTGTTTAATATCTGTTGTTTTTGTTCTCTCGTTTGTATGTTATGTTTGTTCGTATTTTATATAATTATATTGTATACGATAAACTCCATTTTCATCATTTTATTCGATTGTCACTGATTAGACTATTTTGGGTTGGATTTTTTTACGAAACGCGCGTCTTGCATAGACTTTCATCTATGACGATTGTATCCGTAGATCGTTTTTTCTGGATACATACTCCATGGTTGGCTTTCGAAACCGCACGACTCATTTTTTCAATTTTCCATGAAGTTTATTTTAAAAGGATGTAGTAGTATTCCTAAGTTAATTTAATTTCTATTTGAGTTTCATAAGATAATTACACAAACTGGCGTGAGTCACGACCAATATGTCGTCATGCTTTCGAGGTTCATTTTGCAAAGAAACTTTATTAATGTTTCATAAATGTACATGTAAGATTTTAACGTGAGGATTTTTGACAAACATTATATATGTGTTAAGAAAATTTACCGCTCAGTAAGGAATATATTAAGTCGTTAACACACGAACTCGCAAATGATGAGGGTGTACCGCAGTGGTTCGTGCACGTGTATATTACAAATTATTTCTCAAAGGTAGCCTTTAATTATGGACCTAAATGTCAGTTTACCTTAATTGTGTTTTATCTATTTGTATGATTCGAGTATATAAAAAGAAAAAAAAATATGTGGCATGATTGGCAATGAGACAACTCTCTGTCAGACACCAAATGACATAGAATTTAACAACTTTCAACTATGTTGGGCATTTCTAGGTTTTACACTTTGTTGCGTTGCGGGGGGAAATTCTTGTCATATCTCATACATGTATAAATCAATTTTAATTCTATTCTTAGGCTGAAACATTTTTAGTTAGATATTTAATCATCACTGATGACACTGAAAATAAAGACATGATCTTGGGAATTCCATTGTAACGTTCTTGACGTTTATTAAAGACAAAATAAGTTTGCTTGATTTTGCATTACACGAGTTCTAGTAATACTCGGATAACAAATGTATGATTCAACCAAAAGTGCAAATTCTCGAATGTCACATTAAAACTATCTATGTTAAAGTATATATGCCATGGAGCATTCAATAGATATTTAGTGTATTCAATAAAACTATATTTCAGTGCATTAATCTGATTATGTATTTTGTATGCCCCACCTACGATAGTAGAGGGGCATTATGTTTTCTGGTCTGTGGCTCCGTTCGTTCGTCCGTCCGTTCGTCCGTTCGTCTGTACGTCCGTTCAGGTTCAAGTATTTGGTCAAGGTAGTTTTTGATGAAGCTGAAGTCCAATCAACTTGAAACTTAGTACACTTGTTGCTTATGATATGATCTTTCTAATTTTAAAGCAAAATTAGACTGCACTCACACCACATCTTCCTATATCTATTTTGACCTCGATTTCACGGTCCAATGAACATAGAAAATGAAAGTGGGAGTTTCAGGTTAAAGTTTTGGTCAAGGTAGTTTTTGATGAAATTGAAGTCCAATCAACTTGAAACTTAGTACATATGTTCTCTATCGTATATTCTTTCTAATTTTAATGACAAATTAGATTATTACCCAATTTCACAGTCCATGGAACATGGAAAAGGATAGTGCGAGTGGGGCATCCGTGTATTTTGGACGCATTCTTGTTTTTCTTTTTAACGGATGTATATTTGATATAGATTTTTCTAAAGTACCTACCATATACATATATGCATGATCAAACTGAATGTATTGTGGAAAAATACCAAAACAAAAAATTAATAATCTACAAGTTTTTTTGGTTTTTTTTTATCTAATCTAAGCAATTGTGGATAAATAGGATGAGAAAATTATATATAATTTGTTTGTCAGTCATTGATTAAGCAGTCAGGATTTTGCTTTTTAATTTATATTGACGTTACATGAGCATGTCCTGACGCTAAGTACAAATCTTTGACAGAACAAACTTATTCAACTCTAGACTTATGGCTGTACTATGCATTATCGTTAGACATTTGCACTTTAAAGGTTTGTTTTTCTTTGACTTCTGTTATTTCAGTCATATGTAAATGTAAAGAAGAAACATTTTTAGACATTCACACATGATAACATCTGCAAAATCCTTCCGATCTTGTCATAGTCCTTGATTGAGGCCACTTCAATTGATATGTTAAGGTGTGTTGTAGGTAAATTAAGAAAGTAAATTATTTACTTACATATGTTTTTCACAAAATATTATATAATACAGCGAGATATACAAACAATAATTAGAACACCTGACCCTTTGGGTCTATAAGTCAGTTTAAATATATATTTCAATGGTACGACGAACAAAAGTAAATAAATGTTATCGAAAATATTCATATAAAAAGTTGGGTTATTGTTGTCCATTCGTTTGATGTGTTTTATCATTAATTTTGATTTTGCCATTTGATTAGGAACTTTCCGTATTGAATTTTCCTCGGGGTTCAGTATTTTTGTGATTTTACTTTTTGGTTTGTTGCGATGTTTTCGGGTAAAAGTGAAGGTCGGTAACTATTAAAACGTTAAATCACACTCATTTGTTTGCACCTGTCCTAAGTAAGGAACCTGACGTTCAGTAGTTGTCGTTTGTTGATAGAGTTTGTTATTTTCCGTCTAGCTAGATAGGCATGTCATATATATTTTTCACTAAACGTTAAACCAGGTTTAATTTGCCATTTCTACATAACAAATGTCAGTAGTACCATGTAAGGAAAATGACAGTTGTTATTCGTTTGTTTATGGGTTCGAGTTTTTGATATTGCCATTTATTTAGATACTTTCTGTTTATAATTTTTCTCGGAGTTTTGTATTTCTGTTATTTAACCTTTCATCGCTATCATTTCATAAACTTTTGATTAAACGTTTTAATTACGTCATCCAAAATACAGTTGTTAAATATATGTGAATGCTATTTTGTGATAATCCTCTTTAGTTTTTACCCATATTCTTCAGATTTATTATCAAAGTATTCAATTTAAATAACCGACTTGGTAACAAATTTCATTTTCGTAAAACCAGAATGTTCTATTCATGGGTGGAATTCACTGTTAAAAAAATAGCAATACTTATTTTGTATATTTCTCCCGACCCAAAGGGTTGACACCGGTATAAAAAATATGGTTCAACCCGCATAGACTTCTCTTGACACGTCATGTCTGAATGTGCACTTTAATGTCTATTCCTCTATTATTGTGCGCGCCAAGCTATCTGTGCGTTGGCACCCGTCCAAAAACTAACTTGCGATCCTTTAGTGGTCTTCTGTTTATTAATTTTGCCCTATACTAAACACTTTCATTTCCCAGTGGTAATCCAAATTACACGCTCTCCATCATGTTTTACTAAACCCTGCAGAACCTACCTGCACAAAAAAATTGCCCCAGCAAAATCTATAAAATAAATTGCATACTGATTTGTCCTATTCAACACAGTTCCGATGATATTCGGAGAATTTTCACACTGTTAATTATAAATGTGAATACGACGTTGAAGAGCATTAAGGGTCAATTGATAGACATGCATTATGAAAAACATTCAAATTTAAAAATACGTTTGAAGGAAAAATTTGAAATTATGTTAACATGTCAAAATGGTTCGTTTAACAGAAAATGCATTATTAACAATTTTGTGCTTTAATGATATTATTCGTATGTTATTTCAAATGATAAAATAAAAATATTGTAATTAGAAAAAAAAAGAAAAATTTCGAAATCTGGCAATCAAAAACTACAAAATGTAACCTAGAAAACGAAAATATATTGTCGCCTGTACTTTTCTGTGCTTTGAAATTGTAAAAAAATAAGAGGATTTCTATGTGAAAATGTATCTGATTTCTATTCTTTCAGAACCATTATATATCATTATTTGAGATTTATTACTTGTATTAAATTTGTTTGCTATTTGTGGATTGCAATGGTTCTAATAGTGCGACTAGAGATATTATCCATGCTTACATCAAAGCATTCATTAAGATAACCCGTTATGGTGTCAATTGTTTTTCGGATTGTGTGTTTACTTTATGATATTAGGTGGTATTGCAGTTTGGTATCTTTAGGATCATAGCAATAATAGACAGTATTAATTATCGATCATTAAATGGAGGAAATTCTTTTTTTATCGCCTTCTTACAATGTATTATGTTTAATTAGGCTTTGTGACATTCAAATAGAAAAAAAATCACAAATAAAGCATTGGCTACTGACATAATGGGTTTCACAGATTAAAATCAGAAATTATTCACCGGAACAGACAATATCAAAAACTTTAGCTGAAACTCACACAATTTAATCCCACAAGATTCCCGCGAGACCTTGAATCTATAACGCAACGTGCTACCAACTATACAAAACTTCAAGATTGACGTCTGAAAATGTCAGAAACGATCTATCTTCATCTAAAACACTGTTACGAAAGAATGGATAAGTTAACAAAACCCGTCGCTCAATATAAATTTTATTTACATACATTGTTGCATCCAGAGACTCCCCTGAGGTTGAAATATTCCTGTCTTAATTTGATTTGTACCAAATAATTCACCGTACATTGTAATGTGACTGGATGTATTGACTTGGGCTTTCATTATGTAGACTACAAGTTACGAAATTCAATATAACATGCAAATATAATTTTTCAGTAAATGTAGGTTTGATAATTCTATGTAGCGAGGCGGAGGCGAGATGTTAAAAAGTTTAATAAAAGACACACGTGAAGGTTATATGGATCTTCTAAAAAAATGTATGTTTCTGATTAAAAATAAACAATTTTTACGAAACACATTAAATAAACTGCAAACTATTTCGCTGTGGAAACTTTAAGTAAATTATACCAACTAATTTAAATTATTTAGATTTGATTTGTACCAAATAATTTAACGTGCATTGGAATGTTACTGGGTGCATTGACATGGACTTTTATTGTGTAGAATATAAGTTTCGAAATTCAATACATGTATAACTTGCAAATATGAATTTTTAGTAAATGAAGGTTAACTTTGATGATTTAATAAAACAAGACAGAGGCGAGATGTTAGACGGTTAAATAAAAGACACGCTTGAAGATTATGTTTTAAACATTATGTCTATGAGTAAAAAAACATCAAATTGTAAGAAACAGATAAATGTTTCGCAGTTGACACTTTAAGGAATTAAGAATAATTATACCAATGAATCGAAATTATTTAGATAATTTCTTAAAGCAATTATAATAAATAATATATCTAATTCTTAGAACAGGTTTTCGGGAAAGTGTGTGTATTGAATTGTTATGTAGGCCGGTTAAGGCCATCTCGCGATTTCGCGTTTTCGATTTCTCGATTTCGCGTTTTCGACTTATAGAATATGAAAGGCTAAAACGCGAAAACGCGAAAACGCGAAATGGCCTTTTGTGAAATCGGCCACCATAAATTCTACATCTTTTTAACAAGTTAACAATTTAATACCGTGTATCTCTTGAATTGATGATGTATATGTATTTTTCTCTTTTTTTATCGACATGTTGGTGTAATTCATTAAGTTATGAAAACATATTGTATAAATTTGTATAAAAAAATACTGTTTATTTATAAATATTTTTCGTTTAGCAATTTTGATTATTAAAATGAAAAATACAAACTTTGTTAACATTTAAAGTGCAATGTCATGTAAATCGGAAATTTCCGTCAGCAATTTCTTCTTCTATAATCCAAACAACTGGCTTGGGACTCATCTTTTCCAGATTTGTTACAATCATTTCAAGAGACAATCCTGTTTATTAGATGCAACAGAACACTAAAAGGATAATTTACTACATTTTAGAATGCACAAAACCAATACTAAAAATCTTAGCTTTGAAATTTCTGTGTTTAACGACTTTCTTCATTTTGAATGTTCTAGGTGTGACATTTAAAGTTATGACCTAAAAATACATTTTTCTACATCAGGTCTATTAGAATATAAAATTGTTGTAACATAATTTCTAGATACTTTCATCATCAGTTTAACCATCATCTATGGTTAAACTAACCCTTATTGATTTTGTATCTTTTATCCAAGTAAATCACTTGCAGTCATTGGACACCATCTGGTAGATATCACAAACGACTGAATAAACTTCGACAAATTCTTAAGATATCAGAGATTGAATCACGACTCGATATAATAACCTTTTTACTGGAGTATTAGCTTAAATATTGACAGATCGGCTTTTAATTCTGCAGAGCAATTGTACAAGCATCAATAGCTTTCTTATTTGTCTGCCTTACGTGACGTATTGTAATTCAGAAAACATTTAAGTATTGTTAACGCTTCACTACATTTATCTTACACAGTTAATTACATTTTGTCAGCATTTCAATTATAATTTCACAAGAATGGAAAAAAAAACGGAAAAGTAAAAGGCCAACAAGACCCAAGATTCGATAACATTTGTAATCAAAAGTAAGCTTATAGAATACTGTTAATGAATACTATTATATATACTTGTCAGATATATTCAGACATGCACATACATGCATATACATTTTTGTACACATTCAAGCTGTATTTATCATTTAACAGTTATTCTCCACATTAAGATCGTTTGGAAAGATGTTTTTAAAAGATACATTTCGCGTTTAACTATTCAGTATATATTAAGGCTTAACTTTCATTGTATATTCCTACGAAAAATTACAGAGCCCAAGAAACTTAAAACAAGGGGGAAACCGCAATAGCCTTTATTGGATATAAGGTCGTTTGGAAAGATGTTTCTTTATATATGAAGTAAGATGGCTCGTATATATAGCCCGTATATGTATTGAAGTGTATTGTATTGATACATGTGAAAAGATATCAAAAAAGGGGAAAATGCAAAGACATGGCCAGAGTGTACCATACTTAAAAAAATATCGTTTGGAAATGTTCTGTAACTTAGGTATATGACGCGTTTAACTATTTATGTTAAAATAAAGAGATGTAGTATGATTCCAATGTATTTTAAGTATGTGTTGTAATATGTATAGACGCTAAGTGTATTTGAGATTTTCCAATGGAAAGTTAAAGAGAAGGTTATTAAAAAAAAAGAAAATGTGGTATGATTGCCAATGAGACAACTATCCTTAAGAGACCAAAAAGACACAGAAATTAACAACTATAGGTCAACGTACGGCCTTCAACAATGAGCAAAGCCCATACTGTATAGTCACTTATAAAAGGCCCCGAAATGACAATGTAAATCAATTGTCACGAGAAAACCAACGGCCTTGTCTAAGACAAGACCCATCTAGGACTTCTTAGTCCGTTATAATACAGTCTGTCATAAGAACTGAGGATATAAGGTACTAAGACTGTCTTAATTGCTCTATCAAATATATATTGGATTTTCTTTAATACTTGTTATTTATATAAAACATACTGTGCATAGGCATCTTTAAATGGAAATTAACTATAATTATTAGTGTTTTATTTCTATATGTTGCTACAGAGAAATATATTGTATTATGTGTCTCTAGTTGCTACTATTTGGAATTGTCTGATGCTTTCATTATAAATTGAGGTGCATACATTAAAGTACTCGATCAATTCAATATATTCAACAAATAAAAGTTTATTGTTTGAATTTCCTTTGTGATGCATAAGTGCATAAATAGTTTCAAACCACGTAAATGTGAAAAATTAAGCAGAATTTCTAAATTGCTGTAAACCTTTTGTTTTCTCGATCATCACGCGAAAGGAATTTAGGGTATATTTTTCAAACATAATAATAAAAGTTAATTTTCAGAACCTGTTATGAGTGGTTTTGAGCATACAGTTGTCCATTTTCTTGATTTTTCGCTGTGTAAGCTAAAATCATTAAAGCATTTTCTGTGTTATGGTGTCAGATGTTTTTGGTTTTTTTTGCTTGCCATGCAATATAAAGAAATAATGAATGATACTACATTTTTTTTATATTTAGAATCACTCATCAGTTATTGAATCTAGTAAAAAATAATGTATATTTTGTCTTATCATAGGTCTGAAACGATTGCAAGAAATATTTAGTACACTGCCAAGACATACGGATGTCCGGTTTACATACCGGAAATTGGAGGATGTCTATCACGCACATGAAGATTTGCGCACATTAGATAGGATGAATACTGCTGATGATAAAAAGATAATACTAGATCTTTCATCTTATGATGCATTTACATCAGTTTTAAAACAAGTAAGACTTACAGAATACGTCACTGGTTTATGATCTTGACGTATACAAAACTTCAGATTTACATGAAAAGAAAGGTAGACAAAGTGATGCAAATTCAGGATTGACTTTTTAAAACAGAGACAAAACGACATTAGCCAAAAACACAAACTGAAAATACCATCCAAAAAATAAAATAAAAATCTACGAAATAGACAGACAGCAGTTACTGTATACAAAACAAAACATAGAACTGAGCATCACGTACGTCGTGTAAACTAAAAGGTATATAGGGAGAATTGATATTCAAATCAAAATGTATTGTTTTTTGACATTATTTACTGAAAGAAATCTTTTAAAATATATAACCGTCTCGTCAAAAGTTAGCAACTGCACTATATTTACTATTCCGTTGTAAATCACTGTTTTCTCGTTTTACACTACTGACGTTATAAAACATCACTTTCATAAGCCTTACATATAATGTTGTGTTGATGTCCACTTATTAGTGAGATGTACATAGATATAAACAACCACTATGTCGATACTACTGCTAGTTAATTGTGAATCCACGGATGTATCTGCCATGAAGTCAATGTTCGACGTTTCCCATGGTTTATGTCAAACCTTTCAAAACTTTGTCAGTTGAGACATTTTGTACGTCTAATACAAAGATAAGATACTTTCCTCATAGAAAAATTGACCTCACATGGTTTTCGCTATTAGTTTGTACATTGTCTGGACATATTGGTATTTAAATGTTATATATATATATATATATTATGTTTGCGGGATACGTTTGGTTTAAAGATATAAGAGAGATAAGTGCAGTGTATCACATCAATGAGACAGTAATTTAGCGATGCTATAAGTCAAGGTTCACTACATATATAATATAGATTGTTAATGGGCCATCTAAATTGTATCGATTATTGTCCTAATGAGGTGGATATAAGCAAAAAAGTCAAAGTACAGCATTTAACAATGAACAAATCACATACTACATATAATCAGCTTTAAAAGAACGGTTTTTAAAGACCATAACATAAAAACAATGCAAAATAATTCAAACTAAAAACAACAGACGGATTATCATAATGTACAAAAAAATAAACAAAAGTCAAATATGACAGCTAGCAGCCAAAAACAAACACAAACACTTACTTACAGGCTCCTGTCATTTGACATGCACATAATATATAATGTGTCCGGGTTAAACGTGTTGTAAAAGTGCAATCCTGACCATATCGATGACTGTGGTATAACAGAACAACTTAAGAACATATTGAAAAAAATAGACAGTAAAATTAGTTTGAAATGACTTGACATATCAGATGTTTATGAAACACAATACAAATAACAAAAAAATAAATAAAAAGTATCAATCGTAGAGTATTATTTCTAAAAGTGTATAATTATATATTAAAGGGATAAAAGCTGTCAAATTCATGTTCACTGATTTGACTTCAATTCTGACATTCGACTTATCGCATGACATGACATGAGAGAATTAAACAGGCCGTCAGTTTTTTCGTTTGTAATGTTTTACTTTTGTCATTTCTGGATCTATGGTTGTTACTTTCTATGTCATTTTGGTCTCTGTTAGAGAGAAGTCTCATTGACAGTAATACCTCATCGTCCTTTATTATATGAACCTAATTTTAGAAAATACTCTTTGAGGAGAATCTGTTCTGCGTCGGATAGAATTCGACCTTATGCAAACAAGTATCAATACATCTAGATCTGTAAAATTTATAGAAAATCTCTATGTAAAGACTGTACCTGTTTAAAAAATTGATTCCGGGGCCTTTTTTATCTGGCTATGCGGTATGGGCTTTGCTCATTGTTGAAGACTGTACGGTGACCCAAAGTTGTTACTTTCTGTGTCATTTTGTCTCTTGTGAATAGTTGTCGCTTTAGCAATCATACCACATCTTCTTTTTTATATGGTTATAAGCATCCTTTAAAACTGACAAACATTCTCCTTTCGTTTCGTATTATTTGCAGTTTCTCAAATCACTGAGTTTTATGAAGTCGAAACGCGCGTCTGGCTTATTAAATTATATACCTTTGATACTAAGTAACTGATTATACATGTAAATGAATATGTGCATATGCATAAGGTTGATGTTTATACAACGCAGCTCATTTTATTTCTTTCTCTTCGTAGATAGCAGAAGTTGGAATGAACAAACATGAATACTTTTATTTGCTAACAACTCTGGTAAGTTTTTATCTGTTTAAAATATTTAAACGAATAATATACATCTTATTTTCTTAAACCATACGTTTTAAAATATTTTAAACTAGTAAGAGACGGGTTCTTTGTTTGTGTTAAATAAAAAATGTGTTCTTTTCCTGTATTGGTGCTTCTAAGTTTTTGACATCTTCTGAACTCATCAAAATTTGAAGACTTCATCAAGTGAATAATGTTATAGTTATGTCGGCCATCTTGAATTTAGCGGCCATATTGGATTTTTTTTCGTGGCTCCATATCTGAATTTTGTCTATACCCCTTAATCTTTCACTATGCCAAGTTTCGTGCTTTTACCATAAAGTGATCAATTATTCTGATATCCGCTGGACTATAATATAATTTGAAAAAATATATTTATTTATAGGATTTTTCTAGCTTAGATTTTAAACGCTTTATTCATGGAGGTGTAAATCTGACTGGATTTGATATAATTGACCCAAATAACAAGCAGTACAAGCGATTCGTCCGAAAATGGAAAAATGCAAGTACGAATGAATACCGAGGTGCTGGAGGCCAATTGATGGTAATATTTATTTGTGAAAATGTAAAAGAGTCTAAATGGTTTTAGAATGCATTGTCTGAATGTTTCAATGCCTTAAGTATGGTTTTACTTTTACATGCAGTTTCAAATACTGTAAACAAGAACGCTTATGTTCTCCAAAAACTTATATCATATTCGCAAGCTCCTGCAATATAAAATTCTACTCGGGACAATATTCCCCAATATTCATGCAATAACCCTTTTATTGTATAGCAATATAATATTTGAAAGTAAAATTGGTTTAAACTAAGATTTTGTCGATGATGACAGATTTATTGCACTAGTGCAATATTCGAATTTATTGGACGCTAACTTTTGGTTACTTTCTGTAGGAAATATTATATCGCTATGCAATAAATATACTTACTAGTATGAACTAAAAGAATATTCCATCATGCCAGTTCTTCTTCTAAATAATAAAAAATTGCAATCAAACGTTAGCTTTAGAAACTATTTCAACCAAGACCTTGATTTGATTTTTTTTAAACCACTTAAAAAACATAGAAACAGTTCTATATTTGAATTTAAAGCTATATAATTAAGAATTGGATGCTTCTTTTTGTAACTTTATTGGGGTGTAAAAGCGTTGACCGAAGTACATTTTGTATGATTCAGAAGCGCTTCCGCTCATTCTAAAAATGCGCACACGGTCAACGCTTTTACAACCCTATGAAGTTACAAAAAGTAGCATTTAATACTTATGATTACATTTTTATGCCCCACCTACGATAGTAGAGGGGCATTATGTTTTCTGGTCTGTGTGTCCGTTCGTCCGTTCGTCCGTCCGTCCGTCCGTCTGTCTGTTCGTCCGTCTGTCCCGCTCCAGGTTAAAGTTTTTGGTCAAGGTAGTTTTTGATGAAGTTGAAGTCCAATCGACTTCAAACTTAGTACACATGTTCCCTATGATATGATCTTTCTAATTTTAATGCCAAATTAGAGTTTTTACCCCAATTTCACGGTCCACTGAACATGGAAAATGATAGTGCAAGTGGGGCATTCGTGTACTGAGGACACATTCTTGTTTAGCTATGATTATGCTAAGTCGAATTTTTTATTATTTTTTTTATTTAATTCACCTGTGCACTTTATTGTGGGACCACGTGTCATCATGAATGATAAGTTTTATTGAGTGATGCAACTGCTCAAGGAATAACACGTGATGTGCAGTTAGCCAATCAGAATAAAGTATTATAATGAAACATATATCTAATGTAATTTTAAATCTTAAAATGGCAATTAATACAGTTTACCTATAAGAACGAGACTATTTATTGCATACATTTTATGGTTCGTTCTTATGTTGTACTGTTATACCACTGTCCCAGGTTAGGGGGGGGGGGGTTGGGATACCACTAACATGTTCAACCCCGTCACATTATTTATGTATATGCCTGTCCCAAGTCAGGAGCCTATAATTCAGTGGTTGTCGTTTGTTTATGTGTTACATATTTGTTTTTCTTTCATTTTTTTTCATATAAATAAGGCTGTTAGATTTCTCTTTATAATTGTTTTACATTGCCATATCGGGCCCTTTTATAGTTGACTAGCTATGCGGTATGGGCTTTGCTCATTGTACGGTGACCTATAGTTGTTAATGTCTGTGTCATTTTGGTCTCTTGTGGACAGTTGTCTCATTGGCAATCATACCACATCTTTTTCTTTATATATATTAAAAAATAATTAATATCTCATTAAAACAAAAACAAAAAACATGTTACCAGATACAGAAAAAAGGATTTACAGATTTGAACAAAAAAACCCAATAGAAACAAAATTTGTAGAAAAAACTCGTAGTGCATCAATTGCACACTAGGTTGCAGTTTGATATAGATTATGCTACGTTTCATGTGACATTATAACAACAGTCATACTTAATATGAAGATGACCTATTAAAGACCGTAAAAAGGAAATCACAGAAATACTGACCTCCGAAGAAGTTAAAAATGGAAAGTCCATATTCAAATGGAAAAATCAAAAGCTCATACACATGAAACGAATGGATAACAAATGTCATATTCCTGACTTGGTACATGCATTTTTCGTATGTAGAAAATGGTGATTTACCCTGGTTTTATAGTTAGATAATCCTTTCATTTGTATGACAGTCGCATCAAATTTCATTTTGTTGATAACGATGTGCAATCAAAACAAGCAAAAAGTTGCTAACCTTCAACGTCATTTTGTCTCTGATGGTATACTTACCATTGAAACAACTAACCTCCAGAGTTCAAATAACATAGACGATCTTCAACAATGACCAAATACATACCATATAGTGAGCTACAAAAGGCCTCGACTTAACCAAATATAAACCAATAAAGGTAACATTATTATGCCAAAGAGCCAACAAAACTAAAAATATGCAAGCTTCTTAATTTCGACAATCAAATAAAGAATTTAACATCAAAAATGTACAATTGCATTCGCTAGATCTCACACAAGAAGGAACATGCATGTTTATGTGTAACTATCTAATATTGAACATTTAATTTATAGTCAGATTCAGCACTAGCAGTTGATTCATTACACGTGATAACAGAAACCTTCAGTGAAATGTTATCTAAGAACAAACCCATCTTTCAAGGAAGCTTCCGAAGGGCATCTGTTTATAATAATTATACAAGACCGGGAATACCTTGTACGAAAATCGATCATTATGATCCGGAACCCCCACCATGGATGCATGGACAGGCTATTTTAGATACAATCAAAATGGTAAGACAGCAGTACATTGTTCAAAGGGAGACAATTAGACTAAGTAATTTCCCTTGTTTTGGTTATATAGAAATCAGGTAATGATAACACATTTCGAAGCATATTTGATTATTTCAAATTTCTTTTGGTATTTTATAAACGTGTTGGAAGTATTCCAAGAAAATAAGATAAATTTATAAAAACATTTCTACTTCTGACAGATTCTGTTAACATAAGTAAAAACATTTCTACTTCTGACAGATTCTGTTAACATAAGTACAAACATACTGTCCACAAAACATTACTTTTGTACGCCTTCGGTATAAGGTATGAATAGGTTTGGATTTTAATGATTATGTATAGTACTTGAATGTGTAGACAGATAAATACATATTATACTCGAAAACGTTGTTTAGCCATATTAGTGATGGCGGGATCCAACCAAAGTTATTATGCTTATTTTCAATTTCAGTTTTTTTTTTTTTTTTTTTTTTATATATATATTTTGAAGTTTCGTATGACGTCCATTATCACTGAACTAGTATACATTTTTGTTTAGGGGTCAACTGAAGCACACCTTACTAAATACATTAATCTTCATTCCTTAGGTAGATTTCCAAGGATTAACAGGCCATGTGATGTTTACACCTGATGGATTCCGACATGATTATATACTACATGTATCTAGTGTTGGACTTCACCATCAAACTCCAACGAAGGTACACATTTGATTTATTATAAAACATCAAGCAAAATATCAAATAAAGTCTAACATAGAGCCTAAACCTATTGGTTATAAAGAGTATTTTGAAATGTATTGCCTTATATCAGAAGACGTACAGAAGTACCTTCAGAACAGTTAAAACAGTATTATAGTAGGATTATTACAAGCCTTTTATTTTGGATGGAACGCTTGGATGTTCGTTGGACCGATCCACTAAATGAAAGTCAGACTTGCATGCACAGTTTTTAAGATCATCGACGATATCTGATAGGTGATAACATCGAGAGATAATGTGATGATTCCGTATCGTTTAACTCCATCATTCATGTGTATCGCACATAGATACAATGTACTAGTATATGAATGTTTACTTAAGTTTCGAAAGTTCAAACTAACAAAAGAAGTTCTCATGGACCAATTGCATTCCAAAATTTCTATGGAATACAAAAGACATGTTGCAATTGTCGTAGCCCCAATCCTGTCAATTTTGTTTTATCTAATGTAACATCTCTGAGTTACATGTATACTTATCACCGAGCTTGTTTATGCACGAACAACATGATGGGTATTATATAGGGAGCAGTATCTACTTATCCGACCTTACAGCGCATACAAGATGACACCTTTTATAAGTGAGATTCGTGTTGCCGATCCTTAAGTTTTCCATGTTGTGTTTTGTAAGATGTCGTCTTTTGGTTGTTTTGTTTTTTTTAAATGACGTTGTCAATTTGTCACCGACTTATGAGTTTTAATATTGATTTGACATGTTTTATCTCCTTTTATAGTGGATAATATTATCTACCTCCTTGCAATTGATGCAACTGGTACCAACAGAAAATTCAAGCTCATTAGTCGATGACAAACTGAGAACGCCAAGTCATTTTTTCCATCATACACCAGGTGCAAATATACCTTCCACATAAGACTCATCAGTGATCACTTTCAAAACTATTTTAAATCCAAATAAATCAGTTGAGGAACATTAAACATGTTGAAAACTAAATGTTATTTATCTTCATATCAGATTATAATATAAATTATTAAGTACTATATTTGCATATAATTATCATTTTATACTGTTTCACATCGCTCAGGCAATGTTGGTCTAAAAGGGATTTTTTCTTTGAAGTTCTTCATATTTGGCCATTTGGGCCTTCATAAACTTACTTAAATGTACGGTTTTGCTCAACGGTTACCTTTAGTAGTTTACATCTTAACACATATTGTGGTCTCATTGACAAACATACATGCACCACATCTATTTAGCATTTTTTTTGTATGACCGTGTTGGTGTCAATCTCCATACGTATGCAATAAGTTGTATATCCTTTGCTTTCAATTTTAACGAATTTCATTAATGTTGATAATAGAGAATCTAGAAAAGGGCTGCAACGTAAATTTTTTTATTAATTTTTATTTTCTGTGCATTAAAAGTTGCCTTCTCTTTCAGATAGGTTATTGGCATCCAGACCATGGATATTCCAGTTTAGATGCAGACACACGACGAGAACCTGTCGGAACCAACTTTACCGACAGTAGTGTAAAAGTCATAACAACAATACTAGTTTGTATTTTTATTATTCATTCTCATTACGTTTATAAGTTTTCAGTTCCTCTTTTTTACTGCGTGTATGTTTTGATTACTTGACAGATATATATAATACCAGAATTCCATTACTAGAGTAATAGACTTCTGTTAATACTAAAATATTTCAAATCACAGATTAAGAAATTTAAGAAATTAATTGATTGCATTTATGATTTGTATGGATTGAGTGTGTTTTTGTTGTGGTATTTGTTTTTTAATTTTAACGTCCTACTAATTTTTTTTTTTTTTCAAATACAAATTTACTGTTTCCTGTAACATTCAATGGTGTTGTTTTGATCACGAAGACAATTTGAATTAGATTTTGCATTTATATGTGAATACAAAAATATTTAGATGTAGTATGATTCCCAACTCTCATCAAAAGACCAATCACACAGAAATTAACAACTATGTATAAGTCACAGTGTAATCATCAACAATCAGCATAGCCAATAACGCAAAGTAAGCTAGAAATTGCCACAAAAATAACAAATGTAAAAGAATTCAAACTTATGGCCTAGTTTAATATGTAAATGTAGATTTTGGGTATAATATCTAAAATTTATAGTAAATGCAAAAAATTTGTTTTAATCTGATGCCGTTTCTTTTACGTAAAAGTGGCAGATACTATTCATATTGTACGATTGTGTATTTTGTTTCAGTCAAAGCCAATGCTGATGAGGAAAGATCCTGAAAAGATATTAGAATCCAATCTAACAGGAAATGATATTTATGAAGGTAGGGTCAACATTTTCCACTATGATCATATCTAAGTTTTTGTTTAATATCTTCCAATATATGTGCATGCCTACTTCTAAAACAGAATCAATCCTGAAAATGAAATTCCGAAAGGAAAGTGATCGAACTAAGAAAAAATGTTTTATTTTTTTAGCAATGGGTTTTACTGGTTTAATGCACATTCGTCACTGTTGCATGCAGGTAGTTAATGATTCAGCATCGGTCATTTCTTCTTACTAATATTAACTTTATCTATCGCAGATCCGTTTGAAGTTTAAAAACATTAAAAAAGCTGTGACATTACATTGTTTTATAGATAACAGAGCAAATTTTATAGCATTTTTATTGTTGATTGCGTTATGTATTATCTTATGTATAAGTATAAGTGGAGCCAGCCTGTATACATGTAACCCACTCCCTTTTTATTTTGTCCCATTTGAGTACATACAAATGTTTTTGCTGTACATGTCAGTACACAAGCACAAACACATTGTCGGTTGTCTTTGATTTATTATTTGACGACTTCTTCATAAATAAAAAAATAGTCCATTCAAACAAATATTGTAAACATATTTGTTCTTTTTTTTCATAGGATTTGTTCCAGATTTTGCCAAACTTTTATCTGAAAGAATAGGATTTAAGTACAGATTAAAAGAAGTAACCGACGGAAACTATGGACGTGAAAATGCTATTACAAAAGAATGGGATGGTATGGTGAAAGAATTAATCGATGGTGTAAGGAAAACAATGTTAATATATACCGCTTGATTTAAATGTGTTACCATATTGTTGTAAGATTGATGATGTTATTGAATTTCATACCTACTAGCATGCTATTTAGTTAAGGAAACAAAAATACAGACAAACATGTATGAACCACTGTAGAGCTTTTGAAATATAATCAATAGTTGAGCTATTCCGTTGCATATAAAAAATTTATTCAGTCTCTAAAATTCAAAATTAAACGCGATTTATTAGGTAATGATACAAAAAAGCAACAAACATAAAACATAAAAAAATGGAGTTCAGATTCATAAACCAAAGGTCACGATCTAACAGATTTTTTAATAAATTTAATGTGTATTTGGAACTGCATATGAATATATAAAAAACTGATATGTATATTTTTACAATTTGCCGAACAAGTTTAAAGCAATTTCAGACGTTGAACATGACATTTTTGTAGTAAATGCCTTAAAAGACTAGAGAACAAAAACCCTTACAAAGTAACGTGTTTATAGGAGAAGAACATTCTTGATACTTCGATTCAGTGTATATTTTTCTAGGCTGTGTTACATTGCTGTTGTTTATTTTTACAGACTGCTGATATGGCTCTAGCGGATTTTACAATAACATATGACAGAGAAAGGGTTGTAGACTTTACAAAACCGTTTATGGAAGTAGGAATATCAATAATGATTAAAAAACCAGAAATAGAAAAACCAGGAGTCTTTTCATTTATGAAGCCATTCAATTTTAAAATCTGGATCTTTATAATGCTAGCATATGGATCTGTCAGTATTGGATTATTTCTTGTAAGCAGATTTAGTCCTTACGAATGGACAAAAGTGAAAGGGGAAAAAGACCCACAGTTAAACGAAGAATTTTCAATGTTGAATTCCTTTTGGTTTTCTACAGGAGCGTTAATGTTACAAGGAAGTGACTCTTGTCCAAGGTACGGTTCACCTGTTTAATAAATGTTGAGTAACTTATATTGTTTACACAATATGATTAAACAAACTTAAATACGTATATGCAAAACTCAGGTCTTCAATCTATACAAATGTTGTTTTTAGTGAGGGTGTGTCAAATAATAGTGACAGAGGAGAAAGGTTTAAAATTTTGTACTCCTTTCTGTTATCGAAATTTGATTATCCTGAGACCACATAGTCGTAGGCCTTACGATTAAATCACATAATAAAAATTAGATATTGTCTGTGAACTTCCTGATACCTGTTAAACATCTCCTCTGTAATAATTGAGTCGTCTATACCGATAATTCCATGGGTGACTGGGAAATACAACTGTGGTCACCACAGGTCCAAAAGGCAATACAATCCGAGCTTGCCAAAGTGTGCGTCTCTTTGTCTCTGCGGGATTTATCAAGTACGGAGACACGTATGTTCATAATTTGGACGTATAACCATATGCCTATTGCGGAGATACTGTCACACTCTCTGCCCGTTAATAACCAACGAAACAACTCATCCCGTTCGGCATCAATTATAGCACATAACTATTTTGTATTTATTGTAAGAAATCTTTGCCACTCTAGCAATCACCTTATAAACAATCAGTATAAACCGATACATTAATATTTGTGTTTCATTATATAATATGATTCAGATTGCATTCCTATAAAATAGCATTGGGGAATATATAATAATGGTCTTCAAATATGTAACCTTTGAAAATCAAATTATAATGAATAAAAGTGTTATTTTTTGTAAATACTGGCATATTGGCAGGCTTTTGTGTAAAGGATATTACTGTGGATTCATTTGTGTTGGAACCAATTTTCATGGATTTAGGAAAAAAATTTAAGAATATTTGACTTCGTTGTTTTGACATATTTTGTTTAAATATATTCTTTAATGTGTTTTGCTCGTTTGAAATAGTATTTCTTATTTTCTGGTTTGATTTTTTACAGGTCAATATCAGGACGAGTGATTGGAACTGTATGGTGGTTCTTTGTATTGATAATAATTTCATCATATACAGCCAACTTAGCTGCTTTCCTAACCATAGAACGTATGGTTGCACCAATAGAAACAGTGGACGACCTAGCAAAACAAACTCAAATTAAATACGGAAGCGTTAATTCAGGAACAACACGAGAGTTTTTTGCGGTAAATTCATGATAAATCCGGAAACCTTTAATCTCTTATTATCAATGCACATTTTATCATAAACGCTTAAGACACGTCTGTTTGCATAGAAAGATTTTGCATCGATACATTTGTAATGAGGAAATTTAGAGGAACATAAAAGTGAAATATATCTAACAGCATTTTGATTGAATACAATTTCCAAAATTGCCAATCGTATTTATATACTCTACTACAACGTTTCAGTTGTCGTCTTTGTTATATCGATTTGTATGTTTGTTTGACATGTTTTAGTCAGTTGTGCTGTTTTCTTTTTCTATATGTTTTCATAATTTTGACAGCTTGATCACAAGTATTGCTCATCCAATTATGTCAACTTTTCGAAACTATACTTTTTTTATACCAAAAGCAAAGGAAATATCCTTATCAAATGACGTCACAACCAAAGGCTCAGCACATCAAAAGTAAAATCACAAAAATACTGAACTTAGAGGAAGATCAATTGGGAAAGTCCATAATCACATGGCAAAATCAAATAACAAAACGCATCAAAAACGAATGGACAAGAACTGTCATATTCCTGACTTGGTACAGGCATTTTCAAATGTAGAAAATGGTGGATTAAACCTGGTTCTATAGCGCTAACCCTCTCACTTTAATGACAGTCATCAAAAGAATGAATAAACAATTGAAATACAAGTGGGAGCTTGGGAAAAACGTATGTGCCAAGTCGGGAAAATGGTACTTGTTCCATTAATTCATACACATTGATTTTTTCAGTTTTAACAATAAGTCGGGAATCAATGTCCATGTTATCAAAAGTAAAGTTTTGAAAGTTTTTTCGACCGAGGAGGGAAGGAGGGAGGTATCACTTTGATTTATGACACATTTACAGTGGTGAAGAATTAAAATTAAAAATACATATTTATAAATGTTTATTTACTCATCTCTACATGCTAGTATTTTGAACATTTTAGTTTAATAAATGTGAGGTTTGATCAATCTTGGTTAGCTGTTGCTTAAAAGAAAAACTGGCAAAAATAACCACACTTTGAGATTTAGTCGTAACAATGTAATGCATGTATTTAAAATGTTTACAATTTATGTAATTTATGAATATTTGCAGGGTTCACTTGTCCCTATTTATCAAACAATGTGGGGTTTTATGATGTCAAATCCTCAAAATATGGCTAACACGACAAGTGAGGGCATAGAAAGAGTGCGCAGTTCTAAAGGAAAATATGCTTTCCTTGTAGAAAGTAATATAATAGAATACGAAAACAGTGTGGAGCCATGTGACACTTTTAAAGTTGATAGAAATCTCAATACAAAAGGTTTTGGTGTAGCCACTCCGAAACATTCATCCTTACGGTAGGTTTGGCATTTCAAAAACGTAAAATAACTAAAAAACTAAACTCCGTGGAAATTTAAAATGGAGAGTCCATAATCATATGGCAAAATCAATAGTTCAAAAGGCACCAACTAATGGATACCAACTGTCATATTCCTGACTTGGTACAGTAGTTTCTTATGTAGAACTGTTTACAAAGTGCATTAATATTTCACATTCGATATACATGTAGTCATCGAATAATAAATTTCTGTTGTGTCAATAATTTCCCTTGCACTATGCCTTTGACATATGACAATTATATTGTGATGTATTGTTTAAACTATGGCTGAAATATAGAAATGTTACTAGAACCTCTCCCATGCGGAAAAATAACTTGTTTTAAAGGAAGACTGTTTAGAAGTGCTGTAATGTTGAATACATGCATGTAGTCATGTCCGACTTCAGTAAAGAAAATTAAGCCAGTTCACCGTTATTTGGAAAAAGCATGCTCCAAGCATGCAACTACTCTTTCAAGTGCTCTTAGAAAAGATAGATCATTTTTCATTTCTTTATCTTGGATAATTTCATATTCTGAAAGTTACTCATGAATATGAAGATAAGGCATGGGGATGTGGTATCATTGCCAATGAAAAATGACATCCTATGGTTTTTGAATGGAGTACATGTAAGCAATAGTAGTCGGCAATACATTTTTACATGACACTATGCACATCTAGCACATACTAATCGTTTAAGTTGGTTAATAATCTTTTTATTTTCTTTCTAGCGATGTTCTAAATCTTCATGTATTAGAACTAACTGAAGATAGTACTTTGATAAAACTGAGAAATAAATGGTGGACTGATCGAAGTCAGTGCGCGCCTAATGGTGGCAAGGTAAGTTCCAAAATTCATACTCATTAATGCTCAAGGAATATTGAATTGCTGTTATATTGATATATACCCTTTTTATTTGATAACATATTTTTTATGATATATTTGAAGAGAGGTATAATGTTTTTACAAAGTACATGCATATTAACATTTTTAGTTGTTCAGGATTGATTTTGAAAGAAGCCCATACATAAAGGCAACAGTAGTGTACCGCTGTTCGAAAGTCATAAATTTATTGAGGGAAAACAAATCCAGGATACAAACTAAATCTGAGATAAACACATCAATTATAAGAGGAAACATATTTTAACTATATCATGTATAGTGTGAGCTTTGAACAGAAGATTGTTTATATTGAAGAAAACAGAGTAATGTTATAATTCTTTTTAGACGTGTATTTCTGTTTCGCAAAAACGTTACATTATTGTTAAAATGTATTATGCTATACATTTTCAGGACACTTCAAGAAAGAATTCATTATCATTAAGTAATGTTGCTGGAGTATTTTATATTCTTATCTGTGGATTAGTAGTAGCAGTTATATATGGTGCTTTGTCATTCATTATCCTAAAAGTACGACTAATACCCATAGTAAGTATGTCATAAAGCATCGCTATTTTCTACGTTTGCGTATTGCATCAATAGTTTTCAGTGTTCGTTTTCTACGTAAGAAAATGCCTGCACAAATGCAATGAATTATAATCAAATATTCGTTGCACATTTTACATATTTTGTTTTCAATTTCTAACTGACCTTTTAGGAACGCATAATATACCTTTAACGATTAATGTGAAAAAGGTTGGGGGTTTTTTCTACAAAAGAAAATACTTGTACCAATTCAGGAACATGACAGCTGTTATCCATTCGTTTGGTGTGTTTTAGCTTTTGATTTTGCCATTTGATTGGGGACTCTCTGTTTTGAGTGCTTCTCTGAGTTCAGTATTATTGTGATTTTACTTTCACAATTATGAAGTTAAAGATTATCAATTGTCTTAATTCGTATAATATTTGCGAACTTTTTCAATCACCCTATTCGTATCTGGTAGCTCATTGGTACAAACCACAGCCGGATCAAACTCAAGAATTTCTCCGCTTAGCACGCAGCAGTAAAGAGTAAAATAGTAAAGACAATTCGACTCGGAGTCAGTGAACTGTATCCGGTAGCTTGACTAAAAGTTTTCATTTTTTTTCTTTTTACTCTAATTTGTCTGTTTGTCTTTCTCTTTTTGTTAGCCATGGCGTTGTCAGTTTATTTTCGATCTATGAGTTTGACTGTTCCTCTGATATCTTTCGCCCCTCTTTTACATGTCTTTTTGAGAGCTACAAATGAAGCACTTTAAAGATTCGACAAAATGTGTATGTCCAGTACATAAAAGCCCAAATATTCAACTCGCATTTTCTTTATTCTCGTTCTGAATACTAGTGTATTTAATTTTTTTGTTCCATCTTCAACATCAATTCTCATTTAAAGGTTTTTGACAATTTGGATTCCAAATGAATTTTACAAACACATATCTGCGTTAAATGAGCAAAACAATAAACCATTTCGCATCTGAGTGGTTTAAAAGGAAATTATCGCAAATTTTATAAATTACAAAGCTATAATCATGTTAAATATATTACAAAATTTTTTAGACAAACTATGCAAAAGCTATGACATCATCAACAGCCGCCTTAGAAACTGATAAAGGGAATGGTAGCCTTAGTGAATATGCAATAAATAATGGTCATTCTCATTCGGATAGAGACGTTAAAACGGTAAGTAAAAAATACATTCATCTTGTTTTTTGTATTTAGCATTTCTCTAGCGACAATTTACATGTAAATTGGTACTCCTGCAATTAAAATCCTGTTTGTTTTTTTCGTGTGGTCTTTTGGTCTTAATTTGACTTACTTTCCTGGTTTGCTGTAGTTCCTTTACCATGTAGTATTACTCAAAATCTTACACTGGAATCAAAAGGTTGTATTTTGTACATTATTTTTCTTCTACAAACACCAACAGTATTTAGTCGTTACTGTGTAGTTTGCTCGAAGGCAGACTAAAAGCATTCTAGTTGTGGACATACGTCCTTGATAAGTTGTTAAGTAATTCAAAACTTAAATTGTACCAATCTTATTGCACCAGATGTATTTTCAACAATCAGGGTTTCTTTAGGCCAATTTAAACGAAAAATCATGAATCATTCAAACTTTGAAGAAGTGATAAAATCAATCGGATCTTACAGTAAATAGAACAAACAGGACATAGAAGCAGAGATACGCACGAGAAAGATGTACTTCTTAATCTTGATTAATTTTCAAAATTGTACCACAAAAGAGTTTAATAGAACAGTACCAGTATTTTCAACTATTGCTTTCAACAAAACATTCATGCATATGAATCAATGAAATATGTGTATGTCTAATGCCTTTTACTAGTATACAATAATATTTATAAATATATACATTGTGTGCAAAAGTAATGACACATTTGATCTATAAATTACAGTATACATATAATCCTCCGCCGATGATTGGATTTGAAGCCTTCCAGCAACCACAGGAACAGTCTGATGTTTGATATTCTGGGATATGAAGATTTTAACTTTTTCATATTCAGATGCTATTTATATTAAAACATGACAGAATGAAAGATGAGCATTAAAAAGGGGTAGACCAGTGAATAGGACTGTTACAGTAGATGTCTTGTATACTTAAAATACATATACAGAAGACATGCAAGGATAGATGATTGAGAGTAATAGCTTGTAATGTATCATAAATGAACTGCTCATTGTGTTTATTGTCCAGATTTCTGGACATAAATGTTCCTATTTCTGTGCTTTCCGCTTCACAAAACAACATCATAAAACATACTAGCTAACGATATTGGTTTCAATTAGATTTTGAAATTCTAGAAACTTAAACAGAGTAGTGAAACGAAGTAGAATTGAAGGAAGTGTTTACCGAATAACGATCGGTTTTAAGACACAACTCAAATTAAAAACAGTTCACAGTGAGCATATTTATAGGCTTTTATTATTTTACTCTGTAGTAGAAAATAATGTTTAGAGTTACCTCCCTTTTAACGTTTTATATTGAATGAAATAGCAAAAAGTCCATAGCAAGTTAGAAAATTGATACAAATTGTCTTCATGCGCTTTCATAAGAAGATATGCTTGGTTTAATTGTATCGATAATACGTTTTTCAATGGGAACAAACAAACTCGGAAGATTGAGCGAGGCACTCTGTCAGTGTTGTTGTTTTACCTTTCTAGTTGCAAACAAACAAAAGAAATGTACATGTAGATTGAATAGTGAAATTGTATACTTAATAACGATAACCTTTTCGAAATTATAACTGGTGTATACCGTTTTCGGATTTTATGCTCGATCATGTCACGTTATAAATCAATTAAGGCATTGTAATTGTTTGCAGATTTGCTTTTTTTTTAAAGTGACACCTGGTTTATTTTGTGCGTCCAAAGTGCTTTTCTGAAATTATCTCCAGGAACGCTCAACCAAAAAAATTACATTCAAATAAGTTAAATGCAACAAAATAACAGATGACAGCATAACTTTTGAAATGTAATAGTTGATACAAATATATATACATCATAAAATTGAGAATGGAAATGGGGAATGTGTCAAAGAGACAACAACCCGACCAAATAAAAAACAACAGCAGAGGGTCACCAATCATGAATACTAGTATCAAAGCATGTTTGAAGTTTGTGTTGATCTTGTTTAATGTTTAGAGGATGTTTGTGTGACAAAACATGAAAAGAGTTTAAAAAAATATAGTATATATCTGTATATATTTCTTTCAGCCATTGATATTTAAACTCGTATTTATAAAATTTTATGATTACTTAATATATTATTGTCCATTTGACTTCTATATATTTGCAGACAAAAGTTCTTAAAAAAATCATTTTTATAAATTAATATTTTTTTCCGCGATGTATGTTAATATTTGATACGAACTTTGACTTTTAATTTCATAATTTTTGGTCAATAATTAAAAAAGTTTCCCATTAGGTCTCTATGTTAATTTTATTTTTTGAAGTGTTGATTATCTGAAGGAGTAAGTATAAGTAGTGTAACGGTATTCAAACCAAAACAAAAACAACAAACATGTGCTATTAATATTAGTTTATTTGTACCATGTGACTATGTATATTTAAATATTAAGATAACCTCAACTGACCATCAACCAAACTTAGATTTCATGTCATGTGATTGTAATAACTGTTCTATATGTGATAGGAAACTGTTATTGCTATTTTCTGTTTAAAAATATCAGATATAGTTTAAACTAGTAAAACAATACTTTATAGGCAAAGGATATGAAAATGAATATATGTTTTCCTTGATATGTTATGTTAGTGGACATGAGTTATGACTGAATTAACCAATTATGAAAACATTTTTTCCCCCAAATTGTTTGCTACCAAGATGTACATTTTGCACATTAATAAATAACTGAATGTATATTAACTTTTATAAGTCTGTTGTTTTAATAAACTTTTCAGAGCCTCTTTGCATTGTTATACAACTCACCACATGCTAAAACCATGAAAAGCTTGTGTATAGTATGTTAACTTATAATAATGATATAAAATCAATAATCAAAATTATATAGTGATTATCATTTTCATTGGTGTCTTTTAATATTCAAATCGGTATAGTCACATGGTACATATAAACAAACATTAAAAGCACATGTATGTTTTGTTTTTTGTTTTGTTTGAAGGCCGTTACACTACTTATACTTACTCCATCAGGTAATCAACACTTAAAAAAATAAAAATAGAGACCTAAAGGGAAACTTTTTTAATTGTTGACCAAAAGTTATGAAATTAATAGTCAGAGTTCGGATATATTATATATTAACATACATGAAAGAATAAAATATTTATTTAAAAAATGAATTTTTAAGAATTTTTTTCTGCAAATATATAGATGTCAAATGGACAATAGTCGGGATTTCAAGGTAATCATGGTAATGGTCAAGAACCATTTTTTTTACAATAACATGTATGTAACATTAAAAATAGTGGGTTATAATTTAATCATCTAAGACAATCTAAATCGTTTCTTCGAGTTTCGTTGAGCTCCACAATAAAAGCAGCGAAGCCTTGCCCAGTTTGCAATCGAAATTCCATAGTCTATATAGCCAGTCCAGATGCAATTTTAATACAATAGACTTTGTTTTGAATGTAATGTTTCTCCTTAATCGAATTACAAGTCTTGAACATCGATTAACTACCATTGCCGCCTTATTATCCATGTATTAATTCAATTATGATGCCTTCATTTGTCGTGAGTTTAAACATTTTTGTAGAATACATTTGGATGACATCAACAACTTTAATTATAATATTAAATTGTTTTAACATTGTTTGAACTTTCTTTTTACTTGATTTATTTATGCTAAGAACAAAATGACATTTTTCATCACGATATTTTTTTATGGACTTCAATAATGAGCAAACTACTGTTACATCCTCGGAAACTATTAAGGCGTGTCACGTCTTTCAGACATTTTTCAGACGCATCCACTACGATAAGTTCAATACTATTCAAACATTCCGCTTGCTGTCAGATCAGTTCTATTCAGTAGCTTTAAACTCATTTCAGTATTGTGATGATGTGTGCAGGTGCATAGCAACTACTATACAGTCTGACCATAGACTGAACTTATCTTAATTTTCAGCAAGGGAATTGTCTGAACTGTATTAAAGTACCGCAGTGGATAATTCAGAAATATGGCTGAATAAAACTGGACTATTTATTTCATTTAAATAAATAGATTTTTACATCGTGAATTTTGAAGATGAACCGTTTATGGCAGAGAGAAAATAATTATTGCATGTATTCCTGTTTGCTGCTCTTACCGGGGCGAGAGAGGAAACCTTTGAGACGAAGTCTTAAACGGCGAATAATATTCATTTATGGTCCAACCGATCATTTTACCATCAAAATGCCTGTAAAAAGATTGGGATATGATATTAGTTTTCATGTTTATCGTCAGATGTTTCCAACGATTTTGGAGATATTGAGGAAGATAACAACAAAATTCTATTGAAAAGACGGTAAATGAGTTCTCTTCCGGTTCAAACATCTTATCTATAAAACATGCCATTGAAAGTTGAAAATCAAAACGTTTTGCATGGTTTGGCAAAAAAAAAACGGGATTGTCCGTTACCAGTATTAATTTTTTATTTTGATATTTTAAAAAAGATTGTGAAATTTAAAAAAAATATATAAACAAATATATAGTTTTTCTGTCTGTTTTAAAATCACAAAATATCCAATTTTAGCGAAAACAAACGCCTGCGACAATTATTACTGACATAATAAAGGTGTGTCATTCTATGTATTCTTCTCTAAACCGTATATGTATCATCACACAAACTATAAAACCGGTCAGATTACTATTCAAGTTCACGATTGTTAAGTATCGCACCCTCAACGGAGTTTGGGTGACATATTGTTGTTATACGCTTCTTTTTTTCTTATTTTTATTAAATCTAGTTTTAATTGCTATCATTAGGTTTATACGTGGTCTTTCATTTTTCATTTTTTTTTTATTTCAAGATATATTTTTCTCTGTTTCTTTACAGTATATGGTTTGCCCATTTCTTTTCCCATTTTTTTTTTTAATTTTATTAAACCACCTCACATTTTTCTATCGGTGTATTTTCTTCCTTTTTTTTCTTTATTACATATTTTAAGGTTTTTCACTGTTGTATAAACCTTCTATTTTTAATTCTGTAAACCACATCCATTCCTCCCTAAAAGAAATGATAGAAACATAAAAATTAACATTTCATTGTTATCAACAACAATAGCATGGAGTAATCAGTATATTCATGTATAACCAGCGGTCGCGTGGGGCACTAAAGCGTCGACGAAAGTCTAAATGAAGAACATTAACGAAGCTTACCCCGAAAAAAAAATGATGGGGGAAAATTGGACAACTGATGTTACATAATCTACAATGTGCATGTATTTATGCACATCCGATGCTTCCTTGTTCGTGACATTAAAAAGAGATTTTGTACTATGAGTAAAGATAATGCATGAAAATTGAGAAAAAATTATGAGGCAAATTTGTTATTTTCTGTAATCATGATGCAACTACCATGTCAACAGACATAAATTGGGAGACAATCATGACAATCAAAAAGCATATAAATAAACTTACAATCTATTTTCAATTTCATTATATTTGTTTAGGGTTGTTAAAAAGTATTGAAAATGATTGATTATTGTATCTTAAAATTTTCAGAAGCAGGTACATGTATAATATCCTCATCGTTAAAATTACCGCTCTGAGGAGCCAACAATTTCTAGAATTAAACTTTTTTTCTTAACCTGATTTTTGGGTTTATGAGACTGTAACAAAATAATTGGTGAAGAAAAAATCATATGGTTGTGCACTTTTAAAAATGCCCAATGTTGATGATTTTCCCATTTTACATCGATTTTTACCTATTTTGGGGCTATTATTGGAAAACAAAATCACAATTCCACAATTAAACTTTTTTTCATACTTTCTATAAAAGTTGGAGTGGACCAATCTGAATAAATTTTACTTAAAAAACTATAGGTAGGTGTTAATATAAGAAAGTTTTATTATATTTTGACGCTTTGTTGTGTAAAATTTACCATGCAGGCAATTTTGTATTTTTGTGATTTTTCTCACTTTTAAGAACAAAATGCATATTATTTCAACTTTTTTGTTATAAATGATTTTAAAAAAATCTTGTCCTACATTGTAAAACATCAATCTGATTAAAACAAATGATTCTTTGATTTAGATACTGACAACATATGTGTTACACTAGCTTGGATGATATGATCTTCAATAAATAAGCGACATTCACATAGATACTAACTGTGTTCGTCTTCTTGCTGAATTATTCCTTTAACAATATGTGACTGACAAATAAAAGAGGAATGAAAATATATTTTAACTTCACAATCCACTTTTCAGGTGATATCTTCTAACTAAATAATACGAAGTTTATTGACTTTGTCGGAAGCTTCTAACCCTTCGAACTTGATATAAAAACTACAATTGATTTTAGAGGTGGCATGAATCAGATGTGGATACTTAAAAATTCCAAAAATCCTTTAAACTACATAAAATCTAAGACTCTACCATCTTGCAATAGTATTAAAACATTTTACGTTTCTTTGCTTTACACAAGTTTTCCCCATTCGAAACAAAAAGACAAATTTAAAGAGTTGGTATTGCTTATTTTCATAACAAATAATGGCGAACGTAGATACAAATATCTTGTCTTGGGGAGGTATATATCCTACTTTGTAAAGAGTCACTCTGATTCAAACATATTTGCTACGTTTGGAGGACGTGTTTTTCAACAATATCCTTTAACTTTACTTTCCGCTATAAAGATGATGTTCCTTCACTAAATAATTCAACATTTGGTGAATATTTTAAACGTAACTATCCTATCGAACTAGAGATAAAGGATACAGCAGACACAGTTAAGTCCAAAGTGTGAAGCTGAAATCATCCCTTCGTAAATTTTACTGACGCCATCACGAGTTGGTTGACCGTTTTGGCATAACCGTTTCACAGATAATATTGGATATGTTCATTATGTCGTAACTACAATCCCCTTCACTTTTCACCACGAATGTGACCTACCAAATAATACCTATTTTCCGGGTTTGTAATAACATGAGTAACACGACGGATAGCTACGTACCCTTCCGGAGCACTTGAAATCCCCCCCCCCCCCCCCGTTTTTTGGTGGGGTTCGTGTTGCTCAGTGTTTAGTTTTCTATGTTGCGTCTTGTGGACTATTTATTTTACTGTTTGACTTTTTATATTTTAGCCATGGCGTTGTTAATTTATTTTCGATCTATGACTTTGGCTCTCCCTCTGGTATCGTTTGCCCCTCTTTAATAATAAAATCGCAACATCATTACTTTGTTATCAGCTCGCTCGTACAGCACATGCATACAGAAATTTGGTGTCATCGACCATTGTCACTACAAAAAAAGATTACAACTGAAGACACTGGTGGCCTTCAGTTATCGTCTGCTCTTTGGTCGGGTTGTTGGCTTATTGAAATTTCCCAATTTCAATTCTCAATTTCGGTCTACAATAGAAAAGTATTTTAAAAATTGATGAACAAAATCTTTACAGTAATACAGATCATATATTATTTACTATATATGATGTGAACTTTCTTAAGCAGTAAATGGTTGCTGAGTGCACGTGGTAAATGATACTGTACTGTCAAAAAGGCGAACCTCGAATGACAATTCTAGACTAGTGAGTCAAAATATACCATAATTTAGCGCTTAAACTCTAGCATAAAGTAAAATCACAAAACTTCTGAACTCCATGAAATGGTCATGAAAATATAACCTCAGTAGGTATTAACTTACAAACCAAACTACATAAACGTGTGTTGATATTAACACACTTTAAGAAAACAGTTACGTGTTCTTGAGTATTTCATTTTTATAAATACATGTTGCTCTAGTTAAAACCGTTTCTCGTGTATTCAAAGTATGTATACATCCTTTGCTATCAAACTGAGGGATAGTCATGCTTCTCAATATCATAAAGCTTTATATTTCTCCATTAGTTTGTATATGAGTAAAACGACGGGTATTATCAGTGGAGTAGGATCTGCCTACCCTTCTAGAGCATAATTATGAGGTTAATTCAATAGTTTTTTTTGGGGGGGTTGAGTTTCTTAGTCTTCGGATATTCATGTTTGTATTGTTTGTATTTCCTAGTATTGCCCTGATTTTGTCCATATCTGTTTTGCATTTTTTGTTTCTATTTTTCAGGTTAAAATATTTAGCTTAATATAATAACACTTTCTTAACCATACTGTTGTAGTAAAACTCTTTAAAGATTGTTTGGCTTTGTAACCAATTTGTTTCATTTGCATGCACGGATGACGGAAACAAATTCTGAAAAAAATGCAGATATTATGTCATAACAATCTGTCAATAATGTAACTGTCAGTGTACATGATAAATTTCATTCAATGCATTCATTTTCTCTAATAAACTTCGTATTTTATGTGAAATGACTTAATTTTAATGAATTTATAGACACGACTTTGCAATTAAGGAATCTTTAGATAATCTAAATATAATTCATGTTTTAACGAGACAAATTGTTCCATCATTCTAAAAAGGAAATAAAATTATTTTCACACTTTTATTTTTCTAACATGATTCAAGTGAAAAGGAAAACAAGAAATTCGTGAAGAAAACAATATTATCCGTTTGGTGAATGTAAAATATTACAAAATTTTAGGCCGGAAGTTGTAAACACACTGAAGATAAACATATATAATCCATTTTAAAACTTTGCAACGAATTATCCCTTATAAATGTATTCTTTATTCGTACATACCTAATTAATTAAGGAGGCTCGAGGGTATAAAAATTTCAGAAAAAAATAAACATTTGTTTTTCACTACAAATTTTATTTATTACCTTTTGTAGTTGTTACTTTATCATATGGTACAAAAATCATTCAAAACAATCAATTCGTGTTGGCCCCAGATGACATTTAAAATGTGTACATCATTGAAAAAGTTCCAAATTATCTCCCTTTGGTGGAAAAATGCCCTTTTTTGGCTTTAGAATTGAAATATCTTTTTTAACTCATCGGTGACATATATTTTTTAATATAATTTCCATATAAGCTGTACTTAAACTAAATTATTGTAAAATTTGAGCGATTTCTGTAATAAATTTCTTTTTTTATTTCAATATTACCTATATTTCTCCTATTACTTCAACCACCTTTACAAAAATGTATGCTTCTTTCGAAGGCAGATTGTGAGCGCAAATGAACGGTGACCCCACTTTTTTATTTTAATTTTCTATTTACTATAAGATAAAGTTCATTTATAGAAAAATATAGAGAAATCCTATATAAATGATTTAGACCCGCGAACCCCCTTAAGAGTCCTAATCTCTTTTATTCAAAAGTGTGAAGAAAAATGCAGATGTAATACAGTAGTAAAAAAGCAGCAAATATCACAAAAGTGCATTGATTCTTCGACTTTCGAAAATATTCACCATCTACACTGAATAGATCCATACTAAATCTTGAATTTTGTATATAGAACCTATATAACTGTATTATCGTTCTCATGTATGGACAAAATGTTCTGATATATCAATATGATTATATATCAGAGTAATGTTTGTTTAAATAAAGGCAACACTACAATAGTTATAAATCAATATAGAGAAAACCAATCCGGACACAAACTAAATCCGAGTGAAACACATCAACTATATGAGCAAAACAACGGAAGAACAAAAACACTGAAGTGCAACAAAACCAAACTGCAACATTCAAACGAAACATTTTATAACAACTGCCACATTTATGACTTGGTACATGACATTTTTTAAAACAATTCGGGGGGAGGGGGTAAAGCTAGCAAAAACCTCTTGCTTATGTACAATGTAATAAATATTGTTAACATTTATACGTCACAGGAATATAATACAGACAATTATACAAAAACACTCAGGACAGAGAACTACATAAATAAATAACATTCGGTACATTTCAACATGTAAACTACATAATCACAACGAACATCTTAAATTATAAAAACGACTGTACACAAATACAGCGAACTAGAATAATGAACTATGCGTCACATTAATGTATCAACGCCAAAAAAAGTGATATCACAGGTAATTTTTGAACAATTAATTTAGGTTTATAATGGTGTTAATTGAGGTATGTTATAACAATATCAAGAATTTTTTAATGAAATATATAGAATTGTTTAGTAATGATGTAATAAATTCGATATTCCAACGAAGTCTGTTATTCTTCTAATCAAACTGTGTAAAAAAATTGGAGTGCATATAGTTGATTTAAACCACATACCATACACATGATCTAGGTGATAAATTGTCTTTTATGTTAAACATACATATATGTTTGTCGTTTAGATGGTTCTAAATGAATTCTGCTTCATACGTGTACAACAACAAATCGGCCAGAAGGGTGCAATATCATTCTTTCAAACTCGACAAATATATTGTCAATCAAAACGTCCAGCGTTTTGGTTTGAACATTTTCAGTGCATTTTCTGATAGAACCAGTGTTGTTCTTTATAAGATTAGAATCATTATAACCAAACAACAAGAAACATATATATATATAAGATTCCAATTTTTATAGCATTTTCATATTTCATAAACGTATAGGCAAGCAATAATTCTTGTCTGTTGGTTTTTGTAAACTAATTTCAAAGTTTTGCTGTCCATGTTATTAAAATGGTGCACAGGTATTTGGCATTTTTATGGTAAATTGCTGCCGATAAAATGTATCTGGCAGGTTATTCAACCGATAAGTAACAAATTAAACAAACAAATGTCATCTTTCTGTTTTCTACATTGTATCTTGATACGTTTTAAAGAGTTACCTCAAGTTTAATTAAAGCAATTTTAAAACATGTCAGGATTAATATGTTATACCTTATATTAAACAGGATTAAATTTTAACTTCCAAGCATTACTCTACTCACATAAAACCGTTAAAACTTTCCTGCACCTATATGTAGCTGAGCTCATTATCTGATTAAACTTTGAAATATACTTTGCAGTTGTTAGCAAAAAACTTTTCAAATCCTGCTTCAACGCGGACAGGTCATTTATATATATTTTTGAAAAGAACTGACCCTTAAACACTATCCTTTAATTTATTACACCTATAACTACATCTACCATGATGAAGTTGAAATTTTTATACAAACTCATAGTGCTTTATACATGTACGTCCAGATAAAAATAAGCACATTTTAATTCAATATAGAATACGGATCATTGAAAGAGTCGTATAATGCGTTCACAAAAGCTATTAAACCGCTCATTTTCTCCACGAAAGTGAACTACCAAATCATACTTATCCCCGGTAAGTAAAAGAAGAGGGACGAAAGATACCAAAGGGACAGTCAAACTCATAAATCTAAAACAAACTGACAACGCCATGGCTAAAAATGAAAAAGACAAACAGAAAAACAATAGTACACATGACACAACATAGAAAACTAAGGAATAAACAACACGAACCCCACCAAAAACTAGGGGTGATCTCAGGTGCTCCGGAAGGGTAAGCAGATCCTGCTCCACATGTGGCACCCGTCGTGTTGCTTATGTGATTACAAATCCGGTAAATAGTCTAATTCGGTAGGTCACATTCATGAAAGGAAAGGGCATTGTAGTTACGATGTAAGGAACATATCCGATATCATTTGTGAAACGGTTATTCCATAACGGTCAACCAACTCGTGATGGCGTCCGTAAAATTTACGAAGGGATGATTTCAACTTTACCATTTGGAACTCTTGGTTTAATAGCTTCCTTGTGAGCAGTAACCCTCTATCAAGAAAATCATGATAGGAAATGCAAGCACGGGAATATCGTATCAATTGGGAGATATGTACCCCGTATGCAGGTGCTGCTGGAATGTTGCTACTTAGAAATGGAAAGTTCGTAAAGTTTTGTTTTCAACCGACCCTCATTGTCAATTTCTAGATGTAAGTCAAGATATGAAGCCGACTTAACTGTATCTGTAGTATCCTTTATCTCCAATTCGATGGGATAGATGCGTTCCACATAGTCACCAAATTTTGAATTGTTTAAAGAAAGAACGTCATCTATATAGCGGAAAGTAAAGTTAAAGGATATTGCTAACTTCTTATCTTTCTTCCTAAGAAGTTCCTGCATGAAGTCAGCCTCATAATAATAAAGAAACAAGTCGGCAAGTAGAGGGGCACAGTTTTTTCCCATTGGGATGCCGACAGTCTGTTGAAAAACACGTCCTCCGAACGTTACAAATATGTTGTTAATCAAGAAATCAAGCATCTTGATAATATCGGTTTCAGAGAATTTTTTGTTTGAATCAGAGGGATTCTTTACAAAGTATGATTTATCCCTCCCTAAGACAAGATACTTGTATCTACGTTGGCCATTCTTTTTTATGAAGCAAAGTAATACCAACTCTTTCAATTTGTCTTTTTATTTGGAATGTGGAATATTTGTGTAAAGAGTAGAAAAGTCAAATGTTTTAATACTGTTACAAGATGAAAGAGAGTTAGATTGTATGTACTCTAAAAGATCTTTGGAATTTTTAAGTATCCACATCTGATTCACGCCACCTCTAGAATAGTAAGTGATCAACCTATTTTTATCTTAAGTTCTTGCTTTAGTTTAATTGTTGTTCTTTTGCTTCTTACTTTTTCAATCCCTATATTTTTATTCGGCTATCAGTCATGAATTTTGTTCAGTTTCACAATTTTACAATCGGTCAAGTTTCATTTTTTTTAGAAAACCTGACCGATGGTGTACGATTTTTTGTTGTCTGAGTGTTAGATAAAATTTGATTTTATAACACTTGACTGCATTAGTTTGTTCCTGTATATACTTTTACCAACTGTATGCTATAAAAAAAAATACGTACACAATGTACTTGTTTCTTCCTGTTTGTATATTGGCATACTTGACAAATTTACTTCCATACACTTATAAATAATAAAGAGGTTATAAAATGAGAGTGTAAATGGTGTTCACAGATTATAAAATAATGTACAAAAGTGCAGACATATGGATAACAAAATGAATGAAAAAAGACAAATAGGCACACAAAATTAAGAATAGACACTACTTAAGAATTAGGGGGGGGGGGGGGGTGAAAAATAATGAATATTCTTAAGATTTAAAAACGCAACACTAGCTATATTGTTGTTTTATTTTTGTTCAAATCGAATATGCACATTTTATAAAATGGTATACACGCAAATTTCATTTATTTCTGTATCGACTTAAAACAAGTTTGCGGTTCGAAAGTTAAATTGATCACTTCATTTTTATTATTCCAATCATGTGGTATTCACTGAAACCATGGTTCTCCTCTTATCAATGGATGGGTCATCATCGAAGGCAATGATTGCTTGTAAACAACGCCAAAATGTTTGTCAAAACGGTCAACCAATTCTAATGGACATGCATGGAGTTCTGTTATGTTCTTTCTGAGTGTGCATCTTTGCTATGTATTACAGTGCTTTTTGGCAATACAACGATAGTTACTCTAAGGCTTTTAATGTTTTTTGTGGTGACAATTTGTTGACATTTCAGTATATGTGAAACATTTTTGGCATTAGTATATCTGCCATGGCGGTGAATAGATAATCAGTTAACCATTTCGTCGAAAACATGTCTCTCAAATGACGTTGTTTTAGAACTACGGGTTGATCTGGTCATGTATGATCATCAACATATCCCATCTGCCAGTATCGTTGTCGAAAGGACAGTAAAACGACTTTTCGACGTGGAATTATCTGGAAACGTCTTCTTGCATGCAATATTCTTATGACTTTAATAAAATTTTATTTGTTCATTATCGGTAATTTGGGCATTTTTCCTTTGATGTGTACTCGCTTATAATGTCAGTATCAGTGTCTGTCCTTGATATGAAAATTATTGGGTCAGTTCGTAATTGACATGCGCTAAAGTAGTGCGGAAGAATATGGTTTTTTTTTGGTAACCAATGAAAACGCGTTACGTCACGCAAATCATTAACCGCTTTGCCGGAACTATATAGTTATGTCGTTCTCGCAACTAATGTAAATAAATCGAAACATCTTGTTACTTCCAACGAAGACTAAAAGTATTTAAATAAAATGCTTCATAATACGAAAAAGATATTTTCTTTAAAATTAAACACCAAAAATACTGATAATTAAAAAAAAAAAAAATAGTATTGTAAGTCACGTTCTAAATAAATCGTCTGCTTTCATAAACATGGATCCCTACTCTGCCGTCTTTAACAAATATCTTGACCATTATACTTGGAAGATGACTATGAAGTTCCACAATTTGATGTCCAATATACACAACCACAAATTAATTATTACACCTTTAAACCAGCTAAAACCCCCTCGCCAATAAAACCAAATGAAAATAAAGAAAATGAAGTCAATATTACTGAAACTGAAACCCAGCCACAAACATTACAACTCCAACAAATACCTGATCTAGATTTCCTTGATGATAGTTTTACGACACAAATTTCAGAGATACCAAATTGTGATTTTGAAACGTTTTTAAGCAATATATCCAAAGAAAATCTCAACAGTATGGCTGAACAAAACGCAAAATTTCACAGTAGATTTGTTACAAATGATGAAAATGAAAGGGCAACTTTTATTGAACAAAGAGAAAATTCAAATACCATTAGGAAAATGAACTCAGCTGTTAAAACTTTCCAACATTCGCCGTGATAAAGTCAGTATCAAAAACAAAAAGGCCTTTATTCTGTATGTATCGGCAATATAGAAATGCAACATTACTTTAATAATTCAAGTGCGAGCACTCTTATATCGATATATTTGATGTCATTCGGGTTCAGGGGAGACATGTATATAGATAGATATAGGAAGATGTGGTGTGAGTACTAATGAGACAACTCTCCGTCCAATTAACGATTTATAAAAGATGTCTTGTGTCATGCTGTACGAAAAGAAAGGATATGTCTATCCGTTCATGACACAAAATCAATACATAGTAAAACACAAACATTGTCTATCAACTCTGCACGTAAAGATACGTGTCTTGACACAGTCATTTCCTTTAGGGCTAGGAAACCGTAGTATTTAGCTTTTGATATGCATGAACAAATATATGGTCATCGACCCCTATAGGGATAAAGGATAAGCCATAATCTTAATTCTGAATAAAACTAAAAAAAACACTCTCCCATAGGTTGCTTATATATTATATAAATGGTAAAAATGCAATGCATATGACGTTGTGTTGAAACTACGGGTTGATCTATAGTCCAGTCGATTTGAGCAGATGTTTTGACAAAAAAAATTAAAGCATGAAATTTTGCATAGTAGTAGAATATGTCTTAGACAAAATATTAAGCTATGGACCCACTCTGAAAGTCGAAATTGGCGGAAAAGTTGGCTATTTTTAAAACGGCGGACATTTGATTTCTGTTAATGAATAAAACAAATTCATGAAAATTATATTACAGAAGATATTGACATGAAACCTTATAAATAGAATAACAGTGGCGATATCCATTGCCTTGTTGAACAAAATTATTGAAAATATATTACCCATATTGAATGGCAGCCATCTTGAAAAATCTTGAAATTTTTAAGCCAAAATAGGTAGAGCTCTAAAGTCATAATTCGATAAAAATAGAAATGCATTATAGGTGCACTGTTGAAAATATACAAATGTATTTGTATTAGCTATCAAAGCAGGACAAAAAGCAAGACATCCCCTTTCCCCGAGTGTTTCTCTTGTTTCGTAGCGGGAACAAATTACTTAATATTTTCCAACAGTGTACATTATTGTTTTTATCTACAGGTTCACACCCAACACTTGAAACGTTAGTTGTTAAAATCTGAATCATTGTCTCTAATGTTCAAAAGTGATCGACATAAAATGTAGTTAAAACGGGGACCACATCAAGAGGATTCTTAAATGGACCATTACGTCATAAGCAATATTCATACTACCTATTGTTCAACATAGAATAACAGAAGAGTTTTATTTTACATGTACAAATAAAGCCAAAAAACATGTGTATACCTGTTATTTGTAGTAATTGGCTGACTACAGGATAAATCGTTTTGTTGATATTGTTCATCATTTGAAACATGTTTTAAAAACCTTGATTGCAGACATAATGAGTTTCATTTCATACAAGTAATGTTAAAAGAAAATCAACTGCTCAAATGATCTCAATTGACGTCAAAAATATCTCACAATGAATGAAATGTACATGTTTTGTCAAACCACACAATAGCTGTCTCTATCTATCATATTCTATCACATTGTCCTCTACATTTAGACAGAGTTGTACACTTAATACTGCATATTCACATTTGCATTTCCTTGGTAACCGTGTTCACTTTGACTAATTAGTTAAGCACTAGCTGCAATGGAGTTCCTATACAGTCATATGAAATTTCATCACAAAAGACAAGGACTGTAATCCGAGGACTTCAGATATTGATTTTTTGGTAGCCATTTTGAATGATGACCATTTTGAAAATATTAATTTCCAATATATCATTATTCGGTATTTTTGTTAATTCACTGTTTTAATTTCTACTTTGTTGCTAATTTATATTGGATATTCACAAAGTTGTCAGATAAGGCATGCACATATGCATGTTTACGAAATAAAGATATCAGTGTCAGAATTTTTGTTACTTACTCGTTTGCCTAAGTAACGTTTTAAAACAGAAATTACGTAAATATGATATAATTTATGACTAAAAGTTTTGTTGGAAAGGATAAAAATTATAGATTTCAAAAACACTGGAGCCAGATATCAGAAGAACATAATTGACGAATAGACTTAAGTAAATGTGTAAGAGATGACATAGGAGGGTTTGCAATGCCAAGCAGATACAAACAGAACAGACATAGACATTTAGGCTGGCAATCACTCCTTCGATGCAAGCATACGAAGAAGTTGGGACTTTCATTGGTTTTGCTTCCGCTCAATTTGAAACAGTTGAATGAAGGCTATGAAACTGCAGAAGCACTCCAGAATCACAAGGCAAAATGGTACAAATCATGTCAAACAAAATTTCAGATCTCAAAATATTTCATCAATAAGTGAAAATATACTTCTGATGTTGAAGATAGGTTGCCAATTGAAAGAAAACAATAGGCAAACATACACTGTGAAGTGGTACTGGATCGATAAAAACAATAACTGCAGTGTATTTTTTCTGTGGTGACATTTTTATATAGGACATGACTGTGCACATATATCATAAGACAATGTTTTCTTAGCCCAAGTACATGTAAGTTCTTGAGAAGTCAAAACACTAGTATCGTGCTTAATGAGTGATAAACTTGACAACATAGCAAATAGGCATTACAAAAGAGTCAAAAAACAGCCCTGAATCTTTTATCCTTGGAGTTGTGCTATCCAAAATAACAAAATACATTGACGGCACATGGTCTGGAAAAGATATTGTACCAATCTCCAAGCTTGCAGCTCACGCAAAATTGGTTCAGTAAACGCCTGGGACAACTTGGAGTTATCATGGAATTAAGACCTGATATAACGCATCTAACAAAATTGGAATGTAGCTGCCATAGTATCTGCAATCATGTAAGCAAGGTAATTTAGTTCTCTTAATTTTCAACGGAGGTATTAGTGAAGCTCTGAAACAGACCTCATAATAAAAGGGTCAAAATAAAGGCATCAGCATAGCCATAACAGGCAAAATATCTATGCATAATACTAAGAATAGCTTTACAGGTACACTCAATAACAGCTGTTAACATGAATCAGTTAAACAGACATAAGTTTCCTTAGTAAGAATGATACAGGATGTCTAAACATCGAGACTGTCCAGTATTATCGTTGATTGGCAGACAATATTTATCATTTCTCAGCTATAATAGTTCAAATGTGCAACTCGTCGTCGAAAGGATACAACTACAACTTATCAGTCCTTAGATAGAGAGCAACATGTCTCAATGTTTGCGGAACTGGTTCATTTTGAAAGCCTGTATTGAATGTCCCTGTAAACCTTTTTATAATAGCAAGCCTAACTCATCAAACTATTCTTGTTACTTTGCTTATGATGAGGCCTCCACAATCACGACTATAAGACATGGCCTGTTTCAAAACTTCCCCAACATACTCGTTGAAAATCAGGAGAAAGCCGCAACCTTGCATATGTGCTTGCATATCATCTATGGCAGCTAGTATTCAATTTTTCAGAGGTGCTGTAATTTTATTAAACATTCCTTCCATGACAACTCATATTTACTAAGAACGTTTATTGTACAATTTGCCGATATCAGCAATTTCAAATATTAAAACAATATCTGTTCCAGACTATGAGTCGTCACTGTTTTCTTTCATTTTGGCAGGCCCCATTTCAAGATTCATGACTTTCCTTCTGTGTCTTTGAATTCTGTCTTATTGCCTTGTCGTGCATTTTTAACAAACATTTAGCATGTTGTCTGCTCCTAAAATATTAAATCTCCACTGAGTCCGGCTAAAATATCAATGGCTAGCAGTTTAAGTGACAGTCACGTACTCTATTGTCAATCATAATTTTATATGCTTCATGATGATAGTCAGATACCTCATCACAAAAAAAAAGAGAAAACAAAACCCCCTGCAATCGTTGTTCTTGTTGATTCATCACAACTGTGTCTGGTTATTTTACTGGTATTTTCAATCAGTGACTCATCAAAAAATGTATTGTCTGCTCTTTTTGTATTTGCTTGGCATTGTAAATCCTCACGTGTCCTCTCTTAGCGTTTCGGAATTCTTTCAAGTCTATTTTTTTTTTGTAAGGTCTTTCAGCTACATTGATTTCAATACCTACCCATTTTTCCTTTTCGACATGGAGTGGTCATAACTCATATTGTAAATGCGCATTTTTTTTTGGTGGTAAAAAGTAACTTAGCCTGACATGCTAAACTGCAAGTAAAAGAACTTATGTATTTTCTTTAGATACATTTATTTTGTCAACATATTTGCCTTATTTGAGCACTTTGTGAATATATCCTATATGAATAGACAGTCATAAATGAATAATTAGCAAAACTTGTTGTAAATGCATAAAAAAAACTTATTATAGTATAAATTCAAATAACAATTTAGGATAGCGAATAATGATATATATTAAATTTACGTTTTCAATATTGAACTTTATAAAATGGACACGCCCATACTACTCAAGGGTTATTTCAACCTATGGATGGTTGTATCCGCACTGACCAGGACACACATCTTGCTACCTGACCCGAGTTCTATGGGGTTGTTTTGGTATCTGATGTGTAGTTGTTTTATTGTCAATTGAAACCACATCTTCCTATTTCTGTTTTTACCGTTAAAAGCACCTAACCGTCCCTTTTTTCGTGGCATGTTTGAGCTTTCTGGCGAAGTGTTCTATTTCAAAACCATCAATCAGCCGTGTGAAATTTATAATTTTAAAAAGGCTACCTACTTATTTGAAGAAAATAGGAATAAGCTGATTTTAAATTCAATTTGTATTAATATGTTCAACAATTTTGATTAGAAATATCACAACATATTGTTATCAATACTTTGTACTTATATAGCTAATAAAATGAAATATGGTTCAAATATAAGCATTGTTTTGAATGCCAGAGCCAAACATAGATCGGATTAGGTATCGCATGTATAAATAAACATTAATGAATAATATGTTATTTTGTCTGTACCAAAATAAAACATTAGATTAGAATTATGCAAAACAATATTCTCTTAAAATGCAAGGTTGACATTAACAGTTAGTTTGATCCTGAAACTTTTTCAAACTTCCACAGCCATCATTGTCCCTATAGAAGCGTGCTTCAGTCGAGTATAGTACTTCGTTATCTAAATCCGTTGGTTGTGGAATATTTGTCGTTCGACATTAAAGTTTCATCAGCTTTGATGAACATCATATTTAATTGTCACGTGCCGGTTGGCTGATCAGACCGCCCTTAACTTATTTTCGCGTAACAAACCCAAGTGTTTAATTTCAAATTTGCTGCTATTCAGCTAAGACGAAGGAACTTGTGAGAAGGCCGAAAAATAAATTTCAAAGATATCTATATATTAAAATAAATCCTTTTTTAAAAGAATTTCAAATATTGATCGATAACAATTACAATTATACAGAGAGCATCGAAAGTGTTTACATTCAGGGCTCAAATGTATTTTTAGCACCATTTTCCGAGAATCAATCAAACATGACATCGAAAATATGGCGTAGAACTTATTTCTAGGTCCCCGAATTGCCTTCAAAATGATTAAAATTCATACCGTAAAGCAAGCTATAAAAGACCCCGCTCCGACAAAAAGAAAAGCAATTTACATCAGTAGACTAAAGTCCTTTTGCTGCTCAAAAATATTAGCAAAAACAAATGACTTTGTGATATGAAGTAACGAACGACGATCGTCGAAATACAGGCTCCTGACTTTAGACAGACACATTAAACATGGCGGGGTTACAATGTTTGTTGGCGCCTAATGCTCTCCATAACATGGACTCTGGTATAACATCGCAATATGTAACAAACACAGACTTGAAAAATCGGTGTTGGAGGCTGTGCAGTGATAACTAGTTGCTTACATGCACGTCATCTGAAGTGGTTGTCTTAAAAATCAATCGTATCATATTTTTTTAGTCTTATGAAGCCTTTTTGTCCGTAAACCAGATTTGATGTTTTTGATTGGCTTCGGTTGAATATTTTCCGTCAAAATTATCATGATTTGGGTTCAATTACCAATGGATAATAAATTGGTTGCTAAAGGTGTCCTATATAGATAGATATAGGAAGATGTAGTATGAGTGCCAATGAGATTACTCTCCATCCAAAAAACAATTTATAAAAGTAAACCATTATAGGTCAATGTACGGCCTTCAACACGGAGCCTTGGCTAACACCGAACAACAAGCTATAAAGAGCCCCAAAATTATTAGTGTTAAACCATTCAAACGGGAAAAACAGCGGTCTAATCTATATAAACAAAACAACGAGAAACGAGAAACACGTATAAATTACATTAACAAACGACAACTACTGTACATCAGGTTCCTGACTTAAGATAGGTGCAAACATTTGCAGCGGGATTAAACGTTTTAATGGTTCCAAACCTTCTCCCGTTTTCTTGCAACAATAGTATAACATCACAACATAGAAAAACACACGATAAAATATCAATTAGAAGGCTTTTTTGATCTACGATAGTTCACATCCATACTATAGATAATTGCCCCGTTTACATTCAAACCATAACGTCTTTGTTTGCATTGCATACGTTTCTTGTCACGACACCATTCATAAAGTCATTACATTGACAATAGAAGTTTATTGAATATTATACATAATCATCAAATATGGTACAAATATAAACTCAATAGCATTTTACCCTGTGAAAAGCCGTGTCTTCCTTTTTGATAAATAATCTTGAGACAATTACATAATGCGATGAGAAAGGTAAGATGTACAAATTAAATCAGTCTGATAATTTTTTATAATAATCATTAGACCAGATTCTGCTTAACTGTGTTTTAAAGAATACTTGCTAGAAGAATGACAAACAAAATATAACATTACGAATTCCGTTAAGTGTGCTACATATTCTCAGGAAGTATTCGAGGTCCTTGTGCACTGTATGGTAGTAAACCTGCCTACACAAAGTGGAGGTTTTACCAGGATTAATTTCTAATTGGCAAAAGTTCTGTTAAGTGGTATTAAAACGCTTGCAAAGTATTTGAGCATGGTTCACATGTTTTATGATGTCCAGCTTGAAACATCTATGACGAATGGAATAATTTAATATTTCATCTGCGTAATTTGCATTGTCGACCAATCAAAACACTTGTGAACAGTTAATAACTTGAACAGGAGGGGCATTTGCGATAAAAAGCAGGTAAATTGTCTCTTGGAAATGGTTTGGGTATTGCATACATGTTTAATATTGCCATATTCTATACTTCCCTGTCCTTAGAGCCTGTAATTCAGTGGGTGTAGTTGCTCGCTGTGTTTCATTTTTCTGTTTATCATGTTTTGTTGTCTTTTTCTAGATTTTGATATTTAATTATGCAAATAAATATACATTTGCAATGAGCGATATTGCTAAATTGACAATAATAAAAACAGAAGAAAATATAAGAACAAAAATACCAAATTCTGACGAAAATTCAAAACGAAAGTCTCAAATGACAAAATCAGGCTTAAACACATCAAACGAATAGATGAAACCAATCATATTCCTGACTTGGAACAGGTTTTTCTTACTCATTTGAAGGTACCACCCTTCTGCTGTCGTTGACTGCTATGAATTTGCTTTTCGGAATTCCATAAGATAATCTTAGACCATGGGTAAAAAACACAGCTTCTTCATTTTTATGTTGTCTATAAAAAAAACAATGAGTTTACTTTTATCCGTTAAAGTCGCTTCACAAGTCCCCCGTATTTTTTTTATTTTTTTTTCTTGTTGTTTTTTCTTGTTTAAAATATTTCTTATAGATGACTGCGCTATAGCTGAATTTTACATCACATTTTATTGCATACTGTCCAGTACTATAGCTAAATTTTACATCACATTTTATTGCGTATAATAAAATAACAATCACTTGAAGTTCAACAAAAAATTGGTCACTTTTTTTGCTCTGTGTTCAAGCCTTTAATTCTGTTATCATGTAAAATTAAGTTTCCAAAATATTTGTCAGAAACACAAAATAAGATACTACAAATACTTTAACACAACTAAGATTTATATTGATGGCTCAGAAATGTTTGACTGCAATGAAATGTAGGATTAATTACCGTTCTGAATTTTCCTCAGAATTCAGTATTTGTGATTTTACTTTTTCTTACAATTGTCAAATTCAAGAGGATTTCTTTTCGACCCCTTTTCGTATTGAAACCGAATGTGACGTTCTATGATTTGTTGATATAACACCTTCACTGAAAATAATTCATTTGGCTATTATAAGTACCACGGCGGATACCACTAGAGGACATGAACTGATACCTCTCCGGCCAACATTAGTAAATGGAGGTTATTTTGCCCAATCCTTAAACTTATTCGTGCTGAGAGGAAAGTTGTGTTGTCTTGTAATTGTGCATGGAACAAATTGTACATACATGTACATCACCTTAAATGGCCAGTATGGACACTTCATTTAACATTTAAAACTTGTATAGGATGTCTCATTTATGATATAAGTATGTGTATATTAGTTGGTACCATTGTTTTATTTTTTCCTATTCTCATTCATTCTTTTTTAAATAGCCCTTTTCTATCTGCAGTCTTTGCTTTTTTCCTGTTTTCAAACCAATTGTATGTATGGCGAATATCTTTTAGCAGATATTGACTGTCCTTGATATTAATGTTAGATGAATTTCAGATGGCCTTGGCAATGATTAGGATATTGCGTGTTTTATCTCCATTGATATACATTATGATTTCTTTGAATATGACAGATCGATGCTTTTTGTAACATGACGACATAAACTAAGGTTATGTCCCCAATTATAACTGAAACAAGCAAAAAATTATTGGGCAACCTTATATAAAATAGGACAATTATGTGCAAATATATGGTGTCATTTGTACGGTCATCGTAGTTAAGTCGGGCGAGTTTGTATAAAAGAAAATAGCTATAGAATACAAGTAATATAGTAATAAAATTAAGTTTCCAAAATATTTGTCAGAAACACAAAATAAGATACTACAAATACTTTAACACAACTAAGATTTATATTGATGGCTCAGAAATGTTTGACTGCAATGAAATGTAGGATTAATTACCGTTCTGAATTTTCCTCAGAATTCAGTATTTGTGATTTTACTTTTTCTTACAATTGTCAAATTCAAGAGGATTTCTTTTCGACTCCTTTTCGTATTGAAACCGAATGTGACGTTCTATGATTTGTTGATATAACACCTTCACTGAAAATAATTCATTTGGCTATTATAAGTACCACGGCGGATATCACTAGAGGACATGAACTGATACCTCTCCGGCCAACATTAGTAAATGGAGGTTATTTTGCCCAATCCTTAAACTTATTCGTGCTGAGAGGAAAGTTGTGTTGTCTTGTAATTGTGCATGGAACAAATTGTACATACATGTACATCACCTTAAATGGCCAGTATGGACACTTCATTTAACATTTAAAACTTGTAAAGGATGTCTCATTTATGATATAAGTATGTGTATATTAGTTGGTACCATTGTTTTATTTTTTCCTATTCTCATTCATTCTTTTTTAAATAGCCCTTTTCTATCTGCAGTCTTTGCTTTTTTCCTGTTTTCAAACCAATTGTATGTATGGCGAATATCTTTTAGCAGATATTGACTGTCCTTGATATTAATGTTAGATGAATTTCAGATGGCCTTGGCAATGATTAGGATATTGCGTGTTTTATCTCCATTGATATACATTATGATTTCTTTGAATATGACAGATCGATGCTTTTTGTAACATGACGACATAAACTAAGGTTATGTCCCCAATTATAACTGAAACAAACAAAAAATTATTGGGCAACCTTATATAAAATAGGACAATTATGTGCAAATATATGGTGTCATTTGTACGGTCATCGTAGTTAAGTCGGGCGAGTTTGTATAAAAGAAAATAGCTATAGAATACAAGTGTTGAGTTTTAATATAAAGTTGTTGTGTTGCTTTAATATATAGTGATTATCTTACGTCTTAACATGTGTACATTTTTATGCCACATATTGGAAATTAACTTAAGATTGTATTTATGAAATAGTATTGATAATAGAATATATAAAATAAAATTTGAAATAGTGATTGTTGTCTCATAACATGTTTTTTAAAACCAAACAATATTTTTGTAAAGACCGAATTAGACAATGTATCGGATTTGTTATAACATAAGTAACACGACGGGTGCCACATGTGGAGCAGGATCTGCTTACTCTCTCAGAGCACCTGAGACCACCCCTACAAATGTAGTTAATTGTGGATTACGTGTTGTTTATTCTTTTCTATGTTGTTGCATGTGTTCTATTGTTTGTCTGCTTGTCTGTTTGTCTTTTTTTAATTTTTAGCCAGGCGTTGTCAGTTCATTTTCGATTTATGAGTTTGACTGTTCCTCTGGCATCTTTTATCCCTCTTTTAAGGGTAATTATCAACAACTTATTTAATAAAAGAAAAAAGTAAAATCAGTAATGGGGTCAAATTTAAACTACGCCAAGCGACATCCATACATCAACTAAACAAAAGCTACCCTTTCTTGGTTTTCAATTACTTTATTTGTCAGTTGATCGACTTCTATTATGTCTATTGTAAAAATAGAATAAAACTAGCAATCTTGTGTAAAACAAATATTTTACTCAAATAGCACCTGAAGGAGTATTTGTATATGTATTGGTGGTGCAAAAAAGATGATGTACTATAATAAGCAATTTGGCATATTTCCCATTCAATTTGGTACAATGTATATTCCGCCTTTTTCTACCGAAGTTTCCGTGAAAAAATAAAGAATATTCATTCAAAGTTGTATTTAAAAGATGACGGTCTCGTCTTTCTTAATATACATTTTATTTGATAGATTCCTAAAATAGCAAAACTGCAGTTTGAAGTCATATTAAATCTTTTCTTGTCTGATTTTATTGTTATAACAGCGTCAAAGTTATTACATGAAATTATGAAATAATAATTTTGAGAGGTTTTAGATACCTCTTTAACTGTTTAAATGATTAGGTACATACCTTTGAAAAAAGGTAAACTATTTTAGTATTTTGATCTAAATAAAACCACCTTTAATAATAACGCTTTCAAATCAACTAAGTTATTTAAATTTTAAATATCAATTACTTTACACACGTCTGTTGTATTATGAAGAGGGAAGTTCTTATATATGTCGCAAAATAAGTGTATCAAAGACTTTTATTAAGGTAAGTCAAAATACAAGCCAGTGTATTTGGATAATAAGATAATGTCGCGTCTATTTGTCTGAATTTGCAGCGAGGAACCTTACCTAATTAAACGGAAGTACCTAGCATTTCATGGGATAACTAAATTGACATTACGTATATATGTAGCCGCTCAATGTTCTATAAGGTGAGTAAGATATAAATAGAAAGCTGTTAATGCTACACAAATTAATAATAATATGAAAGTCGATCAAATAGTACAACTGCCAATATAAACAGGTAAAACTGTAGCACCAACAATAGAGATCATTTAAAGAAGAAAAAATACATTCGTCATCGCATTACTCACATGAAATGGCCTTGACCAATAAACATGAAGTGTTCAAACCAAAGTAGGACGCAACAGACATGGTCATTCTATAGTGTTTAGGGTGTTGTTTTATCTTTACTAAACTAGTTGAAGGTAAATAAAATAATTTTCTATTTCTTTATTTTTGTAAATGTTAGTTTATCCTGAAAGTGTACCGTACGATTTGTATTTTACAAAGAAAGAAAAATCGATATTGGTACATAAAACACTTTAAGACTACTGCAATGGCAAATAGTCAACAGACCATACAGACTTTAAACAATTCGAGAAAAGGAAATACAGTGTAGAGTACTAAATTTAGAAAAAAATGACATACAGACAAAAAGAAAATGGTAGACCTTATTGAAATCGAGATGTTGGATGCACATATGACCATACAAGCAAGATAAGAGAACTCATCACCATATATACATGTACATAAAACCATTCAAGTCAGAGACAATGCAAGATAAAAGAAAATAAGAGTGAAATATCATGCATTTATATAGCGCGAGACTGACATAACTCAACAAAATGGAAACTGATTGTTAATAGTAAATTGACTTGTACAAAACAGAATCATGTACACGTGTAATAAAAGTGCATGCTGAAAACTAAATAGATAGAAGGAAATTTGGGTATGATTTTGCCAGTGATGGTACGACCTATATACTATAGTTATTAAACATTGAACACAAAGATACAAACAGTTATAGGTGGCCTAGCGACTTTCGTCAAAGAGCAACGTGTATCGTATAGTAAAGTATTAAACCAACGGTGTGACATAATATAAACAGTTCAGGCGAGAAAGCCAACGGCTCAATTAACAATACATAATAACAGTTAAAGAAAGATCAGTTGTTGTAGATAAGCAAACAATGGCCATCTGTATTCAGGTGTTATACCACCAAATCATATTGCGTCACGTGCGGTTGCGAAAGAAAAATGGTTGAACAAAACTATCCTATTGAATTTTTCAGTTGTAGGAAATTTATACTACATTTTATTGCAGTAAACAAAATATGGGTCAAATACATATATCATAGGTGTTTCTAAGCATCATTATTTTTTTTTATTTCAAATTAGTGTTTCTATAGATTGAATATGTTTAACTTGGATAGTTGGCTTACATGGTTACTAAAACTTGTACACAGATAAAAAAAAAATTAAGGAGGTGAATATTTGATAGGTAAACGAAAATAAAGTCAGCACAATATTTTGAAAAAAAGCACATTTAACAAAGACTAATAGATGGAAATCAATGCTGGCCATGGTATTACACCATAACGGGTTCTGGCTTGACAGTCACATAGACAATACGGTTGAGGTTTAACGCGTATGTAATTGACCTATTAACCCTTTCTTAACATGGATTGTTAAGTATATTTGTATAACAGAAAGAGCAATTGTAAAGTTTAGTTGGAAAGGACCTGAATCATCAGATCTTTACTGTGCAAAAAATAACAAAAGTACCGTTCGTAGAGCAATTTAGTGGATTTAGGTCAATATGCAACTTAAAAATTTGTACCGAAACACTCAAATAAATGTATTATAATCAGAATGAAAATAATGGAAATGATTAAAAGATATTGATATTGGCATTCTTACATAATTTTTGGCTAAATAAAAACATTGTTGCATGAAAATCTTTTTTAAAACAGCATATGAAAATTGGTAAAATGAGTTAAATATTCATGCACACTAACATGATTAACATGTTCCTTCTTGATTTCTATGTAATGTATTTACAACTGATATGTAATAAAAAGACACTTTGACTGATCTAATTTAAATCTTGAGAAAAAAAAACATTACTATAATGAATGTCAGATATTATATCTTCATTTTAAAATGGAAAAATCTAAACACGGAAGCAAGTTTAAGCGAGAGCATAAATTACTCTTTCATTAGAAAACACCCAAAATTAACAGGAAGATAGAGGGCAATGTATTAGGTAAAATTGAGAAAGGAAATGGTGAATATGTCAAAGCGACAACCACCCGACCATAGAGCAAACAACAGCCGAAGGCAACCAATGGGTCTTCAATGTAGCGAGAATTCCCGCACCCGTAGGTGTCCTTCAGCTGGCCCCTAAAATATGCATAATAGTACAGTGATAATGGACGTCATACTAAACTCCGAATTATACACAAGAAACTAAAATTTAAAATCATACAAGACTAACAAAGGCCAGAGGTTCCTGACTTGGGACAGGCGCAAAATTGCGGCGGGGTTAAACATGTTTATGAGATCTCAACCCTCCCCCTATACCTCTAGCCAATGTAGAAAAGTAAAAGAATAACAATACGCACATTAAAATTCAGTTCAAGAGAAGTCCGAGTCTGATGTCAAAAGATGTAACAAAAGAAAATAAATAAAATGACAATAATACATAAATAACAACAGACTACTAGCAGTTAACTGACATGCCAGCTCCAGACCTCAATTAAACTGATTGAAAGATTATGTCTTCATCATATGAATATCAGGTACAATCCCTCCCGTTAGGGGTTTAGTATCATACTATCATAAAATATATGAGAAGAACATAACCCGTGTCATGCCAACAACTGTTTTTTTTTTAAACCTAGTATGCTTATCTACCATAAGGAAGGTTTACTTTATAAAAACAATACTTGAAAATCACATGACTTTCATACAGATTGTATTTGTTTAGTTCATTATTATTTACATACTTTATGGGGATGTTTACTTTGATGTCATACATATATTGTACTGGGGTCTGGATGGGTTGTCCCATGTTTCTGTAGTCTTTAATCTTTTATACCATTTGTTTCATTTATTATTTTCTCGTACATTGCATACTACATATTATACATCAATATACTTTATATTGTAGCGATGTAGGTTTTACGATCACTAGACTAAATCTAATTTGGGTACACATCAAGGCAACTATACTCTTTGATGTTAGTACTTATATCGACTTTAAAAGACGAAATTTAATGTGTCTTAAAATAAAATAACCAAATATAAACATTAATATAAAGGTTGTTTTTAGTGTAAGTTGTTCATCTCTCTTTCCTATATCGCTTTCTTATTCAATACCATTGTCATTTGGGCAGGTCATATATAGACAATAAAAGTGCATTGACTTGATATGTCAAATCAATGCACTTTTATTGTCTTTATACTGCGATCAATAAACATTTTCAGTTGTTGTGTTTAATGTGTTCATGCTATTATTTGATTTAAATATTGGGCAACTGGCCCCTTTTAAAAAGGCCTCATATCGGGAAGGCGGAGAAATATACGACACATTGAAATGTACATTATCCGCTGAAACCCGAAATCTTTGGTGAACAAATTTGTTTGAGAATGAACTAAAATATCAACAATAAGCATAAAACATAATGATTTATTGTTTGCATTTCCAAAAATATCAACATTTGAAATATGTTTGTTTTGTACAAATTGCAAAAGAAATATGTTTGAGTCGTTGTATTATACATTGGAACAAGAACGGGTTGAATAAGTCGTATGAATAATTAAATATAATTTCGGCAATTTCTATTTAGATATTCATGAGGAAAAGTGATATCAGGTCAGTGACTGTATATGACATAGAAATATACGGTCAACGCATTTTGACTGCTCAAATAGAATGAGGGCCGTATAATTCACGATAATGACTAGTTTTGCAAGGACTATGATATAATTAAACACCATGAAATCACCATTAATTCCATTGATAATTAAAAAAAATCAGAGTATACCAACCCGTAAAATAAGTTTACATATCTTCAATATCATTGCATTCATATCCCAATGAAAGTAACATGTAAATCATCCAATATTCCTAATAGTACTAAAGGACTATTTTTAATTACATGTACGTTACAAGTTAATTTGTTTCGTTTCCGTTTTGTATCCAATAGCTGTCCGTTATACATTCGTTGGAGGTCTGGCAGATAAATTCACCAACGGACTTCTAACGGACGTTCAACGGATAAATCAGATGGCAAACGAATGTGAAACGGACTTCTACCGGAGGTATAACGGATAAAACAGATGATGAACGGATTTGAAACGAATAAATGTCAATTGAAAATTTCGCGTCAGAGATGTAAATTATTGATAAGTTAGATTTTTAAAGATTCATATTCGATCTTAGAGTAAAGGCTCGTCTTCACAATCAAGCAGCTCTTATCCAGACCAGACATTGCCCTTTGGTTGCATTTTTAAGAACAAACCAAAACCAGTCATACAGAAATATTTTGAATATTAATGCAATTTACATGTATTATTATTGTCGCCTTTAATTTTTCCGTACATCTTAGTCATTCGTCTTATCCGGTACGCTTCCGTTAGGTGTCCGTTTTACCTGTCTACCTGTGCGAATTTCAAACGCGCAATTTTACACCAGTAATGAAAACCTTCTATCATTTATGGGTAGACTTATACATAGATAAATTCAGCCGTATAAGAAAAGCAAAATGAGAATGTTAAATTTGATGTATGCCTTTTTGTGCTACTTTGTTACATTTGTTGTTTATGTAGTGATATTAAGATGATAACACAATATTGACTGTTGTACCCCTATTTTTGACATTTTTACTCTTTGAGTATGTTTGTTTTGTTCATTTATCGTTGACAATGTAATGGAATTTGATGCGACTGTCATACAAGTGAGAGGTTTAGCTAGCTATAAAACCAGGTTCAATCCACCATTTTCTACATTAGAAAATGCCTGTACCAAGTCAGGAATATGACAGTTGTTATCCATTCGTTTGATGTGTTTGGACTTTTGATTTTGCCTTTTGATTTTTGATTTTCCTTTTTGAATTTTCCTAGGAGTTCAGTATTTTTGTGTTTTTACTTTTTATACGGTACGTTTTGCATTCGTTACGTGTCCGTATTATTTGGTCAGTAAATCAATGGATTCACAACGGATAACAATTTTATCAAGGGACAACTTTTATTTTCATCCGTTAAGCCTCCGTTCGTGCTATGCGATAGGGAATGACTGAGGCTTAACAATAACATTGACTGTGACTAAAAGTGTTGTTATCTTTTTTAAATGTCTATAAATAACACTGAATGAATCATATATTTGACACATTCTTTGCAATTGTTTATTGTAGAGCCGAATAATTTTACTTCCGTATTCAAGATATTGGATTACACAATGGCGACATTTACATCATCTACACCTTTTGCAAATTATACAACTATGATAATAACAAATTTAACATCAACGGTTGGACCTATACCAGTAATTCCAGCTACATACAAACCTATTGAAGGTGGAGACATTGCATTGACGTTAATTGCAAGTACATTGTCAATATTCGGTGCAATCTTAATATTCGTGGCATATTGTGTGACCGATAGCTTCCGACCAGAAAATGAAACCAGAAGACTATTGATATATTTAACTGTATCCGATTTACTCGTTGCTTTTGGCAATTTCGGCGGAACGATAAGATATAAAGCTGTATTTGGCGATAAAGAATTTTCTCTGAATTGTACTATGGACACTCAATGTGATCTATTTTGTGTTGTTCAGAGTTTTGTTTGTGCCACGGCATCCATGTGGTCATTCTTCTGGAATACTGTAATTGCTATCCATATATGTGTTGCTTTGGTTTACTGTCGACATGGTTCCTGGCCTTGGAAGATGAAAATATTCACTCATTCTGTATGTTGGCTAGTGCCATGTAGGTATTGTCCCTATATATATACGAAACAGATAAGATATAAAGTTCAAAACTTCATTTAGTAAATTTATTGTGAATCGATAGTTATGATAATACATGACAACAATGTCATTTCAGATCCATTTTAATCATATAGCTCCTTAATGTGACCAAAATTAAATCCAACTTATATTTCATACAATACTTTTTCATTTGTTTTTGTCTCATTTTTTTTCATATGACAATTAAGTAAATGAGGTTTCTAAATCAACGTTACATGTGAATGTGAAAGATACAGATTGTAATTACACGTAAAAACAAAAACATTATAATTTAATTAAACATGTAGTTAAAACTTTCAGATTTTTTCAAATAAGCAGACATGGCAACAACATAACATACTTGTATTTTACGATCACGTGACACACCCTACAAAACTTGAATTCGAGCTTACATGTACAAGAAGAGATTACTTACAAACCATTGACTGACCAGTAGCTGAAGAAAAACATATAATAGATTAATTTTTGCTACATTTTTTATTAATATAAAAAAAAGAAGATGTGAGATAATTGCCAATGAGACAATTCTTTACAAGAAACCAAATGACACAGACATTAACAACTATAGGTCACCGTACGGCCTTCAATAATGAGCAAAGCCCATACCGCATTGTCAGCTATAAAAGTCCCTGAAATGACAATGTAAAACAATTCAAACGAGAAAACTATTGGCCTAATCTATGTACAAAAAAAGAACAAAAAGAAAACATGTAACTTATAAACAAACAACAAGCACTGTTTTACAGGCTACTGAATTTGGACAGGCACATACTTACAGAAAGAGGCAGGGTTAAACATGTAAGCGGGACCCCAACCCTCCCTCTAACATGGGACAATGATGTAACCGTACAACATAAGAACCAATTATAAAACAAATCAGTTGAAAAAGACTTAAATCATCAGATGGTTATGAATACAAATACTACAAATACAACTGAACGTGGCCGGGTACTTGTACATTCCAACAACAAAAAGACACTAAGGACAGATCTGCTAGTACTCGCAGTTACTGCCCCTATCAACTAATTAAAAAAAATCATGCATCTGAGACTAAGCATTTTACACTTAGCGGAGCACTGATAATAACTTTTCATGATGATAAAAGCTATTCCATGTAATATTATCTATACATTCTTTTGATTTAATTGTAATTTTAGTGAGTATAACTATAGCTGCCGTTAGTAACGATGTTCTAGGTGAAGACTTTTCCCAAGGAACTGGTGCCTGGTGCTGGATCTCTTCCTGTATTGATAAGAACGCCAGAACGTTATGGATGGTGGTTACCGGTAAAGGATGGGAAATCACATGGTATTTTGTGACCTGCATTATGTTCTTTTTTGTAAAAGGATATATGTGGAAACAGGTACTGCAATTATAATTTACTCTAGTTTCATAGTTAGTGTTACAAGTCTCGATAATACATTTTTAAACAAATCTCTACAAAGGACGACTAATCTACTTACAATTGTGTCTTATCCACTTTTTACTGGTTTATTGAGAAATCCAAGTACAACTTTATTTTGTCTTAAATGCTATAAAATAAGTAAAATACACATGCAATAATTACTACAATGACTAGTGCTTACTTTTAGTGAGTGTACAATGAATAAACTTTCAGGGAAAGACTTTTAGGTCTATAAATGGAGGAAACTAAAACCCAACGAAATGAAACTAGACCAATCAAAACATTATATTTTTCAATCATTTAAAAAGTGAAAAAAATACCATTATGTAATTCAAAATTAATACATTGAAAAAAAACTTGTCAACACCAGGGCAAATATTAAAAAAAAAAAAAAAAAAAAAAACCGTGTCTCCCTAACACAAGTACAGTGACAAATGAAGTTCAAGATTGAGCAGCACATACCAATAAAATACCGAGGATTAGAAATAGGGCTCCGAATGTTGAACCAGGGTTGAGTTCAATATCGTAACAGCTACGTAGTGCTACGTAGATTTTGACTTTTGAACGTGTAGCTATAGACTAGTTGTTACATAGATATTGACGGCTACGTAGCTGCTACGATATTTAACTCAACCCTGATCTTTGTACATTAACGGATTCAGCTTTGTTGCGCACGGCAGATGAATACGGTGTTTAATAATGTGGAAAAAGAGGTAGAAAGGACATTATCAAGACTACGATAATAGTATAATATCTCTCTGACAAATAAATCTTATAACGGTCAACCACACCATATATTGACAATATAATATTTGCCAAAGGATGAATGATTGCAATGAGGTTTGGCTAGCCACAAAACCAGGTTTAACCCACCATTTTTTTTTCTTTTTAAAATGTCTTGTTCCAAGTGAAGAATTTGGCCATTGTTATCTTATGGTTCGTTTATGTGTGTGTTGCATTGTCGTTTGGTTTTTGTTGCACTTTAGGTTTCTGTTGTTTCGTTGTTTTCCACATATACTTGATGTGTTTCCCTCAGTTTTAGTTTGTAACCCGGATTTGTTTTCTCTCAATCGATTTATGACTTTCGAACAGCGGTATACTGCTGTTGCCTTTATTTGAACTAGCCTTTGATAACTGCGAGAACACTTTTTGAGTGCTTTCTGTCTTAAATTTCGTACTTATTGTTGTGCGTCGTATCGGTGTATTTAGTTTAGACAGTGTACTGAATTCTATATAATTTAGTATTCGATAGCCTATTTTAATAACAAAAATATCTTTATTTTATAGAGACGAAGACACAATATACGTCATTTCAGTGAAGTATCAGAGCGACTGCGAGCCGAAGATGAAAATTATCTTTACTTATGGTTGATAGGATATTGTCTGAGAATATGGGGAACATGTCGATTTTTCTTATATGCGTTACGACGGCATACTGGTAATCCTTTGTCTCATTTTAACTCTACAGATGATGTATTTCTTCATTTACAAAGTTTTGGAGACAGTGCGCAGGCGTTTTGCACGTGTATTTTATTTTGCTTCATAGATAGGACTACTAGACATCATCTCTACAAAAAATTGTGTTGCAAAAAATCTGATGAGGAGGAACTAAGACCAATTATAACCGAAAAAACAAATATCAATTATTCGGTGTAAAATTGAAAACATTTCTTAGAACATTTTAACCGTTATTCATCAAAAATAACATTTAAAAAATAATGTCTTAAAAATGCTTTGGCGACGAATTCGATACGACTATAATCAAAATAATGATATTCTACTACCAGCAGTCAATTTGTTTTAATTTCGACAAAATTAGCTAAAAAAAATCCATTGTACGTGTTCGCTATCTATTCATATTTTATATTTTGTTAATCGGGTAGCATTTTAGTAGTTTTCGAGTGAAAAGCCATGGATGTCTATATAGATATGGTATCTTGTCTAAAACACGCACGGATTGCTGATACGTAGAAGCGAGCCCATGCATTGTTAATGATTGCTTTTTTTTTTTTACTTTTCATAATTTGGATATACGTTTTAGTTTGTTATAATAAATTATGAGAAAGTTTGGTTGAATCGGTAAACACGACATTGACAGCTAGTGCGCCTTTAATGAAAACAAAGCTGTATTGATGGTAATAATAAGTAATAACTTTCTTTCAACTGCTATATGTAGTATATAATTTCTTGTATTTAATTTTTCAACGCTATTCAATAAATGTTCAAGTGGTAACTGTTCAAAACGTTTTATTTTATCTAGCCGACCTTGCGTGAGTGTATTAGAAATACTTCAGGATCTTTATAACATTATTTTCTTATCTTATCGAATTGTGTGACAATACAAAAAGACCTGCTTAAATAAAATAATAGAATTGGAAACTAAATACTAAGATGTTTATAACTAAGGATTATACAAGTTCAAAATTTCAAGTTCCGATGTTTATTCGGGACGATAACATGTTAAGAATGTGCAAAGATTCACAGACATTTGGTGCACTATTCTGATTTATATTAGATAGTATGTTTTGCTCTTATTCGTAATACCGTGTGGTAGATGAAACAACCAAACGATACCCAGCCGGAAAGGCTATGTCAGAGGGAAAGAGATATAGTGTTTAAGAGAGTAGCTTTTCGACAATAATTTAGAAAGTTGATGTGGAAAGACTTTCAATTGTTCTCTAAACAATCGGTTTTTAATCTTTTCAATGTTTGCTTTTACATTGAGTACTTTGATGTACTTTTAGCCGCATTGAAATCATGCCTCAAACAACCAAAACTTTGCTTTATTTTTTTAAAAGTATGCACTTGTATGAGGTACTTGATATAACAAAGTTTGTTCCTCTGGCAGAATAGAAAAAGAAGCCGTCTAAATCCTTGATATCTACATAAAAAGAAACATTACAAGAACAGTGAAGTGTTTTGTAAAAAAGGTCAATTATCAAAAAATATCTGTTGAAAGGTTTCTTTGTATATACTTATGATTGATTCAAAACAATTTGGTGAAAATATTAATACACATAACATTTTGACCTTTTAGTGGTCAGTTATGGATCATTGTCAACAGTAGAAATATTTTTTATATGAAGATAAATTGATTTATACAAATCTTCGTTTTTGTTAGATTTCCGAAATCCTCTGGTTTTATCCATTTGAATGCCTTAAAAAAAATTATTCATTTGTAAAAGATTTATAAAATATATTTTATTTTTAATAATTTTTGAGAACTTTTACGTGTCAATGATAAAGCTATGGAAAATAAAGAGAGTACATTTTCCCGACAAAAGGAGTAGGTTCACTAAGACCCTTTTTTGGCCCCAAAATATAGCAGTTTTAGAAAATTGTGAAAATGTAATCTTTAACCTATATTTTGGAAAGTAAAATGCTTCTGCTACATAAATATGAGCTGTTTTTGACGATACAATGCACACATATCGCGTTCTAGCATCATTAAGTCATGCTAAATTACTGAAATCTTCAAAATTTCAGCTTTTTGGTCAATTTTTAGACGGTGTCCGTCTAAAATGAAAGTGGCCGCATTCGTGTTCATTCATAATATTGAAATGTAAGTTGTATTTGATGATAATACAAAACATATATGAAGGTTGAGGATGAACACGGATGCGGCCACATTCATTTTTGACAAAAACCATCTGAAAAGTGACGTTTTTTGGCATATTTGCTAGATTTTTCATATTTAAGCTTGAATCAGAGCGTTTTTAATGACTAAATCAGTTAAAATCTTTCACATAAACTAATCGAATCAATTGTAATAGACACTTAAGTGTTTAAAAAGTGTCCCAAAACTTTCGTTAGATGAACCTGAAATTTGAGGCCAAAATCGGCCCTTACCGGACCTACTCCTTTCAATGGCTTATATCTCGAAAACAAATGCATTGACCCTTATATTTCTTTTGCTTTTTTTATTTCTTAATTACTCATCTATCAATATATACTAGTGTCATGGAAAGCTATGTATTTTTAAACTGAGTAGCGAACTTCCTATATGTAATATGAACAGTAACATATTTGTTGATATGTTTATCTCACTCCTTTTTTGATAATTACGTATTTACAAATTGTGTCATAGATCAAATTTATTCGTTCAGTGTAGGTTTCCATGTTTTTGTTTATATGTCTTTTGATAGAGTTTGTATTTCTATATTGTGATGTTAAACTAGTACATGTATTTCATGCTAGAGTGAAGAATGGCACCTGTTAAAACGTTTTATCCCGCTGATTTTGTTTGCACTTGTTCTAAGTCAGGAACTTGTTGCTCAGTGGTTTTCGTTTGTTGGTGTGGTTAATAAGAGTTTCTACTTTCTCATTTTTATATAGATTAGACCGTTGGTTTTCTTATTTGAGTGGTTTAACACTTGTTATTTTGGGGCTTTTTATACCTTGCTGTTAGATGTGAGCCAAGGCACCGTGTTGAAGACCTTACTTTGACCTATAATGGTTTACTTTTAATTTATGAATTGTGGCTTGGATGGGAAGTTGAAAATATAAAACAGTAAGTTCTTTAGATTGGTGATAAAAAGTTGCATATCTCTAAGAGCTGTAAGTACAAATAATTTTAGTATCCAAAAAACAATATAGTACACCACTAGAAAAGTGGGATCTGCCTAGCATTTTTTCTATAGATGCAATCCTAAACCCTGTCGCCGTTGGATTTTTTACTGAGAAATGACTTCCTGCAAAATACGTTTCTACATTAGTATTGAAAATAAATATCATATCAAAATCATTGATTCATAAAGTTTTGTTTATTTAAGTGCCAGTCTGCCTAAGAATCAGGCAGTGGTGAAAACATGACTAAAAAAACCCATCCAATTTGACATTGATTTCAGTTCATAATATGTAGTTATGCACAAAAATAACATTCATTTCCATTTTCTGTTATTGTAATAGAAGATAGAATTTGGTTGAAATGCACTAGAAATTAACAAATAAGGGGAGATAACTCTGTAATTTGCTATCATTTTAACCAATTTTCTAACCATTTTATTTGATATTACCAGACAAACACAAACGAAAGACTAATACTTTTTAACTCAGGATGATGGTTAGTATTAAATAACATGATTAGCTCGGTTGGTTTTTTCTAATCATGTTTTAATTTTTACCTAAATTGCCTGATTCTTACAAAGACTGGCACTTTAAAATATAAATCGTTTTATGTTGAGTTTGCCGTTGCGATTTCGGTTTTTCTTCGAGTTCTGGCTTTGAATGTACTTTTAAAATAGGTATTTTCCGCCTCTGCTTTCAGAAAAGTATCATGTTTTATACGTAGGTTGTAGTCAATTATCATATTGTTTTCTAATGATTTTAATCATTTTCTAATTAGAATTTGTCGCTTGATTTAACCGATTAGTGCAATTGGTCCTGTACATGCGTTATGAAAATGCAATATTTGAAAAAGTCAAATAAGATCGTTAATCAGTAACTATGTTTACACTAAATCTGCATGAGTTAATATTATTACAAGTGAAGGCGTAGTACCTTAGAGAGATAGTTGCGAATAGTACTGTTCACCATATACACCGTGTAGAACGCCATATGCGAGGTGTCGGCTATGTTTGACATGGGGTGACGGTTTGATGCAAAACATATTCAAGTATCAAAGCTTCTTTTTTTCAGAACCAAATTTCGTATTGCGCGGAAGGACCCGAACCATAATCTATTTCCAGCAAGCAGAAGCAGATGTTTGTAGTCCTCTTGTTTCTCAAACACCTCTCCCTAGTTTTCCGTGTTATGGATGTTGAGGCTTCATATACAAATTTTAGGATATATTCCTGACTTGGTACAGGCATTTTCTTATGTAGAAAATGGTGGATTGAACCTGGTTTCATAGCTAACTAAACCTCTCACGTGTATATTATATGAGCATGATAAATAAACGTCAATAATATATCATCAGCATGATCAAATATTGTCCATACCATATGATCATGATGAAAAAGCGTTAAATTCATTATAAAAGAAACATGATCAAAAGGCGTCCTTATTACATGATCATAAGCAAAAAGGGTCCTTGTCATAAGATCATGATCAAAAAGCGTTCATGGTTATAGGAGCATGATCAAAAGGCGTCGTTATCATATGATCATGAATAAAAAATAAAGCACCCGTACCATATGAGCATGATCCAAAGGCGTCCATATAATATGTTCATGATTAAAAAAAAGCGTCCATACTATATGAAAATTATTAAAAGCGGCAATATCATATGATCATGATAGAAAAATCGTCCATACTATATGAATATGATCATAAAGTGTCCATACGATTTGATCACTTCATTGGTCATAGAACGTCCATACCATATGCATATAATCTCGATAAAACAGCGTCCTTTCCATTTTATAGTTATATTTCTCAATCGCTTAGAGTGAAGAGAAGTTGTAAATTAAACTATCTATAACTGACGTGTCTCAAATTTATTTAACACTAGAACACACCCGTGATATCACGGGTTCGTGACTGAATTAAAGTATATAACTATGCGCAAGCCTTATTTTAGTATTAGTATTGTCATCTGATAAAGTCATGCCGATTATAAGATACACAGTTTTTCTCTGCTTTCAAGTCTTTCTGTTTGAACCCGTCGAACTGAAACAATAATATTAATTATTTGGAAAACAAAAGGTCCTGGAATGGAGTATTTTTTAATCAACAGCATTGTCCTATATAAGTTATAAATAAAGTTGAATTCTTTGCTTCGCTGTTTTACGTCATGCCCACTAACAAATTGAAAACTGTACCTATACGCCTTATTTTTAGTCCAGATTTTTAGTATTCGTATTGTTATCTTAGAAAGTGTTACTGATTAAAATACTACAATAGGTAACAATTTGACAATTTAGTAGTGTCAACCCTGTGGTTATGACCCGTGTATATAGCATATTAATCCTGAATACAACGTTCGGTGGTGCGCCTGTCAGATGCGGAACGTACAAATAAGGTAATAGGTAACAGGTAACTATACTATTGGTATCGGTAGCGGACTCGACCCGGAACTTCTTAATTATTGGCAATATTAATTACGTGGAAAACAAAAGGGCCTGGAGTGGTGTAATTTTTAATCTACACCTTTGTACTATATTAGTTATATATAAAGTTGAATTCTGTGATTCGTCGTTTTTACGTGATGACGGCTGACAAATTGGACCTCGTAATTTTAGTATTATAGATGTTAAGGATATACCAGTAAAACAAACAAAACACAAATCATAAAGTAAAAGAAGGTTAAGACACACTTAAAAAAAAGTTGAAATTTTTTGTCCTTATTGCTCTTAAACTTCCTATTTTATTTGGCCTTTTTAACATTTTTATTCGAGAGCCACTAGTATATTGAGTCTTATGTAGACAAAATGCGCGTCTGGCGCAAATATAAAATTTCAATCCTGGTATCTATGATGAGTTTTTTAACATGTTAGAAATGAGGGGCGAAAGATACCAGATGGACAGACGGAAAACTAATAATAGTCTTAAGCTCGGGATCACATAATACTTTTTTTGTATATCTGCAGATGTGTATACGTCAGCGTATATGAAACGGTTGATACGTATTTAAATAAACGACCTCTATTACAATAATTCTGAAGATGTTTGAATTAAATTATAAAATTATATTCAATGTATTCATTTATTTAATTTCACTACATTAAACTTTTTTCTATATAAGTCTCTAATTGTATATAAGCGTACGTTTTCTGATTGAATGGTTTATATGCCTTTGAATTTATTGAGGAACAGTTTTCTTTAAATTCCAAACCAGATTTAATATGATTTTATAACATGATTCGATTTGTTGTATTGTATAATCCTGTCCGTCCCTATATCTCAACACTTCCTAGTGTTCATATCCATATTGCATTGTTGAAACAATTAGGAACAAAATAGCGTTTTAATCAAGTCATATGACTGAAGACATTTTTACATTGATCTTTGATATTTTCAAGGGACATGATATGTATTAACATCATTACTTGCCGAAACAAAAACATACAATTGTTCTAATATTCTAATTTATACAGATTTTCACGTCCCGGATTATGATTTATCAATTACAATTGTACGTGTATTGATAATCGTTTTTTCTTATATCCTCTATTGTACAGCACAACCTAGGCATCTGCAAAATGATTGATTAATCAAAGTCAAAGATATTGATATGTGTTATTGATCTTCTACTCGTCTTCCTGGTGCATTCAAATGTTTATCCATGAAAAATAATCACCTTCAAAAGGAAAATAAAGAGGCTTTCGTCGCGTTCAAATACGTTTTTTGTGTAATTTATTTTTAGACATTTGATAAAAGGCTCAATCTGTTGAAGATTTAAATGCATTACATAATAATAGGTCAGGTACAAATAGATTAAGATAATAGATTACATTGGTTATTTCATTTCAATTATATTATATCAGTAGAAGGCAATGGTTTACTTTTACATAATGTGAGTTGGAAGGAGAGTTTGTCTCATTGGCACTCATACCACACCTTCTTATATCAATCTATATAAGTTATGTTTTCCTTCTGCAAAATAGAAAGACTGAACGGAATCTTAATTGGGTCTGTTACAAGACGTTACTCTCTTTGGTTGTTTGCCTGCTTGTTATTATGTTTTACAAAACTCCTCGAAGACCTCATTTAAATCATCCCCACTTTTTGGTAGAGTTCATGTTGTTCAGTCTTTAATTTTCTATTTTGTATTTTGTGAACTGTTGTTTGTTTGTTTTTATCATTTTTAGCCATTATGTTGTTAGGTTATTTTTGACTTATGAGTTTAAATGAACCTTTGGTATCTTTTGCCTGTCTTTTAAGTTAAGTAGGGTTTCAGACAACTATTATATATTAATTGTGCACACTCACGTTAGTCACTTCATTTACAATCCCGGATATACATGTACAGAATACAGAAAGAGAATAAATAAGGGCTATGAAAAAAGACGAACGTCAAATCTGTGTATGCTTCTACGCTTCTCTTCTAGCTTTTTTGTTACTTTTGAGGATGAAGATGTAAAAGACTCGATCGAATATCTTTCTTGTTTTGTTTCGAGCGGCACTGATTGATCTTTTTTTAGACGAAACGCGTGTCTGGGTAAAATAAAAAAAATCAATCGTGGTACTTGTATCTATGATGCGTTTATTTTCAAAGATGAAAACGTGTTTATGTTGTTGGTTGAGGTAGGGGTTTTTGTTTCGTTCAGAAGAAAGCAGAACTATATGTGACTATTGTAATTATTGTGATCATATGATCGGTGGCATCACTCAAGAATGGGACATTAATTGACCAAATACTCCTTTGGTGCAATAAATGCCATTAGTTCAAGGCGAGGTTAAATGTGATCGACGGCTTCCGGTTTATTCTCTACATTGAAAAAAGCAAAAGGTTTTAATCTTCCTAAATACAAATATGGGTATACATTAAGCTGTGAGTAAAAGGATGCGCTCCAGTAAATGTGAACGTTGCAGAGCGTAATTATTGTTGTCTTTGATGGTTTTTAACACGTTTGATAACGATCGTAAACATACTTTTACAGCACATGCATTTTCTCTCGGATATTTTATGTGAATTAACCAATTAATAGAAATGAATTGTTCCTTTTTTGTTTTATATTGCAAAACTAAATAGTGGATTTCTGATCAGTAAATGTTTTATAGTCGTTTTTATAAATTTAAATGTGGCAAATGTTTATTGATTTAATTGTCTCTAACACCATGAACACGCATTTGATCTTCCCACAGGTTTCATGCTTTTCTAATTAAAATCGTGAATTGTTGCATGTTTTATCCTCATTTGTTCCATTTGGACAGTTGTAAATAATTCACAGCTCTTTTCAATAATTACAACAGGAAATAGAACATGCACCTTACACCCATGCAAGGCACGTGTAGAATACTGGTATTACAAATCATTGCAGTTATAAAAGATTCACAAATCAGCAGTTACGATGTAACGCAAAATTATAAAAAAACTAAAATTTATAAATATGTTAAAATAAAAAGATAGGTTGATTGGCTGATTGATTTATCGAATGACTACTACTAACATGACTTGCATGTTATGAATAAAAGCGGCAAATTCAACATAAAATAGAGAAAGGAAATTTGGAATGTGTCAAAGCGACAACAACCCGACCATAGAGCAGACAACAGCCGAATGCCACCAATGGGTCTTCAATGTAGCGAGAAACTCCCGCCCCTGTGGGCGTAATACAGAAAAGTAAATGCAATACGCACCTAAAAATTCAGTTCAAGAGAAGTCCCGAGTCAGAAGATGTAACAAAAGAACATAAATAAAATGACAATAATACATAAATAACAACAGACTACTATAGCAGTTAACTGACATGCCAGCTCCAGACCTCAATTAAACTGATTGAAAGATTATGTCTACAACATATGAATATCAGGGACAATCCCTCCCTTTAGGGGTTTAGTATCATACTATCATAACATATATGAGAAGAACATAACCCGTGTCATGCCAACAACTGTTTTTTTAAAGAAATGTGTATAGTTCCGATGCAAAGAACCTATAAGTGAATCAATATTAAAGCCAAAACATGCAATCTTTAATGACCTGACAACAGTATCGTAACTATATGTATGTTTATGAAGATACCACGAACGTTATTATTTATAAAAGGAATTAACAGTCTTTTTCTTGATAGACATAACATAACCATCCACAAAATAATATTTTATTATGCTCTACTCCGAATTGTTGTCTGACAGACAGTGCTCTTTCTCAAATATGCAACGTGCTAATAGTAAAAAGCATTGGTTTGCCCTTTCTTCCCGACAACACATATTTAACCCACCACCGCCCGAACAGGAGGTTGACATGCAAAAACAGGACAATTGAGGCGAATTAATTTGAAAATAACGAAATTTACAACAACTATGTACCTCAAGTTAATCTTATTATAAATCTATAACGGATTTAATATGAAACCAAGTTTTCAAATTTAAATGAAAAGAGACAAACAACCATTAGTCATTACACAATATAACCAAACAGGATTTTCCGGTCTTTAACAATTGCTTAGATCTCAAACATTTAATAAATGAGAATAATTCTTTTTTAAAAGTCGGTGCGTCCGGAACGCCTTTCTTGTATTACCTTTATTCGCAATCCTTCTCATAACCAAATTTTTAAAAGCTGGGTATGTATATTTGTAAATACTTGAGGCGATATAAGACCAGTAGGGACATAATCTGACTAGGATAAACCATCTAAGATAAACTTAGCCCGAGAGAGTTAAAACGTTTCAATGTATCAATTGTAATCTATTGATTACTATTAAAGTTTTGACATGTCTTAAATCGACAGAGATGTCCAATTATCTAACATCCAATATTAAATTCTTAATTGAAGGAAGAAGATGTGGCATACTATTAATCTAATATAAGAGTATGTCGACTTCAAGGTAAGATTTAATTGATATAATGAAAATTGCTAATTGGTCTCCATCAGCGCCAAATACTGGTCTCATGGGAATATATACGGACACATTAATGGTAAGTCACATCATGGAATTATTATATTATACTCGCATGGTCACATTAAAGCCATATTACTTCCAAGGGCAGATACGTGAAAGATCAAGTTTTGATCTGTATATATACATAATCAATGTTATCAAAATTTGGTGTTCAGCGGGTTGACAAGATCCGTGTACCCGTTTGGAATATATGAAATAGTTAAGAATTAGACATATATAAACAAAATTCGTTATTGGAATATATAGCCATCCACAAAGCATAATAGATGAGTTGCATGGTTATTCATGCTTTGTTCTGAAACAAAATAACAAAACAATGTTATTAATAATATTAAACAATTTGATTTTACTCTCTCTTTATGTACAAATAATTTGTAGGAATGATAATACTAGTAATAATAATATTGCCGCCCGTTCATGTGACCCTAAAGCAACTTGCATTAAATGAAATGGAAAATGGGAAAGAGACAACAACCTAACCGAAGAGCAGTCAACAGCCCCAGATCACAAATCGGTCTTCGACACAGCGAGAAAATCCCACACCGCAGCTGGCCTACATGTGTAAACAAAATGTGTACTAATTCAGTGACTAATATCTCCTAACCATATAAATGAACTAAAATCAAATTAAAACAAAACATACAAAGACCAGAGACTCATGAATTAAGACAGGTGCAATAAATCTAGCCAATGAAGAATAAATAAACCTACGGTAATACGAACAGTTATACTCATTGTAAAAGAAGTCCGAGTCCGATCTAAGAATAGGTCACACAAGAAACTAAGCAAAATGACAATGATACATAAATTACCAGTTACTGACTTGCCAGCTCTAAACCTCAATTAATCTGATTGAAAGATAATGTCGTCATCAAATAAAAATCAAGCACGATTCATCCCTATAGGAGTTCAACATCATACCATCATAAAATATATAAGAATATAACCCGTATGATACGGTGCTTTTTGTCCGCAATTTGCTTTTTGTCCGCTTTTGCTTTTTGTCCGATAATTTTGCTTTTTGTCCGAAACTTTTGCTTTTTGTCCGTTGCTTTTTGTCCGTTTCGCCTTTTGTCCGATAATTTTGCTTTTTGTCCGAAACTTTTGCTTTTTGTCCGTTGCTTTTTGTCCGTTTTGCTTTTTGTCCGCTGATTTTGCTTTATGTCCGATATAAAAATGTGTATATCTTTTGCCGGTTTCGTTTTGAACATCAAAACCCCCTGCCATTTTTTATTATTACAAAAGTAAACATACATAGGTGATTGCGCATATTGTCAACAGAGGCAGAACTTTTTATTGGTATCGTGCATATTTATGATTTTTTGCGTTTTGTGTTTGATAGTTTGTAAGAAGTATTACATAGCTAAAATTTTACATAACATTATTTATAACTGAATGCTATCAAACATGCAATGCTTTTATCTTTTTCATCAAAAAACATACTTATTTATTTTAGCCCATCTGGCTCTTTTGACCAAATAGGCTTTTCTAATCAAGTAGCGTCCGGCGTCCGTCGTCGTCGTCGACCGTTAACTTTTACAAAAAAAATACTCTAAGGTAGCAATACACAGTTAGGAAAAAAACTTAAAATTGACACTCATAATTTTTAAACATCCTCTTTCCCCTCCTGTCTAACAAAGAAGGCTTTATATGTGTGTTATGCATGTATATACTTATAGAAAGAGAATCTTCCATAGATTTCATTTCTAATGGTCATAAGGGTGAAATATAATCCCTCTTGGGTGTAACCATGGCAACAATCTGCATTTCTTAGATACAAAATATAGCAAAAAAGGGGGGTGAACATGTCACAAAAGTCTCCAAAATTTGGTCTAAAGGAAAATTTCAATCAATTACAGTGATACCTTTCCTGAATCCATAGGTTTATATCTATCAAGTGGTCCAAAAAAAATCATATGCTTATCTGCTCGTTTTTCCATAAAATTGAATTGAAAAGATCGAGCGCAAAATCTTTGTTGATAAACACTACAATAATTTATGGACCTATGAACGGTACGGATAGGAAAATACGGACTGTCAATCATATAAATGGCCTATAAAACATGTTAAAAACAATCAAAATGTTCATATAAACCCACTAAGAAGGCTATATTATTCTTCAATTATCTAAAAATCAATTTTATTGTACAAAAACTTTCATATTTAAAAAATTCACAGGGGCCATAATGCGAAACTAAACTTCTAACTGTGTATTGCTACCTTAAGGATTAACAATTTTTTTCCCAATTCCACTTTAAATGGATTTCTGTTTTCTACTAGCTAAACCGAGCAAATTGGCCTGCTAGTATAAAATTAAATAGTAGTACACGGGAAATGGCAAAGTTCACCATGTTTACGAAGTCTATATAAAGAAAGAAGATGTTGTATTATTGCCAATGAGACAACTATCCACAAAAGACCAAAATGACACAAACATTAACAACTATAGGTAACCGTACGGCCTTCAACAATGAGCAAAGCCCATACCGCATAGTCCGTTATAGAAGGCCCCGATAAGACAATGTAAAACAATTCAAACGAAAAAACTTGGCTAACGGTCTTATTTATGTAAAAAAAAAAATATGTAACATATAAACAAACGACAACCACTGAATTACAGGCTCCTGACTTGGGACAGGCACATACATAAATAATGTGGCGGGGTTAAACATGTTAGCGGGATCCCAACCCTCCCCTAACCTGGGACAGTGGTATAACAGTACAAAATAAGAACGAACTATAAAAATCAGTTGAAAAAGGCTTAACTCAACAGATGGACAAAAATATAAATATGTCTGATTAATCTTTTTTTTTTAAAGTCTGAACAAAGGACGCCCTCTACGCTCCCCTCTGGATCCGCCACTGAATTAAAAGTCCAAGTAGAAGTATCGGAAACCAGTTCACATTGACTGAATCCTATAGTTTGTTATCACGAAACCCAAAAAAGGTTTACCAAGTTTGTTCTCACTTTTATCATATTTTTACAATGATAATTTTGATAATTTTCTTTAAATTTTAAGAAGGGAAAATTCTGTTAACAGTTAATTTTTAGTGTTTTCTTTTATTAATCATTCAATATTCATTATATTTTTAGACCATACATTTCTCAAATCTTTTTTTTTTTGCCCGTTATTCTCTAATCTTCATTTTTTTAAGGGCATTATTCTCTAATCAGTTAACCCCATCCAAACCCTCATATCTATTTCTATTAAATCACACCAAAACTTGTCCCTTTTTGACAGGAACAAGAGAGTACGATGTTGGTTAAGTCGTTAAAACAAGTTAGCTAAGTTGAAATCCAAGCCGTTATAACAAGTTAAACCCCAGTCCCTCTAAACCACGATCACACCACGCTCACCGAGATCTAAAATAAATTCAGGTCGTGGTGAGGTCGCGGTATGAGCGGCATGGAAATGTAAATTTTCGTTGCTTTCACGATGCTACTACGTTCTCATTACGCTTCTACGACAATCCTTCTACGATAATAACACGTTCTCACCGCACGTGGGCGTGGTGGTACTGAGGGGTTGATGTAGAGGCAAAGGGAGCTCTAATAGTTTCGAATCCTGATCCAGCAGAGATGTCGAACCGACCAATCAAATCTAAATTACAACCTATTGCTGGTCCATCATGCTGCACTCTACCATAGCATATGACATACCATTATCAGATTGTAGTAGTGTGGGTAGTACTTACTCAAGCGTTCATGAGGGTAGTGAATTATTAACACCAAATAAGTCGAGCAACAAAAGCAATACAAACAATCGGGATACATCAACATCATCTTTTGGTAGTCCTGAAGCAACTTCATCACCAAAATGCACCAAGAATAAACAAACATACAAACCATCGTTACGTATCTTGAACATTAACTTTCAAAGCATTAGAAAGAAAGGCTTAAACATAGAAGTCCTTGTTGACACCACCTCACCAGATATTATTATTGGTACTGAGACATGGCTTTCTGATGATGTAAAAACCACTGAATTTTTCAGCAATGATCTAGGTTATCAAGTTTACAGGCACGATAGAAACAAAGACCCCCATGGGGGAGTACTTATTGCTGTCAAGGATAATTTGGAATTACTGAATGTTAAAAAGAGCAAAACTATCGAACTCATATCAGGTATGATAAAGCTGCCAAAAAACAAAAAACTGATTATAGCAGGATATTATAGACCACCGGGGAGAACTGATGACCTTTACCTAACCAACTCACATAAGGAAATCACAGACCTGAAACCAACAACAAAAATACAATCCATATAATTGGAGGAGATTTTAATGCTCCAGATATTTCATGGGAAAGCAACTCAATTACAGGATCAAAACATTATCCACTTAGAGTCAGCCAAACATATCTCGACATCTCACAGGATATGGCATTAGAACAAATGGTAAAATTCCCAACAAGACTCCAAAACACACTAGATCTGATACTTACCAAGTCATCCTTCTTTTATGATACGCTGTAAGCCACTTCCACCTATTGGTCTAAAAAGCGATCATGATATAGTACTGTACGACACAAATATACAACCAAATCGAGTTAAGCCAACACGAAGAAAGATTTTCTTGTGGAAAAAAGCTAACATGAAAGCAATTAAAATTTCTCTAAAGAACTTTGGTGAACAATTCTGTCAATCGAAAGACCAGACAGTGGAGGCCATGTGGAAGGCAATTAAAACAATCCTAGAACAACTTATTGAAAAGCATGTACCAACAAAACAAACAATGAACAGACACACACATCCATGGATAAACACCCAGACAAGAAGAGCAATGAGAAGAAAACAGAGAGCTCACTCCAAAGCTAAACGTTCAAATAACCCAAGCGACTGGTAAAGTACAAGAAACTGAAAGCAAACACCCAAAAGGAGACAAGAAAAGCTCATAGAAAGTACATCCAAGATGTTGTCAGCAATGACTTCAAAGAAAATCCTAAGCGCTTCTACACATATGTAAAAAGTAAGAAACAAGAGTCATCAGGTGTTTCTGCTCTTACCAACAAAGACGGATTTTTACATAGTGAAAGCGCTCAAAAGGCTGAAATTCTAAACGACCAATTTCAATCGGTCTATACTAAGGAAGACATGACAAGTATACCAAGCAAAGGCCCAAGCCCATATCCCACCATGGGTAAAATCAACATAAACAGAAATGGAGTATACAAGCTATTAAAGAACCTTAAACAACACAAAGCTACAGGACCCGACAACATTCCAGCACTTATACTTAAAGAAGCAGCAAATGAGATGGCTCCTATCCTTTCCCATCTTTACCAAACCACCATTGACAACGGGCAAATACCAAACGACTGGAAAGAAGCAACAATAGTCCCACTATTCAAAAAAGGAGAAAAACATATAGCAGCAAATTATCGACCAGTTTCTTTAACTTCTATTTCTTGCAAAGTTCTGGAACATATCATCCACAGTTCAGTCATCACTTTTTTGGAAAAACATCACATCTTGACAGACAGCCAGCATGGTTTCAGAGCTCGGAGATCATGTGAGACACAACTTATTTCAACAATAGAAGGAATTGCCAAACAACTAAAATCAGGGAAAAATCAAGTGGATGTAATCTTACTCGACTTTGCTAAGGCTTTTGACAAAGTCCCACACTGCAGATTACTCAACAAACTGAACCACTATGGCATTAGAGACGAAAACCTGAAATGGATACAAGCTTTTTTAGAAAAACAGGAAACAACAAGTTGTAGTCGAGGGCTGTAAGTCAACACAGGGAGATGTACTTTCAGGGGTCCCACAAGGGACTGTGCTAGGACCCTTACTCTTCCTAGTATTCATCAACGACTTACCAGAAACAGTTCAACATTCAACTGTCAAACTATTTGCTGACGACTGCCTACTATTCCACCATATCAAGAATTCCCAGGATGAAGCCAAACTACAACAGGACCTTTCAGCACTAGAAGACTGGGAAACCAAATGGCAGATGAAATTCCACCCAGAAAAATGCACTGTCATCCGCATTAGCACCAACAGTAAATCCAAAAAAGAGACATTCTACAAATTACATGGCCACACTCTCGAAACTGTACCAACCAGCAAATATTTAGGAGTAAATTTCAGTGAGGACCTACAATGGAAACATCATGTTGACGTTACTGCCAAAAAAGCATCCAAATCCATCGGATTCCTTAGGCGTAACCTTCGAGAATGCAGCAAGAATGTAAGAAATGCAGCCTATATCTCTCTGGTCAGACCAACACTAGAATATGCTAGTGCGGCATGGGACCCTCATACCACTGAGGACATTAACCGTTTAGAACAAGTGCAAAGGAGGGCCGCCAGGTTTGTAACCAACAACTACACTGATAAAACACCTGGATGTGTGACAACTATGGTCAAGACACTAGGATGGGAACCACTAGCTAACAGACGAAGCAACCATCGACTCGTCATGCTTTACAAGATCCAGCATGAGCTAGTGGACATTGATGCCAGTTCCATCGTGCGTCCAAACGATCGGCGTACTAGAGGCAAACAACGCCTATATCAACCACCAGCAAACCAGAGAGTATATAAGTACTCATACTTTCCACGGACTATACAAGAGGGAACCACCTTCCAACAGTTACAACTGAAGCTCTGACAATAGAGGGGTTCCAGAGTGCACTAGCCAACAATAGTGCACCCAAGAGACCAACACCATAGACAGCAGCCAAGTGTACATAGTTTTAAATTGTATATATTCGGAACGTTTTATTTGTAAATAGTTACAGGAGAATTGCTGTCTCATTCTCCGTCTAGTGGACTTGTAACATTCTTTTAAGAATCCAGTCCTAAGCAAGGAAGAAGAAAAAGAAGAAGAAGAAGCTCAAATGACGATATTTTAGTGAACGATAGCAGAGATGACATAGATGTGTCAATAGAAATAGGAGATGTGATATGAGTGTCAATGAACAACGCTCCATCCAAGTAACAATCTAAATTAGTAAACCAATATAGGTCAAGGTACGGCCTTCTACACGGAAACTTAATGCTTAATCCAAAAATAACTTAATCCAAAAAATAATGCTCACACCGAACAGCAAGCTATAAAGGGCCCCAAAATTACTACTAGTGTAAAACCATTCAAACGGGAAAACCAACGTTCTAATCTACTAGCATATAAAAACAAGAAGCATGGTTAAGCCGTTAGAGAAAAAGAAGTCATAATTACATACAGACAAATAAAACCTGGAGAGATTTAATATATTTTATGTGAAAATGACAATGAGAATGATGGTCGTAAAATGAACGTAGTGGGGTCGTAAGAAGAGCGTGTTGAGGACGCCAAGGGCGTACTAGAATCCTACTATGGTCGTGAACAGCGTGGTGTTAACGTGGTATGTTTGTAGTTGGGTCTCTATGATAACACGATGGTCGTAGTGAGGTCGTAATAACGTCGCTGTGAGATAATAGCGCTGTCTCTCCGAAAATAGAATCACGCTTTCGCTGCGCCATCGCTAAGATGGTACAGCGACCTTTGTGATCTTACCACGACCTTAGTGCGCTCTCACTACGCTTCTACTACGACCTGATTTCACCACGACCGCACCACGATTGTTTTGAACATGTTCAAAGTTGGGCACGCTCATCACGATCTTGAAAACCTCACCACGATCGTGATACGACCTTACTGCGATCTACACTTTTTGATCTGACATTTTTTTCACAGATCGTAATAAAACTTCATTCAAATAAAAACCAAAATCTGATAATTTTCTTTAAAATTACCAATTAAGGGGCAGTAACTCTAAAAACTGTTATCCGATGTGTCGAAAAAAAATTCAGCAGATAGATCTTGACTTGATAAACATATTTACTCCTTGTCAGATTGGCTCTGAATGCTTTGGTTTCAGAAATATAAGCCAAAATCTAAATTTTACCCAAAGTTCTATTTATAGACATGGCGGCCATCTTGATTATTGGGCGGGGTCATATGATAATTTTTTTTTAAACTAGATACCTAAAGGATGATTGTGCCAGTAGTTTCAGAGGAGAAAGATTTTTGTAAAATTTAACGTCGAAGACGGATGCCTACTGATGAGTAAATCTCAGTTAGTCCTCTGGTCCAGGTGAGCTAAACCAGCAAAACGGACAAAAAGCAACGGACAAAAAGCAAAAGTGTCGGACAAAAAGCAAAATTATCGGACAAAAAGCGAAACGGACAAAAGGCAACGGACAAAAAGCAAAAGTTTCGGACAAAAAGCAAAATTATCGGACAAAAAGCGAAACGGAAAAAAAGCAACGGACAAAAAGCAAAAGTTTCGGACAAAAAGCAAAATTATCGGACAAAAAGCAAAAGCGGACAAAAAGCAAATTGCGGACAAAAAGCACCGTATCACCCGTATCATGCAAACAACTGGTTTAAGACTACCAAGTTCAAATCTTAGTTCACGTATGGTTAGTCATTATGAATGGTATTCCAATTTGTCTTCAAAACATTTCACTCAAATATTGCGAGGTAAGAAAGTACAGGTTACCATTATAATATGTATGATCATTTAACGGGCTTACCCGAACATAAAACATTCTTTTCTATACCAGGCTCAATGACACAAAAGACTTATATTCTGTCGTACATGCATGAAGGTTTGCAGCATCCAGTCATTGTATAATACAACAATTGCATAATTATTGTGAACAAAACAATAGCATGTGTTAAGCAAAAAACAGTCCTTATCACATTCTCTTCACGGGAAATATGATCAACAGCTACGCACAATCTACAAAATAAAATTACAAATTTAAGAAACAATTAACAGCTATATGAATGAAAATAGAAAATTGAATAATACTGTGAATTGGGCAATGTACATGCGTATCTATGAATTGTACAATTCTATAAGAATAGTCGTATTCGTGGGAAATACAACGCTGTTTTTCTAACAAAATTGAAAAAATTCAGACAGACCTTTAACGTGTACATTGGATGAATGCAAACTGTCAAATGATTGATATTCCCGCTTAGCATGCAATGTGCAAATTACTACGCATAACGGTACATGTTATGCCTTTAATGAAAAGAGATTTATGTAACTTGCTAGCGCTGAAGAGCTCAAACAAGTATACCAATCTAAATCAAACATATTTTTTTCTACTCTATATAGAATTTGATTGTTGATACTACAAATCAAATGTAATATATGTGGACAGCTGCACATGTACATAGGAATATAACAATCAAAAGCAGAATCACAAAAATACCGAATTTTTAGGAAAATTATAAACGGAAAGTTCCTAATCAAATTGCAAAAGCAACAGCTCAAACACATCAAACTAAAGGATAACAACTGTCATATTCCTGAATTGGTATAAAGGCATTTTATGATGTAGAAAATAGTAGATTAAACCTGATTTTATAGCTAGCTAAACCTCTCATTTGTATGACAGTTGCATACAATTTCATTATATTGACAACGATGGATGTGTGAACAATACAAACAGACATAATAGGTAAAAATATAAAAATAGGGGTACAACATTTAACATTGTGTTATGATCATAATCACGATGAGATCAAACATATAATATGTAACAAAGAAGCACAAACAAGCATAAAGACAAAGTACATAACCAACAAGAATGTGTCCCTAGTAAACAGATGCCCCATCGACATTATCTTTTTCTATGTTCAGTGGACCGTGAAAACGGATTAAAACTCTAATTTGACATTAAAATTAGAAAGATCATATCATAAGAAACATGTATACTAAGTTTCAAATTGATTGGTCTCACCTTCATAAAAAACTACCTCGACCAAAAACTTTAACCTGAAGCGGGAGGAACGGATGGACGAACGGACGGACGGACGGACGGACGAACGGACGCACAGATCAGAAAATATAATGCCCATAAATGGAGCATAATTAGTTATCAAAGGTACAAGGATTATAATTCAATACGCCAGACGCGCGTTTTGTCTACATAAGACTCATCAGTGACGCTCATATCTTTTTCGTTAATTAAAATGCGTAAACAATAAGATGACAAGGAAAAGTTATTTAAAAAATATAATAATGACCCCATAGTGAGAGGGAACTTCTTCAGTTTTTTAAAACTTTATAGAAAAACATGTTTTGTAAAGATATTATTAACTTCAGGAAAATTTCCTGAAATATGGGCTAAAGGCTTTATTGTCCCATTACATAAAAGCGGATCTAAAGATGATCCCTCAAATTTTAGGGGCATCACGATAGGTAGTTGTGTAGGAAAACTCTTTTTAAAGATACTTAATAACAGATTAGAAAAGTTTATAACTAAAAGAAATATAGTTGGTCCAGAACAGATAGGATTTTGAAAAGGAAAAAGAACTAGTGACCACATGTTAGTTTGTACTTAAAACCTTAATTGATAAATACACTAAGCAGGGACATAAACGCCTCTATGTTATATATATATGTTATATTTGTTATTCTCGTGGGATTTTGTCTATGTGTGTTACATTTTAGTGTTATGTCGTTGTTCTCCTCTTATATTTAATGCGTTTCCCTCGGTTTTAGTTTGTTATCCCGATTTTGTTTTTTGTCCATGGATTTATGAGTTTTGAACAGCGGTATACTACTGTTGCCTTTATCTATACCTGTTTTGTTGATTTTAAAAAGTCCTTTGACAAGGTTTGGCATTGACCATTATTTTTTAAATTGAGGAAGCTCGGATTGAGCGATTTATTTTATAATGTAATTAAAGATATGTATAAAAACACATCTCTATGTGTAAAAACTAATAGTGACACACTAACTGAAAATTTCCCATCAGATATTGGTGTTCGTCAAGGGGATAATCTGAGCCCTACATTGTTTGAACTTTTCATAAATGATTTACCTGAAATATTTGATTCTAACTGTTGCCCAGTTTTAATAAACAACAATAGCCTTAACTGTTTAATGTATGCAGATGACCTCATTATGATCTCTGAAACTTATCTGGATTACAAAATTGTTTAGATAATTTAATGGATTATTGTAAAACAAAAGTATTAATTTTTAATAACACAGGAAGAATATCAAAGGAAAAATTTACATTTAATGGTCAGCTTAATAATAAGGAAAAAATATAATTATCTTGGCATGATATTCACTGTATCTGGCAGATTTACAGATGCTAAGTTTAATCTTTATAATAAAGCATTTAAAGCCTTTTTTAAATTAAAAAAAAATATTTCACCCATTTTAAACCTAATATTAAAACATTTTTACATCTTTTTGACCACATACTGAAGCCAATTTTGTTATATGGCTCAGAAATTTGGGGCCAATTCTCTCCAAATAAGTTACAATCAAAAGGAGACAACTATTCTTTCCAAATGTGCAAAGATCTAGTTATCGAAAAATTACATGTTAAATTTTGTAAATATTCTCTACAGGTACCTAGAAGATCAACAAACCTAGCAGTGATGGGAGAGTTGGGGCGCTACCCCTATCTCTTGAGGTTATTCTTAATATGACTAAATTTTGGCTCAGACTCACAGAACAAAATAACTCTCTCATTAAAGAAGCATTTGAAGAGTCCAAAATTTTATCTAAAACATATAAAGACAATTGGCTGGGAAGCATATATTCATTATTAAAATATATTAATTTAACCCCAGAATATTTGTTAAATCACAAATCTCATATAAAGTCAATTATCATTAAAAAAAACTCCGAATTAAATATGATGAAATTTGGCTTAACCAACTAAATAATGACAAACCTGGCATGGTGCAAAGAAATAAATTAAGGACCTATAGACTAGTTACAAATAATATAGGCCTTGAAAAATATTTATTGTTAAATAATTGTAAAACATTAAATGATTTAACCAAATTTAGAATTAGTGCCCATGAACTTGAAATAGAAAAGGGAAGACATAAAGGAATACCCCCAGATAAAAGATTTTGTAAATTATGTAATAATGACATTGTTGAGGATGAAATTCATTTTCTTCTTCAATGTCCATCACTTAAAACTGAAAGGTCCAGTTTTATTTTAGATTTATCCTCTAAATTTACTAATTTTAAAACTTTAAATGACCAATCTAAATTTGTATGGTTGATGTCAAATGAAGATCCATTTGTTAATAACATAATGATTAAATTAATAGATAGTTTAATAAAGACTAAAAGAGTAAAATTAAGTATTAACACATGAGTAGTCCACAGCTCTTCTTTTAATTATAAAACTGATTGTGTTCACTCACTCATTATCTTTGAGAATATATACTGTGTTTGTTGTCTCCATTTTCTTATATAATATAGTTTTAGTTTTATTGTCATGTATTGTAATTTCAATGAACAAAAAAATCACCACAATTATTTGTACACTTTAATTTAAACTGTAATTGTACTGCTCCTCGGGGCGTCTTGATTGACAAATAAAAATTGTTGTTGTTGTTGTTGTTGTATCAAAATATTTATAAAGCCAAACAAGTACAAAGCTGAAGAGCATTGAGAATCCAAAATTCCAAAAAATTGTGCCAAATACGACTAAGGTACATTTAATCTATGCCTTGGATAAGAAAATCCTTAGTTTTTCGAAACATTCAAAGTTATGTAAACAGGAAACTTATGAAAATGACCACATTATTGATATTCATGTCAATACCGAAGTGTTGACTACTGGGCTGGTGATACCTTCGGGGACGAAACGTCCACCAGCAGTGGCATCGACCCAGTGGTGTAAATAGTGAAAGACAACAATACAACAATTTACCATGATTGCACAATTACACAATAACTGGATGTATACGTGTTAGTACCGACCCTCGTCAAATAGATATTACCAATAATAGAATTAAAAGTAACAGTTATATTTAAAACGATAAATAAAAGAATTCTATAACACGCTATTAAGATGGTAAACAACATCATTAATCGATTTATGCTTCAAGACCATCGTGTATTATTTGTGAAGTTGATATGGAATATTTATCAACAAGGTCTTGGTACCTTCCGATGAACATTTTTAGAAAAAGGACCAATGCGTTCTTTGACATACCCCTGGTTCATCAAGTGCCTGCTCATACACTGGTGACAACGTCTGGGTAGCAGCTGCAAGCTCTTGAATACCGAATAAGATGGAAATGTATATCCCGTAAGCAGGTGATGTTGGTATATTTCTGCTTAAAGAGGGGCAAAAGATACCAGAGAGGACAGTCATACTCATAGATCGAAAGTAAACTGACAAAAGTCATACTAAAGTAGGGAAAATTGATTGTGTCAAAATCAAAATCGTGTCGTGTCATATACTGAGATGACCGTGTATGTCTAATTCGAAATATAAGTCTTAAAATGAGGCGGAGGAAGCCGTGTCTGATGTTTCTTCAATTTTTTCGAAATATCAAGTAACGACTTTGTTGAATTAAGTTTTGTTATGAATATTTACATTTTTCAGTGAGAATTGTTATTTTAATAGTGAAGATCATTATAAGTATCAAAACCTATCTATTTATTATTTCATCTTTTGCTCAAGTTTCTGTATGTGTGTTCACCAACTGATGAACCCGAAACGAATCTTATTTAATTGATTTCTTTGGATACAATTATGATTAATATTTTTTGGAATTAATGCAAGACATCTTACATCGTGTTTTGTTACTTGGCAAAGCAGCCTTTGTTAATTAATGGTCTTTAACCTTCACAGGTAAAGAACATATTGCACAGCAGGTATACATAAAGGTGATGTGCTTGTAGCAGAATCGTAACGGTTATCTTTAACGATTGTTCATTCTGTTTAAAAGTTGTATTGGTAGTAGACATTTTAGATAAAGTTACTCTTTTTAGACACGTACACGTACTTACTCAAAATAAATGAGTTGTAAATAACACAATAGTAGAAATTGAGTAACGGTTACTTTTTTACGATAATGTTAATTATGAAAAACTTGTCAAAATGAGGTGAAATTAGGAATCTTCAAAAAGTTACTCTCCTTAGACACGTACATGTACTAACACAAACTAAATAAGTTGTAAATAACACGATACTATCAATTGAGTGCAAGTAACAGGTGTTAACCGTAGCTTGTTTATTGTTCACTTCAATAATTGTATTGTCTATAGATAAAACAATTACAGCTGCAGAAGAAATATAACGGCTAGATGTGCAATTATAGCTACCTGTATCTTTTTTTTTTTGTGATAGGTATTTGCTCGACAATTGTTTTCTCAGTGTGCAGATCAAGATTGCAGGTATCCTTGACCAATATCTTTCTTTATTTTCTAGTTTATTGTTTTGAAGTTTAATATAACTGGTTTTACGTATATTGCAAAGTAACCGTTGTGTACTGCACATAATTCTAAACAGATTATAACTCTTCAAACTAGTTCTCTGTATTGCAGTTCGTCGTTTGCGTTCCTTTTGGTTTTTTAATACTAACAGTTAAGTTCTATTTCTTAGGATACAATGTAGTTAGAAGCTTTGACCTTGCTTTATTATTTGTGACTCTATTAAAAGGTGTTACAGTACTGTTTATGTTTCGTTGTTGTATTTGATGCTGTTAATTTTCAACCACTATTTTAAAATGAATGTTCAGAATATTTGTCAGCTTGATTTTAATTCAAATGTATCTGCTCTGTGGTATATGCTTGTATCTTTGTTTTGTTTTCAAATTGCACCACTCATATTTCAAATACCAGAATGCTTTGATGTTTACGTCATAAAATAAAGAGTTATAATATATAGAGGTCGACAATATTAGTAAACGAAATGGACAGCATACAAAGAAAAGTGGTGAATAATACAACAAAAAACAATCAACCTCAAATAAGGCATGTTGACGATATATTTCTATGATGCGCATTTGGGTAACACATATGACGAGCTTAGAAGAAAAAAACAGAACTGCTATTTTTTTTAACTGTTGAATTAATTGGACTGAAATTTAATTATTACATAATTGTTCTTTCTCAACAAACTTAAAAAGTATATTCCCTCTCCTATGTTAAAAGTGCATTAGAGAACGGAAAAATAATAAATAAATTAAAAGCCTAGAAATCACATTGTCTGTATAAGAACATTAACATTTAGACAAAATACAATAAATGCAATATTAATTCCAATGGCATTTGCTGTTCTTCCTTGTTTTTGATTTTATTACTGTTGCATGGCGGTATTAAGACTTTCTATTTCTTTTAAGTGCGAACTCATAACGATATTATTTAATTGAATACATTTTTCGTTACAAATGTACAGGCTATTACCACTTTTGTTACGGTTAAATATTATGATAGATCTACGATTTCAAGTGTATCATGATCTGATCAAACACTTGTAATTGAATTTGGTTTTAATTTAATAGTTATCAAAGTTACAAGAAGTTTGTAAACAGGAAGTTTATAGAAATGACCACATTATTGAAATTTATGTCAACACCGAAGTGTTGACTACTGGGCTGGTGATACCCTCGGGGACGAAACGTCCACCAGCAGTGGCATCGACCCAGTGGTGTAAATAGTTATCAAAGGTACCAGGGTTATAATTTAGTACGCCAGACGCGCGTTTTGTCTACATAAGACTCATCAGTGACGCTCATATCAAAATATTTATAAAGCTAAACAATTACAAAGTTAAAGAGCATTGAGGATCCAAAATTCCACAAAGTTGTGCCAAACACGGCTAATGTAATCTACGACTGGGATAAGAAAATCCTTAGTTTTTCGAAAAGTTCAAAGTTTTGTAAGCAGGTAACTTATGAAAATAACGTCATTCTTGTTATTCATGTCAACACCGGAGTGTTGACTACTGGGCTGGTGATACCCTCGGGGACGAAACGTCTACCAGCAGTCGCATCGACCCAGTGGTGTAAATAGTTATCAAAGGTACCAGGACTATGATTTAGTTACATAAGACTCACCAGTGACGCTCATATTAAACTATTTATAAAACCAAACAAGTACAAAGTTAAAGAGCATTGAGGATCCAAAATTCCAAACACTGGTAATAGAATTTTGTGTAAATTGATCCATGGAGCTCGGTATTTTTGTTATTTTACTTTTACTCAACTTAAACAAGAATGTGTCCACAGTATACGGTTGCCCCACTCGCACTATCATTTTCTATGTTCAGCGGACCTTGAAATTGGAAGTAAAAATCTAATTTGGCATTTAAATTAGAAAGATCATACCATAGGGAACATGTGTAATAAGTTTCAAGTTGATTTGACTTCAACTTCATCAAAAACTACCTTGACCAAAAACTTTAACTTGAAATTTGCACTATCAATTTCTACGTACGTTCAGTGGACTATGAAATTGGGGTCAAAAATCTAATTTGCCATTTAAATTAGAAAGATCATATTATAGGGAAGGTGCGACTAAGTTTTATCAAAAACTATTTTGACCAAAAACTTTAACCGGAAGCGGGACCGACGGACGAACGGACGTACAGACCAGAAAACATAATGCCCCACTACTATCGTAGGTGGGGCATAATTAAAAAAAAATGGATAAGACTGTTTTACCCTGGCAAAGTATAAGCAGTACTCGCTCTACAAATATGATCAGTATATATCCTCATGTCATATAACAGTAAGGGGTTCGTTGCATTCGGTAGTTTCTTTCTCTTTACTTGTCATTGTGTTTATGACCTATGAAAAATTTTGCATTCTTGTTTTTCATTTTTTTGCTACTTCGCTTTTTATATAATGTCTTTTTCTGTTTCTTTGATGTGTATGACGAAGCTCTGTATTTATACATCCCGTTACTGTTCTATGAAAACATTTTGTATTCTTGTCTTTCATTTTGTATTCTTGTCTTTCATTTTGTGTATGTGATTTGTCTATATGCCCTTTTTGGACTTCTTTGTTATATATTTGTTTGTTTTTATAGTGATTAAGAATTTAGCACAATGTTAACTGCTGACCCATCGTGTTTTTGTGGATGCAACTTTGAGACTTTGAGACACACCAGAGAGAAATTCTATTAAACAATCTAAGATGGCTTTCTGATGACCTTATTCTGAATGTTTAGTTACTAATGTTACGAATTGACTGTTTAAGAATATTATGATATTTCTACAGTTATATATTTTTCGATATCTCTATGAGTCTTTTAATCGTTGAAAACTGTATCTAAAATCATCCCTTAATCCTTGGTTGCTATAACATATGTTTCAACTAAACTGCTGTGCCCATATTGTTGACATCTGTTCGATGAAAATAATACACACTTTTTGATTAAATAAATATGTTACTTTTCTGTGTGTCACTGTCAGAGTCTATTGTCAGCTTATATGACTGATTCAAGTTCCCTGATATGATTTAACAAGTTGGTGGGAATTGGATCATGCATACTAGACTGAGTACACATTACTAAAACAGGCAAAAAAGCTATATACACATCCGATTTAATTTGTACTACTGCGTTGAAGACCTAGTTTCGACCTTGATCTATTTACTGCTCTTTGGTCGGGTTTCTGTTTAATACATCCCCCATTAATTTAATAACAAAACAAACGTACTCCGAAACATTTCATGTTTTGTCTATTACAAATAGGCATGTGTTAATATGGTTACCAGGGAAAAAGCAGCTTCGTTTAATATTTGGGACTTTAATATAAAATTCTCAATTTTGATACTTTAGATTTTAATTCTCTGTGTTTCATAATTCATTTTATTTTATATTTTCGTTTCTATTTACATTTCATATCTAGGTTTTAAGATCAATATGCTTTGATATGCAATTTAATTCTCAGTTTGGACATTTAGGGACATGTAATACTCTGTTAGCTAATTAGTGACATTTTACCTTATTCATAATGTATGTTCTTAATTGTCATAATCAGATTATCATTTAATATTTATTCTTCAAGTTCTAAAAATAGTTTAATCTTTGTCAGTGAGCAATGCCACTCAAATTAATTGTTATTTGTTGTGTTTATTCTTGTCATTTCAATTGTGTATAAATACTTGCTTATAATTTTAATAAGCAAGATTTGGACTCAGGATTTTACACTGAACACAGTCCATCTGTAATAAAAGTATTAGTATTCCATGCTGAATTATTGGTTTATTCATCGCTAGTTCCAGAGTCTCAAAAGTTAGGTTTCACCAGTATTCAGAGTTCTCATTGCTATTCAGAGCAATCGTTCGTTGTGTGATCAGATGCATCACACAGTTTCAGTAACAAGAGGCCATTCAGTCAGGCTCTTGTTACACAACCCCACAAGTCACCCAGTTTCCCCGGTAACAATATCCTCAGCCAAACTTTTTTCACAGTTTGAGATGTTTGATACGCTGTAAGCTACTTTGCATGAACATATCTTATCTTAAGTGAAACTCCAAGTTCTGGCATTTGCAAATGTCAGCACTGAACGTAAATACAATAGTTTAAGGTCAGTAAAAAAATATATGACTAAAACAAACGAACAAACAAACAGCTAATTAGATATAGGAAGATGTGGTGTGAGTGCCAATGAGACAACTCTCCTTACAAATAACAATTTAAAAAGTAAACCATTATAGGTTAAAGTACGGCCTTCAACACGGAGCCTTGGCTCACACCGAACAACAAGCTATAAAGGGCCCCAAAATTACTAGTGTAAAACCATTCAAACGGGAAAACCAACGGTCTAATTACTTCACAAAAAAGCTCACACAAATATCAAAAGAATCAGGTGATATCAACCATTATGCATTATGTGTTTACCTTAGAATACCGATCTATAAAGATCTAAACAGTTTCATGTTTTACTAAGTGATTTCCTCTATTCAGAACCACTACATAGAACAATAAAGAGGAACACGAACATAACAAATGCATATCAATCTAGGAGACTAAATCGTCATTTAAAGTAGTAAAATTGTGTTACAAATACAAAAGGATAGAGACATCATGTAATTCCTTTTAATACATATAGGCAAATGATATTTTGGCGGGGTTTCGTGTGTCTTCAATGTCCCGGTCCCGCCTGTTTCGATGATATTGTGAGTTTAACACTTTCAATTATATTATCAAGAATGACGCTGTGTCTTTTTAATGGTTATAAACTTGGATGAAGAGTTATATCAGTAGTACATATACCACATCTTCTTCTATCTACAAAGAAATTGTCCAACTAAAGTATTCAAGCAATCAATCCATCAAATAATCAAACAGGCAAAGAAACTATAATACAAATTTACATAATATAAAATTGTATAACATTTACTGAATGATACAAGTAGGAGTTAAAAGCAAAAGCAAAGTTTAATTAATATTTCAACGTTAACACTTAAGTCTATCTAAGTTACTTTTAATCAGCATCAAAAGTATCATTATTTTATTACGTTATCATCACCTTAGATGAGACGTGATTATTTTCGTATTAATATAATAAGAGATAATTTGAAAGGATTATGACAGCCAATGCCTTGTTAAAGTTATTATTCCAGTGGGTGTATATTATTGACTATTGCCTTCTCTGACTAAACTCCGAAACTAAAAACAGAAAACCAATAGAAATTTAGATGACCCGTGTTTGTAATTAACAGCTAGAAATGTACATCTGTATGTGACACAGTCTATCATTTATAAATCGTTGGTATTTTAGAGTTGATGTCTGAATCAGATGTCAACATTGATATGACAAGTCGAACTAGTTTGATTACATATCAAGGGAACGATTTGGTAAATACATCATAACTATTTATTATTTTTTAGAGATGAAACAAATTTATTGAATGCAGGTTTAATGCGCATTTTCGCTTCATTGACATTCAAAAGATTTAAAATGTTCTATGAATTTTACGATAGAAATACTCTAAATACCTGATTGATTCTAATTTACAATTAATCTGGATGATGCTAGTCTTAATTGCGTTCAGCTCATAATGAATAGATATAAAAGATTGTTTTTAGTAAAAATACTATAAAAAAAATAATCTTTTTCTATTGTAACAGTAAAGTGGTATTGCAGATGAAAATGGATTTCAATAATTCGTCGATTTTAACTGATAATTTAACAGATGCTCGAAACTTCCAAAGAAATGGAACAACAAGTTCTTTAAGTTACATATTAATTGTGATTTACATTATTATTTTCATTGCTGCAGTCGTAGGGAATCTGTTAGTCATATTTACATTAGTACATAATAAACGGATGAGAACTGTTACAAACGTATTTTTACTGAACCTTGCCGTTAGTGATTTGTTACTAGCAGTATTTTGTATGCCGTTTACTTTGATTCCAATGTTCTTACAAAATTTCATTTTTGGAGCGACTATGTGTGTGTTGATTCGATACCTTCAAGGTAAGTTTTCTTTTCTCTTTTGTAAGTTAGTGCCAATCTGTCCAAGTTGAGATTAATTAAGTTCAAAATGTAAACTGGTGCACGAATATAACTTTTATATCCTTTTCCTGTAAAGGTAATTCAAAATATAATTTGATTGAAATGCACTTAAATTAAAATGTATGGGAGCTAACTCTGTTTTTTAATCATTCTAATCAAAATATATCTTGAGATTTCATGATGCACCAGACACGCAGAACAGAAAGACCTATCATTTCTTACTCAGATGGTTAGATCGGGTTTTTTTCTGACATGTTTAATTTTTCAAATAAATCGATATGAAATATCTTTTTTGGAATCAACATTGTTTGGTTCTCGTGTTGGGCTGTTGTTTGAAAAAAACATTTAAGTAGAAATGTTCTCTTTTAATTTTTATATTCCTTAACAGTATTTCTTGTAATATAAAAGTAGACTTGATTATAAACAATACATTTTGAAGTATCATGTGTGCTTTTAAAAATAAACTCTTGTCATTGATGTTTTTAATATGTAAACCTTCATGCAAACTAACTCAATTTTAGAGAAAAAAATGATTTAAAATTTAAGGCCTTTGTGATCCTGTTGCAACGCAGACTGCGAGTGCAAGGGTTCGAGGATATACCTCGGTTTGATCCTCCACAAGGTCAAACGAATAAAAGTAAACTGGTATGTGATGCATTTTTCTATATTAAACTGAGCACGAAATGTTGAAGATCGAATACAGACTAATCAACTCGGATAACTAAATAGTTTATCAGGGAAGACTCACATATTATAATGCGGATATTTGTTAGCTAGCATGTTACAATTCTGACTCAGTGTGCATGGGCAAAAAACTTGTAGCCTAAGGTACAAAATATACCATGTGACGTTAATATGTGATCGTGCTATTGTTCATGCTTTGCTTGCAGTTGGAAAATAAACATAACCATTCAGCATAAAATAAATTTTAATTTTTACTTCTGACTTAACTGGACATGTAACCACTCGTACATTTGAAAAGAATTTAGTGATCGTATTGTTCATTGACTTGTTTTGTATAATCAAGACAACATCACATTTCATTACCAGTTTTACACTTAAATAGCCGAAGGTGTGAGCAAATTAAAAGATGCAAAAAAGTATAAATTTTTACGTTTAAATCGGACTAAAATAAAGATGAAAACGCAACAATTTCAACATGCACATATAGTGATAAACACCTGCAACATACATTAAACTGAAAAGCTTTTTTTTTGATAATCGTCATAATGATTATTATAGAATGCACGTGCGGAATAACAAAACTTTGATAAGGCACCTATTATCAGTTAAATGACAATAGATGTTCAAATAACAGTAGCAGTAAAGTTGTAGTAAAATTTATAAGCGTAACATTTGACGTTCTGTAAAACAATTTTTCACACGGATAAGAAATATTTGTCATTTTAGAAAACAAAATGTGCATGGATGTTAACGTGTTTGAACTATGTAATCATTTACGCAAGATAGTTATATGAAAGAATTTGCATCAACACCCATGTAGATATTAAGTTGATTAATGTTAGACTCCCCATCGCCTTGCACTTTCGATCATTGGTACAAACGATATAAATACCAACCAAAACAAATTATGACTTATAATCGAAGTAGTTGACAAAATACAAGGTTTGAGATAGAAAATATGTGCTTTAAAAAGTAACATCAGAACTTGTTTTCTTAAAGTATATAGTATTGCAAATCGCCATTTAAAAATTACTGCACATCTATTTTGAAAAAAATCGATAATATTCTGGTGCAACAAACTTGGTACCGTTGATTTTATTACTACCACTGGGTCGATGCCTCTGTTGGTGGACTATTAGTCCCCGAGGGTATCACCAGCCCAGTAGCCAGTACTTCGGTACTGTCTTGAAAATACGGATTTTTTGTGTTATTAAAATTTGCTGTTACAAAATATTGGAAATTATTATAAATTAAGGAATGTATCTCCCTCATGCAAAGCTCTGATTCCTTTCACGAATTTGGCTATACTTTTTGGACCTTTCGGATTATAGCTCTTCATCTTTTATATAAGCTTTGGATTTCAAATATTTTGGCCACGAGCATCACTGAAGAGACATGTATTGTCGAAATGCGCATCTGGTACAACAAACTTGGTACCGTTGATTTTATTCTAAGGTTGAAGAATGAGTAGCTAATAAAACAAATAAAACGCAGGTAGCAACACCAAAATCTACAACTAAATTTGGAAATAAAAGGAATACATTTAATTTTCTATTGTAACAAAAATAATTATTAAGGTAACAGCAATATTTTCATCATATACTTTTTTTTTAATATATATGCACGAGTATCAGATGATGTAAGCATATGTACTTTTGTAAAAGTAGCTGTTCACATCATCAAATGTTTCTAAGATGTCCCACTTAATTTGTCAACAAGTAAATCAATAACCGGAATGGTCAAGCAATAACTTTTCAGACAATAGCAGCTGACAAGTGTTGATTAGTATATAAACTTAACTCTATGAAAATTAACTTGAAAACCATTATTTACGACCAAAAGAGAATAATTGTCACTCTACTAAGATAACGACAAGATGATTGTATAGATGATTGACATAATTTTACATTTTTCTTCAACAACTAGATTAATTACCTGATTATGTAAAAGGACATTGACCAGGATTGTAGAATTATTAGCCTGGTTTTTTTCTTTAATCTAACAAGGTTATCAAGATGAACTGCGAGATATTGATAAGAACAATAAAGGACAGCATTGATTTTATTGAATTATTATTGAATAGTGTTCACTGTGCTTTGAATCCTTGACAAGATCACTTGGCTATAATGTTATCTTTTGCAGCTGAAATTTGAATCATTTTAGTTGAGTTACTACGTTCATATTATGAAAGTTTCTATTTTTACATATTATGCTGTTGCGGTTTTAAAAAAAGAAGAAAGAAGTATCACTTGATAACTTCCATTGCATTCTAAGCGCTTTATTGGATTATGAAAGCCAGAATATTTTTAAGACGTAGGTTCTTTGGAAACTATACTTCAAATTTGGAATTCTAACGAATAGCCAAATATTTTTAAATCGCATGTAAAGTTAACGTTAATTTTTTAGATGAATTGATTACTGCTTAACAATCCTTTAACAAGTTTTTTAATGCCTTTAAATCTAAAACCCTAATATAACTGTTGTTGTTGGTTGCCCATATATCTATTTTCATTTGAACTTTAGGGTATAGTTGTCTTATTGAAAATCACATCATATCTTGGTATAGTTGTTATGTAGACAACACACCCGTTTGTCGTACAACATTACATGTATAAATCTTATATATTAGATGAGTTTTTTTTATGAATCCGTCGGTCTTTTTTAACCAAGTGTGTACATCCACTGCAATACAAGTACTGACATTTTGGCACCCCAAGCATTGGTTACTTCAGCTTTTTTTGTCCTTTATTTAAAGCTCTTCAATGTCGTCTTACATTTGGCCTTCCAACTCTCTCTATTCAAGCAACACTGAAAAGTCTTGCAAACCTGATACGATAGGTAGGTACTCAATTATTAGTCTGGTTTCTTTGATAAGTCTAGTTTAATCTGGATCAGTTTATATTTCTTAGTCTTAATGATTTTAATTTAACTTGATATCTATTCACTTTGACTATTTCAAAATACCTATAGGTAAAATATATAACACTTGTTATGATAAAGTGATAAGTATATAACTGTATTTTCGTAATAGAGCTTCTCATTCCTAAAGCTTAATTACAATATTTAAATTTCTGTTTTAAAAATGCGCCCGAGTTTAATTATGATTCAGCAAAACAGAAACAAATTAAAATGAAAACCTCACGCTATAAATTTCATGCGTTTCTAGATTTAAATTACCATAACCAAGAACGCTCCAAGCAAATTAGAAAGTCAAGAATTTATTCGAAACCAACTAAGTCGAAGAGCTATATGACCAAACAGGACATAAAAGTAATAGCCGAACCATTTAAAGTTATCTGTGTCTGATGTAATGAGTGTTTTCAGAATCTAAATGACTATGGGTAATCTCATTGTTCGTACACAAAAACGAAAATAACGTTATGTCATTAGTTGAATTCAATTGTTTAGAACGTTTTAACCAATCACAACGTTTTGGTGTACGCTTTCGGAAATGCATTAGATTCTGAAATGGCGAATTGACACTCTACTTTTTTAAATATTTTCTAAATTTAAAGATGTGCAATTTAAGAAAGATTTGTTATAAATAATGTTAGTATTGAAATATTGACTAATAAGATTTTGCAACCCTCGGGAACCGGCAAGTTCCAATCAGAAATACCGGATACCAGTCATGTCAAAAGGTTAAAACACAACTTTAAAACTTTAATAGTCTAGTATGACGTCCATTATTACCGATATAGTATACATTTTTGTTTAGGGCCAGTTAAAGCACGCGTATTGGTATGAGATTTTATGCTGCATTGAAGACTCATTGGTGGCCTTTGGCTTTATCTGCTCTTTTGTCGGGTTGTTGTCTATTTAACACATTCCCCATTTCCATTCCTAATTTTAATTTATACATTACATGCGTCTGAAGCGTTTTTCGGGATTAATTTTTTTCACTCAAAGCCGAATATTTGAAAGCCAACGATGTATAATAACATCAGATGTCGGTGCACAGATGTATGAAATCGTGTATCGCATGTTTCAAGTTAATTGTTTAATTTCCCTGTGGCAAAATAAAATGGTTGGCAACAAAACAGATTTTATTGTGTATGAATAATCATGCTTAATTTATTGAGTAGAAATAATTTCGATTAAAAAGATTTAACAAACAATGGTAACATTCATTAGAAATCCCGACTAACAGTACTATTGGGACCATTTAACGTTTATTCTTACCCAATAAACGTCCCACAAGGACGGATAACAAAACAGATAAACGAAAAGGCTTATAAGACACAGCAGTCAACTTTAAAAAACATTAAAATAAAACGACTTCGTTGTTTGACAACGGGAAGAAAAAGACAAAAGAATGAAGGACAACAAATGCCAAACTAATTAGCACTGGTATTAACGTTTGTAATGACTTCCTTTCTATGTTCATTTTCTAATAAAATTCTCTTTTTGATCCTTTTTCAAAACATCAAAATACTGATTTTGTACGTCATGTTAAGTGAGCTACATTATGAATATACAAGAAGACAAATTCAATAGTTAATATAACTAAACTAAAAATTACCGCTTATCGTTCATTTGCATGAATACATATGTATAAAACCAGCTTCTACAGCGATTTGTGTTAACCTAGCTAAAATCTGGAGTAAATTATAAACTTTGTTACAGAAAAATTATAATTATTCAGAACTGCACACGTTAGAGTCGTGAAACATCAAACATCAAAGAGTATTGTTCAAACGAGGTATGATATACGATGACAAATAACGTCATTAATGAATTCAAATAATTGCTTCAAGGAAACATAAATTGTACTTTATAGATAAGACAAGGAGAAAGAAAAAAATGACGGATATTTGATTCGTTCTTTATTAGGATATAATATATATAGACACTATTAGGAATTACCATGAAATAAACCCTATCAACCGCACCAGAAACAACAACGAAAACAAAATTAACCCAGCCATACAGATAAATACGTGCTTTAAAATAGGAGATCACATTCCTGATTTTTAATGCCGTCTTTGGCCATTCCCGTTTAAAATTTGTCAAAAATCTGATCAAATATCCTGTGAATCGTGGATGCAAATTCAAACTTTAATCAGAAACTATTAAAACATTAATGTAATCACGACAACAATGATAAATTGATCAGCACGCACCCACATTCACTCGTGACTAGCCAAATTCGCCCCGACTATCCAGTTCTTAATCCGATTCTGATCCTATTGTATCTTTCGTATGGTACAAAACGACCGTTCCATTTTCGATTATGATATATTACTTTTTTTAAAAGCATCATATATACATTTATCCTGAAGAGTTTCGTGTGAAAGTATAATTGTTTTGTATCATTAAATTGAAATTTTTATTAAAGTTGTAAGTAAACACATTAAGCGTTGCGACTCTGTTTGAATTGTCATAATTTTATTAGTATGAAAAGCTTCAAAATTCATGAAGTAAAAAACCACATAAAAAATTTAATAAACTACAGAAAAACTTCAAAGTAAGAAAACAATGTTTATTTACAACAACTACGTTATAAGATAACCTGGTTTTCATTTATTACATCATGCCAACATGAATGTGACGTTAAAGATTGTTTAAAAGAAGTGTGATGTCTGGTTGAGGGTTGTCTAGTTGGCAATTAAACTACATCCCCTCATTTATATACATATTTTTGTTTTGTTAGATGTTCATTTAGTTAAAGCAAGACTACGATTTTGTCATTTTGCAACACTATCAATATACAAAAGTTCACAAATAAGTACACAAAGATTAACATAATGACGTCATTTATATTCAATACAATGTAATATATAACTATTTAAGAAAATGACTTAGTCAAATAGAATTCTGTTCCTGATTAAAGGATTATTCTGTGAAGGATTGACGACAATCGTAATTTCTATATTTACATACCAAAGCTTTAGTAATTACCATTCAAACAATAAAATGTTAATACGTCGCAGAATTTAGAAGATACTGGCCATGGACCGTCTGCGTCGATAGATTATTTTTTTTTTAAATTAACTTGTATGTAATTAACGTTACTGATATAACACTTTTTTCAACGTCAATGCACTGAATGAAGAATGAACTCTCGGTGTTTGAATTTTATGTGACTTTCATACAGGTGAGAGGTTTGGCTAGCTATAAAACCAGGTTAAACCCACCAATTTCTGCTAAAGAAAATGCCTGAGTGTAATAAGTCGGGAATATGAACGTTGTGTTTCATTCCTTTAATGTGTTTGAGCTTTTGATTTTGCCATTTTATAAGAAACGTTCAGATTTCATTTTACCTTGGGGTTAGGTATTTTGTTAGTTTACCTTTTACATTGTATTCGGATACAAATCAACATAACTTTTGCAATTGTTCATACTATTAGTCTTACTGTTTTACTTTCAATGTATAGATCAACTCCACCGTGAACTGGGTCTTCATTCTCGTGGGCTTCAACCCTTTAGTCAAAAAGATGCAATGTGATTAAAGAGTTAAGTTTCATGTGTATCTTTTATCAACTTGTCCATTGTAAAGTATTGAAAAACATATTATTCCTTTTCTTTCTATCTTTTTATGACATTTAACTGTTGCTGATTGTATAATTTTCATCTCATATCATCCTTTTAACAAATATACTTTTACCTGAACTACCAATACAATGACACAAGCAATCAGATAATACATTTCAATACATGAAAAATAATATATAACGCTCGCCTACTTAGACTTTGTTTTACTTTAAGTCATTATGTGGCATGTAACAAATGAACCATACACAACTCTGCTCGTGACTAATCCCTTTTCAAAACGATTATGAAATGTTACACTCCAGGATTAATTATTGGATCAAGCTTTCCATAGAAATATGAAGTTCATTATTACAACCATTGATGAAAATTGGTTTACTTTTTTCTTACGTCTTGTAGTTGAAGACGTAAATTCAATCATTGCTTTTAATTTTCAATAACATGATAGACATTGAAGAACAATTAACGTTGAGTTAGATAATGAAATCGATATTTTATCGAATCGTTTAAAATCTCTAAAAATCTCAGAGCGAATGCAGGACCAGAACTGTATTTTTCCAGTAATATGACTCAATAATGAAACTGATGAATATTAACCTGCATTTTTTAAAAATGTTTTGCAAACTTCAGTTAATTTTCTTTTTGAGTATTTCAATGGATATAATGTAGGAAACCTTAACCTTGATTCTTATCGCAATGAAGAGTTTTAAAAAGATAGAAAAAATATGACTTATTGTTACCTTGATTTCTACTGGTAAAAAGTAAAATCACAAAAATACTGAACCTAGAGGAAGATCAATTGGGAAAGTCCATAATCACATGGCAAAATCAAACAAAACGCATCAAACACGAATGGACAAGAACTGTCAAATTCCTGACTTGGTACAGGCATTTTCAAATGTAGAAAATGGTGGATTAAACCTGGTTCTATAGCGTTAACCCTCTCACTTTGATGACAGTCTCATCAATTTCCGATATTTTTACATTGATGCGTTAAATAAACACAATAAATAAAATAGTCAAAATATGGGTACATCAGTCATCATCGTTTAACAATTTTAAAAGGAACAATTTAACAGAACACAAAAACATCTACTATCTACGAACACATTTATTGATTTGAGTGTCTGACGTCAGAAAATTTTATACGTCACATAAATTTGTCGTTCAATGTGCGTACAAACAATTTTAAAATTTTCATGGGAATGTTAGCATACAGGGTTAAAAAATCAAAAGTATATAAGAATAAATTTAAGAAATAGACCGAGATTTAAACTAGTCCAAACTAGTACAAATAAGTGTTCGCATAATCACCTTAACTTCCATTGGTACCCCTGATTTATACAGGTACATCACAGTACTCATTATCATTGTACCCGTCATTACCTTGATTTCGAGTAGAACATTGGCGTACGCAAAACACCTTATGTTATTACAGTGTGTTCATAAACGCTTACATGTGTACTCGACTGGTACAACAATGTACGCATACATAAAAACAACAGTATTATACAGCTGTTCGAAAGTCATAAATCGATTGAGAGAAAATAAATCCGGGTTACAAAATAAAACTGAGGGGAACACACCAATTATGAGAGGAAAACAACGAAACAACCGAAACACTAAAGTGCAATTAAAAAACAAACGACAATACAACACACACTGAAACGACCTATAAGATAACAATTGCTATTTTTCTGACTTGGTACAGGACTTTTTAGAAAAAATAGTGGGTTCAACCTGGTTTCGTGGGTAGTCAAACCTCCTGCTTTTATGGCAATGTTAAATATGACAAATAGCTGGATTTCTTCTGTTACATCGGTATACGCATACACAATTTGGTTCTTAGTTGCAGTAGTTGACGCATAAACACCTGGATTTGTGTTGGTTAATTATGATACCCATTAACACCTAGATTTTCACTAGTACATTTACTACCGGTATATGCATTAAAAAAAACCTGACAAAAAGAAATTTTCAAGTAGACGAAATATTACGTTTACCTCTTTCATAGCATATCTATCTACAACAATAACTGGTTCAATTTTAATAGGTATGCCTACGCACTTTGGTCTAACTTCCATTGCTACTTCAGTGATAATTATGCTGAGCTGAATTACAATATGATCGTCAATTGAAAAATATCTTTCTACTTTGGCAATAAAGAATCAAACAAAGACTTCTGTTTACCTCTAATCATCGTAACAGTAAATGTTGTCATCATTAAAGTAAAACTTTGGTTTTGGTTACAGTAAGAAAAAGAATAAACTTTGAACAAAGGTTTTACAATTGTTTACCCGAATCATCTTACTCTGTTAGATCATCTTATATGTTTAAGGTTATAAAATGTTTGTTTAATTAAAGTGAACTCCAGTGAGAATACTTGCAATTAAGGAAATAGAAAAACAGATTTCTTCCGAAGGCAAGGTTATACAACTAATCGCTTCTACGTAATATATAAGAACAAACACAAGTCTATAATAATTAATTATAAACTTCTTGATTGAAATTTAAAAGAACTTTTGCGAAAAATAATGTCAATCTACTTCAAGCGTAAAAAACCTAAATCAAAGTGTGAAATTGTAACTTTATTCGATGAAAAAGTTAGCTGACACATAATGATGCAGTAAACTGGAAAAAAAGATCTAATACTATATTTTGTTACTGTTATTATAACAGTAATGTGAGCTAATGTTGGATCACTGAACTAAGTTTTAAATCGATGGCTTTTCATATCCTGTATAAACTACAACCAAAAAACCAACAAAACCTCCAAATCAATTGCAACATCAGTCTATAACAAATATGTTAGTATGTCCTTGTCGCTTCATTGAAAGAAACTGAACTTGAGTAATATATAACCACAATATGTCGTTTGATTGGCGTAATGAGACATTTGGCATTTTTAAAGACGATTTAAAAGAGGATAAGAGATGGAACAAAACGTATACAATAACACATAAACTTGCTGGTTTTGTGGTTGCAATATGTTTGAATAATTGAATTTATCTTAAGGACGAAATCAGAATAGTTCATATGTTTTGCAAGATGATTTTAATCGTTTATTGATCTTAACTATCCCCTTTTGTCTTTCATTAGTTATATGTTTGGGTTGAACAGTTTATTTGTGATTTTTTTGTGTTGTTTTTTTTTTAATGGAAAGGGTGACCAGTACCATTGAAATATGTGTCATATGTTAACTTTGAAGTTTGTGTCCAAGGATCAGAACACTAAATCATGATACATATAGTACAAAACTCCAACATGAGTAAATGATATAAACGTAAACCATAATGTTCAGTGATTATTGACCATGCAAAAGAAAAAGCATTATTTCCATCAGGAAATGCATTTTAATGAGTTTACGTCCTCCTGGTGGGTGATGCAAATGAATAAATGTTATAATTAACATAATGTCTGAGGCACCACTTTAAATTAGGGCATTTTTTTTTAGTGTGAATTCACATTACTATAAGACGTGTCACGGTACTTATCTATCCCAAATTCATGTATTTGGTTTTGATGTTATATTTGGTATTCTCATAGGATTTTGTGTAATGCTTAGTCCGTTTCTGTGTGTGTTGCATTTTAATGTTGTGTCGTTATTCTCCTCTTATATTTAATGCGTTTCCCTCAGTTTTAGTTTGCTACCCCGATTTTGTTTTTTTGTCCATGGATTTATGAGTTTTGAACAGCGGTATACTATATTTATTTTATTTATTTAAACAAATATATATAGATTTGAATAATTAATAAAGGCAACAGTAGTATAATCGGGGTAACAAATCGGGGTAACACACTAAAACTGAGGGAAACGCATTAAATATAAGAGGAGAACAACGACACGACATAAATCACTTTATCAGCATTAAATTGCAGTTAATATATTACGTTTAAGAATCTTGCAAGAGCAAAATCAGTACTTTCATATATGTATTAACAGCTTATAGTTGTACTTTTCCTTTGTAAGTTGCTGAATAAAGGTAACAATTGTATTACGCTGTTCGAAAATCAAAAATAGATTGAGAGAAAACAAATCCGGGTTACGAACTAAAACTGAGAAAACACATCAACTATAAGAGAAATCAACGAAACAATACAAACGACTTTTGAAAGTTTTACATTATTTACTAAATGATGAAAAAAAGCGAAGTTAATATATTTTTTAATATAATCAGGTAACTCTAACATTCTAAGAAGTTAACTTTTAAAACATCAGAAATAAAAGAATAAACATATAAATAATGTTCTGTACAAACTAGTTCAGGTGTATCAAAATTTAAAGAGTATTTATCCAAATTTGTTTGCTCAAATGTACTTTCAATTTACAGCTTTAAAAGTTAACACGTCCTGCATCCTTTACTTTATACATATCCTCTAGATATATAAACGAAAGATCAAAGCATATAACAGTTCTTCCCTAATAATAGATTTGATTAGTCTTGCTAATGGTCTCCTAAAGTTATGAATATAAGTAGAGGTAGATAGCTTGTGATGGTCATGAGTGGTAAACATTCTTACAAACATTCTTTAAAGAATCTTTATATTTTGTAAATTTTAAATGATTTCTCATCACTGCAATATTACTCGAATTATTTGCCTGTGAAATCTATGCGCACTATATACAAAATCTATTGTAAACAAACGTTTAAGTCTATTTTTAAATGTCTGCTTTCTACTTCAATTCACTTTTAAATCCCATTAACGTATTCATTGTAAACCGTGCTATAATTAAATTTACTTTAATTATTTTTTCCCAAATCTTGACATCGACTGATTCAATTTGCATGTATTATTGAACAAATCGTATATATCTTTAAACTCTATGAATATTTGCGTTTGTTCTGCGGGATTAATACTAGTTTGAAATAAAAATAAAGAAACGACGAAAAATGATTGGAAGTTATTGATTATTAAGTTATAAGTGCGTCAAATTTACAGCCTTAATGTAAACAATCATATTTTAATCCAAATGTTGTCTTCCCTATACATGTTTTACGCTGAGTTGCTTTACTTGGAACTGTACATGTGTGCGTTTGTGCTGTCTAAATTGTTGATATCTAAAATATCATACTTGTTTATTATATTGTAAATGACACATCTACCTTTAAACGCCGACGGCATAAGGTAATGACTGTGCTCACAAAGTTTAACTGGACAATATCACAAGCTTCCTATGAGTACAGACAGATTAAAAACGTACGTAGAGGCGTATAATATGAGCTTTTTGAAATGCAAGATATCTGTTATGATTCAAAACTTTAACATTCTAACAATATGTTCTTGTACATACTATTTTTTTCCATGATTAAAAAAGTCGATTCCGAATACGAGTAAGCTGGGGTATAGAAATAAGTTGACCCTAGAACTTATCTCTTACGAGAGTAAAAACGTTGCAAAAATTGACATCTGGGATGTTTTTATATGTGGAGATCTTAAATACACGATTAGTGTGCCTAACAGGTTGGGATTACTTCATAAATGGGTCACAATAACCCATATAGGTTATCATATCCCAAATGGGATACACATTTTGATTATTTTATTTTCAGTACATAACATTTTAATTTTGAATTTGGCACAAATATTTAACACTACATTGTTAATGTCTATAGTAGAACTTAGGTACTTGACTTTGCCAAAATATGTGTAAGTTGCTAGAATGATCCCTCTGAGTAAGCCCATTCCATGGGATCAAACTCATCAATAATACGGTGATTGAAAAGTTGCTAGCAAAAGGTTGTTGACTTACATGTATCATTTGTCTTTTTAATCCCCCGAAAAATCATTAACCTGCACATATAAGTTATATCATATATGGGATATTATTTCACAAATGATGTATCTTACCCAGTTTTTAGAAAATACCCAAACTGTCTAATGAAATCGTTTGTAATAAAATACAAAGTTTCTATTTACTTATGGATTTCTTATCTGCATAGAATTAAAAACGTATGATGAATCGCAAAGTCCACGCTGAGTCAATTTGTCAAATATGACAATCGTTTTCTTATCTTCGTATAAAACAATATGATGATTCACTTCCAACTGTCACGAGAATATTCACTTTTAACTGCTAATCTTTAAAGTACAACTTCTTGTAGAATAAAAAAACCAGATTAGAATTTGTAATAATAGTAATTGATTATTTGTCTTAGAACACTAGCTGAGTGTAAAATTGTTGAAATGGGTAGATTTCATTTGTGAAACACGGATATTGTACTGCGGTCAAAATGAACGGTGCATGACATAGTGACCAAGAAGGAGAACGATGATGATGACAAATATAAGCTTGTTACATGACACATAAACACGGTTCGGAAACAATATCAGCGGTAATAATAGGATAACTGTGTATTTCAAATATTTTATCTGTATGTATCGCCCTATGACATGTTTAGAGAATATATTTGTGATAACAATAAGGAAAAATAGACGTATTCATTTTTGCTTTTTATTTTTACTGAATGGCAAAATTCTGCTTACTGACCTTGTCGACTGACGTCCATTTAGCACTGCAATGTCGTAGAACCCATTCTGACCGATCTGCTCCAGAAATGATTATGAAAGTTCTACGTACCTTATTTGCCTGTTTTAAACGTCATAAAGAAACAAGTACCCGGATTTCTTGTAGTTATAAACATCAAAGAGGGATAAGACAACATTTAACTTTTAATTCTCAATCATGTACCCGGACATCCGGATGTCTAAAAGTTCACAGCGGAAAGACATTAGACAGTTACGAATTCTTTTTTCTTTGTTGCAAGTCAAGACATGATGCATTTTTAAACTTAAAACAAGGATAAGTCATTCTTATTTGAATGATGATATTTTAAGCGCATCACAAAGAAACTGTATTATTTAGCAAATAAGATTAAACCAAGCTTATAAAATATTAAAACTTTTGATTAAGTTTAAATTTTTTTGCATTTCAACTGTTTTTAACAATTACAAAAGGTCGCCACAATGCAATTGTGTTGCATACCTCCATAGCTAGACTTGCTGCAATTCCCTTTCATTTGAATTCTTCCTTTCTTTTTTATTTTTACTGAAAAATGCCACGATAGTAAATGCCTATATATACTAGTCATCCGTCCTCGGCAGGAGTTAATATAATGGCAATATCTTAGTTGGAGCTGTAGAATTGTTACGGGGTTAAAATTGAAGAAAAAATATGAAATTATGAAGGAACATGTACCAAGTCTACTCCTTATCAATTAACCGTTAGGGTTTTCTGTGCTGTTATGTCATTACAATGTGTCTCATTAAAGTTTACCTCACAGCTGTTTGTTTTTTAATTATATTATCATGTCGCTTAACGCGCAATCATTTTTTTCTAAATAGTAAAAACGTGAATGGCATTGTCCTTGTACAGAGTTTTTTTCTAACTATTTTATGTTTACTGAAAAATGCAACGATAATAAATGCCTAAATATACTAATCATTCGTCCTCGGCAAGAGTCAATATAATGGCAACATCTTAGTTAAAGCTGTAAAATTGTGAAGGGGTTAAAACTGAAGAATAAAAGCAAATTAGGAAGTCTACTTCTAATCAATAAGCCATTCGTGTTTTTTATGCTTTGTTCAAAAACAATGTGTACACATTGTTTTTTATTGACAAAACCAGATTTAAATGAAAGTCATGGGTTTTTTTTTTCCAATTCGGACTGCAAATCTTTTTCCGGGCAATTTGAATTTGGACGGAAATACACTGTATTAATATTTTGATAGACACTTTTCGTTTTTTCACAAATCTTAATCTCAAAGTTTACGTTACAGGTTATATCTTATAAACAAAAAATGTTTCATATCTCATTAACAAATCACACTAAATGATGAAGTATCATGAATGATATTTAAAAAAACGCTTCATCAAGATTGACAGTGATTAAGATAAACGTAAACTCGTGTTCATAAAGTTAATGTGGAAAATAGTTTTACATGTATGAAATCATTTTTTTACTAATTTTTAAATCATACGTCATGTATTATTAATAATCATTGTTACAAGTAAACCAGTTTCAAAAACTTTACAAGAAGGAATAAACACAATGCTTTAATATATATCTACATCTGCAACTTGTTTTTCAATCTTCGTTTCATTTTTGTGCGATTGTTATGTATTTGATGATTTATGTTAACTGATGAAATGCTGTTACTTCTCATAATACATCAAAAGAAGTATTATGCATGAACGACACTTAATAACCTTCATAGTTAAGAGCTAATATCAATGCAGAACCCTTGCGCTAATTGCGGTTACCAATCATTCCTGACACATTGAAATATATTGCGGGTGAGAACCCATATTTCAACATTTAGGTATACTAAGGTTAACTGAAATCAGGCAATTCACATCTGATTGATAGATAGTTTAATTTTCTTAGTAATTCCGCTCCGATGTAGATATATTAGTTGCCAATAAGACAGACATTAACCTGTTTAATAAACAAGTTAATCAATGAAGTTAATTTAGGTAAGAGACAAGTTGCAATTTCGAACATGCTGTTCTATGCAATAAAGTTAGATTAGTTTAATGTCAACGGCTATTGACTTAGAAATGGTTTTTAACGCCCAATTCGCGATCGAATATGACTCTTGTAAGGAAAACTGCATGAATTAAATTACAATTTACGTATGGTGTTGAACGTACTGTCAGACTAAGGATTTGATATTTTCTACACACCAGTAGGTTTGATTTCTGAAATTCAGTATATAAGTTCAATAAAAATGCTTCTGAACCTCTTGTTTGCATAATCTTGCCAAAATCATTTTTAAATGAGTATTTAATTTGTCCATACTAACCAATAAAAAAAAAGCTTGATCACATCTTATTACAGAATTCGTTGCCAATGTCTAAATATTTTCAAAACGAAAGTGTAAGGAGACTCGTTATGAAAAACAGGTTTCCTTCCGTCAAAATATAATTTCATTAATTTGAAATATATTTCCCTCGCTCAAATTGATTATTTCGTGTGAAAGACAAATAATTTTTTGCATTGAATAACGTTTGTTCGAAATATGTTTTCTTCTCGACCAGATTTCTAAATATTTTTCGCTAGTATATAAATAATGACCTTTATTGCGATGAATTCGTTTGGCTTTCACATTTCCAGTAAATTCAATGAAATAATTAACATTTAATCTTGTTTCAGGTGTGTCGGTAGGTGTTAGCTGTTTCACTTTGGTTTCCATATCCTTGGAACGCTACTTTGGTATATGCCGCCCGTTACGTTCACGCCGCTGGCAGACATTATCCCATGCATACAAAGTTATCATCTTCTGCTGGATTTTAGCTGCCGTTGTGATGATACCTATAGCAGTACAAACCAAATACAAACGATTAAGACTTGGAAATCACAGATGTGTTGAGATATGGGAAGACGAATCACTTGTAAAAGCATACACTGTGTTTCTTGATTTGATTTTGCTCTTTTGTCCATTTCTGTTAATGGTTGCTGCATATGGGTGTATCATCTCTACATTATGGGATGGTATCCAAGCACAGGCACATCAGAAAGAGTTGAATGGTAAGTTGTACTTTATTTAGGTTCATGTATATATCATTCATGTTCAGCATAGTATTTTGGATATTGAAATTCATATTATATATTCAGTTAAAATTACTTTATTTCCAACGTCCGCTTTGGAAATGAGGTATTGTTACGTTCATTTAATCTCCTTTCTAATAACATTCAATGAGCAACCTGATTGTAGAATGTAAAGATGTACTGTCTTGTCCGGTAAATCAAAAAGCAAGGGTTCAGAGAATCTAATGCTCTCTGTGATAAACACATTTTAATTTATAACACGTTTGAAACTTTTGTACAGGAGCTGTAGTGACACTATTTTTGTCAAAATTGAGATGTCCTTCTCATTATCATCTTCTTTTCTTGTAACTGAGTATATTTAATATATAATTACTTATTCTTAGTATGCCAGACATATTTGCATTTTGACGTTTACCGACTACCATTCAATAGATCATAACTATTTAATAATTCGATATGGTTGAAATGGTCAGCTGACTCCCTATTGAAGCTACCTCCCCTAAGACAAGTGACTATTCGGTCATATGTTTTGAGTTTTTGTCAATTATCTGAAAACTGTGACAAATGGAGAGAAATTTTAAAATGCAAGATTTATCGTCACGAAAGTATTTATTGATAAGTCAAGTGGTAATCATTGTCTAATAGAACATTTCCTTTGAAAAAACATTTGTTTGATTTTACGCGCGAAAAATATTCCGAACGACAGAAAAAATCATTATAGCCAAGAAAAAACCGCCAAAACAAAAAATACCACAGCTGTAGTTGGCTCTCTTTTTTAAATCATTCATTGAGGATGGTCCCAATTTTTGGTAAGAGCTATAACTTCATGTATAACCTATCAGCAAAACTTATCAGCAAGACAATACCTTTACAAATAAGTCAAAAATATCTAAAAGAATACATAAAAGAAGGTATTGCCCTTAAATACCAATAAAAGTAACACATTTTTGTTTTTTGGGAAATTATTAAAAAAAAAAGAGATAATGTAAACAGTAATAATATTAATGGTTCGATCAGCAATAGAAAATCACCAAAATAAATGGGATTTAAGTAAAAAATTACACTGTTGGAGAGTGGCCATGAAGATAATTAAAATAGATCTAGCGGAGTCACCGGTGTCTTTAAAGTCTTTAGTTATGTACATCATGTATTTAATTTCCAATTCAACCTAATACAAGCTGTCAAAATAGTGCACAAAGTAAACATTTTTACTATTAATTATAACACTCGCATTAACAACCCAACGTATATATGGGACATTGTGATAAGGAGATTAAATCTAAGCACTAAATGCAAACTAGCATTTAAGTGCACTCCCTGTAATGTTATTGACAAAGTCATCGAATGCTTCTAAATATAGTATTAATTTCGTTCAGCAGAATTACATTTAAATTATACCAATAACACCTGCAATGAATCTCATTTTATAACACAAATGAGCCAAATGTATTCCTAATATATTGTCAATTATTAAATATCGTTTTATAAAAGACGTATTCAGCTATTGTATGGTATTGGTAAAATTGTATCGGCTGTTTTAATGAAGCATCATCACTGTTTCTAAAGAGTTAGAGGTGCTATTTGCTTTTATTTCACAACATTTCAGTTTGATAGGCAGATTCAAACGTACTGTATAGTATGCATTGGCACATCGGTTAAAGGAAAATGTATGCATTTTATATGCAATTTTGTTCGCCAGTGATCATTTAACTTTTTTAATTGTTCTTTTGTATTTTACTTAGTTGTTTAAAAGATATGCCAACACTTTTTGCAAATTTCATATTGACAATTGGACAACTATTGCACCAATCATTTTTTTTTCAGTAAATTCTTTTGTTGTATTGTTTAACGCAATAAAAATGTTTATTCCTGCATAATGTTATATGTGCTTACGTCAAACAACCAGCCTGTAGTCATTTATTTGTCTTAGATTGCTGTCTGACATTATTTGTCTTTTAGAATAATTCATACTTTTGCTTTTAGGTTGGTTTACTGTTTTGAATTGTTTCATATCTTGTCAGCGGTGTGTCTTCTTCTTTTAGAGAAGAGGCAGTTATCAAAGGGATATAAAAACTCATGAGTCGAAGACCATCTGACAACAAACAAAACTATTTAATGTTTACTATAGGCAATTTGCATTGCTCCGTCGGGGAATTTTGTCTCATTGACAATTATTTATATCCCTCTTATATACCAAGTCATCCGTCAGAAAGCGTTTTCTTTTAAAACTGTTATCCCTCAGTACTTAATGAGATTAAACTAGATGTAGCAATTTTGAATAAAGACATAAAATCGGGATCAAAATGAAATTTCAACATCTTGAAAGTTTTGGCATTCGAAGATATAATTTCCGGCTCAATCATATTGTCTTAAATACTAAAATGTTGAGCTTGAAAACAAATAATCAGTCCAATAAACATAGTGACATAATATTAGGATTATAATTTTGTGTAATATGTGTTCACGAGATAACAAATTTCCCTTACAAGGATTAAAGGTGGTGTAGTTTTGTATCTTTTCGTTTACTAGACAGTTTCGCTTTACTTGTCTTGTACTATTTTCAATTCTATATGGTTGTATAACGGTTGACGTCACTCCGTATGCATTCGGTTGTTGTGGTTTGGGTTTTGGGGTTTTTTCGTGCAGGTGTCCAGAGGTTCCATTCGGACGCATGAGATTTGTACAGATTTGTTTAATTTGTTCACTGTTGTATTAATCTTTAACTTAATTTCTACTTTAACTAGAAAGTGTATACTATTACTATTAGGACTTTCATATTGTGTTGTCGTCTTTGTCAAATTTACAACTAGAAAAGGTTGATAATGTGTGGTGTCATTGTTAGATTTATTTGTTTGACGATTTTTTTCAGTCAGATGTGTTGTTTGTATGTGATGTCTGATTACACAGTTCTCGTATGTGTGTGTTGTTTTCCTGATTTTTTCCCTAAAAACGAGACTTTGAATAAAAACTATCATAAAAGTAGAAGGTTCAGCTAGCTATACACCAGGGTTAACTCACAATTATTCTTGCACAAAAAAATATACCAGTTGTTTTCCATTTGTTCCGTTAGTTGATGAAGTCAAACTTTTTATTTTGCAAGTTTTTATGGACTTCTTTTTTTTTTTTAATTTACCTTGGAGTTTGGTATTTTGGTTATACACTTTATATATATTTGAATTGGAAAAAAGTAACTTAAACTACACTGTCAATTTTTCTTTTTTCATGATGAATAACTTGTGTTGATATTTCCGTATTAATAAGGTTCGCAAGTTGATTAACTGTGCATTCTTTATCTTTCTTGTGAATTTTCATCTGCGCCTCGGTTACGACATTTCAGTGACGTAAATTTTGCACGATTGAATTAAAAATTAGACCCGCGTCACAGTCGAATACCATAAGCATCAATAATCATACAACAACAACAAAAAAGAGTTCTGTCATTGAAATGACCAAAAATAAAATTTGGCCCGCCTGCTTTATAAATTGTTTTGAATGATAAAATTTATAGTTATTTCTAATCCAATAATAAAAGTTAAACGATATAATTTATGCGTCTGACGCACTTTTTTGTAATGAATTTGACTTCATTAGGAAGGCTCAAATTAGACATTTAACACTTTGGGGTGTAATTCTTAGGGGAGCGTTATGACCAAGAGGTTCCTAACAGAATAACTTTAATCATGCAAAGACGACTTTAAAAACTTAGTTTCTTAATTATTCAATATGAATTCAAGAAATACGTTTTATATCATGTCAGTACTTTCTGACATATGTATAAGTTATTGTGGCTACTGACGTTTTAATAGCTATTTTGATAGGCAATTGCACTGGTTGTAAGTTCAGCATATGGTCAGTCTATGGGCAATAAATATGAGTTTGATCTGCTCAGTTACTTCCTTTGTTATAATAAAATCAATCAGAATATTGTCATTCATTAATTAAAAGTCAAGAATATAAATTGATACCGTAGTAAAACAAAATGATTTATTACATCAAGACTCCCTTCGATGTATTGAATTTGTTAATGATATGTCAAACACATTTGTTATTTAACCCTAATCGTCTTTGCACTGAGTATAACTAAAATATAAATTGACTTTCGTTTGCGATTAAATTGATATACGAATTTGCAGATGCTTTTTTGTTTTCATTTACAAACATTACGCTAACTCTTTATTATTTTCGTAGTTATGCGGCCGACATGTGTACAAAAGGTGTCGAACATGATTGAATTACTATGATCATACTAACTAATAACAGCAGATGAGGGTTTAAATGTCATGTCACTAAGACAAGAACCTAACGTCAAAAATTACCAAAAGACATGAAGAGGCCTACACTACCGTTTTAAACAGTGACAAGCGTTTTAACAATACACAAAATTCTACATCGTCAGGAAAATATATCTGTAGCAATCCCATTCTTAAAAATTAAGATATAAAAGATACCAAGGCGTTAAAAAAATAAATAAAGATACACATTATCAAAAATTCTCTCAGTTGCTAGAAAATTCGAAAACGCCTTGTTCCTTCCATAATTTGATAGCTAGTGCATTCATCTAGTGGTTCATATCTACTTTATTAATACAAAGGATTAGTACCAATAGCTTTGTAAATTGTATGCGTTCGAATCGTTTATTATTCCCCTTCGCAAAAAACGCATAAAGCAGTATATGCTTAAGCCAAGAAGGTATAAGAAATAAAGCAGATGTAGATTTATATGACCAAAAAGTACTAAAAAAAGTCAAACTATCTGAGGTAAATTTTGCCTAAGGTATATGAAACCCAAGTTTTTTTACAATTTCAAAACTTAGAAACGTACAATTCAAGAAAGGGTGCTTATAAATTAAACCATGTCAATAACGGAGAACTGACTATCGAGCTAAATGATAGATAATCCCAAAGGCTGAGAGTTTATCAACAACAACGTTTTACCTACACAGTAGAACTCAAACTGTTATGCTTTAATCTTCAGGAGTGAATATTGAAAGTCCACAAAATGTGCATTGTTTGCTATTTTTGCCACTGGTGCAATGAATACTACTGACAGCGGAACAGAGTGTTGTATGAACCCAGTAGTAAATACATTGTAATCCATCAAAGATCATGTGACTACCACTTCAATAAGACAACAAATAATTTAACCAAGGGAAATGTGAATGTGCAAAAAAACACAAGAAAGACACTGAAAAGTGTCTCAATAGAAGTTCAAATATTAATTTGCACATATAAATATTACTTTTTACAATGCGCTTTGTTAAAACATGTTTGCTATAATGACACTATATTGATAATATAATTTTGACCATTTGTTCTTTCAGGTGTCGCTAATGGGAAATTTTCTGGATCATTTACTCAACAAGGAACCGAAAGAAATTCCTTAAAATACTCAAATTATGGATCCCAACTGACATCTCCAGATAATGGATACTGTAGCGCAGAATCAACACCTAGACGGATGTTAGAATACCGACGGGTTATACGTCATTCTAATCCAGAGCGGAATCGGGCTGCTAAGTTGAAAGTGATACGAATGCTTGTAGCAGTCTGCTTGGAATTTTTTGTATGTTGGACACCTTTATATGTTGTTTTAACATGGAAGATATTCCACTACGAAAGTTTAAAAGATCATTTTTCCAATGTAACATTTTCAATTATGTTTGTATTGTCCTATTTTTCTACCACGTGTAATCCGATTACGTACTGTTTCATGAATCAGAAATTCAGACAATCTTTTAAAATGGTACTTGGTTGTTGCCATTCTCGACATATTCGAAGATTTTCTAGCCATAGTACATCTCTCAAGTTAAATGGAACTAAATTGAGTATTATGAGATCGAAGCAGAATGGTAAATCATCACCAAATGACAAAAATGTTTCCCCCGATGATCATTCCATGTTAGTGGTTATTGGCAATTCTAGCGATGGGGTAGCGGTATAATAAAGCCAAGGATATAATTTTTCCACTGTGAAATCTAATTATTGTATTTGTTATGACATTTTCTGGTAATAAAATAAAAAACGTAAACACATGAAACAGCAATTTTGTCAAATTAATGTAGCAAACATACATTAGAGACGGAATGATGGTATTACTTTACATTAGTTATAAGCAGATAAGTTTCTCCATAAAGACGCAAAATAAGATCAGAAACACATAATGATAGAAAATCAAGTTCGTTTCTTTCTACAATCTAGACTGTATCAAGTAATTATTTCTAAAAAGTACATATCAGAGTCTTAGTGTGTACAATCATGATACATTTTGTACCAGTAAAATAAGTCTAAGAGTATGCGATTTACAAGAACAAAGGGAATACGGTACAGATTCGGTTTTTTTTAAATACAAAGGTAAAAAAAAAGTAAATAAAGACAGATAAAGAGGAATAAGAATTACAAAATCAGTCGTAACATACCACACAAGCAATTATCTGATGCAGTTAGATTGCCGCCGTTAATGTCTTTACCACAGACTCCGCTTAGAAAGTAGACGTACACAGAACAACAAACAACAACGATCACTAAATTGCCCAGACATCACCACTTAAGGAAGTTCGCTACTGAGTTTTAAAAAAAATTGCTTGCCTTAACACTAGTATCTATTGATAGGGGAGTAATTAAGGAATAAAAAAATCTAAAAAAAAAATATAGGGGTTAATGTGCTTGTTTTCGAGACATTAGCCATTGAAAATTTAGCTGGAAAATTTTCTCTCTTGATTTTTCATAGCTTTATCATTGATAAGTTAAAGTTTTCAAAAACTATTTAAGGAATGACTGTAATATTGTTTCTGTCTATGAAGCGGAATTTCATAGCTTCATATAGAAAGTGGTTCCAGTCAAAACATTTTTTTAACATTTTCTAAATATAGTTAAAGGTTAATGTTTGTTCTAAATGCAGTTCTACAAAAGTCAAATAACGAACAATGAGAACACTCTAACTGACATGCACATCAATAATATTACATGTGTCAAGGTTAAATGTAGGTGTTTAACATGTACACTCATTGATATGGTTTACATGACCGTGACCAATTTTAATTTTTCATTGTTTTTGACTTATGCAATATATTTATTTAAGTTTTGTTTTGTTTCGTTTTGATTTGTTTTGATTTTATTATTTTTACTTTCAATATAAAACAAATTAAAACATAAAAAATGTTAAAAAAAAATAGAGCATGTGTTATAAATTTGAAATAAAAAATAATTCCTTAAAAAAGCAAGCCGTTTATTGTTATGTGACATAAGATACAGTACTACTAAATCAATCTTCCTATCTTCATACAAATATACATTCTGAAATGCCTCGTGAAACTTCTCATTAAAATTTATAATGCTTTTATTCGTAAAAAAAAGAAAGAATAGTATTCTTAGAGAAACATGTAGGATGTAAACGTAGTTGATATCAACACTCATTAATACTAGTATATTATATCATAGCTTTTAACACAACCAAGATGTCTAATATAAAAGAAAAATCAGGACAAATTATTTTCTTTATTTTCATAATTTGACAAAATCTGCAGCCCACTATAACCATGAACACAGAGATAGACGAAAAAGACTATGATGGTTCTCTCCCTTGAATCATAGGGGATCGGTGCCAAACATAAATTTATTGGACAGAGAACAATTCTTACACAAAAACGGACAACAATAAAAAAAAAAAAACACATTGTTCAGACTTGGTACTGGCCCAAGATATAATTATGATGTGGTCTATAATACGTTATTTCTGTGTATCGAGTTAACAAGTAAAAATCCAAAGTTTCTTATATTTTCAGAAGTTCATACGTTTGTGAAAAAGTTTTATATTCACGAAATAAAACGTGATGACTTTTTCATAGTGATATTTTGGTGTATTGGTCAAAGCTGAATATTTGAAAGCCATCTAGGTATTAGGATGATTGTCATCGTGTTATTGTCCTGTGGTAAATTTTACTATTTTTGTCTTTCGTTTTTACTTATGTTTACATATTTTTTTATTTTTTTTATAGTAGTTAAGATTATACATGTTACACAATTTTAATTGCTGTATCCCCATTTTTGACGTGTTTACATAGTATTTCTGTTCGTTATGTTCCCACATCGTTGTCAACCAAGTGTTTGCTAGCTACAAAACCAGGTTTTATCCACCATTTTCTACATAAGGATAACCCTTTTCACAGTCAAGAGTATGATAGCTGTTATCCATTTGTTTGATGTGTTTGAGAATTTGATTTTGTTATTTGATAAGGGACTTTCCGTTTTGAATTTTCCTCGGAGTTCGGTATTTTTGAGAGATTTACATTTTAGAACCGACTCAATTGAAGAGCTATATGCCAAGAAGGACATAAAGCGATTATAGCCAAATTCAGGTAAACTTTGTAGTTGAAACCTTAGTTTCTATGTACTTTTTAAATATCGGTTCATATAAATCGAAGGAGAGGTACGTCTATGAGATTCAAGATTTTATTCATAACCTCAGACACATACTTGTGTACAAGAGGACAATATATACAAACATATTAAGATAATACATAGCGAGACAGGACAGACAAAACACAAATACATAGTATATTATAAAAGACAATTGGTATAATTAGATTAAGTATTTTATAATTTTCTTCACGAAAATTGATAACTTCCTTTGAACTTGTACGTTACATATAGACAGCAAGCCAGTAAATTTGTTCTTGCTCAGGTTCATTACATAGTATTTTGGTATAAACTTTGATCTAAGAGCAGAAACATCAGCATTTTTACAGGTAAACAATATATGAAACTCATCCTCTATTCCCTCATTACATAATGTACATATTCTATTTTCCCTCGCGATCCCCGTCCATCTACCCGTCTCAATAGGTAACTTCAAATTCGAGCATCGAAGTTTAGATATGTAATATCTGTCCTTTGGTAATAATCGCAATAGATACGGTTCCAAACCAAACTCGAGTTTGAATAAAAATAGAATTCACCCCTAGATGCATTATGTATTTGTGAGAACCAGGGCTGATAGTACTGATCTGTTAATCGCTGTTTAACCACACTTTTTAATCAATCAATATTTACAACTAATTGATCGTTCCATATAAAACTAAGACCTGTATTATCAAAAATAGATTTTACATATTGAATCCATTTAAATTTGGTAGGATTAGTTTCATGTAGTTTAATCATAAGTCTTGGAAGGATATTTGACAGTTTGCTCTCTGTTTTAATAGTTCTGCACCAAAATGATGCCATCCTAAGATTTATAGAGATATCTAACGGAACCCGACCTAATTTTCCCGTTAACCATAAAATTTGGTGTACTATTCCGAACACAAAGAATATTTTTACAGAATTGCAAATGCATTTTTTCAATATTCTGTTTATTTTCAAAACCCCAAACCTGATGAATATAATAATATAGGTGCGATTACAGCATCGAAGAGTTGTAACTGCATATCAATAGGCAATGATATATGTTTTATCTTCCTGTAGAGAGCAAACATTGCTTTTTCTGCTTGATAAAAAAATCCTTTTTCTAGCTGTTCAAAAATTACCGTTATAATTAAAAGTTATTCCTAAATAATTGTAAGAATCTACAACTTCTATAGCATTACCATATACATGAAAATCAAGGTTGTCTCGTACCTTTTTTTGACTAAACACAATAATTTTTGTTTTATCTATATTAACTTAGAGTTTCCATATGTTACAATATTGTTCAAAAACATCGAGTGTATGTTGTAGTTCTTCCTTACTATCAGACATAATAACAGTATCATCTGCGTACAAAATTACAAAGATTTTAATTAATACTTGTAACAATTCTTCACAGTTTTTAGAAATATATTCTAAATCTTTAACATCATTTTCCACAAAAAAAGTTTTCTAAATCATTCAAAAACACCGAAAACAAAAACGGTGATAAATTTTCACCCTGCCTAACACCAATCCCACAGTTGAAGAAAGTTGAACTTTGGTTACCATAATCGAACACATGTCTTTATATTTTGATACATATTATAAATAACTGTAAATATTTTCCCAGTAATGTGAGATTTTTGTAACTTTTGCCATAACCCTGTTCTTCAAACAGTGTCAAATGCTCTCTTGAAATCCACAAATGTGAAAAATAATTGTTTGCCCATCGAAAAAAGTATAGATAAAATTGAATGCAGCACAAAAATATTATCGGTAGTTGAAAATCCTTTTCTAAATCCAGCCTGAGATTCTGATATAAGTTCAACTTCATTTGAGAAACTGTTTAATCTCTCATTTATTATTGATGAAAAAGTCTTTCCTAAACAAGAGTTTAGTGGTACACCTCTATAATTTGCAGGGTCTGCTTTGGAACCTTTATTCTTAAAAATAGGAATCATAATACCAAGAGACCATAACTCTGGAACTATTCCTGTATCTAATACTAAATTAAAAAGTTTAACATACATTGGGATAAGATCATATACAGAACATTTTATATATTCATTAATTATTTTGTCACATCCACTAGCTTTATCATTTTTTAAGTTTTTCACACTTTTTAAAATCTCATCTTCGGTTACAGCACTATTCAATAAGTAATACAATTCATCTGGTAAATTATGTACATTAAAATTAACTTCTGGTTCCTCAGTATTTGAGTCACATCTATTCATATCTTTGAAATAGTCATAGAGAGCTTCTGAATCAATAGAAATTTCAGGGTCTACTCCTTTTTTTATCTGACCTAATACTATTGAAATATTCCAAAACTTTTTACTATCTGATATTTTGGTCTGGCGTAATTTATTGCCAATATTTCTTTGGTACAGTTCATACGCTTTAGAAAGTTCAATTTTATAGCTTTTGCTTGCATTTTTCATATGTTTTCGATTTTCAGCATCACCATCTCGCGGTCCTTTCTTTTTTTCAAATTTGGCAACGATACCCCCTGGGACCTCTATCTCGGCGCGGTTTCAGTCTATGAACCACGTGAAACGGAATATTGTTTTCAATTCCAAGTTCATTTGTTAAAAATGTTTGAAGTTTTACTTGAGAGATCAACCCAACAACAAAATTAACCAAACATTATATAGGTAAAAATAAAGTGTCTTCAACACCAAGAAGATGTTCATACAATATGCTATCATTTACAATTAGAAAATTGTAACAGAGACTGTTTCGAAGAGATAACAACCTGGCCAAAGACCAAAATACAACCCGAATTGGGTTTACAACACAACGAATAAATACCCAGAATCGGGTCACAGCTTGCCCCTCAACAATGATGTTAACTAATTCAGCGAGATGGATGCAATACTAAACCCTTAAACACATAAATGAACCAAATATAAAAAAAAAACCAAGATGAACCAGTATTGTAACGTTGATCCAGTTTACTATTCATGAGGAAATGTATTATTCATTTATAAATGCGAACGTCCTACATGAAGCTATGTTTAAGATTGTCTTTGTAATCTTGATAATATCCAGGCAATAATAAAGACTATGTTTTATGTATACGATTATCTTTGTAATCGGAACTGTATATAGGCAATCATAAATTTGTGTCGTTATATTGGCAAGCACTTATTACGTGCAATTTCGTTTGTACTTTGTTTATTATCTTTATATTCATTTAGCGCATGCCTTACCTAGTATGGGGGATAGCTGAGAACGGAAATAGCTGTTAGATGAACGGAAGAAAGACGTAAACATTGAATGAAATTTAATCTCCCTACCTCATCCCTAGAGTTTGGATATCATTTAGAAAGATGTCTCTGTGAGGGTAATAACCAAATGGGATATGTGCTGCAATTGTGAAAATTGTCAGAATTGGGTAGAGAGTTCACAGCTAGCGCTAACGAAGGGTTTTAAAAACAAACTCACATAATTTTGAATTGCATTTATAAAGTACTTTAATCGATGATGTTAATGTATGACAGCTACTTTTATAATTGCAAGCAGCTGACTTTTTCGTTGGGGGGGGGGGGGGGGGGGGGGGGGGTTTGTTAAAGAATGTGGCGGTAACAACATGTATCCATATTTGTGACATCTAAGAATTCCCGAACATTCACGTGTCGGGAGAATTTAGCATTGAAAAGTACTTACAAAATATATTGACAAATAAATTTAAAAAAAAGAAAGTGATTGTCTGTTTTCGGAGGAAATCTCTAAATCTCTAAATCTTGAAGTGCGAGAATAACGTGTCAGTCTAAAATAAATTACGCGATATATTTTCCAGAAATTAATCAACAATCGTTCAGTCAGTACTTTAGTTTACGTTTCATCTCTATTGTAAAAAATACAGATAGCCATCCCCTCAGAAAGTCATTCTTTTGTTTAAATGTTGACGAAGAGCGTTCAAAGAGAATTTTGATGTAAAATTGTTTCAAAATTAAAATACCTTCAATACTTTCAATACAACAGTTGGGCATTTTATCTTACCATGTTATATAATATTGAAAAAGGAAACGTGTAATTTGTAAGAGCAGAAAACTGCCCAAGACCACCAATGTGTCTTTAACGCAGTGGTTGTTATACTAGTACCTTGATTAGAATATATACGAACTGCAAACGTACTAGATAGCGAAATCATTATTTAGATGAGGCATTTTATTCTGGACTATATAAAAACTAAATAACTCAAACCAGATGTGTTATAGTATCGTAATCCCGATGCTGAAAGCAGAAAGGTCACACTGAAACAAAATGCTCCGTCGTTGGAATATGCGTTCTAGAAAGGCACCAATCGATCTAGGTTATGTTTATACTTAACAGAGTGAATATTTATTATTATGATAAAAACACCCAAACCTGTGAACTATGTAGTTCAGCAATGTCGATGTATTTAACAACAAATCCGAATGTGACAGAATGTAAACTCAGCATTCTGTAAAAAGAAACTAACCGCATAAACGTATTTGAACTATATATTCTATATATGTAACCCTGTGAAAAATTGATGTGTTATAAAAAAGAAGATGTGGTACGATTGCCAAAGACACAAATCTCCACAAAAGACATAATGACACAGACATTAATAACTTTAGGTGTAAGTTTGATCGCAAAAAGTGAACGCCAAGAAATATCAACTATCTTTCATTTTTCTGCAGATCTTTTGACCTTCTACGAATATAAAAGTAAGGAGATGTGCTAAGATTGTCAATGAGACAACTATCCACCAGAGTTCAATTGATGGGGATGTAACCCAATTCTTAAGTTATTTTGCATCTTATCAACTATTGAAAGTCTCTTGCATGATTGGGGGTAAAACCCCTACCGTAAGAAATTGATTGAGCTTGGATTCATATTACGGGTAATACATGGACACAAGATAAAGCTTACCTTGTCCGCGTACCTTCTCGACTCTACTAGTAATGCTCCGTTTGGAATTCATGCAGCTCTTTTCATTTTGTATAAAGGGGAGAAAAGGGGTGATTGAAGGGTCTTTAAATGAAATTACGTGTTTTGTAAATCGCTATGCTATCATTGTTACCCCATACTTGATAACAATCTAATATGATTGATAATATGAACGGATTAATTGAAAACTTGTTTTAAGTGCGGGATTCGTTGATTCGTGTTTTTTCGTGTTTTCTAAATCTTACATCAATGTTTCTTAATAAGTTTAGGTATAATAATTTTTATTATAAGATCAATTTAGTATGATTGAATTGTGATAACTTAAGATTTAGTGTACTTTAAGATACGATTTATATGAACTGAAAATTTGTTTAATTCAACTCAGGCAAAAGGCTTCTTCGGAACGGATTGTTTTTTATGTAATGACAATTACCAGCAGTAATAACCGCCCATTGGCAACATAGATTGTAACTATAATGTCGATATAAACATGATCAATGGTACAACATATTTCTTGAGTAACCTTCCTTAATTTGGTAGACTG